>NC_134098.1:98187977-98814227 GCF_000715075.1 Nicotiana tabacum | reverse complement strand
TGTGTGTGCATGTGCACATATTTTTTTCTAATTGCCCTGATTAGGCAATAGCATAGCATGTAGAGGAATGAAACAATCAATTAGATAAACGATCAAGGAAATGAAAATTCCACACACTGCACGGACAACTCACGTGCTAACAACAGAACCCGCTCGGTATAGTCCCAGGCCTCCAGTCCAAATATACTGTATGGGAGCATTTAAATAGGTATACAGGTATATGATGAGTAGGATAAGATTCACATGTTCCTGGACTAGTATAAATGACATGCTAAAGTGTAGGCATGTAGAAAGTGTGCTATCGTAGCTCAAATCGAAAATCTTTCATCACTGAGGCATTTATCAAGTTCATTCAAGGATTTTAACTCCTATGTAGCCTCAATCACGGCTCAAATAGCTCACGTAATGTTACAGATATGAGAAACATCATAGCTTAAAGCTCAACAGTTGATTCCAGACTTATTATAGCCCAAACGCAATCTGAGCATGGATAAATAGACCTCTAAAAAGTCCTCAATGACTTAACCATAACACATACTATTATCTAGTTAACTTGGCCACACCTTCACAGTCCGCGACCCAGAAACAATTTGCTTCTGAGAACTCCTAGTCCCCAAATTCGTAGAACACATGAACCACCGTAACTGATCACAACTCCAGCACTCGAATGACTAAAACATCCTTCATGCGCGATCATCCTACTAGGAATACTTCCAAAATTCTTCTGTGTCACATAGCAATAATTTGAATATCAGCAGTCTATCGACCAGGTGAGTACCGCAATACCAATGAACATCTGTAAGTCAAAACACAATGCGCCTTCTGAAATGTGCACCCCTCTTAGGAATTACCGAGCAGTTATAACACACATTTAAATATGTGAAACTGACCATGTTGTCCAAAATTCGGGATTTTTCTTTCAAGAATGAACTGCCACCTTGTACATGTAAATCTAATCCCGCACAACACACCACATCTATCATGTGAAAAGCACGAGAATCTCATTATAAAATCCCGAGTCACCATCAAATTATATACCCGGTTTGTTAGAAACCTTTCTCTTGCTTCTTTCCAGGAGGAAATCACAATACACAACACATTCCCACACTGGTAGAAACTATCCGGCTCAACCCATGGTAGAAACCATCAAGAACACTTTGAAATCCATTTGCACATAACCAAGCTATCAGAACTGAATTCCTCTAACTCGACCAAGCCACATAGGTCACCAAACCCAAGAATATTACCACCAAAACATTTGTAGAGCCTCACCATATCATAATTACCTAAAAGAACCGAGCATAACATTACCATACTGGTCTAGCCTACTACCAAGTTATCCTATTTTCTTCGAGTTTCTTCTGAATTACCCTCAAGTTGACACTTCTCCTTGTCAGAACACTACGATCCTTACCCAAAGCTCACTACAAGACATCCTAACATAAAATGACATTGTCCTAAGGCCCATAAGCCACTGTATTCTTCTTAAGAACCCCTCATAAGTACCACAACCGAAATGCCCACTCTGAAAATACCTTATGTGAATTCAAAATTATTCTTTTACCTTTCTTATACTGAAATGTAGAATCCATAGTCATACAAAATTACCGCAAGTCCCGGCACCATCAAATGCAAATCTCAAATTTTATCCATATACAAGTCCGGAAAAAATTCTCAATTGCTATATATAAATTTTGAACCCATTAGAACATTCTCAGGAGTCACCCACTTTGCTCAAATCAAAATTGCACTACCCAAATGGCTGAATGACACGTGCTTCATTAGCACAATAACACTCAAAGAAGTAAACCTACATTAACACCACCAATCAAGTTCATACTCTGTGTGCACTACATACTTCGCAAATAATAACTCACTCCTCCCATGATTTTCATATACTCATAAAGTGCAATATAACCCATATCCAGGAATCTTCTTACTCGACTCATCCTCCATCTCAACCTCTGCAAGTCATAGCTAATCCACAAGTATGACTCGGACCAAAACTAATACAACACATAATCGTGCAATCAAATCGTAGATAGCAGACTTCCCCGCTTGGCTCAAAGCCACATAATAATAAATTTGATAACTTACCATACCCATACTCTATTACTTCCATAATACTGCAGCCAGTTCAACAAAAATTCTTCACAAGATCAGGTAACACAAACCATAAAATACCTTAAATCATCTACTAAGCTCGCCTTCATTCTTGTAACTGTCAGGTCGACTTCCTTGACCATTTCAAATTCAAATCTCCACACATAGAACCTGACGGTAGAAAAGAAATTGTCCACACAATATTGTAAGGACCACACATCAATAAATTACTTCGCAGGAGATAACCCAACTGCTTAGCCTAAAATTGACATCTTAATACGCCCTTCCGCAACCACAATTATTATGCAATCGCTTAATCTCCCTGGGTATGAACTCACTACAAGACATAAAAAATCTACTTCATTCCACAATTAAAAAACATGAAAAAAAATCTTTCAACACACTCATAACTCGAGACTATACGTCACATCAAGATAGAAATCAAGCACCCGATAGTCCTTTTTACATCCCAACAAACTCATCTCGTCATATCTGAACCATCTGGACATATTCTGCAATCACAACATACTCATCATATGGTCATTTCACCGCTCATCGAGCCACAAATTCCACACATAGGGACACTTCCGGACATATGAGTCCAAATGCACAACTTCACAAAACACCAAAACACAAAATACACATCTCGAACCTCGTTCATGGAATCACAAGCCGACGATTCACAACTGATATCGAGCGCTCACATGCGCACACGAATGCATGGAAGGAATTCAAAGAGTTATATTTCAAGCCGAATTATTTCTGCACAATAAGGAGAGGAAGATGGGAAGTTTATCCTAAAATGCCTTGTAGCCTCTCGAAGATAAGTATGAACGCCATCATACCGATCTGCAAGACTTTACTAGACACTTGCTCAAGACTCGTGAGACCTTTGTAACCTAGGCTTTGATACCAACTTGTCATGACCCAAAATCTTAACCTGTCGTGATGGCGCCTATCTCAATACTAGGCAAGCCAACAACCTCAATAAGCCACATTTTCTCTTAAGTTTGAAAATATAATATTTGAATTTCATAGAAAACCACAGAAATCACTAACATAAAATACATTCCCAAAACCCAGTGTCACTGAGTACATGAGCATCTAAATGATAACAAAGTTTGGCTGATAAAAATACTATCTGAAAAATGTAGAACAGTACAACAACTGAAAAGAAGAGAGTTAAGGTCTGCAGATGCCAAGCAGCTACCTCGATAGTCTCCACAAATAAAGCTCCAAAAAACTAGCAACAGTCGTGTCCAAAGGTACCTGGATCTACACACGAGGTGCAGGGTGTAGTGTGAGTATAACCAACTCAGCAAGTAACAATACTAAATAAAGAGTTGACAATAGTGATGAGCTTCACAGCTGAGTCCAATTACAGTAATTTCCAACATAAGAAGATAGGCATGCTTTCATGTTCAACATTTAAAACTCAACAGTAATTTCATATCAAGTTCGACTGAAAAAGAAGATAATATCTTTCAGAAATTTCCAACACTGTGATATATGACAACTGTAGTGCAATAAGAATGAAATCAAATGCATCCTCTCACGACCACAGTCACTCGGGCATTTCATTCACTCAGCACTCGCACTCAGTAGGTACCTGCGCTCACTGGGGGTGTGTACAGACTCCGGAGGGGCTTCTTCAGCCCAAGAGCTATAATCTGCACGGACAACTCATGTGTTGCACGGACAACTCACGTGATATAGTATAAATATGTGAATCCGCACGGATAACTCACGTATTGCACGGACAACTCACGTGCTATAGTATCAATATCTAGACCCGCACAGACAACTTACGTGCTATAGTATCAATAACTGGATCCGCACAGACAACTCAGGTACTATAGTAAAATATATGGATCTGCACGAACAACTCATGTGCCATAGTAACTCACAATCAGGCCTCGGCCTCACTCAGTCATAAATCTCTCCAGTCTCTCGGGCTCTCAATAATCATGAAAAAAGCAGCCCAAACAAAAATGATTTGATGCATCAATATTGAACAATAGAGACTGAGACAAAATAAACAAGTAAAATGTGACTGAGTACAAAAAAACAATTTAGCAGTTAGTTCAACATGTACACGACCTTTGTGGGTCCCTACAGTGCCAACACATAATCTAAACATGATTTGTAGTTCAATTACTCTACTACATTGAGAATGTACAAATAACAACAGATTATTCAACTACATAGTTCCATGGAATTTGACTAAGTCACAATTCCTATGGTGCACGCCCACACGCCCGTCACCTAGCATGCGCGTCACCTCAAAACCGATCATGTAACACATATTCCGGGGTTTCATACACTCAGGACCAAATTTAGAATGGTTACTTACCTCGAACTGTGTAATTCTTTATTCTGCTAAGCCTTTGCCTCGAAAATCATCCTTCGAACGCCTCAAATCTAGCCACAGTTAATTCAATTCAGTGAATACTAATTATAGGAATTAATTTCATATAAAAATACTAATTTTCCAACAAAATCAAAAATTTATCTCAAAAAGCGCCTATGGGACCCACGTCTCGGAATCCGACAAAACTAACAAAATCCGACAACCTATTCAATTACGAGTCCAACCATACCAATTTTATCAAATTCCGATAACAGCTCAACCTCCAAATCTAAAATTTTCGTTCTTGAAAAGTTTTGCAAAATCTTGATTTCTTCCATTTAAATCTGAAATAAATGATGAATATAACCATGGATTTATGAAATATAATCACTTTTGGATACATGACACTTACCCAAGTCGAAGTCGTGAAGAAATCCTCAAAATCGCTCAAGAACCGTGCTCCAAAAATCCAAAATGAAATGAAGGAAATGACCTGTTTTGGTCCTTAAGTTTCTGCCCATCCGTCACTAAAAGTCCACTACTAAAAGTCCATTTTCTGTCACTAAAAGTCCACACCAGAAGTTGCTTGCACCAGCAGTTATTGGTTTCACTAAAAAGGCTCTAACTCCATCATACGAACTCGGAATTCGACGATTCTTATTCCTGTGAGTCACAAATAATAATACAAACCTAGTCAATCTATCAAAATGCAATTCGGAGCTCATTTGCTCAATGCAATAAAAAATTTGCTCGTTAAACAATTAACTCATGTTTCGCGCTAAAAACTCAATCGCGACTTGATAAAGTTATACCAAACTTTCCATATCATTCCTATAATTCATTATCAAACTCCCGGAAGTTTTGAAATCAAATTTTGATCTCTAGAACTAAAAATGGACCTTTGGATCATTACATGCTTATGGTGAAAATAACAAACTCTTCTAAAACTCTTCCCCGATAGCTTGTAGTGTATCAACCATAACTTCTTGTACCTAACTCCAACTTCCAAACGGTTTAAAGTTCTGAAAACTAGATGCAAAGGGCTACAACTTTTATTTTTGTATCATCACCAAATTCATTATAGATTACGAGATATAAGCTTCCAAAGCCATTCCTAAGCAGCAGAAAGTTTTGCGATGCACACTGCTATAGCAAAAAACAACAACAGTTAAAAATGGCCTAGAAATGGTCTGAAACCAATCCAAAACTCACCCGAGCCCCTCGGGACCCCATCCGAACATACTAACAAGTATCAAAATATATTACGGACTTAGTAGAGGCCTCAAATCACATCACACAACACTAAAACCACGAATTGCACCCCAATTCAAGCCTAATGAAACTAAGAAATTCCAACTTCTACATTTGATGTCGAAACCTATCAAATCAAGTCCGATTGATCTCAAATTTTGCACACAAGTCATAAATGACATAAGGACCTAAGAAAATTTCCAGAACTAGATTCCGACCCCGATATCAAAAATTCAAATCCCTGGTCAAACTTCCAAACTTAAATTTCCTATTTTCGCCATTTCAAGACTAATTTAGCTACGGACCTCAAAAGAAATATACGGACATACTCCTAAGTCCGAAATCACCATACGGAGCTATTGGATCCATTAAAATTCTATTCCGGGGTCTTTTACACATAATTTACCATCCGATAAACTATTTCAACTTAAGCTTCCAAAACAAGAATTGTTCTTTCAATTAAATCTCGAATCATCCGAAAACCAAACTTGACTACCCTCGTAAGTCATAATACACATTTTAAAGCTGCTTGAGACCTTAAGTCACCGAACGAAACGCTAATTCTCAAAATGACAAGTCGGATCGTTACATAAAATCCTTGCTATAGTGAAATCAGTTGCTCCTCTCGGGCCGTGGTTTTTCCCTTATTCAAAAGGGTTTTTCACATAAAAGTCTCAGTGTACTTGTTTCTCTTATTATTACCATTGGTTACTGTATTTTAGTAATCCACATATATTACAATCATATACCGTGAATATTATTTCTGTGAGGGGTAATTTTCCCAATAACTGGTGTCAGAGCCAGGTTCTGTTCATTCACAGAAATATTATTTACAGTCAATTTTACTTTGTGACAATAAAAATGTCATGAGTAAAATATGAAGTAACAAGATTCAGTGGTAATGACGGTTTCTCAATATGGAAAAGAAGGATGAATGACTTACTCATCCAACAAGGGTTAGACATTGAACTAGATGGCAAAGAGGCAAAGCCCGAGACCATGAAAGTCAGGGATTAGGAAGACATGGATAAGAAGGCGGCTAGTGTAATCAGACTGCACTTGTCTGATGAAGTACTCAATAATGTCGGGGATAAAAATAGCGCATATGGTATTTGTAAAAGACTAGAAAGTCTATACATGTCCAAATCCTTAACAAACAAGTTGTTTTTGAGAAAGCATCGTTATGCCATCCATATGAGTGAAGGTAAAAAATTCTTGTCCCATTAAAATATGTTCAATGTAGTAATCACGTAGTTGGAAAAGCTCAGATAAATAATCACTGAAGTAGATAAGTCTATCATGCTTCTAAACTCGTTTCCATCTTCCTATGACAATTTGGCAACAACCATTCTGCATGGTAGAGATACCATCGATTCAAAAGAGGTCACATGTACCATCCTACTCAATGATAAGATGAGGAAGATGCCCGAAAATCAGGGGCAGACTCATATCATGGAAAACAGAGGAAGAAGTTTGTATAGAGCATCGAGTAGCCGTGATAAATCCAAAGCTCGTGAAAAGTACAGGAACCGATCAAAGCGTAGGAATTGCTACAGTTGCGTTCAACCCGGCCACTTCAAAAGAGAGTGTCCAAATAAAGGTCGAGGCGAGAGCAGTGGCCAGAAGAATGATGACAACATAACTGCTACAGTACACAACAATGAGTCGGTGGTTCTCTTCGTTTACGAGGAGGAAGAATGCATGCACTTAGCAAGCCAAGAGTCAGAATAGGTGGTTGACACAACAGCATCCTACCATACCACATCGGTAAGAGAATTCTTATATAAGTTCAAAGAAGGAAACTTTGGGATGGTCAAAATGAGACATACCAGTCACTCAAAGATCGTAGGGATTGGCGACATTTGTGTCAAGACAAATATTAGATGCATATTAGTTTTAAAAGATGTATGGCATGTACCAGATATGTGAATGAATTTAATTTCAAGGATCTCTCTAGATCGAGACAGGTACGAGAATCACTTCGCCAATAGGAAGTGGAGACTCACCAAGGGATCATTGGTGATTGCTAAAGGAGTTTCTCCCTACACGTTGTACAAGACAACCGCTGAGATATGTGAAGATGGATTACATGCAGCTGTAGATGATACGCCTGCAGATTTATGGCACAGGAGATTGGGCGATATGAGTGACAAGGGACTGCGGATCCTATCGAAGAAGTCACTCATCTGCTTTGCAAAAGGTACAACTATGAATTCTTGTGATTATTGTTTATTTGGAAAACAACATAGGGTATCGTTTCAAGCAACTCGTGAAAGAAAATCGAATATACTTGATTTAGTATATTATGATGTTTATGGTCTAATGGATGTAGAAGAGGTAACAAATATTTTCTCATATTTATTTATGATGCTTCACGAAAATTGTGGTTTTATTATTTGAGAACAAAAGACCAGGTATTTCAAGTTTTTCAGAAATTCTATGCTCTGGTAGAAAGGGAGACATGTCAAAAATTAAAGCGTCTCAAGACAGACAAAGGAGAGTATACTTCAAAGGATTTTGATGACTACTACTCCAGCCATGGAATCATACATAAGAAGACAATTCCTGGAACCCCACAACACAATGGTGTAGCTGAAAGGCTGAATCGCACAATTGTTGAAAAAGTGAGAAGTATGCTCAAAATAGCAAAACTACCTAACTAACTTTGGGGTGAAACATCTCGCACAACATGTTACCTGATTAACAGAAGTCCATCAAATCCATTAGAGTTTGACATTCCAGAGAAATTCTGGACCAGCAAAGAGGTGTCCTACTCCCATCTGAAAGTATTTGGATGTAATGCTTTTGCACATGTGCTGAAGGAGCAGAGAACGAAGTTGGATGACAAAGTTATTCCCTACATCTTCATCGGTTATGGAGATGAAGAATTCGGCTACAGATTATGGGACCCAGAAAGGAAAAAGATCATCAGAAGTAGAGATGTGATCTTCAGAGAAGATGTGGTCGGGATTGATAGTGATCAATCAACAAAGACTAAAAATGATAATGGTATGACTACTAACTTTTCCACTACTCCTTCTATACTTGTACATAATCCTTCCACAGGTGAAGAATGTCACACGGAATGTGTAGATGAAGAGGTTGATGAGCAGGGGGGACATGCTATTCCACAAGAAGAAGAAGAAGAAGAAGAAGAAGAAGAAGAGCAACAACAACAACAAGAAGGACAATAACCTTTGAGAAGATCTGAAAGAGAAAAGGTGGAGTTTACGAGGTATCCTTCTTCAGAGTATATCCTCGTCACTGATGAGGGGGAGCCAGAGAATTTCAAAGAGGTGCTATCTCATCCCAAACAAATCAAGTGGATGGAAGCCATGCAAGAAGAGATGAATCCTCTACACAAGAATGGCACGTACGAACTGGGTGAACTTCCAAAAGGCAAAAGACCGCTTAAGTGTAAGTGGGTCTTTAAGCTCGAGAAAGATGGAAACGGCAAGCTGGTCAGATACAAAGCTTGGTTCGTAGTAAAAGGTTTTGAACAGAAGAAAGGTATTGATTTGATAAAAAGTTTCTCACATGTTATCAAAATGACTTCTATTCGAACAATCTTGAGCTTAGCAGCTAGCCTATATCTTGAAGTAGAGCAGTTAGACGTGAAAACTTTATTTCTGCATGGAGATTTGGAAGAAAAGATCTATACGGAGCAGCCAGAAGGTTTTGAAGTAAAGGCGAAGAAACACATGGTGTGCAAGTTGAATAAGAGTCTTTATGGGCTGAAACAAGGGCCAAGGCAGTGGTATAAGAAGTTTGACTCATTCATGAGAAGTCAAACATACACAAAAACTTTTTCAGATCTATGTGTATACTATAAGAAATTCTCTAACAATAACTTTATCATCTTGTTGTTATATGTGGATAACATGTAGATTATAGGACAAGACAAGAAGTTGATTGCCAAGTTGAAGGAAGATTTGTCCAAGTCATATGACATGAAATACTTGGGTCAAGCACGACAAATTCTAGGAATGGAGATTGTCCGGGATAGGACAAATAGTAAGTTGTTACTGTCACAACAGAAGTATATTGAACGTGTACTTAAACGCTTCAACATGATGAGTGCTAAAGCAGTTAGCACGTCTCTTGCTGGTCATATGAAGTTGAACAAGACAATGTGTCCTACAACAAAGGAAGATAAAGAAATTATGGCTAAAGTTCCATTATCATCTACCGCTGGGAGCTTGATGTATGCAATGATATGTACCAGATCTGATATTGCTCATGTTGTCGATATTGGGAAACTGTGAAGTGGGTACCTAGGTATCTAAAAGGAACCTCGGATGAATGCTTGTGTTTTGGAGGATCTGATCCAATCTTGAAGGGCTATACAAATGCTGATATGGCAGGCGACATTGATAATAGAAAATGCACTACTGGATATTTGTTTACATTTTCAAGGGGAGCTATATCATGGCAATCAAGATTGCAGAAGTGTGTCACACTCTTTACAACTGAAGCAGAGTACATTGCCATTACTGAAGGTGGCAAGGAGATGATATGGCTTAAACAGTTCCTTCAAGAGCTTGACTTACATCAGAAGGAGTATGTTGTCTATTGTGACAGTCAAAATGCAATAGACTTGAGCAAGAACTCCATGTACCATGCAAGAACAAAGCATATTGATGTGAGATATCATTGGATTCGTGAGCAAGTGGAGAACGAATCTTTGCAGGTCAAGAAGATTCACATGAGTGAAAATCTTGCGGATATGTTGACCAAGATAATACCAAAAGACAAGTCCGTGCTATGCAAAGAACTTGTTGACATGAACTCTATATGAAAAACTGGAGATACCTCTTTCAGGTGCATGAGACTGGAGGGGGAGATTGTGGGGTCCATCCCAAGAATGTAAAAGGAAGACAAACTTCCTTTGGCATAAAGTACTATGCTGCCAAATCTACATGAAATGTGATTTGGGTTATCGGATTTTTCATTGCTTTCACAAGGTGAAACTTTGACATTTATATTATGATAATATCATCCATGATGCAAGCAAGGAGTATTGAACGTCTATAAATAGATAGCTCCTGATTCAGTTGAAGATACACAAAACAGAGAGAAAGAGAGTGATTTACAGAGTAAGAAGCAAAATACTCTGTAAGAAAAAATATAGAGAGTTTGAGCAGTATTTGTAGTGAGCTGAAAAAATTAAAAGAGGGTTATTTCTTTTGAGTGTGTAGTGGTATTGGAGTATTTTACTCGGTACCATAAATTATAAAATCCTTTCCATAGTGAAATGAGTTACTCCTCTCGGGCCGTAATTTTTCCCTTATTCAGAAGAGTTTTTCATGTAAAAATCTCGGTGTCCTTGTTTCTCTTACTATTACCGTTGTTTACTGTATTTTAGTAATCCACATTTATTACAATCGTACACCGTGAATATTATTTCTGTCAGGGGTAATTTTCCCAACATTATCCTCGGAGAGAAAATAAAAGTATGTACTTATCTGCTTTTGTTGTGCTTGATGAATAAGATGGGATTTGCATTCGCATTTTGTTAGGCTATAAACTTAGTGAAAGCCGAAAAGAAATAGAATTTCCGCAGTTGCAGTAACCCTGGGAAAAATCAAAATCTGAAAAATGTGGCATCGCCCGCACTCAAACCAGAGTCCTTCAGTGTGTTAGACTGACGTGATAACCAACTACATCACGACACCTTGGTTGGCTCGGTGAAAGAAATACCTAATATACAATATATATATATAACGTCGGATTTAAGTTCATATATAGACGCTCAAATTGAGCTCTTGTATCACCACGTAACTAGTCTTTCGTTTTCCGTCCATTCATGTTTCTTTATTTCTTTTTCCTACAATGTTATAACATAGCAGACATGGTTCGTACACTAACAACGGAGTATGTGACCAACTTTAGTAGATTTTCATTTGACAAGTCTGAAGGTAAGTTTATGTGGGACTTCAAGAAGCACAGGTTCATGATTTTTGCCTTTATGGTATGGTACCAAAAAAAACTCGTTTTCCTGTCTATATAAGAGGAAAGAAGCCATAATTAACCGTTCTGTTGATCGTTTCAGTTACACTTCAAAATGTCCAGACAATACATCATCCCAACATTCTCAATCTTTATGTGTAAATGTTTGTTTTTAGTATTAGGTCAGAGAAATAATAACAAGTTTCATAAGATATTCCTATAAAAGTCGATAGAAATCATAATAAGGCATATGAGAACTTATGTGCAGAAGAGTTTTTTCAGAAATTTAGTTAGCTAAATGGGACCACCATTCATCATTGTCAAGAACTTATACTGTTTTTATTTTTAATTTATAACCCAAAGACACTGTTTAAATATTATTAATATGATTTTTAAATATATTCATTGATATAGGATACACGTGCAAAGCAAGTACGTTAAGACTTAAATAGATGAATAACGAATATACATATAGACAGAATTTTATAGATTGTTATTCTTACAAATATTGATACAATTGCAACAGAGGAAAGAAGAAAACGTTATTCCCGAAGAAAAGGGTGTTAATTTTCAGAAAAAGAATCTAATTTACCATATAATTGTTAAAAACCTGTGTTCGTAAATAATTTCTGCAAAAATAAAACAAACAGAAACAGAAATAGAATAAATAAAGTTCCGAGCCCCACAAAAAATTGTGTTTCCTTAAGGAATTTAATCCCCTCACTGTTGCACAAGGTCGTTGGATTAATTTCTCCCATGATAGAATGGAACAACTATTCTGTAATACCGGCGAGGGGGGAGAGTATGCAGATTTCAGTGCTGAAAAATAAGGCAAAACCTATGAATGTATAGCCAAACAGCCTGGGCTGAATAGGTGTGAAGGTACCTGTTCATATGAGGTACTATTTCGGAAGAAGTCTGATCGCGAATTTTAAGCTCAAAACGGCCGTTGGGAACCGCTAATTTTATATTAAAATTTTGCGAAAAAATATTAGAAAAGAAATTATATAACGTTAAACAAAAAATAAATTTGGTCCCAAAAATTATCAATCAATCATATTAATTGACCAAATCCAAATCCAAATCCGAACCCGAAGCCGAACGGAGCGAGCGACGACGACAATGGCGCGAAACACCACTTCTTCTTAACTCTTTAAGAGTTAGAAGATGTGCTTCTCTATATAAGCACAAAGATTTTCTTTTTATTTTCCGATGAGGGACAAAGTACATTAGTAAAGGAAACAACTTCAAACTTTTCGTTTCCCTCCAAATCTTTTCCCTCCATTTTCCATTCACACCTCTTATCTAATTAGATTAAAAAAATCCAATAATCCCTCCACATGAATGGAGAATGGCTATCTGAAAATATGTATGCATGAAAAACTGTGTGATTTACAAGCAAGGATTAATATCGCATCTGGATAAGTAGGTTTCCCTTTGAACTTTCCATAGTGAACTTATGTCGGATATACTCGGTCAATCGATAGATTTGATATCTTTGAACCGTCGAATATTGGTGTATACCTAGACAACCATAAGTCACACAATCAACCCTTTAACCGCCTTTGGTTCTCATTATTGTGTTCGTTTCATCTATGAACACTGCCTGTTTCATAAGTGCGTAGAGAACTGGCCTTACAGGATTCTCCTTGAAGCGGCTTACACTTTACACTTATATAGGTGATTCATACACGGGTTATCCCATAGATACACTATTTGATATACTCTGTATCAAACTTAGAAACCATTAAAAAGCCTTAACGTTTTATCCTTGGTACTGAACATTGTCTCATCACGAGAATAGACCAAAATTTTATTTGACAATGTTGAACCGTCACTAATGACTTTGTTTGATCTCCTTGAACCTAGATGTTGGGATCTCCAGTCTTCTAGGTAGAATTACCACCACAATGGCTTATCCTCGGCCATAGTCCCATTCCCTTCGATGATTTATCAACTGCCTCTCTATTTAGGCTTTTTATAAGCGGATCCGATATATTATCTTCTGACTTTACGTAGTCAATTGTGATAATTTTACTAGAGAGTAGTTGTCTAATGGTATAATGTCTTTGTCGTATGTGACGAAATTTTTCGTTATACATAACACTTCCAGCCCTTCCTATTGCCGATTGACTATCGTAATGTATGCATATAGGAGCTACTAGTTTGGGCCAAAATGGAATATCTTCCAAGAAATTCTGAATCCAGTCAACTTCTTCTCCAGCCTTATTTAAAGCTATAAACTCGGACTCCATTGTAGAGCGAGCTATACATGTCTGTTTAGTTGATTTCCAAGACATTGCTCCTCCACCAATGGTAAACACGTATCCACTTGTGGACTTTGTTTTTGATGACCCTGTGATCCAATTTGCATCACTATATCCTTCAATTACCACATGATACTTATTGTAGTGCAAAGCATAATCTTGGGTATGTTTTAGATACCCCAAAACTCGTTTCATTGCCATCCAATGAGTTTGGTCGGGATTACTTGTGTAACAACTCAGTTTACTTACTGCACAAGCTATATCAAGTCGTGTATAATTCATGATATATATTAAACTTCCCAACACTCGATCATAATCCAATTAAAATTTTCTTTGACCTAGATCTTTGTAAGAGCTATATTTACATCAATCGGGGGCTTTGCGACTTTGAAATCTAAATACTTGAATTTTTCAAGTACCATTTTAACGTAATGAGATTGAGACAATGCAAGTCCTTGAGGAGTCCTATGGATTTTAATTCCTAGAATTAAATCAGCAACTCCTAAATCTTTCATATCAAACTTGCTACCATGCATAGGCTTAGTAGCATTTACATCCGCAATGTCTTTGCTCATTATTAACATATCATCAACATATAAATATATAATGACTATATGAGTTGGAGTATTTTTAATGTAAATACATTTATCACACTTATTAATCTTAAATCCATTTGCCAAAATTGTTTGGTCAAATTTCTCATGCCATTGTTTGGGTGCTTGTTTCAATCTGTAAAGTGATTTAACAAGTCGGCACACCTTCTTTTCTTTTCCGGGAATCACGAACCCTTCAGGTTATTCCATATAAATTTCTTCCTCTAAATCTCCATTTAAGAAGGTTGTCTTTACATCCATCTGATGGATTTCAAGACCATACACGGCGGCTAATGCTATTAATACTCGAATAGATATAATCCTCGTTACCGGTGAGTATGTATCAAAATAATCAAGACCTTCTCGTTGTCTAAACCCTTTGATAACTAGTCTTGCCTTATATTTATCAATAGTACCATCAGCTTTCATTTTCCTTTTGAAAATTCACTTAGAACCCAAAGGTTTCTTTCCTGGACGAAGATCAACCAATTACCAAGTATGATTACTTAATATGGATTTTATCTCACTATTGACTGCCTCTTTCCAATATTGTGCTTCCGAGGAAGACATTGCTTTTTTAAACGTTTGAGGCCCATTTTCCAACAAAAATATCAGAAAGTCTGGTCCAAGGGAAGTAATTGTCCTTTGATGTTTACTACGTCTTGAATTTTCCTCACTAAACATACTTTTCTTTGCTTCTTCTCGAGGTCGCTTAGATTTTTCTCTAGACGACTCGCATTCATTTTTATACGAATAAATATTCTCAAAGAATTCAGCATTATCAGATTCGATTACCGTATTAATATGAATGTTGGTATTTTCTGATTTATGAACCAGAAAACGATATGCCTTACTATTTCTTGCATATTCTATGAAGTAATCAACCATTTTCTATCCAATCTTCACCTTTTTGGGTTTAGGAATTCGCACTTTAACCAAATACTCCTACACTTTAAAATATTTTAAGTTGGGTTTTCTACCTTTCAATTTTTCGTATGGAATGGTTTGCGTTATACTATAGGGAACTCGATTTAGTATTTGGTTAGCTGTAAGAATAGCTTCCCCCACAAGTTCTGGGATAAATCCGAACTTATCAACAAGGCATTCATCATCTCCTTTAACGTTTTATTATTTTTTTTTCCGCAATTTTATTAAATTACGGTGAGTAAGGGGCAGTTGTTTGGTGAATAATGCCATATTCCAAACATATTTCTTCAAAAGGAGATTCATATTCGCCACCCACATCACTTCTTATCATTTTGATCTTTTTGTTTAGTTACATTTCAACTTTATTTTTGTATTTCTTGAATGCCTCAATTGCTTCATCTCGAGTTCTCTTAGATTTTTCACTAGACTACTCTCATTTATTTTTCCTCCATTTTCCATACACCTCTTATTTAATTAGATTAAAAAAAAACTCAACAATAATTTATTTATTGTTTTGTAGGAAACTGTTCTTAATTTAATCGAACTATACAAGGAATAGACATCCACAAATATTATTGTTCATAACAAACATATATTAATGTAGTGCGTATTTTTTTGGGTAGAAATTTGAAACCTAACACAACACAAACTGAGTCTGAGCATGACCCTTATTGTACCCTTAATTTTAGGACTAAAAGCAGATTCCTTTAGTTTATAGGATTGTGTTTCACATAGGTTTCTTGGTATTCCAGATTCTCTATGATTTGTTATATTTTTCTCAGCTTTTTATGTACTCCCTCCATCTCATATTATCTGTCATGATTCTCTTATATATCCCTTAAAAAAAATTAATTACGATGGGATTTTGACTACTTTACCTTTATTCATGTCTTAATATTTAATCTTTCTTCATTGGTATTCGAACAAAGTTATCCATAATAGAGGTGTTTGTAGCCTTCAAGGATAATTATTAAGGGTAAAAAGGAAAAAAATAATTAATTTTGTCTTGAACTTCTAAAATAATAAATAATTTGAGACAATTATTTTTAGTAATCACGACTGATAATATGAGACGGCGGGAGTACTATACTTGGCTATATAAAGCCAACGCTATAATCAATATAATACATATTTTTCTTCTACCTTTATCACTCTTTATGGTATATGGAGCTCTACTGCTTCAACGAGTTTGATCCTAATTTTTTTTAAATATAGAGCTTTTTCATTCTATAAGATCTTTAATTATGTACAGTCCACAGAAAGAAAACAAAAGAGTGAAAGATTACCCGTTGAAAAATCATCATCGCCATGGGATTGCGTCTTAGCAAAAAGTCTAGCAACAGAAAAAAGGAGCTCCATATAAAGAAAGACCAGGAAACATATGTTTATTATTCATTAGTTGCTGCAAAAGAAGGCCAAAAGAAATGTAACGACCTGACCAGTTGTTTAGAGATCTAGCGCGTCTTTCGATGATTTGAGACCTTGAGTAGCTTCACTTCAGGTATTATGACTTGTACGTATGGTCGGAATTTAATTTCGGAAAGTTCGGATTGATTCGGATGGAAAATTCTAAATTCGGAAGCTTTAAATTGGAAGAATTGACTAAGGTTTGACTTTTGAGTAAACGACCTCGGAATTAGGTTTTGAAGGTTCCGATAGGTTCGTATGATAATTTCAGACTTGGGCGTATGTTCGGGTTGAGTATCGGATCACCCAGAAGCAATTCAGTGCTTATTATGGAATGTCGGCATTTTTGAAAGTTTTAGAATTTTTGGATTTTTTTGTTGTCGGTGTTCGTTTGGAGTTCTGAGCCTTGGAATAGGTTCGTATCGAGATTTGTGACTTACACGTAAAGTTTGGCATCATTCCGGGATGTTTAAGTGTAATTCGAATGCGTTCGACGAAATTTGAAGGTTGGAAAGTTGAAAGAAAGGTTGGCCGTCGATTTGTAGTTTTGAGGTTGTTTGACGTGATTCGAGGTTTTGACTAAGTCCGTATCGTGTTGTGGGATGTGTTGGTATGTTTGGACGGGGTCCCGGGGGCCTCGGGTTTGAAACGGATTGAAATCAGATCGAAATTTGAAATTGAAGCAATGCTAGGAATTTTGGTTGCTGGTGTTTTCGCACCTGCGCAGGAAGGACCGTAGGTGCGGTGCTGCAAGAGCGGGGTAGTGGCTCGGAGAAACGACCTGGGCAGGACTGGGCATGACTGGAGTCGCAGGTGCGATGATGTTTTCCGCACTTGCGTGATCGCGGAAGCGAAATTAAGCTATAGAAGCGGTCCTAGGCGAGTTGGGCAGTGGTTGCAGGTGCGAGACCTTTTCGGCATCTACGATGGCGCAGATGTGACTTCCTGGAGCGCAGAAGCGGAGTGGAGTGCAGGAGCGAGGGGGATTTTCGCACATGCGGTGTCGCAGGAGCGGGACCTTGTCGGCAGGTGCGGAGGGGCGGCCTCCAGTGTTTTCCGCATAAGCGGCCATTGGCTTCGCAGATGCGAAGGTCTCCTGGGTAGATTGTATAAGTTAGCCAAATCGGATTTTGGCTCATTTCACCTCTTTTCTCTCATTGGAGCCGGTCTTGGGGGCGATTTTGGAGTGTCATTTTTGTCATCCCTCCTGAGGTAAGTGATCCCTACTATTGTGAGTTAAATACATGATCTACATGTGGATTTAAACATGGAAAATTATAGTAATTGTAGGATTTTTGAAGAAACTTAGAAATTTGGTAATTTTTTATTTGACCACGGTTTTGGAAATGACATTAGGAATAAATTATATATTTGAGTTCGTGGTGTTATGGGTAATGATTATCTTTAAATATTTTCGGAATCCGGGCACGTGGGACCGAGGGTTGACTTTATCGACTTTTTGAGCTGAATGAGAAATTGTTATAAATTGATTAATTATGGGTAATAGAGTATATACTTATAGATTTGCACATTTGTTTGACTAGTTTTGGAAATACGGGCATCGGTTTGAGGTGTTAGAGTGGCGTTGGAGCCGACTATGAAACTTCAAAGCGAGGTAAGTCTTTGTCTAATTCTGTAAGAGAGAAACTACCCCTAGGTGATGTATTTGTTATGTGATACTTGTTGTAGGGGATACGTACGCACGAGGTGACGAGAGTCCGTACGTAGCTAGATTCATGTTATGTCCGGTAGACTTAGATTCCCACATGCTATAAATGTACTATTTGAGTTGTCTCTTGCCTATTAAATTCCTTTATTTTACATTATGACTTGAGACTAGACTTGTGCAGAGTGATAAACTTGCTATTGTAGAGATTCGACATGCTTCATGATTAGCCGCGAAATAATTGTACTCCTCTTACGAATTTTTCCCGCGTTATGCGTTTCATCGAAAGGTTTCCCTTAAAATTTATAACTCACATGTCTATTGGGATCGGGCCCGTAAGTGGGGTCAAGGGCCCGTTAAAGTTTCTTATTCTAATGGGATTGGGCCGTTTGCCTGAGTAGTTTAATAGATACATCTATGGTTCGTGTTGTTCGACCCTCGGCAGTACGCACATTATGATGGGATCAGGCCGTTCACTTTGGCAGGATTATGTATCACACACTAATAGGAGCGGACCGTTCGCCTAGAAAATATAATTGATGTATCTATGGTTCGTGCCATTTGACCTTCGACAGTGCATATATTATGATGGGATCGGGCCGTACGCCTCGGCATTTCTATAAAAATGCTCTTACTAAATTGTGCGTAATAATTGACAAGAAATCAATATATCTACGAGTTTTCCTGATTTGAACTGTGACGGCCTATCTGGTGAGGTCCATCATATATATGTACTCCGATTGAGGAGGTAAGTATTAGCTGAGAGCTTGAGTTATTGCTGAGAGGAAAATTTTACTATGTATTTATACTTGTTATTCTGTTTATTTACTCTAGCTCACATCTGTTTACTTCTATTGTATCTGTCTTATTGGACCATTAGTAAGTGTCGATGTCGACCCCTCATCACTACTTCTCTAGGGTTAGGCTAGATACTTATTGGGTATGCGTTGATTTACGTACTCAGGCTGCACTTATTGTGCATGTACATATATATCTGGTGGCTTTTGGGGCGCAAAGGCGCGGCTATTGCAGGGACTTCACTGTGAGCTGCATTCCATGTTACGATCCACAGCTTGCAGAGTCTCCATCAGAGTTATTTATATTTTTCTGTCTAATTTGTATTCCAGACAGATGTTGTATTTTATTATATTTCCTAGTTGATGCTCATGCACTGGTGACACCGGGTTTTGGGGTTCCTACGGGTTGTTCATTATTGTAGTTCGTGTAAATATTATCATTTACCTGTAAATTCTATTTTATACTATTTAACTAATAAAAATTATGATTTTAAAGTAATAAAATGAGTAATTAAATTGATCAATCATCGTTATATTGCCTGACGGCAGCGTTAGGCGCCATCACGACCTATAGTGGATTTGGATCGTGACAAGAAATATGTTTATATCATCAGCTGCAAAAACAAAAAGGTATTACTAGCACATGGAATTGCACAGACGACTATGAAAATACTGGAACTATGTCATCTTACTATTTAGGAACTCTGAGCTCTTACCCTACTGGCGGTGGTTGTGACGGCGTTGGTTGCGGTGTTGGTGCAGGCTGCGGAGGCGGTGGTGGTTGTTGAGGAAAGTAGGATCGACTTAATTAAGCCTAATTTCTCCATTATTGTTAAAATTCATTATGAAGACGTTGGTAATAGGAAATATATATAGGCGTAGTATAAATATATTAAATTAGATGGCACTAGCATTTTATTCATCATAGTGAAACTCAACTCATACCGAAACTATTTTTCTAACTAAGGCATGGGTTTGTTTTCTTTTCCATCCGTTGAATTCTAGTAAATCTTAGTGGCATTGAAGATCTTGCAGTGTTGTTAAAAGTACTTTTTCTTCTCCCTTCTCTTTAATGAAGATGCTATAATCTAGAGGTTCCGGAATATATTACCAAAATATATTGTAGTTAGTGAGGTTCGAAGCTGAATTTCGGAAGGTAAGGGAATGCTCGGTTCACTCAAAACAAAGGGCCGAGATTATAAGTTTGCTAATAAGCAGGAAGGGTCACAATCGTGCCACATCAACAGGTTGTTAGATTGTTATAAAACCCCAACGGCAGGAGAGAGACGATAACGAATTTTTCGGTAATTCATTCTCCCTCATTTCTCTTCGACCTTCACTCTCTTTCTGTTCTCTCTCCCATCTCACTCTAATTCCCTTCTCATCTAATTCTGTAGATTCCCAGTGGCAATGGCGACTTTAATTTTCATGTTTTGTTAGTTTAATTCTCTTACTTCTTCTCTTGTAATTGCACTCTACTTTACAGTTTATAAAATACAGAAAATTGTCCCATAAAAGTGTTTATTTCAATTCCAGTTTGCAATTGCATTTAGATCTATAGTTGGCTCCTGACAATTGGTATCAGAGCAGCAATTTTGTGGCTTGTGTGGTAGGAATGGCAGAAGGAACTCATTTGAAGCTGATGGATGACAAGCTTGCTAGGCATGATGAACTGTTGGCTGATGTGTTGAACAGCCAGGAGGAATTTCGAAACACTCAGACAGGGATTCAAGGTACCTTGGAGCTGATCCTCGAGAGGTTGATAGCACTAGAAAGAGCTCCAGCATACCAAAACATTGGAGGGGGATTATTACCTATTCCAATTCTGGAAAACAGGTATAACAAACCTCAGAATGTGCCCATACCACCTCCTAAATGGGAACTACCCATCTTTGAAGGACATGAACCCAAGGTATGGATCCGCAAATGTGAGAGATACTTTAATTTGTATAAAACTTAGGAAGATCAAAAAGTAGAAGTTGATGCTCTCTATTTGAATGGACTAGCTGAGGTGTGGTATTATTCCTTGTTACTAAGTAAAGGAGTGTTGACATGGGCTGAATTTAAGGAGGAACTGGTCATTAGATTTGGAGTGGTGTTGGATGAGGACGTAGTAGAGGAGTTTAATAAGCTCTCTCAGAAGGTAACTGTGGATGAATTTCTATGTAAATTTGAAGACCTCAAAGCTCAGATGCTTGTTAGAAATCCTCAACTAGATGAATCTCACTTCCTATCCAGTTTTGTAGGGGCTCTTAAGGAGGAAATCAAGTTTGGTGTCAAGTTGTTCAACCCTGAGACATTGAAGTTTGCTATTGAACAGGCTAGGCTACATGAAAAGGCTATTGAAGCTGCACAGAAAAAGGAGAAGGCTAATACAAAGAACATACCTATCGTGAATAACACAACTACAACTAGAAACCTACCAGTGAACAGGACCACTGCATTTAGGCTAAACCCTGAGGTATATGAATACAGGAAGAACAATCGTTTGTGTTACAGATGTGGGGAAAAATATGCCCCTGGTCACCAGTGTAAAATAAGGCAATTGAATTGTCTCAAAGGAGAAGTGGAAGCTAAAGCTCAACTAGATGAATCTGAGATTACAGAAGTACAAATACCACCTGATTTGATTATTGAAGGATGGGTAGAACAATAAATTCAGGAAGCCATCTGTATGAATGCACTATCTGGTAATAAACAAGGAGAGAATACTATTTTAGTAGGGGAAACTGTGAAAAAAGGTATATAACAGTGATGATTGACTCGGGGAGCACACATAGTTTCATAGATGAGCATACTGTGAAGGAAACTGGCTATCAAGCTAGTTTTTGTCCACCAGTGAGGGTGACAGTAGCTGATGGCAATTATGTTATGTGCACTACACACTGCAAGGGATTTATATGGAAAACGCACAGCAGGTCATTCCAAGAAGATCTTCTCATCATTCCATTGGGAGTGTGTGATCTAGTTTTATGTAACAATTGGATGAAAAAGCACAATCCTACCAAGTTTGATCATGAAAAGAAGTGTGTTACTATTGGTAGGAAGAATAACAAACTGGTGTTGCATGGCATTACAGAGGAAGGTAGATTAAGTATGATGACTAGTAGATCAATAGGTAAGGTGCTGAAGAAAGGGCAAGCTCTACTAGCTCATTTGTTCATGATAAGGGTTGAGGTGCAATATGATCAGGAGCAGACTGATGAAGCTATTGAAGAGGTGTTGAGTCAATATGCTGATGTGTTTGTAGAACCAAAATCCTTACCTCCAGTCAGAGCTTTGGACCATGCCATACCTCTTAAGCCTAGAAACTTACCAATTAGCCTGAGGCCTTATAGATACAATTACCACCAAAAGGATGAGTTAGAAAAACAGGTGAAGGAGATGCTAGGCAGTGGAATCATTCAACAAATTCAAATCTCCCTTTTCCTCACCTGCTTTGCTAGTCAAGAAGAAAGATGGAACTTGGAGATTCTGTGTGGATTACAAGGGACTGAATGACATTACTATTAAGGACAAATACCCCATCCCTATTGTGGATGATTTACTGGATGAACTTCATGGATATGCAATTTTTTCTAAGGTAGATCTCAAAGCTGGACACTATCAGATCAGGATGAAGGTGGACGATGTTCACAAAACTACATTCAGAATACACATGGGACACTATGAGTCGAGAGTGATGCCCTTCGGGCTCACAAATGCACCAGCAACCTTTCAGGCCCTAATGAACCAGATTTTCCGACCTTATCTGAGAAAGTTTTTTTTAGTTTTCTTTAATGACATACTCATCTATAGTTTGAACTTGGAGGATCATGTAAAGCATTTGATGATTGTGTTTGACATATTGAGGGAGCATACCTTGTTTGCTAAGAAGTCCAAGTGTTCCTTTGGACAAGCACAAGTGGAATACTTAGTTCATGTCATTACTAAGGAAGGAGTCTCTACTAATCCTAATAAGATTCAGGCAATGGTAGATTGGCCAAGACCAAGCTCCCTTAGGGTTTTCAGAGGATTTCTGGTGCTGACTGGCTACTACAGAAAATATGTGGCTAACTATGGAATCATATGTATACCCCTCACTGATTTTCTCAAGAAGGATGCCTTTAAGTGGAATCTAGAGGCTGAATTGGCCTTTTCAGCTCTCAAGTCTGCCATGTCCTCAACCCCAGTGCTTGTATTACCTGACTATACTAAGGAGTTTGTGGTAAAAATTGATGTCAGCCATGGGGGAATTGGAGTTGTACTCATGCAAGGGGGTAAACCAGTGGCTTATTTTAGCAAGGTTTTGGCTCAGAAACATAGGGTAAAATCCATTTATGAGTAGGAATACATGGCCTTATTGAGTGATGTGGATAAATGGAGGCACTATTTACAGTTCAAACATTTTGTAGCTAGGACAGATCATCACAGTTTGAAGTATCTTTTAGAGCAAAAAGTGACTTCAGCTATCCAACAGAAAGGAATAACTAAATTGCTTGAGCTTGATTATAAAGTGCAATACAAAAAAGGAGCTGAGAATAGAGTTGATGATACACTTTCGAGACAGCAGGAAGGGCTAGACAATCAACCAAGCCAGAGTTCAGAGCAGATTTTAGCCATCAATGCTTCCATTCCCACTTGGATACATGAAGTGACTGCTAGATATAAAGGGGACTCTCGGGTACATGAACTAATCCTCCAACTCTCCACAAACTTGCAAGGTCCTAGTGTTTGGCATTACTCGGCTGGAATTATCAGAAAAAAGGGAAGGTGTATATTGGTGAAAATGGTAACCTCGGGCATCAGTTAATTGCCTCTTTCCATGATTCTCCCTGTGGAGGGCATTCTGGGAAGCTGGGCACCCTTAAAAGACTAGCTCAACTTTTCACTTGGCCAAAAATGAAATAAATGGTGATTGATTATGTGTCCAGTTGTGATGTGTGTCACATAAGTAAGGACGATAATTTAGCTTACCCTGGCCTCCTGCAACCCCTCCCCATTCCCAATCAAGCATGGAGCCATATTAGCATGGATTTTATTGACGGACTGCCCAAATCCAAGAACAAGGAAGTGATATTAGTGGTGGTGGATAGGTTAAACAAATATGCTCATTTTATTGCTCTAACACATCTGTATATAGCAGCAACAGTGGCAAAGGTGTTTTGGAAAAGAATACATAGTCTACATGGCACACCTGAAACCATAGTTACTGATAGGGACATGATCGTTTTGAGAAACTTCTGGCAATCCCTGTTCAAGCTCCTTGGCACTTAACTGCATTACAGTACAGCTTATCACCCACAAAGTGATGGCCAAACTGAAAGAGTGAATAGATGTCTTGAGAATTATCTCAGGTGTATGACTGCTAGTAGGCCAAACCAGTGGAAACAATGGTTATCAGCTGTTGAATGGTGGTACAATACTAATTTCCACACCAGTTTGCAATGCACCTCATTTGAAGCTTTATATGGCTACATTTCTCCTAAATTATCTATTGGTCCCTTCCTTGAAACTATTGTGCCGGCAGTTGAGGATGTTGTGATTAGAAGATAACAGATGCTCCAATTGCTAAAGGATAATTTGAGCAAAGCTCAAGAAAGGATGAAGTTCTTTGTTGATAATAGAAGAACTGATAGGGAGTTTCAGGTGGGAGATTTGGTTTATTTGAAGCTTCAGCCCTATAGACAAACATCTATTGCACTGAGAAGAAATCTGAAGCTAAGTTCCAAGTACTATGGTCCTTATAAGATCTTTTCTAGAGTAGGTGATGTGGCATATAAGCTGGAATTACCTCCTACATCCAGAATTCATCCAGTTTTCCATGTGTCTTTGCTCAAGAAGATGGTTGGTGATCGAGTGGTGGTGCAAACTGTTCTTCCAATTACTGGGGATGATGGCCAGTTTTTGGTTCGACCAGTAGCTATTATTCAAAGGCAGTTGGTTAAGAAGAATAATGTAGATGCGGTTAAGGTTCTAGTCCAATGGTCCAACCTTCCTCTAGAAGATGCAACTTGGGAAGATTACCAATATTTGCAGACTAAATTTCCTGGTTTTGATTCTAATCCTTGAGGTCAAGGATTGTTTGAAGGGGAAGGGAATGTTATGATCTAGAGGTTCCGAAATTTATTACCAAAATAAATTGTAGTTAGTGAGGTTTGAAGCTGAATTTCGGAAGGTAAGGGAATGCTCAATTCACTCAAACAAAGGGCCGAGATTATAAGTTTGCTAATAAGCAGGAAGGGTCACGATCGTGCCACGTCAACAGGTTGTTAGGCTGTTATAAAACCCCAACAACAGGAGAGAGACGATAACGAATTTTTCGGTAATTCATTCTCCCTCATTTCTCTTCGACCTTCACTCTCTTTCTATTCTCTCTCCCATCTCACTCTAATTCTCTTCTCATCTAATTCTGCATATTCCCAGTGGCAATGGCGACTTTCATTTTCATTTTTCTTTAGTTTAATTATCTTACTTCTTCTCTTGTAATTGCGCTCCACTTTACAATTTATAAAATACAGAAAATTATCCCACAAAAGTGTTTATTTCGACTCCAGTTTGCAATTGAATTTAGATCCATAGTTGGCTCCTGACAGAAGATATTAACTTTCAATTGCTTGTTTATCTAAATTTATATACCTTCGATCTTTTCGCTGTTTTGCATGTAGTAATTACATCGAACAAAACAACTTATTTACATATTGTTGCCTTGTAGGAAATTAAAGTAAACCAATATTTAAGTATTCAAGAGAGAAGTCCATTGCCACTTTATATTTCAATCGGTACAACTACTAGCATGTGTTCTATATTTTCAGGGTCAAGGCCATAAGATATATTAGGCAATCAATGATTCCCCTTCAGGGGAGGAGGCATAGTAAATGACAGGAGTTTGGAAAAATCCCATAACTTTTGTCTGAGCCATGTATACTCATATATTAAGAAATTCATTGAATATGAATATATAATAGTTTGGAGGCAAGCAAAGAGTTATTGAAATCCATAAACTTAAAATCCTTGATCCGATTTTATTTCCATCCCAAAAAAGAGTTTGTTTAACCCAAAAATAGATTTCTCGGTCAAAGTTAATATCTAGAAGCAATCGGGTTACTGATAACCAAGATTTGCTTTTCTTTCCCAATAATTTGAAGAATAAATCAAGGAATGAAAATAATTGACACAGAAAATATGAAACAGACTGATAATCGCTCCCAAAATTACGATTTAAAACCTTGAGAATAAAGTAAAGAATGGTTGTATAAATTTCAATAATTATCTGATGATATTACAAATGAGGTTTCAATTCTTATATAGAAGCATACAATTGTAATAGTTTTCTTACTTAATTCGGGCGCACTAATGGTATTAATTGCCTTGATTACCCGTCACCATATACAATTATAACAGAAGTATTTATGGCTAAAGATTTCCTGTAACCGTATCGATTTCTCATCCTTATTTATGAAAGGTTCGTGCATCTTCCTTTCTTAATGGCCTTTATTCATTCTACTCCTATTTCTCCTTTTACAGTTGTCGGGTCCAGCTCTTTTCTTAGTGTAAACCCGAGGGTGTTCCTCCCATGCCTTTTTCGCATTCTTTAACTTGTCTAATTAGGAACACCACTTGTCGCTATATTGATGGTCCACGTACCATGCCCTGTCATCACGATGATGTCCTACCTTTTTCCACTAATAGTCCCCCCACTTTCTGAATATTCTTAACTGAATATTCGGAAAGTGGTAAATATTTATGGCGGTAATTCTTTGCCGCCATTTCTCGAGTATCATTATGCTCTTTTCAGAATCGATGCGACGTATGTCACATCCATTTAATGCCCATGCCACGTGGCTTCACCTAATTTGTTCTACAGTTTCTCAGTATTTTTAGGGTTTTTCTACGGTTGCATCAGTCATGAAGTGACAGTTTTATTATGACACTTCATAATGATCAACTTTGATGACGGTTGCATCTCCTTATAAATACTTCATCCCCCTTGATTTCTTGAAACCTTCTTCCTTCTTCTCTGTATCCACCATACTAACCTTCCTTCATAGTCCTATATCTTTCCTCTGTATTTTCTTTGTTAAACATGTCTTCTTCAACACCAGACCATCGCAAAGTTGTGATCGTCGATGAGCTTGCCCCTTCTACTACCCCTACTAGGAGTATGAGAGGTGGTAGACTCTGCAGTCTTCGTTTGTTATCTACTTGTAGTTCTACTCCTCAAAGTAGTTCTGTCAAACCATCTTCTTCTAGACCTAGAGCTCCTTCAACCCGTAGATCTTCTTCTAAAAATAGGGATCAGAATGAACCCATGCGTAAGCCTACTATTTCTGAGATTGTTCCTCAAGAGTTTTTCTTTGTATCAGATCGTGAAGCCATGAAAAATCAAGTTTTTCTATAGCTTCCCTTAACGCTGCTGAACACTACCCAAGTCTGATCACTCCTGGTCTTCTTTCTTTAGTTCGACGAGAATGTCATTGAAAACCAGATTTCCCAAGTTGTTTCGTCACTTACTTCATCTTTACGCTCCTAAGTTGTTTTAGGAAGGTGACTTTTCTCTCGTGGCTAGAAGTAAAAGGGTTTTATTTAGCTCCTAGGATGACCGTGACCGTGGTCGGTATGCCTGTTTTGTTGATGCGCCCACTAGTAGATTAATGGGTGAAGAAAACATGTCTTTTCCAGAAAAATGAAACTTTGCACGTAAGTTTTTTTTATGTCTCGAGCTCCTTTATATAATCGCATATTCATTTTTTCAGCAACCATGGAAGTCTTCGAAGAAATTCCTGACTTCCATGCTTAGGTAGAAAAAATGTTGACTGTCGCTCCCATAGACAAAAGATCTTGGAAATTTCTTACCCAGAAACTTGGTTGGAAAGTGAAGACTCACGGTACTCTTTATTCTCGTAGTTTCTTTCCTTCTTTACTCGTTCATATATCACTTTTTCATCACCCTTTTTTAATTAGGGTTTGCTATTTGTGGCATCAGTCCTGCATCTGTTCCCTCAACTAGGCTTTCTGTAAGTCTTGCTCAAGAACGGATTTTGAGTGCTTCTTCCTCCAAGAGAAAAACTGTTGAAGACCGTGGGTCTGATGATGAAGAGGATGCCGAAGAAGGTTCCTTGGTGAGAAAACCACGTTTAAGAAGACGCGTAGTTTTAGATGATAAAACCCATGTCTCTCATGATTCCCCAACAAGTTCGATTCCCTTCAGACTTATTGATGAACCAGAGAGTGCTCCTTTAGAAATTTCTTATGAAGATGCTGGTAACTCAGCCAATCCCCCCCCCCCAAGCCCTGTTGAAAGGTTATTCGCCCATGGATTTGAGGGTGAGGAAGGCCTCGAGCCTGTTTCTGAAGAACTGCCTCTCGATTCCCTTCCAGTTTTACCTATTGTTAACCCTCATGTGTTTTTACCTGGTGTTACCCCAATGGTTGCTCCCGTTGTTTCTCTTCATGTAGAAGCTGAGCCTTCTAGCAGCGGGCGGGATATGAAAAAAGTTGTTATTGAAGTCCCCGAGGGTGGAAATTTGTTGAGAAAATTTGGACAAGCTGATGTATGGCTGAAACCGTTGTTAGGACCCGTTGAAAAGAAGAAGTTGGAGGGTCACACTTCCTTGACTTTAATGAATGGCATCGTTCATTATTCTCTTAAGGTATAACTTTACTAATACTTCCTTCCTTCCTTTTCCTCATTTGTAACTCTTCTTCTTTGCCTTTTAGATTAATTTGATAGGCACTGAGTTTATGAAAAGGATCTCTTGGACTGACCAGCAATTAATTGAGTTGCGAACGAGGCTGATAACTGGAGAGAACAATTTGAAGGTATCAGTTGGAGAAGAATGTTCTTGCAGAGGAAAAAGAAGCTTTGGAACAACAACTAAGGATGGTCTCCGCTGAGTTAGTGATTCTAAAAGCTTCTTCCAGTCAAGTTGAGAAAGACAAGGATAGACTGGAACCCTCTTTTGCTGAACAACTTTCCAAGGCTACTGAAGAGTTAAGGAGTTTGAAAGAGCTCCTTAATCAAAAAGAGGTTTACACGGGTGATCCGGTTCAGACGCTTACCCAAGCTCAAGAAGACCTTAGTGCCTCTACAAATAAAGTCCAGTTCCTTGAAAGTTCTCTTGCTCCTTTGAAGATTGCTTATGAAGCCTTGGAGGCAAAAAAAGAAGAATTGAAAGTTGAGATCGAGCAGTGGGAGAAGGATTATGAAGCCCTTGAAGATAAGTCATCACTGGATGTTAGCTGGGCTTTTTTGAACACTCGCCCAGAGACTTTAACTGAAGCCGCCAGGATGGTTTTGACCTGAACCCAGATATTGCTAAGGCCAGAGAAACAATTGAATAGACTCAGCAACGTCAAAGTTTTTCCACACCTAAAGACAAAGGTTCTAAGGGTGATGGAGATGGACTTGATCCTGTTGAAGCTGATGTTCAAACCTCTTCTCCCCAAGTCAATCCTTATTCTCCTGTTGATGATGCTTCTTAGCTTTTCCCTTTTCCAGACTTTTTGTTGAAAGTGTTTGTTTGTTGGTTTTTTTTTTTGGAACTCCCTTGTATTTTTTGGACAACTTTTTGGAAGGTTTTACTGCCCCTGTCGTTTTTGGGGTTATGATATAAATACCGCCCCTATTCTTTGGGGTTATGATATAAACATCTTTATTTCTTTTGCCGCATATTATGCTTTCTGTCCTTTTAATATTTGAGCTTACTCTTGCACTTAAAATGCTTTAATAGACCGTGACCTCGATGTAAATGGGTTTTTATAAAAGATGGCTCTTTTATATTAACGATACTGATGAAGATGACATCTCATCTTCATATTGGTGCAAATATATGAAAAATGAAGTAGATATGAAAAGAGAAATAATTTGAGGAAGTTTTATGTTTTGAACTCTCAAATGAATAATTAATGTACATCATTTTCATAACTGTTCATACAACATTTTCATAATTACTTTTATTGTAGAAGGTTTACAAATTTGGGTCTATTTTCCCGCGACTAAATTTATGGCCTTAACTTAGAAGCTCGTGGGAATATCTTGCATCATTTTTGCAAGTTTGAACTCCTTTGAAAACTTTTCAAGGGTTTCTTCAAGGTTTTGATTCAGGCTAAACTATGCCCTTGGTATACATCTTTCTTCCTTATGTAACCTTTTATATGCATAGTCCCTCTAGTGTTAGAGCATTGAAATATGAAATCTCGAACACTGGATCAACTCCCTTCTTTTGGTAATACAAAACAGGACTCGGAGATAACTCTTTAGATGATGATTGCATAACCCTTTTTCTATCAGAAAAGTTGTAACCTAGACCGGAATATTTCAGTATTTTGAGTGTATTTCGAGTCTAATATCATCATTTGGTATAGGCCAACTTTCTGCCTATCATCTAAAATGGTTAATAAAATTCAAATGAATGAAATAAAATCAAACTTTGTGTGATACCTGACTGTGGGTATTAACCTCGTTTAGAAGTAATACTTCTTCAGATGGACTGCATTCCAGTTTGACGGTAACACCTTGCCATCCATGGTTTCTAACTCGTATGCTCCTTTTCCAGCGATGCCTCAAACCCTAATGGGCCTTCATAATTTGGACTCAATTTTCCTGCATTTGCCGCTTTTGTTTACTGGAACATATTTTTGAGGATGAAGTCCCCAATCCTAAAATACCTCAGATTGGCTTTCCTATTATAATAATGTTCAATCATCTGCTTTTGAGCCGCCATTCGAATTAATGATGCTTCTCTCCTTTCTTCAATCTGATCCAAATTTACCCGCAGCTCTTCCTCATTTGCTGCTTCAGTGGGCATGTGTGTACCTCGTACTTAGTTCACCTATCTCTACCGGAATCAAAGTTTCTGCTCCGTATACAAGTGAAAATGGAGTCTCACCCGTAATAGTTTTTGTCGTTGTTCGGTAAGCCCATAGCACCCCTGGTGGTACCTCTGGCCATTTGCCTTTTGATTCTTCCAGTCTCTTCTTTAAGTTATTGATGATAACCTTATTCGTCGATTCATCTTGTCCATTGGCCGCTGGGTGATAAGGTGTCAAAGTAATTCATTTAATCTGCCAACTTTGGAAGAATTCTATGACTTTCGCGCGTATGAATTGTGCGCCATTGTCGCATACAATCTTCTTTGGAACTCCAAATAGGCATATAATGTTTCTCCAAATGAAATCCATAACTTCTTTTTCTCGCACCTGTTTAAAAGCACTTGCTTTTACCCATTTTGAGAAATAATCTGTTAAAACTAACAAAAATTGTACATTTCCTTTAGCTTGAGGCAACGGCCCTACGATGTCCATGTCCTATTTCATGAAGGGCCATAGTGAAATAACTGAATGCAATAGCTCCGCTGGTCGATGCATGTTATTGGCATATCGTTGACATTTATCGCACCTGGCTACAAAGTTTTCTGCTTCTTCTTCCATTTTGGCCAATAATATCCTGCCCTTATTAATGTTTTCACCAACGATCTTCCCCCGGCGTGATTGCCGCAATGCCCCTCATATACTTCTCTCATTACATATTTCGTTTGTGATGGTCTGAGGCACTGTGCTAAAGGTCCACCAAATATTTTACGATATAAATTTCCACGAATTAAGTAGTACCAGGCAGCTTTCAGTCGTAACAATTGGGATTTCCTCTTATCTTCAGGCAAGATACCATACTGCAAAAACTTCACAAATTCGTTTCTCCACCTCACTCTTGGTTTGATCGAGTGTTGAATGAAACAGATGTATCACGATGGCATTTTATGCACTTGTTGTATCTGCGACAGACGCGAGATTTGCCAACGCGTCTGCTTCTACACTTTCCTCCCTGGGTATTTGCACGGCTTTCCATGTCTGAAATTGTCAAAGCAATTCTCGTACCTTTTTGAGGTATTGATGCATTTTCGTCTCTCTTGCCACGTAAGTCCCCTTCCCCTGCATTTGATTAACTACCAACTGCGAGTCACTTTTTATCACAATTTGTTCGATACCAAGTTCTCGTGCCAGTTCCAAGCTTGCAATCACAGCTTCATACTCCGCCTCTGTCACGACCAGGAATTCCCACCTTCGGGACCGTGATAGCGCCTAACATTTCACTTTCTAGGCAAGCTAGTGTTAGAGGATTCTTTAAACCAATTTTAGTCAATTTCAATAACATAATCAATTAAACTAAATAAAAACTAAAACTGAAATGCAGAATAACATAAAGCCCATAATATCTGATACAATTCGGATCTAGAGTCAATACTCACGAGCTTCTAAGATTTTCTACAGACAGAGTCCGAAAGAAATACAATTGTTCTGAATGAAAAGAAAAAGTAAAATAGGGGAGATAGAAGGGGACTCCAAGGTCTGCGGATGCCAGCATATCTACCTTGAGTCTCCAATAAGCAAGTCCAAGTTGCTAAGCCTCACAATCAGCTAGGACCGGTATTAAAATCTGCACAAAAAGTGCAGAGTGTAGTATGAGTACAACCGACCCCCATGTACTCGTAAGTGTCGAGCCTAACCTCCACGAAGGAGTGATGAGGCTATGACAAGACACCCACATAATAGACCTGTGCAGATAATAGTATATGTAAAAGAAAACAACAATAACATCTAAACATGTACTATTGGGAGGGGTACATGCTAAAGGGGCACAAGATATAAGAGATACAGCGGAAATGATAACCAGGACAGTCAACATGCTTTTAAACAGTGAAAACAACTAAACACAATGAAGAAAATTGCACAGCATCACCCTCCGTGCTTTTATTCTCAAACTCACAATGAAACAATAATACTGCATGGCATCACCCTTCGTGCTTTTACTCTCAGCCTCACAATATAAATCAATAGATACGGCACGGCATCACCCTTAGTGCATTAACTCTCATAACATGGCACGGCATCACCCTTCGTGCATTAACACTTACGATATGGCACGGCATCACCTTTCGTGCATTAACACTCACAATATAGCACGACATCACCCTTCGTGCACTAACACTCACAATATGGCACGGCATCACCCTTCATGCATTAACACTCACAATATGGCACGGCATCACCCTTCGTGCATTAACACTCTCCCTTACCACATAACAATGAACATGGAACAGCAGGGAGATAGAATCAACAAGAACAAGCCTTACTTCAACAATGGTTCCACAATACCAATCTCAACTTTGGAATCAATATTCAATTATCACACAAACCCATAAACACGATAAGAACGATCAATTTAGTAAGTAACTAGTCTAAGCATGGATAACAAGATCAAAGTAAGCAATAAACTACAAGGAACAAGTCCCAACCTGCATGCTTTAACCCGACAATAACGCATAAGTACTCGTCACCTCACATATATATTGTACCCAACATCTAAACATGTAGCAAATAGACAAAGCAATCATAATCCCTCGAATAAAGGTAAACCACGACACTTACCTCGCTCCAAAGGTTCACTCAAAGCTCAATCACAACTTTGCCTTTCAAACAAGCCTCTGAACCATTAGAATCTAGAAAATTACCAACCAAATGATTCAAATTAAGTCTTAGGAACTACCCACAATTGCAAAGGATTCAATTTAGGTCATTATTGAAAACGTCAACAAAAGTCAACTCCCGGGCTTGCTTTGTCCAAACCCGAAATTCGGAACAAAACCCGATTACCCATTCACCCCCGAGCCCGGTTATATAATTTTTTTTGGAATCCGACCTCAATTTGAGGTCTAAATCCGCATTTTGCAAAAATCCCTAATTCTACCAAAACCCCCAATTTCCACCAAGAAAATACTAGATTTTAGGTTAAAATCTTAGGAAATGTAGTGAAAGATTGAAGAAAATGGATTAGAATCACTTACTAATGATTTGGGGAAGAAGAGTTCTTTGAAAAATTGCCTCTAGGGTTTTCTTATTTTGAAAATTTGAAGAATGAACAAAAATCCCGTCTAACTCCCATTTTGATCAGTTACAAATGTTGCATGGTTCGCAAATGCGAGCCTCGGAAATGCGAAGAAACAGTCGCAAAAACGAAGTCCATCCCATCTTTGCTTTCATCGCATTTGGGATGAATGGTTCGCTTGCGAAGTCAGATCTTCCGAAAATGCGACCGTTTGATCGCAATTGTGATCATGTACCCCCTTGACCCACTTTGCAAATGCGATGAGTTGCTCGCAAATGCGAACTCATCAGAGGTCGCAAATGCGAAGCCTGACCTCGCAAATGCGAGATCAGAGGCCTGCACCAGAACTGAAACACACCAGCAATATTTCTAAGTCCAATTTCACTCTATAGCCTATCCGAAACTCACCCGAACCCTCGGGGCTCTAAACCAATTGTGCACACAAGTCTAAAAACATAATACGAACTTGCTCGCATGATTAAATCGCCAAAATAATACCTAGAACTACGAATTTAGCATCAAATCAAAGGAGATTTTCAAGAAAACTCATGAACTTCTAATTTCACAACCGGACGTCCGAATCACGTCAAACCAACTCTGTTTCTCACCAAATTTGACATACAAGTCATAAATATAGTATTGGACATATACCGGGTTGTGGAACCAAAATACAGACACGGTATCCAAAAAGTCAAACATTTAATGTCATTAAACCTTTAACTTTTAAATTTCAACAAAGTGCGATAACTCGGGCTAGGGACTTCCGAATTTGATTTCGGGCATACGCCCAAGTCCTAAATCACGATACGGACCCACCGGGGCCATCAAAATATGAATCCAGGTCTGTTTTCTCAAAATGTTGACCGAAGTCAACTCAAATGGATTTTAAGGCAAAAATTTCATATTTTCTCAGTTGTTAACATAAAAGCTTTCCGGAAAAACACTCAGACTACGCACGCAAAGCGAGAAAGGCTAAAATGAGGTATTTAAGGCTTGTGCAGAGTTAGGTTCTAAAACATAAGATGACCTATCGGGTCATCACATTCTCCACCTCTAAAATAATCGTTCATCCTCGAATGGATATAGAAAAGTACCTGGGCTGGTGGAAAGGTGGGGATATCTACTCCGTATATCTGACTCGGACTCCTAAGTAGCTGTCTCAACGGGCTGACCTCTCCACTGCACTCGGAATAAAGGATAACTCTTCGACCTCAACTAACAAACATGCAGAGCTAGAATAGCCACCGTCTCCTCCTCGTAAGTCAAATCCTTGTCCAACTTGACAGAGCTGAGATCTAACACATGGGATGGATCGTCGTGATACTTCCAGAGCATGGACACATGGAACACCGAATGAACTACTGATAAACCCAGTGCCAACGCAAGCCTATAAGCCACATCTCCCACTCTCTCAAGAAACACAAAAGGCCCGATATACCTAGGGCTCAACTTGCCCTTCTTTCCGAACCTCAACACACCCTTCATGGGTGATACTCGGAGCAACACTCTCTCTCCGACCATGAATGCAACATCACGAACTCTACGGTCGGCATAATTCTTCTGCCTGGACTAAGATATGCGAAGTCGATCCTGAATAATCTTGACCTTATCCAAGGCATCCTGTACTAAATCTGTACCCAACAACCAAGCCTCCCCCGGCTCGAACCATCCAACTGGCAATCGGCACCGCCTACCATATAATGCCTCATAGGGATCCATCTGAATGTTCGACTGGTAGTTGTTGTTGTAGACAAACTCCGTGAGCAGCAAGAACTGATCCCAAAAACCTTCAAAGTCTATAACACAAGAGCGGAGCATATCCTCCAATATCTGAATATTGCGCTCAGACTGTCTGTCCGTCTAAGAATGAAATACTGTGCTCAGCTCCGACTACATTCCCAACTTACGATGTACTACCCTCAAAAAGTGTGAGGTGAACTGTGTACCTCGATCATAAATGATAGACACAGGCACACCGTGAAGACGGACGATCTCGCAGATGTAAATCTCTGCCAACCGCTCTGAAGAATAGGTAACGTCCATAGGAATGAAGTGCGATGACTTGGTCAGCCTGTCCACAATGACCCAAACTGCATCGAACTTCCTCTGAGTCTGTGGGAGTCCAACAATAAAATCCATAGTGATACGCTCCCACTTTTACTCAGGAATCTCTAACTTCTGAGGCAAACCACCAAGTCTTTGTTGCACACACTTTACCTGCTGACAATTTAGGCATTGAGCTACATATGAAACTATGTCCTTCTTTATTCTCCTCCACCAATAATGTTGCCGCAAGTCCTGATACATCTTGGCGGTGCCCGGATGAATAGAATACCGAGAACTGTAGGCCTCCTCAAGAATCAACTCACGAAGTCCATCCACATTAGGCACACAAACACGACCCTACATCCTCAAAACTCTATCATCTCCAACTGTAACCTGCTTCGCACCACTGTTCCGCATTATGTCCTTAAGGACAAGAAAATGAGGATTGTCATATTGTCGCTCCCTGATGCGCTCAAACAAGGAAGACTGAGCGACTGTATAAGCTAAGACACGGCTGGGCTCCGAAATATCCAGCCTCACAAAATGATTGGCCAAAGCCTGAACATTTTATGCAAGCGATGTCTCACCGACTGGAATGTACGCAAGGCTGCCCATACTCGCTGCCTTTCTACTCAAAGCGTCGGCCACCACATTGGCCTTCCCGGGATGATACAAGATGGTGATATCATAGTCTTTCAATAGCTCCAACCACCTCTTCTGTCTCATATTGAGATCCCTTTGCTTGAACAAATACTATAGGCTCTGATGATCCATGAAAACCTCACACGACATGCCGTAAAGATAGTGCCTCCAAATCTTCAGTGCATGAACAATGGCTGCCAACTCTAAGTCATGGACAGGGTAATTCTTCTCTTGAACCTTCAATTGCCATGATGCATATGCAATCACACGGCTATCCTGCATCAATACTAAACCGAGACCAACACGGGATGCATCACAATGTACCGTATAAGATCCTGAACCTGTGGGCAACACCAACACTGGAGTTGTAGTCAAAGCAGTCTTGAGCTTCTGAAAGCTCGCCTCACACTTGTCTAACCATCTGAATGGGGCACCCTTCTAGGTCAACCTGATCAATGGGGCTGCTATAGATAAGAACCCCTCCACAAACCGACGGTAATAACCCGCCAATCCCAAGAAACTCCGGATCTCCGTGGCTGAAGTAGGTCTAGGCCAGTTTTGAACTGCCTCAATCTTCTTAGGGTCTACCTGAATGCCCTCTACTGATACAACGTGCCCCAAGAAAGCGAACGAATCCAACCAAAACTCGCACTTTGAAAACTTAGCATATAACTAGTTGTCTCTCAGAGTCTGAAGTATAATTCGAAGATGTTGCTCGTGCTCCTCTCGACTGTGGGAGTAGATCAAGATATCATCAATAAACACAATCATAAATGAGTCCAAATAAGGCTTGAACACTCGATTCATCAAATCCATAAATGTTGTTGGGGCATTTGTCAACCCAGAGGACATCACTAGAAACTCATTATGCCTGTACCGAGTCCGAAAAGTTGTCTTAGGACATCGGATGCCCTAATCCTCAACTGATGGTAGCCAGACCTCAAATCAGTCTTCGAAAATACCTTGGCACCCTGAAGCTGATCAAATAAGTCATCAATACTCGGCAATGGATACTTGTTCTTGATGGTGACCTTGTTCAACTACCGATAATCTATGCACATCCCCATCGATCCATACTTCTTCTTCACGAACAACACAGGCACACCCCAGGGCGATACACTAGGTCTAATGAAGCCCGTATCAAGAAAATCTTGCAATTGCACCTTCAATTCTTTCAACTCTGGCGGGGCCATACGATACGGTAGAATAGAAATGGGCTGAGTGCCCGAAACCAAGTCAATACAGAAGTCGATATCCTTGTCGGGTGGCATCCCCGGCAGGTCTGCAAGAAACACCTCTGGAAACTCATGGACAACTGGTACTGAAGCCATGGAAGGAACCTCCGTGCTAGAATTACATACATAAGCCAGATAAGCTAGACATCCCTTCTCGACCATACGATGGGCCTTCATATAAGAGATAACCCTGCTGGTAGAATGGCTAGGAATCCCTCTCCATTCTAATCGAGGAAACCCCGGAAAGGCTAAGATCATTGTCTTGGCGTGACAATCCAATATAGCGTGATAGGGTGACAGCCAATCCATACCCAAGATAACATAAAAGTCTACCATATCGAGAAGTAGAAGATTTACGCTGGTCTCAAGACTCCCAATAGTAACCAAAGATGAACGATAGACACGATCTACAACGATAGCATCTCCCACAAGTGCGGACACATACACAGGAGCACTCAAAGAATCACGAGGCACAACCAAATATGAAGCAAAATAGGATGACACATAGGAGTAAGTAGAACCCAGATCAAATAGAACTGAAGCATCCCTACTGCAAACTGAAATAGTACCTATGATAAGAGCTTCAGATAACTCAGCCTCGGGCCTGGCTGGAAAAGCATAGCATCGGGGCTGGGCCCCACCACTCTCGACTATTTCTCTAGGACGGGCCCTAGCTGGCTGGCCTCCACCTCTAGCGGTCTGACCTCTACCTCTAGTTTTCTGACCCCTACCTCTAGCTGGTTATGTGGGCGGTGGATCACCCGATGCCGGGACCATGGCACGAGAACCCTGATGCTGTGAACTGCTCGATGCACGAAGGCAAAATCTAGCAATGTGCCTCGGATCACCACAAGTATAACAGGACCTCGGCTGCTGTGACTGCTGACCCTGAAACTGACCCTGTCATCCTAAGTAACCACCCTAAAAACTTTGGAGCAGAAGTGCACTAATAGGAGCTGGTGGCGCACTATAGGCTAGCTGGTCGGAATAAGGCATATGAGGGCCACGTCCACCTGAAGCATCGTGGGATGCCAGGAGTGCTGAATGAAACGGCCTAAGAAGATGGACCCTACCAAAAGTACCCCTGCCTCTAGACAAGGCGTCGCTAAACCCACAGGAATTACGAGGCCTCTTGTCAGACCCCTGACCTCCCCCCTGTGCAAGAACCATCTCGACTCGCTTGGCAATATTGGTAGCCGTATGAAAAGAAATCTCACTCCCGATCTCCTTAGCCATTTGCAACATGATAGGATGAGCAAGTCCCTTAATAAACCTCCTCACCCTCTCTCTCTCTCTCTCGGTAGGAAGCAAAAGAATTGCATGACGGGCCAAATCCATAAAACAGGTCTCATACTGAGTAACAGTCATACTGCCCTGCTGGAGATGCTTGAACTGCCGACGATACTCCTCTCTCAATGTGATAGGAGGGAACTTCTCAAGAAATATATGAGAGAACTGGTCCTAAGTAAGAGCAGGCGACCCCGCTGGTCTGGTCAATACAAAATCCTTCCACCATCTCTTGGCGGAACCCGTCATCTGAAACACGGCAAAATCGACCCCATTGGTCTCAACTATCCCCATGTTCCGCAGAACCTTATGGCAGCGGTCAAAATAATCATATGGGCCCTCATAAGGTGCACCCCTGAAGTGAACTGGAAAGATCTTGGTGAACTTGTCCAACCTCAATAAGCCTTCAGAAGACATAGCTGCTCCATCACCGGCCTGTGCTGTAGTAATCGGCTGAACTACTCTAACTGGCGGGGCTGCTGGAGTCTGATACTAGGGAGCCATATGCTCTTAATCGGGAGTAGTGGGAGTTTGTGCTCCTACCCCAGCTTGACAGACGGTTGGGGCTATGGGAAATGTGCCGGCCTGGGCCACACTCTCCATAAGGCCCACCAAATGGACCAAAGCATTCTGAAGTACTGGGGTGGCGATGAACCCCTCCGGGACCTGAGCTGGTCCGACAGGAACAGTCTGGGCTGAAACCTCCTCGTCAAACTCTACCTGAGGCTCTACTGCTGGTGCTACTGCTCGAGCTCTGCCTCTTCCTAGGCCTCTGGCACGGCCTCGCCCTCGACCTTTGCCCCTCATAGGAGCTGCCACTGGAGGCTCTGGCTGCTGCTCAGCTGAAGATGCAGTACGTGTTCTCGCCATCTGTGAGAGAATAAGAGTAGAAGAGTTCAATTAGCAATGAGAGAACAAAATCGCACGACAGAGAGGAATAGAAGTGTAATTTGTTCCTAAACTTCATAGCCTCTGGAAGATAAGTACAAACATCTCCGTACCGATCCTCCAGACTCTACTAAGCCTGCTCGTTACTTGTAAAACTAGGCAACCTAGTGTTCTGATACTAACTTGTCACGTCCCGGAATTCCCACCTTCGGGACCGTGATTGTGCCTAACATTTCACTTGTTAGGCAAGCCACTGTTAAAGGATTCTTTAAACCAATTTTAGTCAATTTCAATAACAGAATCAATTAAACTAAATAGAAGCTAAAACTAAAATGTGGAATAACATAAAGCCCATAATATCTAATTCAATTTAGATCTGGAGTCACAACTCACGAGCTTCTAAGATTTTCTACAAACAGAGTTTGAAAGAAATACAACTATTCTGAATGAAAAGAAACAGTAAAATAGGGGAGATAGAAGGGGACTTCAAGGTCTACGGACGCCAGCATATCTACCTTGAATCTCCAATAAGCAAGTACAAACTGCTAAGCCTTACGATCAGCTAGGATCAGTACCGAAATCTGCACAAGAAGTGCAGAGTGTAGTATGAGTACAACCAACCCCATGTAATCGTAAGTGTCGAGTCTAACCTCGACAAAGTAGTGACGAGGCTATGACAAGACACTTACATAATAAACCTGTGCAGATAATAGTATATGTACAAGAAAACAACAATAACAGCTAAACATGTACTATTGGGAGGGGGACATGCTAAAGGGGCACAAGATATAAGAGATACAGCAGAAATGATAACCAGAATAGTCAACATGCTTTTAACTAGTGAAAACAACTAAATAGAATGAAGAAAATTGCACGGAATCACCCTCCGTGCTTTAATTCTCAACCACACAATGAAACAATAATACTGCACGACATCATTTTTCATGCTTTTACTCTCAGCCTCACAATATAAATCAATAGATACGGCACGGCATCACCCTTCGTGCATTAACTCTCATAACATGGCACGACATCACCCTTTGTGCATTAACACTCACAATATGGCACGGCATCACCCTTCGTGCATTAACACTCACAATATGGCACGGCATCACCCTTCGGGCATTAACACTCTCCCTTACCACATAACAATGAACAAGTAATAGCAGGGAGATAGAATCAACAAGAACAAGCCTTACTTCAACAATGGTTTCACAATACCAATCTCAACTTTGGAATCAATACTCAATTATCACAAAAGCCTGTAAACACGATAAGAATGGTCAATTTAGTAAGTAACTAGTCTAAGCATGGATAACAAGATCAAAGTAAGCAATAAACTGCAAGGAACAAGTCCCCACCCGCATGCTTTAACCCGAAAACAACGCATAAGTACTCGTCACCTCACATATATGTTGTACCCAACATCTAAACATGTAGCAAATACACAAACAAGTCCTAATCCCTCAAGTCAAGGTTAACCACGACACTTACCTCGCTCCAAAGGTCTACTCAAAGCTCAATCACAGCTTTGTCTTTCAAACAAGCCTCTGAACTAATAGAATCTAGCAAATTACCAACCAAACGATTAAAATTAAGTCTTAGGAACTACCCACGATTGCAATGGATTCAATTTAGGTCATTATTGAAAAAGTCAGCAAAGGTCAACTCCCGGGCCCGCTTAGTCCAACCCTGAAATTCGGACCAAAACACGATTACCCATTCACCCCGAGCTCGGTTATGTAATTTGTTTTAGAACCCGACCTCAATTTGATATCTTAATCCCTATTTTGCAAAAATCCCTAATTATACCCAAACCTCCAATTTCCACCATGAAAACACTATATTTTAGGTTGAAATCTTAGGAAATGTAGTGAAAGATTGAAAGAAAATGGATTAGAATCACTTACCAATGATTTGGGGAAGAAGCGTTCTTTGAAAAATCGCCTCTAGGGTTTTCTTGTTTTGAAAATTTGAAGAATGAACAAAATTCCCGTCTAACTCCCATTTTGATCAGTTGAAGATGTCGCATGGTTCGCAAATGCGAAGAAACAGTCGCAAAAGCGAAGTCCATCCCATCTCTGCTTTCATCGCATTTGCGATGAATGGCTCACAAATGTGAACTCTGATCTTCCGCAAATGCGACCGTTTAATCGCAATTGCGATTCTGTACCTCCCTGACCCACTTCGCAAATGCGAAGCTTTGTTCGCAGATGCGAACTTGAGGTGCTCCAGCTACTCTTTGCAAATGTGATGAGTTGCTCGCAAATGCGAACCCATCAGAGGTCGCAAATGCGAAGCCTGACCTCGCAAATGCGAGATCGGAGGCCTGCACCATAACTGAAATACACCAGCAATATTTCTAAGTCCAATTTCACTCTGTAGCCTATACGAAACTCACCCGAGCCCTCGGGGCTCTAAACCAATTATGCATTCAAGTCTAAAAATATCATACGAACTTGATCGTGCGATCAAATCGCAAAAATAACACCTAGAACTACAAATTTAGCATCAAATCATAGGAAATTTTCAAGAAAACTCATAAACTTCAAATTTCACAACCGGACGTCCGAATCACGTCAAACCAACTCCATTTCTCACCAAATTTGACAGACAAGTCATAAATATAGTATTGAACCTATACCGGATTCCAGAACCAAAATACGGACTTGGTATCCAAAAAGTCAAATATTGGTCAAACATTTCAAAGTCATTAAGCCTTTAACTTTCAAATTTCAACAAAGTACGATAACTCGGGCTAGGGACTTCCGAATTCGATTCTGGGCATACGCCCAAGTCCTAAATCACAATACGGACCCACTGGCGCCATCAAAATATGAATCTGGGTCTATTTTCTCAAAATGTTGACCGAAGTAAACTCAAATAGATTTTAAGGCAACATTTTCATATTTTCTCAGTTTTTAACATAAAAGCTTTCTGAAAAAACACTCGGACTGCGCAAGCAAATTGAGAAAGGATAAAATGAGGTATTTAAGGCTTCAAAGCACAGAATTAGGTTCTAAAACATAAGATGACCTATCCGGTCATCACAACCTCATTGTTAATGATTGGATAACATTTTATTGCTTGTCTTATGATTTCACCTGAGGGTGGAATTAAAATAATACCTAAACCTTTTAACATTTGAGGAACCATCAGTAAATAGGGTCCAAGTCCTCAGATTAGCTACGGTAATCATTTGTAGTTCTTTTTCTGCTTCATGAACTAAGTTCGTGCTAAAATCCGCTACAAAATCTGCTAACACATGCGATTTTATTGCAGTTCTAGGCTGATATATCATATCATAGTCACTGAGTTCTATTGCCCAATTAGCTATTCTACATGATAATTCCTGTTTAAGCAGTATGATATCTTGGTGGGAAAACAATTATAACAGAAATAGGATGACACTGAAAGTAAGGTCGTAACTTTCTTGATGCCATAATTAAAGCTAAAGCAAGCTTTTCTAGGTGTGGATACTGTATCTCAGCATCTAGTAAAGACTTACTAACATAATAAATTGGGGATTATTTACCTTTATCTTCACATACCAACACTACACTTACTGCTACTTTTGACACAGCGAGGTAAATGACCAATTTTTCACCATCTTTTGGTGTGGCTAACAGAGGCGGATTTGATAGATACGACTTTAGGTCCCTGAGAGCTTGTTGTTACTCGTCAGTCCATTCAAACTAATTTTGCTTTTTCAGCACTGAAAAGAATTTAAAACTTTTTTTCGATGACTTTGATATAAATCTTCCCAGAGTTGCTATCTTGCATGTTAATCTCTACACTTCTTTCTTGCCCGTGAGTATATCTGGTATTTCCTCAATAGCTTTGATATGTGCGGGATTCACTTCAATACCTCTGTTAGAAATGAGAAAACCTAAAAACTTAACTGAAGCCACGCCAAAAGAGCACTTTTCAGGGTTTAACTTCATATTGTACTTGCGGAGAATATCAAAGGTGTCGGACAAGTGTTGAAAATAATCCCCCGCCTGTGTTGACTTGACCAACATATCATCTATGTAGACTTCCATAGTTTTTCCCAGGTGTTCTTTAAACATCTTAGTCACCAATCTTTGATATGTGGCTCCAGCATTTTTCAATCCAAATGGCATGACTTTGTAACAATAAGTCCCCCTGTCTGTGATAAACGAAGTTTTTTCTTTATCTAGAGGGTCTATTTTTATCTGGTTATATCTTGAATATGCATCTAAAAAACTTAATAGCTCATGACCTGTGGTAGAATCAATTAACTGATCTATATGCGGTAAAGGAAATGAATCTTTAGGATAAGCCTTATTTAAACCAATTTTCAAAAGCTTTTGTACCTCATCCTAGATCACTTGATTTTTGAAGGACCCTTGCTTCCTTTTATTTTGCTTAACAGGTGGGTGTAATAGATCCTCATTCAGCTTATAAGTCATCACCTCCAGTGGTATACCTATCATATCTGAGTGCGACCAAGCAAAGCAATCTGTGTTAGCACATAAAAATTTAATTAACGTACCTTTTATATCTGGGCTCAAATTTGCTATGATGTAAACTTTTTTGTCCGGGCAGTGGACAAATAGTATTACAGCTTCGAGCTCCTCGGTGGTTGTTTTAATATTTTCATTTTCCTTTGGCTCTTGAATCACATCGGGTCTCGAGTTGACATCAGTCTGCCCTTGCATGTCTCCAGTTGAGGTTTTAATAGCAGTGTCCTCAATTGAATTCTGTAATTGCTATTTCACATCTGCATCATTGGCTATTGTGCTTGCAATCCACCGAGTTGATACTTTGTGAACCTTGTTGATCTCCGCGGATTTGACAGATTCCCCACTGTGAAGGAAATTTGATAATGATGCAATGTGGATGGGACAGCGTCCATATCATGAATCCTTGGTCTTCCTAGAATTATATTATAGGCCATGTTCGCGTCTATCACCTGGAACTTTGTATCCTTGATGACCCCTTCTGCAAATGTGGTAAGTACAACTTCCCATTTCATAACAACGCTTGAATTAGCAAACCCAGACAAGGATCGTGCTTTTGGTATGACCTTATCATTAGCTTGCATTTCATTTACCACCCTTAGTAAAATGATGTTCATTGAGCTACCTAGATCAATCAAAACTCGTTTTACATTTGTATCATGTACAAGTAAAGATATTACAGTGCATCGTTGTGAGGAATCATCAAGCCATCCGCGTCTTCATCGTCGAATGTTATAATGTCGCCATCCAAGACTTGGCGAACTCGCTTTCCGTGAGTGACAGTGACTTTGATGTCTTTTTCGCGGCTGTATATATTACTCCATTGACCACATCTCCTAGTTATGAAGTTGACTGTTCTTTTTGTTGATGGAGGTTTTTGGGGTTCCTATCTGTTCTTCATGTATGATTGTCTCCCTTTCTCAATAAATAGATCAGTAAGATAGACTTGCTTCAATAAATGTTCAACCTCTCCTTGCAAAAGCCTGCAATCTGTTGTTCTATGGCCATGATCATTATGAAACTCGCACCAGAAATATGGGTTTCTTTTATTCGGATATGATCTCATTTATTTTGTCCATCACACCTTATCTCCCATACCTCTTAAAACAGCCACTAATTTAGAGGTGCTAATGTTAAAGTTGTAATCCCCTATTCTTGCTTGCGTATTGGAATCATTGCTTCGGGCATCCCGCTCCTTTTTCAACCTGGATAAAGAACTCACGTCTTTTAGCCTTGATCTTGAATCAAATCGTGCTTTCTCCTGTTTAGATTGAGAGTATCGCCCTGCAGGTCCCATATATGTCTCGTACCTATTTTTACCGGACCTCTTTTCTGATTTTGAGCATCTCGAACCTAGTCTTTCTTCGACCTTTGGTTGTGCGACCGTATCTTCTTCTATCTGCACCTTCATACTGTATCTATTATACACATCGTTCCAAGTTGTTGCAGGAAATTCTCCCAAACTTTCTTTCAACCTCATCGTGGCTTCTGAACTTTTCTTGTTCAAGTTGCTTGAGAATGCCATACCGCCCAGTTATTAGGTACTCGAGGCAACATCATTCTCTCCCACTGGAATCTATCTACGAATTCCCTGAGCAATTTTGTACTCCCTTGTTTAACCTTAAAGATGTCTTCCATCCTTTTTTCAACTTTTTGAGCTCCCGAATGTGCTTTTATAAATGAATCTGCAAGCTCGAGAAAAGAATCAATAGAATTTTCAGGTAAAAGAGAATACCACGTTAATGCTCCTTTTGTGAGTATTTTGCCAAACCTTTTAACCAAAACTGATTCGATTTCCTGCTTGGTTAAATCATTGCCTTTCACTCCGGTAGTGAACGCAGTTACGTGATCTCGAGGGTCAATTGTTTGATGGTAGGCTATAATCTCATTTTTTAATCTTTTATTACACTTTAATTTACTGCACTTTAATTGAGTTTGAGCTTTAATTGCTAGTGTTTTGCACTAATTATGTGTTTTATGCCTTGTAGGAGTGATTCCGAGCTATGTAGATGTTATGGAATGAATTCGAGTGATTTCGAGCTTTGAAGTCTGAGTAAAAGCCTAAGAGAATAAGCCTGGATCGCGTTCGGGGGTCGAGAACCACGTCGGGATAGCTAAAGAGCAAGAAAACTCCATACTCAGAGAAAGTCCCGCAGCCGCGGCGCGTGGGGCGGTGAGTGGGGTGGCGCGTGGCGCGCCGCGGCTGCCCAATATTCCCGAAGCCTTTCAGAACAAGCTCTTTGAAGTTTCCCACAACCGCCCCGCATGGTGCATTGCCCCATGCGCTCGCCTGTGCAATTTTTACAGAGTTATTATCCCAATTCACGCAGAAAAATGTGTTTTCATCTGGACCCGACCCTACTTAGTATGAATACATGTAAAAACATTATTTGATGGTCTTTTGACACATCTACGACCCAAGGAGGCTATAGAGAAGGTGGAGAAGCGAAAGCACAAGGGATTCATCATTCAATCCTCACTCAAGACAAGAGTTTGGATCATTTTATATTTTTCTTTATATTTGTGATGAATTACTCCATATCTATGAAGTAGTTCTCTTTAGGGATTGATGGATTTGGTGTATTGATATTTGTTTGTGGATATTAACTCTAGTTTTATGCATTGAATCATTTTGGATGTTTTAATTGTTGCATCTATATTCACATGTTCATGTAATCGAGAGAGGCATAACTTGTGATATCTTTGCATTATCTTGTGAGTTGAATTCATTAATTCTTCTTAGTAAACGAAATAGGCTAGTTGAATTATTGTTTAGATCTAGTTAGGAGGATAATCGGAAGAGGTTCTCCTAAAGACCAATCCACTACGAATTCTTGCATATCTTCACCGAGCTTAAATTGGTTCACATTGTGAGGTTGACACTTAATCGAGAGAGGAGTTTCTACTAAACATTGAACTAATAAATGAGTGAATTCGAGAGGCTCACTTGAACATTAGAAGTGAATTAACTATAGTTAAATCCCAGACAATTATCTTGCACCTATCCAATCAATCCCTATATTCTCCCATTGATATCTTCTTTGATTACTTTTGTTTCGATTGTCATTCGTCAATTAGCTTTAGATTCTTAGTTAATTTTAGGTTTTTAATCACATAATTCTCAATTGTTGAACTACGAAAATATTGTTTAACTCCAATCCTTGTGGATACGATATTATATTATACTATATTCGACTAGCGAGCATATTTAAGTGTGTGATTTGCGCTCGTCAAATTTTAGCATCATTGCCGGGGATTGGAAATCAATAGTGTTTTAAATAGTTTGTTGTGCTAATTTAGAAATTTTTATTTTATTTTATTTTTCCCTTTTTACGCTTGGTGTTCTTTCACTATGCGTAGACTGCAGGTTAAGTTGGTGCATGACTCGATCTTCTTGGAAGGAATACGAACCAGAAATCGAGAAACAACTGCGACAGCTGAGGAAGGAAAGAAATCTCTGTGAGAATATAGAGAAGGTTGGGCAATACTCAACCAAAGAAATTATGGCGGGAGATGATGATAATGTTGATTTGGATGCAAGAGATACAGCCCAGCAATGAGAAAAAACTGCAAGGGATGCCGAGAAAACAACTCTTCGGAATGCACAACTTGTTTATTAAGAGGAGAGGGCTCGGAGAATTGTTCAGAATCAACCTTTGGGTGCTGGGAGACCACTTGGCGATTATGCTAGACCGGTCTACAACCAAGACTTATCAAGTGTTAGACCACCTCCGGTGGCTGCGAACAATTTTGGGTTAAAGCAGAGGTTGCTCCAAACTCTGCAAAATTATTGTGTCTTCAGAGGGAAGATGAATGAAAATCCAAACACACATATGATGGACTTCGAGGAGATTATGAACACCTTTAAATATAATGGTGTTTCATAAGATGTTGTTTACTTAAGGGCATTCCCCTTCACACTCAAAGATGATGCAAAGCAGTGGCTTCGAAACTTGCCTAATGGATCGATTAGAACATGGGATGAGATGACCAGAACATTTCTTAACAAATATTTCTCATCATCTAATACGGGCAAGTTTAGAAGAAAAATCCATAAATTCTGCCAGAACGAGACTGAAACTGTGTTTGAAGCATGGGAGAGGTTTAAGGAGATAGTGAGAAAGTGTCAACATAGCGGAATTGAACTCATGATGCAACTCCAGGACTTTTGGGATGGATTGACACCAGCCTTAAGAAGAACATTGAGTAATGCAGCTGGAGGCCCATTGATGAAAAAGACTCCAGAGGAGATAGTCACAATTCTAGACGAGTTATCTGAAGATGCAAATCAGTGGCCCTCTGAAACTGCTGAAAGAAGAAGGGCGAATGGTTTTCACCAGGTTGATGCTAACACATATGTGCATGTACAACTTGATGTCATGGCGAAAGAGATAAGGAAGCTGACCTTAGCTTCTATACAAAGTGAGAATCACGCAGCTTGTGATATATGTGAAAGAGGACACCCTACTCATGAGTGTCAGGCCTCAACTGAGGAAGTAAATGATATGGGGAATTATAACTTCAATGCAATGGGTCAGAAGCACCTCAATTTTTCGTAGAGTTCGCCTGGAGGTACTGCAAATGCATGGCAACAAAACAACTCCAGATTCCAGGGACAAGGAGCTCCAGGCTTCTAAAATCATCTGAAGAGAGCAAGCACATGTCTGCTTTACCTTTTCCCCAAAAGCTTTATAGAGAGAAGTTGGACAAGCAATTTTAGAGATTTCTGGATATGCTGAAACAAGTTAATGTAAATTTTATATTCACAGAGGTGCTCTCTTAAATGCCAGCTTATGCCAAGTTCTTGAAGGAAATCCTTACAAAGAAGAGAAAGATAGAAGAAACATCAGTAGTCGAGCTCACAGAGCATTGCAATTGCAATCTTGCAAAATAAACTTCCACAAAAGTGTGGATATCCAAGGAGTTTTACTATACCTTTCTCTTTAGGCACTATTAATTTTGATAAGTCTTTATGTGATTCGGGTGCCTCAATTAATTTAATGCCTTTGTCTAATTACATGAAGCTGGAGAATCAGGTTGGAGAGATAAGGTCTTCACCAATATCCTTGCAGTTGGCAGATCAAACAACTATCATACCCGAGGGAATAGTGGAAGTTGTCTTAGTTCGGGTAGATAAGTTTGTATTTCCTGTAGATTTCATAGTGGTGAAGATGGAAAAGAACAAAGAGGTTCCCCTTATCTTAGGAAGACCATTCTTATCAACGGGTAGAGCAATATTGGATATACATGAGAGAAGACTCATGCTTAGAGTGGGTGAGGAGACTGTGACTTTGGAGATGAATGTAGAAACGGGGGTGAAGAAGGAGAAGCCAGTTGCAAGTGTTAAGTGGAAATTGAAGAGCTCGAAAGAAAAGGCTGCAACGAGTGGAAAAGATAAGTGTCACGACCCCAATTCACCCTCTGTAGGATGTCGTGATGGCACCTAGTCTCTAAGACTAGGTAAGCCTAACAATTTTGCGGAATATCATAATACAAAACTGAAGTCCAATTCTCAACACATGAAATAGATATAAAACTGCAAATCAATAATTACAACTCCCAAAACCCGGTGGAAGTAAGTCACAAGCTTCTAAGAGTAAATACTAAGTGTCTTTATACATCAAAGTCTAAGGAGAATAAGGAAAAACAGCATAGTAAAGATAGAGGGGGACTCCGAGGTCTGCGGACGCTAGCAGATATACCTTGAAGTCTCCACGTACAGTCCGGCTCACTAGTATCTGGCCTGGAAGGAAAAACCTGGATCTACACAAAGAGATGTGCAAAGTGTAGTATGAGTACAACACAACGGTACCCAGTAAGTGCCAAGCCTAACCTCGGTATAGTAGTGACGAGGTCAAGCTAGGGCCCTACTGGTTTAAAAGGAAACTAAGGCAGAAGATATAATAATATTTTGAAATGACTGAGAATTTAAACAAAAAGAAGGTTCAGAAAATATCAGCACAGTAAATAGAGGTAAACAACAGGGGCACTCCCGAGGTACCGCCTCATAGTCCCAAATGTAAATATGCACGATGGGGGGATCTCCCGAAGTACCGCCTCGTAGTCCCAAAGTAAATATGCAAGACAGAGGGATCTCCTGAGGAACCGCCTCGTAGTCCCAAAGTAAATATGCAGTACAGGGGAATCTCCCAAGGAACCGCCTCATTGTCCCAAAGTAAATATGCAGTTGTCATGACCCAAAATCCACCTAGTCGTGATGGCACCTAACCCGACCCGTCAGGTAAGCAAATTAACAACTATCCAATTTAGATGAGATTTATTAAGAAAATAAAGGATAATAAAACTGCTTTTATACAAGAATTTCCAAGGACTGGTAGTACAAATCATGAGCTTCTAAGATTAGAATTTACAAAACTAGTGTGAAATAAAAATATGTCATCTCTTTGAAATATACATAAACAGATTAAAAATTCTAAAGCTACCATGAACAAGAGGCAGCAATGACTGGAATGCAGGTACATACTCGGATCCAGCTCTCGCCACGTACAACAGCATCAACATCCAAAATCTGTACGCAAGGTGCAAAACTATTGTATGAGTACAACCGACCCCTTGTACTCAATAAGTAACCAACCTAACCTTAAGCTGAAAGTAGTGACGAGCGGGGACACAGGTCAAAGTCCAACACCATTAGCAAACTAAAGCTCATAACAATATAATAAAAGTGGTACATGAAATAACTCAAAAATAAAATGTTCAGCTCGTTCATAGTTCCAGAAAATAGACATGATTTTCAAGTATAAAAGTGAAAACCCAAATCTTTTACCGAAAACACCAAAATATGAGTAAGTTTGTAAAATCGTGATTTTCCTTCCGAAACGTTTCAACAGGTAAATGTTTCATTATCAAATGGCATGAGAAAAAGTACATCTCTATGCCTACATGTCAATGTGTATGAGATGTCATGAATGACGTGATATCGTACAACATGAGGAAAAATGTGTCTCTATGCTTGTATGTCAAGTGTGCATGCCAATGCAGTACAACATAGTGAACAACCATATGCATACTCTCAGAGTATCAATTCACTCAGTCCTCCCAATCACTCGGCACTCGCACTCAATGGGTACTTGCGCTCACTGGGGGTGTGTGCAGACTCCGGAGGGGCTCCTTCAGCCCAAGTGCTATAATCTGCACGGACAACTCACGTGCTGCATGGACAACTCACATTCTATAGTATCAATATCTGGATACGCACGGATAACTCATGTGCTATAGTATCAATATCTGGATCCGCACGAACAACTCACGTGCTATAGTATCAATATCTCAAAATTAGGCCCTCGGCCTCACTCAGTCATCAATCTCTCCAGTCTCTCGGTCTCACAATGTCATGAAACTAGCCCAAATGATGATATGATGTATCAATAAATAACAACAGAGACTGAGATATGATATGCAATGAATGAACATGACTGAGTATGAAATTGCAATACAAGAAAATAACTCAAAGGCAGTAATGACCTCAAAGGGTCCCAACAGGATAAGCATATAGTCTAGACATGCTTTCTAACATGAATCACACCTAGATAACTCTAGTACTAGAGATTTCATGAATACAGATAAGTTCAAGTAACTACACAGTACCACAGAAATAGCAAAGTTACAATTCACACGGTGCACGCCCACACGCCTGTCACCTAGCATGTGCGCCACCTCAACAGCAAACACATAACACGAAATTTGAGATTTCATACCCTCAACACAAAGTTTAGAAGCATTACTTACCTCGAACAAGCCGAGTCCAATATCGAGCAAGCTAAACAATGCTCCAGAAATTCCATTATGCGTGTATCAACTTCTGAACGGCTCGAATCTAGTCATAATTAATTCAATTCAGTCAACACAAATTATAGAAATTAATTCCATATAAAAATATTAATTTTCCAACAAAATCCGAAATTGCACTCAAAGATTGCCCGTGGGGCCCACATCTAGGGAACCCTACAAAAGTTACAAAATATGAATGCACATTCAACCACGAGTCCAACCATACCAAATTGACCAAATTACGACAACAACTCCACCTTCAAATCCCTAGGCCCAAATCCTCTAATTACACCTCAAAAACACATAATCTAGTCGGATTACTCAATGATAATTCAATATTATTGACTAACAATGATCACAAGTAACTTACCTCAAGTTTTCCCGTGAATTCTCTCTGAAAATCGCCCCAAAACCGTGTTTGGAATGTCAAAAATGACAAAAATGTCGGACCCTTCTGTTTTTGTAGCCTGCCCAGCGTTTCCGCTTTTGCGGAGTACTTAACCGCATATGTTGTCTCGTAGATGCGAGGTCCTCCCCACTTATGCAGCTTCTTTCACTTCTGTGGACAAGAGGTCCGCTTCTACGGCCTCGCATTTGCGGAACCCAAGTCGCATCTGCCCCGATCAACTCATCGCATGTGCGAGTCCACTTCTGCGGTCCTGTGTGCGCACCTGCGACCCCTGCCCTTGCCAAGACAATTTCGCTTCTGCGCAACCAAGCTCGCTTCTGCGAGCTTGCACCTGCGAGCCCATTTTCGCAGGTGCGATTGCATCAGTAGGCAGCAGCAAGTTTCAATTGTTCTAAGTCCAAATTTGATTTGTTAACCATCCAAAACTCACCCGAGGCCCCCGGAACCTCAACAAAATACACAAAAAAGTCCTAAAACATCATACGAACTTAGTCGAACCTCTAAATCACATCAAACAATGCTAAAACTACGAATCATACCCCAATTCAAGCTTAATGAAACTAAGAATTTTCAACTTCTACATTCGATGCCGGAACCTATCAAATCAAGTCTGATTGACATCAAACTTTGCACACAAGTCATAAATGACATAACGGACATATTTCAATTTCCAGAATCGGATTCCGACCCCGATCAAACTTCTAAACTTAAATTTCCATTTTAGCCAATTCAAGCCTAATTTAACTACGGACTACCAAATAATTTTCCGTACACGCTCCTAAGTCCAAAATCACCACACGGAGCTATTGGAATCATCAAAACTCTATTTTGAGGTCGTTTACACATAGTCAACATCCGCTCAACTATTTTAACTTAAGCTTTAAATCTTGGAACTAAGTGTTCCAATTCATTCTGAACCCTCTCCGACGAGTCACATAATTATAATTGAACACAGGATAAGGAGTAAATGGGGGAACGGGACTGTAATACTCAAAACGACTGGCCGGGTCATTACAGCAGTACAGGGGGATCTCCCGAGTAAATGCCTCGTAGTCCCAAAGTAAATATGCAGCAGATAACCGGAACAACGAATTTACAGCAAGAAATCTTACAGTTAAAGCTTTAATTCAAATCAAGGGAAGCAGGCAATTCAACTAAGCATGTTGCACAAATTGCAAGTAAGAGTTAAGGCACGTAGGCATGCGATACTATGCTAAACATGATCACTACATATGCTAAGGCAACTCAGTTAAGGAATTTAAAAGAAGACAACTCAGCAAGAACCGAAATTTCCACAATTAGCCTATGTACGCACTCGTCACCTCGGGTACACGGCGCTCACGTATCACAAATTGTTACTGTAGTACCAAATCCTAAGAGGATTTCCCCCACACAAAGTTAGACAAGTCACTTACCTCATATCTCGCTCAATCAATCGGTAAGAATACCTTTCCCTCGCTTTTCCGACTCCAAATGTCCCAAATCTAGCCAAAAGCAATTACATATCATGAATACAACTATAAGAAACTAATTTAAATCATAAATCTACGACTTTAGAAAAGAATCGAAAAATCGCCCTAAAAGGTCGACCCGGGCCCACGTCTTGAAATCGGGTAAAAGTCACAAAATACGAACACTCATACGATATCGAGTTCACCCATACCAAAGTTACCAAAATCCGACACCAAGTCGTCACTCGAAACCCCAAATGTAACTCTCTAAATCCCTAGCCTCCAACTCTCAAATTCCACCTTAAGCACACACAATCTAGGTGGGAAAATCAATGGGGAACCACGATTATTGATCAAACATGAGTACAAGAGACTTACCTCAAGAAATCCTTCAAAAATGCTCTCAAGAAATCGCCAAACCTGAGCTCAAAATGTCCAAAATGATAAAAATCACGAACCCTTGATTTAATAGAGTCTGCCCATCACTTCTGCTTCTGCGGAAACTTAGTCGCATCTGTGACGTCGCAGAAGCGACAACTTATCCACTTCTACGGTTACCCTCGCACCTACGGTTTCCTCATCCGCTCCTACGGACTCTCTTATGAGGGCTCCCAGCTGCTTCTGCGGTCCCAGCCGCCTCTCCCATTTTCGCTTATGCGGTCACTCTTCCGCAAGAGCGACTCTGCTTCTGCGGTCTTTACGTCGAATCTGCAACTACTAGACAAGTCCCCCAGCCCCGCATCTGTGCCCAATAGCTTGCTTCTGCGGCTCGCACCTACAGTCAATCTTGCGCAGGTGCGATTACACCAGAACCGGTGCCTTCAGCCATTCTCACAAATCCAAATTTTATCTGTTAACCATCCGGAATCTATCCGAGGCCCCCGGGACCGCAACCAAACTTACCAACAAGTCATAAAACATCATACGGACATAGTCGAGCCGTGAATACACATCAAACAATGCTAAAAACACAAATTGTGCATCAATTCAAGCCTGATAAACTTTAAAACTTCAAATTTCTACATCTGACGACAAAAACTATCAAATCAAGTTCGATTGACCTCAAATTTTACACACATGTCACAATTGACATTATGGACCTACTCCAACTTCCCGAATCAGAATCCGACCCCGATATCAAAAAGACCACTCCCAGTCAATTTTCCAAAAATCATCCCATTTTCCAACTTTTGCCAATTGACGCTAAAATGACCTACAGACCTCCAATTCAACATCCGAACACGCTCTTAACACCAAAATCACCCTACGGAGCTATAAGAACTGTCAAAATTATATTCCAGAGTCGTCTTCACACAATTCAAACTACGGTTGATTCCTACGATTTAAACTTCTATTTTATGGACTATGTGTTATATTTCACTCTGAAACCAAAAACAAATCCTCCCTACAAGTTACATAACCACAAAAAGAAATAGAGGGAGCAATAATTAGGGATTCGCGGAAAATACTCTCAAAACGATCGGCCGGGTTGTTACATCCTCCCCCTCTTAAAACATACATTCGTCCTTGAACGAGTATAAAGACATACCTGAAGTGGTGAAAAGATGAGGATAACGGCTGCACGTATCATGCTCGGTCTCCCAAGTCGCCTCCTCGGCCGAATGACCCCTCCACTGAATCTTCACAGAAGCGATGTTCTTCGACCCCAACTTTCGAACCTGCTAGTCCAAAATAGCCACTGGCTCCTCAACATAAGATAGATCCTTGTCCAACTGGACTGAGCTGAAGTCTAACACATGAGATGAATTACCGTGAAACTTCCGGAGCATGGAAACATAAAATACTGGATGAACTGCAGAGAGACTAGGTGGTAGTGCAAATCTGTAAGCCACCTCTCCAATCCTCTCAAGAATCTCAAAAGGCCTGATATACCTAGGGATCAACTTGCCCTTCTTTCTGAACCTCATAACACCCTTCATGGGCGCAATCCATAGCAAGACCCGCTCCTAATCATGAATGCAACGTCGCGAACCTTCCGATCCACATAACTCTTCTGCCTAGACTGGGTTGTACGAAGTCGATCCTGAATCAATTTAACTTTCTCTAAGGCATCCTGAACCAAGTCTGTACCCAATAGCCTAGCCTCGCCCGGCTTGAACCAACCCACTGGAGACCGGCACCGCCTACCATATAAAGCCTCATACGGTGCCATCTGAATGCTCGACTGATAACTATTGTTGTAGGCAAACTCTGCAAGTGGCAAGAACTGATCCCAAGCACCCCTAAAATCAATCACACACACATGAAGCATATCCTCCAATATCTGAATAGTGCACTCGGACTGTCCGTCCATCTGAGGGTGAAATATTGTACTCAACTCCACAGTACCCAACTCACACTGTACGGCTCTCCAAAATCGTGATGTAAACTGCATACCTCGGTCAGAGATGATAGATAACGGTACGCCATGAAGCCTGACAATCTCGTGGATATAAACCTGAGCCAGCTGCTCCGAAGAGTAAATAGTAACCATAGGAATGAAATGAGCTTACTTGGTCAATCTATCCACAATCACTCAAACTGCATCGAACTTCCTCTGATCCTGTGGGAGCCCAACAACGAAATCTATAGTGATCTGCTCCCATTTCTACTCTGGAATCTCTAACTTCTAAAGTAATCCACCCGGTCACTGATGCTTATACTTCACATGCTGACAATTTAGGCAACGAGCTACATATTCCACTATGTCCTTCTTTATCTGCCTCCACCAATAGTGATGCCTCAAATCCTGATACATCATCGCGGCACCTGGGTGAATGGAATACCGCAAACTACGAGCCTCCTGGAGGATCAACTCACGCAAACCATATACATTAGGCACACATAGTTTGCCCTGCATCCGTAATACACCGTCATCTCCAATAGTGACTTCACTGGCATCGCCATGCTGAACCGTGTCCTTAAGGACAAGTAGATGGGGGTCATCATACTGACGCTCTCTGATATGATCATAAAGAGAAGAGTGAGAAACCATACAAGCCAAAACTCAGCTCGGCTCGGAAATATCCAATATAACAAACTGGTTGGCCAAGGCCTCTCTACTACTAGTAGATATGCTAAGCTACCCAAATCTCCGCCTTGCGACTCAAGGCATCGGCCACCACATTGGCCTTCCCGGGATGATAGATAATGGTGATGTCATAATCCTTAAGCAACTCCAACCACCTCCACTGTCACAAGTTAAGATCCTTCTGTTTAAACAGATGTTGTAGACTCTGGTGATCGGCGAAAACCTCACAAGGAACACCATACAAATAGTGCCGCCAGATCTTCAAGGCATGAACAATAGCTGCTAACTCAAGGTCGTGGATAGGATAATTCTTCTAATGCACCTTCAGTTGTCTAGATGCGTAGGCAATCACCTTACTGTCCTGGAGAACACGAATAAGTTCAACATCAACCAAATGACATATCCCTCAATAATAGCAGTATGGAGCCAACCATTCCGGCTCGGTGTAGAATACACATCTTAATTGGGCCTACCTATGGACCCCCAAATCAACTCGGGTTACCCACAAATAGATAAAAATTCTTCCGAAAATCCATAATGACTAAATCATAACACATTCTATCATATGGCTAGCTCCGTCCACAACTTCACAATCCACAACCATGAAACAATCCGCTCCTGAGAAATCCCAATCTCCAAATCCATAGAACACGCGAATCACCATATTTGATTCCATCTCCACCGCCCGAATGCCTAATAACTCTCTCATACACGATCATCCCACGAGAAATACTTTAAAAGTTTTTCCGTGTCAATTGATAAAATTTGAATATCAGCAGTGTATCAACCATGTGAGTACCGCAATACTAATTTATACCTCCGTAAGTAAAAAATACAATGCGCCTTCTGAAGTCCGCCCCTTTCTCATACAACACCAAGTAGTAATAGTATTTATCTAGTTATTTGAAACCATCCATGTTGTCCAACATTCGTTACCTTCTCTTCAAGACTGTACTGCCACCTTGTACATGAAAATATAGCTTTCGTACAACACGTAACATCTATATTGCCATCATGTGTTTATCTGCTTTTACCCACCTAATTGTTATGTATCTTAGTTAACCCCTTTGATCATGTAATCCTGTTTCTTTGGCAACCACATTACAAGTTTTACCCAATTGTTTGAATTAACCATATATTTGAACCATTTACCTCTCGTGAGCACTTGAATTTGATATGAACTTTGCAAAAGTTGAAGTGTGGGGTGGTTGGTTTGGATTTTGAGTGGAACTAAATGAATTAAGGAGAAATGTGCACTTATTTGGAAAAAAAAGTAAGTAAGAGCTATTTGATGATTTAGTTTTAAATATTGTTCTGTGTTGGTTTAAAAAGGCAGTATTACACCGGAATAATTAATATCCTCAACAATTTAAGCTTCTCTTACCTTTCCTTGTTTATTTACGATAATTATTGAATTGGTTGTACTCACACTACACTCTACACCTCGTGTGCAGATCCAAGTATGTAACACCCTGGAAAAATTTCGAAGTGTTTTAAGACCATTAAGAAGATTGGCAGGTACTAATTATATTAATTCGGATATTAACAAGACTAATAATATGAATGATATCAATTAATCATGATAATATATGTATGAGGTGCAATAAGAATGGTTTATGGTCTAAGAAGAGCCCTAAGGCTAAGTCAGGTTGAAAATTACATGATAGGATAAAGTTTCAAGTGAGTTCACACAAGACCTAACTGCAAATAAGCATAACTCTCAGGATATGAAGAGTTATATGGTGTATAACCTATAAAATGAAAGGTCTATGTGTCTAGTTTTTAATGCTTCAAACCGTTTGTAATTTGGAGATTCCTACAAGCAGTGATGACCTTTTTACTAAAAGGTGTCAAAACGGCTACGCTAGTCTTGTGTAGCCTACGCAACATAACAGTGTAGCCTACGCACCATAGCAGCGTAGCCTACGCACCATAGCAGCGTAGCCTACGAACCATTGCGTAGGCAAATCCAGTAACTTCCAATTGAAGGGGAATGGAAGTCCACCTTGCGTAGCCTAAGCAGGAGGCTACGCAGCTTCAAGGGTCATTTTAAGGAGCTGAAAACGTGGGTTTAGAGAGAAAATGTGTTAGTTCTTCATCTTGGAATGGATTTCTAGAGAGAAGGAGGATCTATTCCACCATGGATACACTTAAAGGTAAGTTGTTTTGGCACAAAGATGATTATATAACATCATTTAGTGATAACACTAATATTATTATGGAATAAATCCATAGGAAATGGGTTGAATCTCAAAGAACACCAAAAAGAGGAAAAGTGAGATTCTTTCACCAAGAGGTAATCCCTTCACTTGAGCTTCATATATATGTCATATTGGAGTATGGGTAGCATGTTTATGAATTTTATTTGAAGTTATAATGGGATATTGTATGAACCCTAAGGGTGGGTCATGAGAATGCCATTTTTGGGTAAAGAAGAAGATGAATAGTGATGAATTGATATAAATACATATGTCTTGAGTTTCTAATGATTCCAATAGACTTGATAACTTAATTAATGAACGAATTTAATTGGGAATCACCATTTGGATAAGATACAATACTAGTTCTTTAAATGGATGTTCTTGAACCTAGAGTTTTATTGGAGAAGGCAATGAATAGTAACTTGATGATGTTGGGTAATTAACATAGTATTATTAATGACTCCAAATGAGTATTAAATGATAAGAATTAAATTGAATAGGCTAATGTATGAGCCTATTGGATAATTTGGGATGGTTGAAGACTTGTTGCCGAATTGTGAAGCCTAAATGGATATCTAATGGTAGGTATTGAATTGTGGGTGATATTTGGACATTTTAATCAATTGGAGCATTGTAGTATTTTCGGAGCTTGAAGGTTGAGATTTGGATTGCTAGGATTTTCGAAACATTGTAGTAATTTAAGGAAAGCTCAAATCGAGGTATGTTGGCTAAACTCGTATCTTAGAATTAAGTCCCAAGTGGTTCACTATAAAAAATATTAGCTATTCCGAATGAGTTGTGTTGAAATATATATGTTCAATATGTATACCAAATACTTTTATCATGTTATGTTATCATTTGAGAATGTGTTCAAAGTATGAGTTGTGCATTAAAAATGTTTCGACATCAAACCAAGTCCAAACGAAGGTTATTATGCCAAATCTTATGAAAAATCTCTATGTGCCTAAGACTCTTAAGTGCTCACATGTTTACTAAAAATGTTGATTTGAAATGCCTTGTTGTGGATGATGATGATGATGTTTGAAAGTTAAAAAGGTGAGCATGAAATACTAAATACGGCCAACGTGCCAAGAATGATTTTATAATTGTGGCCACTAGTGCCAATGAAATGAAAAGATGTGAAAGAAGTATGAAATGAGATGATTGGTATAAAAAGGATGATATCTCGAATGAGACGGCCTAGCCGATCGGGTCGTGATCGGATGCCATGCCGCACACATGGTGGTGATTGTGCTGGAAATTGTAAATTAAAATTGTGATTGTGGTTGATGTCTCTAATGAGATGGCCTAGCCGATCGGGTCATGATCGGATTCCATGCTAAAAGTACGGTGGTATTGGTATTATGAATATTGGTATCGTGAACGGTGGCATATTGGTATTAAAGATATCCCAACTTAAGATATGGAAATTAATTTGAATATTGTCTTGATCCTAATTTGAGGTTTGATGTTGTTTGTGGCTTCCAGTGATATTTTGATTGTTAGTCCTTGTATTATTTATCATTCTATTGAGTGGGTGTTTTGTCATTCATACTAGTACTATTCCATATATACTAACGTCCCTTTTGCCGGGGGCGCTGCATCTTCAATGGATGCAGGTGATTTCACAGCAGGAGACATTGATCAGTGATAGCGGTACACCTTCTTCCCAGCTGACTTGGTGAGCCCCACTTTATTTCGGGGTCATATATATTTTGTTCCTTGTGTATTATGTTTAAGGTATAGCCAGGACCTTGTTGTCGGCACTTCCATACTACTCTTGTGTTGTGCTTAGAGGCTCTGTAGACAGGTTGTGGGTGGTAGTCGAATGTTGGAAATCGAACTAGAAATGTTGGTATTTAGCAAACATGCTTTTCATTATATCTATAAACTTCTAATATTTTGAAAATTATGAATGAAGATGCTGATGGAAATGAAATGGGAGTTGTTAATGAAATATTTTCAATGTTTGATTAATGGAGTACATCTCCTCTTTATTCATGGATGAGTTGGATAGAAGAAAATCTAACAGGCTTGCTCGGTCGAGTTTACTCGGTTGAGCACCGGTCGCGCTCCCCGAGTTTGGGGCGTGACAAACTTAGTATCAGAGCCTAAGGTTTTAAAGTGTCCTATGATGTCTCGGAGCCGTGTCTAGTAGAGTCCTTCTTATCGATGTGTTGTCGACCACATCTATAATTAGGATGCTACTTGGGAATATAGGAATAATACCCTTCTTTCATGTTCTCGATCGTGCGATAAAGCTGATTGTAAGATTTGTTTCCTCCATTAACTCGTGCGTTGCTCTAATTTTCAGTACATGGCACCTAAGAAGAAGGCAAGAACTGGCCAAGAGCCAATGTCACCCCAGGAGTGGAAGTGAATTCTATATTTGATGATGCGGGTGAACACCCGAGGGGTGAGGATATCCCTCCATTTACTACACTGCCTGATTCTACTACAACTGATTGGACTGCACCTCTCCCTACACCTACTGAGGATGCAACGGTCCCTCCAACTGATATTCCAGTTCCACCTCCAGCTCCAGCTTCCGATTATGGTGTTTCTGATGTTGATCTTAGGGGAGCCATACAGATGTTGGCTCAGATAGTGGCTTCCCAGGCCCAGAGATCAAATGTTACACCTACTTCTTCTAGTCAGCCAGGGGATTCTGCTAGTTCCAGGGTGAACAGGTTTCTTCAGTCAGATCCTCCATTGTTCACAGGTACTAACCCAGAGGAGGACCCTCAGGACTTCATTGATTAGATGCACAAAACTCTTCGAGTTATGTGTGATACTGAGACAGAGGCAGTGGAGTTGGCTTCCTACCGCCTGAAAGAGGTGGCATATTCTTGGTTTGAGCTATGGGAGGAGTCCCTTGAAGGAGGTAGCCCTCCGGCGAGGTGGGGTGAGTTTGCCGATGCCTTTTATTGATCATTTCTTACCTGCCGAGACTAAGGCAGCCCATGCCGCTGAGTTTGAGAACCGGAGGCAAGGTAGCCTGAGTGTGTGGGAATACCATATGAGATTTGCGTACATGTCCAAGTATGCTATTTACATGTTGCCCACTATAAAGGCTAGAGTGCACCGGTTTGTGCAGGGCCTAAATCCCTTGGTAATTAATGAGGCCGCTACAACTGCCTTAAATTCTGATATGAACTATGGGAAGATGGTAGCATTTTATCAAGCAACAGAGACCCGCAAATTGAAGAACATGATGGAATGAGAGGGTAGCAATAAGGCCCGGTCTGTGGGCAACTTTGGTGGTTCTTCTGGTGGCGGCAGGTCAATGTTCAGGGGAGGGTCGACAGGGCCATCTCAGTCCTTTGCTCAGTCTTCGGCTAGTGCACCGCCATAATGGCCCAGTCAACAATAGTGGAGCCATTTCAGGCCCAGTCAGGGCAACAGGGGTTCCTACTAACAGGGTCGGCATGGTGGTAGATTCCAGCAACAACGGAGGCCCCCATGCCCTAGGTATAGAAATATGCACTTAGGAATATGTTATATAGACTTACCCGTATGCTACGGATGCAGATTGAGGGGCCACATTAAAAGGGATTGTCGTTCATCCCACCAGGGCACAGGCAGGGGCCCAGCACAGCCAGCCAGTTCTACAGCTACTACATCTGCAGCACCTCTTCCAGCTCGAGGCACTCCAACAGCCATTGGGCATGGTGCAGCTAGGGGTGGAGCACAGAGTTCGGGAGGATTCGGTTGTTTTTATGCTATGAGGGGTCGCCAGAATTTATAAGCTTCTCCAGATATTATCACAGGTATATTGACTGTCCAATCTCATGATGTGTATGCTCTTATTGATCTCGGTTCCACTTTGTCATACGTCACTTCATATGTTGCTATGGAATTTGGGATAGAACCAGAATAGCTTCATGAACCGTTCTCTGTATCTACTCTGGTTGGTGAGTCTATTTTGGCCACGCGGGTTAATAGGGATTGTGTTGTCAAGTTGCGTGGTCGGGACACCATGACCGATCTCATTGAATTGAGGATGGTCAATTTTGATGTAATAATGGGGATGGACTGGCTTTATTCAAGATTTTCCAAGCTTGATTGTCGAACCAGGACCGTTAGGTTCGAATTTTCAAATGAGCCAGTTATTGAGTAGAAGGGGGATGATGTGGTGCTGAAGGGTAGGTTTATTTCTTACCTTAAGGCCACGAAGATGATCAACAAAGGGTGTATTAACCACTTGGTCCATGTTACGGACATCGATGTCGAGGCACCTACACTTGAGTCTATGCCTGTTGTAAATAAATTTTCGGGAGTCTTTTCCAATGAGCTCCCTGGTATACCACCAGACAGGGAGATTGATTTAGGGATTGATGTGATGCCAGACACACAGCCTATATTTATTCCGCCCTACAGAATGGCACCGGTAGAATTGAAGGAACTAAAGGAACAGTTGAGAGATTTGTTAGAAAAGGGTTTTATTCGGCCGAGTGTGTCGCCTTGGGGTGCACCGGTTCTCTTTGTAAGGAAGAAGGATGGGTCAGTACGAATGTGTATCGACTATCGGTAGCTCAACAAGGTCACAATCAAGAATAAGTACCCACTGCCAAGGATAGATGATTTATTTGACCAGTTGCAGGGTGCTAAGTACTTCTCCAAAATTGATTTACGATCCGTGTATCACCAATTGAAGATCAGGGAGCAGGATATTTCAAAAACACCTTTTAGAACCCGATATGGGCACTTTGAAGTTTTGATGATGGTCTTTGGGCTAACGAATGCCCCGGCGACATTCATGGATCTTATAAACCGAGTTTTCAAGTCGTTCCTCGACTCTTTTGTTATAGTATTTATTGACGATATATGTGTATATTCATGTAATCGAGAGGACCATGTCGATCATCTCAAGGTAGTTCTGCAAACCCTATATCAGTACAAGTTATATGCAAAGTTTTCAAAGTGTGAATTTTGGCTTGAATCTGTCACATTCTTGGGTCATGTCGTCTCTAGTGAAGGAATTAAGGTTGATCCTCAGAAAATTGCAGTTGTGAAGAATTAGCCGAGGCCTACAACTACAACAGAGATTCGTAGTTTCTTAGGCTTAGCTAGGTATTATAGAAAGTTTGTGGAGGGGTGCACCAGTGTTGACCCTACCAGAGGGTACAAATAGGTTTGTAGTATATTGTGATGATTCGAGAATCGGACTTGGGTGTGTATTAATGCACCATGGCAAGGTGATAGCTTATGCTTCTAGGCAACTCAAGAATCATGGAAAGAACTATCCGACACATGATTTAGAACTTGAGGCGGTGGTATTTGTATTGAAAATTTGGCGTCATTATTTATATGGGGTCCATGTGGATATATTAACGGACCATAAGAGCCTTCAATATATTTTCAAGTAGAAGGAATTGAATCTGAGGCAGAGAAGATGGCTTGAGTTACTCAAGGACTATGACATTGATATTCTATATCATCCAGGGAAAGCTAGTGTTGTGGCGAATGCTCTTAGCTGGAAATCTATGGGTAGTTTAGCACACTTGGAGGCATATCGAAGGCCATTGGCCATGGAAGTTCACTGATTGGCTAGTTTGGGAGTTCGTCTTGTGGACTCTAGTGAAGGAGGGGTGATTGTGCAAAATAGGGCTGAATCATCACTTGTTGTGGAAGTTAAGGAGAAGCAATACAACAATCCATTGTTGGCACAATTGAAAGAGTGGATTCATAAACATAAGACCATGGCCTTTTCTCTTGTCATGGGTGATGGTACACTAAAGTACCAAGGGCGTCTATATGTTCTAAATGTTGATGGTCTCCGGGAGAGAATCATGACCGAGGCTCACACCTCTAGGTATTCCGTGCACCCGGGCTCTACAAAAATGTATCATGATCTTAAGGAAGTCTATTGGTAGAATGATATGAAGAGGAATGTAGCGGAATTTGTGGCGAGATGTCCAAATTGTTAGCAAGTGAAGGCTGAACACCAAAGGCCCAGTGGGTTGGCATAGAACATAGAAATTCTAATGTGGAAGTGGGAAATGATTAATATGGACTTTGTGGTAGGACTACCTTGCACTCCTCATAAGTTTAACTCGATTTGGGTGATTGTGAATCGACTCACAAAATCAGCACACTTCTTACCTGTTAAGGCTACCAACATAGCGGAACAGTATGCTCAGCTGTATATCAAGGAAATCGTCAGACTACATAGCACTCCACTTTCCATCATTTTTGATCGGGGGCATAGTTCATGGCTAATTTTTGAAAGAAATTTCAGCAAGGTTTGGGTACTCAGGTGAATCTTAGTATAGCCTTTCACCCGCAGACTGACGGGCAGGCAGAGCGGACTATTAAAATGCTTAAGTATATGATGTGCGCTTGTGTTGTAAACTTCAAAGGTAGCTGGGATGATCATTTGCCACTCATAGAATTTGCCTACAACAATAGTTATCATTCTAGCAATCAGATGGCACCGTTCGAGGCTTTATATAGTAGGAGTTGTAGATCCCCCATTGGGTGGTTCGAAATTGGGAAAGCAGAGTTGATAGGACCAAACCTCATGCATCGGGCAATAGAAAAAGTTAAATTATTAAGGAGTGGTTGAAGACTGCTCAGAGTCGTCAGAAGTCCTATTCGGATGTTCGTCGCAGGGACTTGGAGTTCAAGGAAAATGATTGGGTATTCTTGAAGGTTTCCTCCATGAAGGGTGTAATAAGATTTGGTAAGAAAGGAAAATTGAGTCTGAGGTATGTCGGATCGTACAGAATCATTCAAAGGATTGGTGAGGTGGCATACAAGCTTGAGCTTCCACCTGAGATATCATTAGTGCACCCGGTATTTTATGTGTCTATGTTAAAGAAAGTAGTTGGAGACCCGTCATTCATTGTTCTGGTTGAGACTATTGAGGTTAATGAGGAATTAACTTATGAAGAGATTCCAGTTTCTATTATTGATCGGCAAGTCCGAAAGTTGAGAAATAAAGAAATTGCCTTCGTGAAAGTGTTATGGCGAAACCAGCAGATTGAAGAGGCCACTTGGGAGGCCGAGGAAGAAATGAAGAAGAAGTACCCTTATTTGTTTGAATAGTCATGTATTTATAAAGTTGTGTTCTACGAAAATGCTAAAAGTTACCTTCTATGAATTATGTATCAATTGTATAGCTGATGTTAAAGGTGTTCCTTTTTGTTAGTATACTGCTCGTGAGGTCACAGTTGGCATTGTTTTAATGTTATGTTGCGTCGTTGGTTCATGTATATGTTTTTAGGACTGGTTTTGGTGATTCTATGGTAGGTGGTTAGGCCCAATTGCAGAGGACACTCTGGCAAAATTTCTGAAAATTTTGGGAGTTAGCCAAATTTTGAGGCCTTAAGGAAGTTGAAATGTTAGAAGAATATCTAAAATCTACATGAAGTCAAGAACAATTAAAGATGATGGTTAAGGTGAAAGTATGATAATATTGCGCCTAATAATGACTTTCAAAACATTCAAGGATGAATGTTCTTAAGTGGGGGAGAATGTAACACCCCGGAAATATTTCGAAGTGTTTTAAGACCATTAAGAAGATTGGCAGGTACTAATTATATTAATTCGGGTATGAACAAGACTAATAATATGAATGATTAATTTATCATGATAATATATGTATGAGGTGCATTAAGAATGGTTTATGGTCTAAGAAGAGCCCCAAGGCTAAGTCAAGTTGGAAATTATACGATGGGGTAAAGTTTCAAGTGAGTTCGTACAAGACCTAACTTCAAACGAGAATACCTCTCAAGATATGAAGTTTTATATGGTTTATGGCATATCCAATGAAATTTCACTGTGTCTAGTTTCTAATTCTTCAAACCGTTCATCATTTGGAGATTCCTACAAGAAGTTATGACCGTTTTACTAAAGGGTGTCAGAACAGCTACGCGAGTCTTGCTTAGCCTACGCAACATAGCAGCGTAACCTACGCACCATAGCAGCGTAGCCTACGCACCATTGTGTAGTCAAATCCAGTAACTTCCAATTGAAGGAGAATGGAAGTCCACCCTGCGTAGCCTTTGTGCGTAGCCTAAGCAGGAGGCTACGCAGCTTCAAGGGTCATTTTAAGGAGCTGAAAACATGGGTTTAGAGAGAAAATGTGTTAGTTTTTCATCTTGGAATGGATTTCTAGAGAGAAGGAGGATCTATTCCACCATGGATACACTTAAAGGTAAGTTGTTTTGGCACAAAGATGATTATATAACATCATTTAGTGATAACACTAATATTATTATGGAATAAATCCATAGGAAATGGGTTGAATCTCAAAGAACACCAAAAAGAGGAAAAGTGAGATTCTTTCACCAAGAGGTAATCCCTTCACTTGAGCTTCATATATATGTCATACTGGAGTATGGGTAGCATGTTTATGAATTTTATTTGAAGTTATAATGGGATATTGTATGAACCCTAAGGGTGGGTCATGAGAATGCCATTTTTGGGTAAAGAAGAAGATGAATAGTGATGAATTGATATAAATACATATGTCTTGAGTTTCTAATGATTCCAATAGACTTGATAATTTAATTAATGAACGAATTTAATTGGAAATCACCATTTGGATAAGATACAATACTAGTTCTTGAAATGGATGTTCTTGAACCTAGAGTTTTATTGGAGAAGGCAATGAATAGTAACTTGATGATGTTGGGTAATTAACATAGTATTATTAATGACTCCAAATGAGTATTAAATTATAAGAATTAAATTGAATAGTCTAATGGATGAGCGTATTGGATAATTTAGGATGGTTGAAGGCTTGTTGCCGAATTGCGAAGCCTAAATGGATATTTATGAATATTTTCGTATTTATTTTGATGTAGTTGGGATATCTAATGGTAGGTATTGAATTGTGGGTGATATTTGGACATTTTAATCAATTGGAGCATTGTAGTATTTTCGGATCTTGAAGGTTGAGATTTGGATTGCTAGGATTTTCGAAACATTGTAGTAATTTAAGGAAAGCTCAAATCGAGGTGTGTTGGCTAAACTCCTATCTTAGAATTGAATCCCGCGGTATTCAAGTAATTTATGTAAGTCCCTAGCGGTTCACTATAAAAAAATTGGCTATTCCGAATGAGTTGTGTTGAAAGATATATGTTCAATATGTATACCAAATGCTTTTATCATGTTATGTTATCATTTGAGAATGTGTTCAAAGTATGAGTTGTGCATTAAAAATGTTTTGACTTCAAGCCAAGTCCAAACGAAGGCTATTATGCCAAGTCTTGTGAAAAATCTCTATGTGCCTAAGACTCTTAAGTGCTCACATGTATACTAAAAACGTTGATTTGAAATGCCTTGTTGTGGATGATGATGATCATGTTTGAAAGTGAAAAAGGTGAGCATGAAATACTAAATACGGCCGACGTGCCAAGAATTATTTTATAATTGTGGCTACTAGTGCCAATGAAATGAAAAGATGTGAAAGAAGTATGAATTGAGATGATTGGTATAAAAAGGATGATGTCTCGAATGAGACGTCCTAGCCGATCGGGTCGTGATCGAACGCCATGCCGCACACATGGTGGTGATTGTGCTGGAAATTGTAAATTGAAATTGTGATTGCGGTTGATGTCTCTAATGAGATGGCCTAGCCGATCGGGTCGTGATCGAACTCCGTGCTAAAAGTATGATGGTATTGGTATTGTGAATATTGGTATCGTGAATAGTGGCATATTAGTATTAAAGATCTCCCAACTTAAGATATGGAAATTAATTTGAACACTGTCTTGATCCTAATTTGAGGTTTTATGTTGTCTGTGGCTTCCAGTGATATTATGATTGTTATTCCTTGTATTATTTATCATTCTATTAAGAGGGTTTTTTTTCATTCATACTAGTACTATTCCATATGTACTAACGTCCCTTTTGCCGGGGGCTGCATCTTCAAATGTTGAGAGGGCCTTGTTGCCGGCACTTCCATACTACTCTTGTGTTGTACTTAGAGGCTCTGTAGACAGGTTGTGGGTGGTAGTCGAATGTTAGGAATTGAACAAGAAATGTTGGTATTTGGCAAACATGTTTTTCATTATATCTATAAACTTGTAATATTTTGGAAATTATGAATGAAGCTGCTAATGGAAATAAAATAGGAGTTGTTAATAAAATCTTTTCAATGTTTGATTAATGGAGTACATCTCCTCTTTATTCATGGATGATTGGGTAGAAGGAAATCTAACATGCTTGCTCGGCCGGGTTTACTCGATTGAGCATCGGTCGCGCTCCCGAGTTTGGGGCGTGACAGTAGTCACTCTTATATCTAAATGTATCCTACCCCGTCCCGCAGCCAACATTACAACCAATTAAAGTTCTACTTGATCCTTGACTGAATGAACTCGATTAGTTGAGTAGTACACTACGGGCAAGCCTATGGTTCATCGTTTGTGGCATATGAATGTTATTTCTGAGAGTGAGTGAATTCTTTCTATATTGAGTTCCTGATTGTTGTTAAATTTGATGGTGTGTGGAACTACTCTCTATTATGGTGAGGGCACTTGATTCATGAAGGAAAGGTAATGCTTGACCTCTATGTTGAGTAAGTGAGTGAGTTGTGAATAATGCGTGGTACTTTTGAGTCAAATTTTGAGGCTATGATGTTACGTTATTATGCTTAATCTATTATAAATATTCTTGGTTTGATGAGTTTGTTTAAAAAGGTCGTGTCTTTATGAAGTGTAGTTTGATTGCTCGAGGACGAGCAATGGCTTAAGTGTGGGATGTTGATGGTAGGCAATAATCTCGTATTTTAGTCGCTTATTACACTCCAATTTACTGTACTTTAATTGAGTTTGAGCTTTAATTGCTAGTGTTTTGTACTAATTATGTGTTTTATGCCTTGTAGAAATGATTCCGAGCTATGTAGATGTTATGGAATGAATTCGAGTGATTTGGAGCTTTGAAGTCTGAGTAAAAGCCTAAGGGAATAAGCCGGGATCGCGTTCGGGGGTCGAGAACCATGTCGGGATAGCTAAAGAGCAAGAAAAATTCGTACTCAGAGAAAGTCCCACAGCCGTGGCGCGTGGCGCGTGGTGCGACGCATAGCGTGTGGTGCGGCGCGTGGAGCGTGGGACGGCGCGTGGCACACCGCGGCTGCCCAATTTTCCTGAAGCCTATCAGAACAAGCTCTCTGAAGTTTACCACAACCGCCCCGCATGGTGTGGCGCGCCTGTGCAATTTTTACAGAGTTATTATCCCATTTCGCGCAGGAAAAGGTGTTTTCATCTAGGCCCGACCCTACTTAGTATAAATACATGTAAAAACATTATTTGATGGACTTTTGACACATCTAACACCTAAGGAGGGTAGAGAGAAGGGGGAGAAGTGAAAGCACAAGGGATTCATCATTCAATCCTCACTCAAGACAAGAGTTAAGATCATTTTATGTTTTTTTTTATATTTGTGAAGAATTACTCCATATCTATGGAATAGTTCTCTTTAGGAATTGATGGATTTGGTGTATTGATATTTTTTTATGGATATTAACTCTAGTTTTATGCATTGAAGCATTTTTGGGGAAAATTGTATGTTGTATGTATCTGTGTTAGTAATTTAGTTTTGTTGTTTTAGTAGTTAGAGATAGAAAAATGAGAAAAAACATAAAAATTTAAAAAAATTGACTTTTCTCGACAATGGATATCATTTGACGGGTTTCTTGAGGGATTAAAGGCGAAAGGAAAAGACAAAAAAAATTCTTTTATAGTTAGTATAATAATTCCCCCTTGGATTTTCTTTGTGTCGCGGTTCTTTTCCAAGGGTTTTGTTCTAACCGGGTGTAATTAGTTTTTATTTTTGTTAGGAGAAGGGAACCATGTGCTGTGTTTTGAATTGAAAGCAATATCTCTTGACTCTATTATACCTTGAGAATAGTGAGTGCTTTAGTTGTGACGCTTAGGCTCAGTTTTTGACTCTTGCATAAGCACCTTAAATTGTATGATTTTAACTTTGCTTAACTGCTTTGACTAGAGTATCTTTATGAGTCCAATCCTGAGTGAGTTATGTGCCATGTGTGTGTGAGGTTTTGTGTATTCAGTGCATTGCATTTGATGTCTAGAACTTGCCCCATGTGTTTGCAAAGCAAAAAAAAATAGTTTCGTTCAGTCTTGGAAGTGATTTAGGCATTTCTTTGTTGAACCAGTTATCTGCTTTTATCCACCTAATTGTTATGTATCTTAGTTAACCTCGTTGAGCCTGTAATCATATTTCTTTGGCAACCACATTACAAGCTTTACCTAATTGTTTGAGTTGACCATATATTTGAACCATTTACCTCTCGTGAGCACTTGAATTTGATATGAACTTTGCAAAAATTGAAGTGTGGGATGGTTGGTTTGGCTTTTGACTGGAACTAATGAATTAAGGAGAAAGGTGCACTTGTTTTGAAAACAAAAAGTAAGTAAAAGCCACTTGAATTGAATAGGAAAAGGAAAAATCATTGTATTGTTGTGCAAACATATTCTTTGATAGTGATAACTTTTGATGTAATTATGCTTAAAGAAGTTGGGAGTTAATGTATATTGATGTGAAGGTAGAGTTATGGTTTGACATAAGTGTGGGGTTTTGAACAATGAAATGTATGTATTAAAGTACTTAGGGAGGTGTAGTCACTCTTATATCTAAATGTATCATACCCGTCTCGCAGCCTACATTACAACCAATTAAAGTCCTACTTGATCCTTGACTGAATGAACTCGATTAGTTGAGTAGTACACTACGGTCAAGACTATGGTTCATCGTTTGTGGCATATGAATGTTATTTCTGAGAGTGAGTGAATTCTTTCTATATTGAGTTCCTGATTGTTGTTAAATTTGATGGTGTATGAAACTACTCTCTATTATGGTGAGGGCACTTGATTCATGAAGGAAAGGTAATGCTTGACCTCTATGTTGAGTAAGTGAGTGAGTTGTGAATAATGCGTGGTACTTTTGAGTCAAATTTTGAGGCTATGATGTTACGTTATTATGCTTAATCTATTATAAATATTCTTGGTTTGATGAGTTATGAGAGTTGTTTAAAAAAGTCGTGTCTTTATGAAGTGTAATTTAATTGCTCGAGGACGAGCAATGGTTTAAGTGTGGGGTGTTGATGGTAGGCTATAATCTCATATTTTAGTCACTTATTACACTTCAATTTACTGCACTTTAATTGAGTTTGAGCTTTAATTGCTAGTATTTTGCACTAATTATGTGTTTTATGCCTTGTATGAGTGATTTCGAGTTATGTAGATGTTATAGAATAAATTCGAGTGATTTAGAGCTTTGAAGTCTGAGTAAAAGCCCGAGGAAAAAAGCCGGGATCACGTTCGGGAGTCGAGAACTATGTCGGGATAGCTAAAGAGCAAGAAAAATCTGCACTCAGAGAGAGTCCCACAGCCGCGGCGCGTGGGGCGCCGCGGCTGCCCAATTTTCCTAAAGCCTGTCAGAACAAGCTCTCTGAAGTTTCCCACAATCTCCATGCATGCGTTTGTGTAATTTTTACAGAGTTATTATCCCAGTTCGCGCAGGAAAAGGTATTTTCGTCTGGGCCCGACCCTACTTAGTATAAATACATGTAAAAACGTTATTTGATGGACTTTTGACACATCTAAGATCTAAGGAGGCTAGAGAGAAGGTGGAGAAGCGAAAGCACAAGGGATTCATCATTCAATCCTCACTCAAGACAAGAGTTTGGATCATTTTATATTTTTCTTTGTATTTATGATGAATTACTCCATATCTATAGAGAGTTCTTTTTAGGGATTGATGGATTTGGTGTATTGATATTTGTTTATGGATATTAACTCTAGTTTTATGCATTGAATCGTTTTGGGTGTTTTAATTGTTGCATCTATATTCACATGTTCATGTAATCGAGAGAGGCATAACTTGTGATATCTTTGCGTTATCATGTGGGTTGAATTCATTAATTCTTCTTAGTAATTGAAAGAGGCTAGTTAAATTATTGTTTAGACCTAGTTAGGAGGATAATCGGAAGAAGTTCTCCTAAAGACCAATCCACTACGAATTCTTGCATATCTTCATCGAGCTTAAATTGAATCACATTGTGAGGTTGAGACTTAATCGAGATAGGAGTTTCTACTTGAACTAATAATTGAGTGAATTCGAGAGACTCACTTGAACATTAGAAATGAATTAACTAGAGTTAAATCCCAGATAATTATTTTGTACATATCCAATCAATCCCTATTTTCTCCCATTGATATCTTATTTGCTTACTTTTGTTTAGATTATCATTCGTCAATTAGCTTTAGATTCTTAGTTAATTTTAGTTTTTAATCACATAATTCTCAACTGTTGATCATCTTGGATAGCAACCAAGCTATAAACTACGAAAATATTATTTAACTCAAATCCATGTGGATACGATATTATATTATACTATATTCGACTAGCGAGCATATTTAAGTGTGTGTTTTGTGCTCGTCATTATTCCATCATATTTAGGAATATCAGGCATTTTAAACTTTTTGGGAAGTGGTAAAGGTGTTGCACTTAGCTTCCAGGGTTGTTGTGAATACTTGTCAATATTCACACCTTTGATCACGGGAGGTACGCCAGGTATTTGCTCTATACGATCGTTTTGCTCCTTCAACTGTTTCTGCAAAGTTAGCATTAAACCTTGTAAATTAGAATTATTTGGTGTACTTGGCCCTCCATCACGAGATTTATTGGGAATTTCTCCACTTCTAGAGTTATCAAGCCCTGAACGCGGGTTCTCCAAAGTTGTTGTATTAACTGGTGGAGGAGTTTGTGTTGCATTAGGTAATCCTCTGACAAAAGCTTGTAGTGCATTGTTCATGTGTTCTGCAATCAATCGCTCTAGAGCATCCTGCTCCACGATTTGGTCGTCTCCCTGCTGATCATCAGCGCGCGAAGCAGGCCTTTCAGGTGAACTTCCACGGGATTGCTGAGAGTATCTCGTAGGTGTGTGGTGTGGTAGAGTTCCACCTTGTTGGTTCAGCTGGTTGTTCTCGTTAAAGGTTGACATACTTGGTCGTTAAAAATAAAGTTTGAAAAGTGAACAGATTATCAGATTCCCGGTAACGGGGCCAATTTGTTTAATCCCAAAATAGATTTCTCGGTCAAAGGCAATATCTAGAAGAAATTGGGTTACTGATAACCAAGAATTACTTCACTTTCCCAATAATTTGAAGAATAAATCAAGGAATGGAAATAATTGACAAAGAAAATATGAAACAGATTGATAATCACTCCCAAAATTCGGTTTAGAACCTTGAGAATAAAGTAAAGAATGATTGCATAAATTTCAATAATTGTCCGATGTCACTACAAATGAGGTTTCAGTCCTTATATAGGAGCATACAACTATAACGGTTTCCTTACTTAATTCGGGCTCACTAATAGCATTAATTGCCTTGATTACCTGTTACCATATACAATTGTAACAGAAGTATTTATGGCTAAAGATTTTCTGTAACCGTATCAATTTTTCTTCCTTATTTATGACAGATTCGTGCATCTTCCCTTCTTAACGGCCTTTATTCATTCCGCTCCTATTTCTCCTTTTACAACTGTCAGGTCCGGCTATTTTCTCATTTTAAACCCGAGGGTGTTTCTCCCGTACCTTTTTCGCATTCTTCAACTCGTCTAATTAGGAACGTCATTTGTCGCTATATTGATGATCCACATACCATGCCCTGTCACTATGATAATAGACTACGTGTCATGCCTTTTTTCCCTAATACAAACTTGAGCAACTTCTCCCTTTGTAGGCGTTGCTCCTTTAGATATAAAAGTGCTTATCCAGAAAATGAAAATATGTACTTATCTAATTTTGTTGTGGTTGATGAATAAAATGGGATTGGGCACTAAACCTACGAACCTAGTGAAAGCCGAAAGGAATCAGTGAATTTTCATAGTTGCAATGACTCTTGAGAAAAACATTTCTGAAGCCAACACTAAACCTACGAACCTAGTGAAAGCCGAAAGGAATCAGTGAATTTTCATAGTTGCAATGACTCTTGAGAAAAACATTTCTGAAAAGAATTGGCTTCGCCCGGACTCGAACCGGAGACCTTCAGTGTGTTAGACTGACGTGATAACCAACTACACCACGAAACCTTTGTTGCCAGTGAGTAATTAACAAAATATTTGAACTTTGTTCATGCTCAAATTTCTAGCTCTTGTACTACCATGTAACTAACTTGTCTTTCGTTTTCCCTCCATTCATTTTCCTTTGTTTCTTTTTCCTACTATGTTATATCATAGGAGAAATGGTTTGTACGCCAACGATAGAGCATGTAACCAACTTTACTAGATTTTCATTTGACAAGTCTAAAGTTAAGCTTTATATGGGAGCACAAGTTCATGATTTTTGCCTTTATGCTACAAAAAAGCTAGTCTTCATGTCTATAGTAGAGGATAGAAGCCATAATAAACTGTTCTGTTGATAGTTTCGGTTATACTTCAAAAGGTCCAGGCAATACATCTTCCCAACATTCTCAATCTTCATGCATACAATAGATAATAGATAATAGATAAACTCATAAACAACAAGACTCCCTCCATCCTAGAAAAGAAAAGTTTTTGAGTACGAAGGTCAAACCTTCTAATTTTTTGTGTGGATTTCTTTACATTTTTTTAAAATCATTTAGTAGAACTTGCTCGTTGAACAAAAATAGTCATTGATTAGCCCACAGATTGAACAAATACATGTCCATCTGATCCATCAAACCTAGTACAAAACGGAATTTTAATCCTAAAAAATCTATAAACTAGGAACATGTAAATGACCGTTAATAACTACTACACAGACTGACCTTGATCACTTCTCAAGTTTACACATCTTGCCAAAAAAGAATACCAATATCAAAAAGTCTCCGTGTTTTTCAACTAATGTGACACAAATGCTGGTATTTCATCAGTGATAGTGGTGGCATCACTAGTACTGTTACTGTTAGAGTCATCATCTTCCGTAATGTTTCGAGGATCTGGGAGTGTTGAAATGGAAAGACTGGTGTTCAAGTTTATTCCAGTACCATCATTTTTAGGTATAACTTGATGGCAAAACCTGTATGAGGAAGGTTTTGAAGGCTCGACATTAATGACCGAGTCTGAGGCTGCCATTATCTTTTTGGCTCCCCTGTGCATGTGCGTCTCACAGTACTTTTGACGAGGAACAGCATTCCTGCTGCATCTCCATTTCTTACCATCTGATCTTCTGCACCTCTGCAGTTCAGTTTCTGAGCATGTGTTACAGTCAAACCTCAAGTTAGTGGTAACAATCATCAAAGGTTGCTGAGCTAATAAAAGGAAAGTTCAATATAAAAGAAACTAACTTCTCCTTCCACCATTACCAGCTTTAATGCAAAAGGATCTCCTGCCGCAGTCACAGCTTTAATGCACAAGGATCGGATAAACAAAAACTAGAAATAGATACACCAGGTTGCTCCGAGATTGAAAATAAAGTCAACCATCATCTTACATATTTCCTTTCTTTTTTTTGATAAGGTAATTATCTTCCATTTTTCCTATAAGACAAGCGTCACCTCTAAATAAGCTATCACACATGCTAGAAAGGATCCTGGATCTCTTTTCAGATATTTGCAACCAAACTACCTTATAAATTTCTTTTCACCTTGTCCACCACGCTCCTATGCTCTCCTACAGGCCATAATAGGCATAACAAATCCAGCTCATCCTCCACCTACTTCACAAAATCCTCAAAGACTTTGAAGTAATAAAAGAATATGTTAATGCATGCTTCAATGAATTTCATGACTAGCGAACCTAACTCGTCTAAGTAGCATAGAATGACAATGATCCTTTTTCCATGCAGCAACCTAACATCTGGTTTGCCTAATTTAACACATATGTGTACCTATAGGAAGAGGAAGGGGAGTCCGCTATGGTGGATTGATCCAATAGTTCCATTAGGCACCCAAAAATTAGGCACTGCTCGGAGGAACTTTAATTAACAAAAACTTTTAATAATCTACTGCAAGACAATTTTCCAGGATTCTTAAACCGATGAAAGAGAAGGAAAAATAAAAGAGGGAAAGAAGTTGATCCAATAATATAATACTGGTTTATGCTTTACCTGTGGTATGTTGAAGATCACTCTTTGCAGATATACCAAAAACTGGAACCAAACCACCACTATTCCTAGCATCTCCATAACTCTGCTTTTGGTTGGCTTTGCTGGGACTAATACGGTTGAAATCAATATTCTTGCTATCAGTATTGAAAGATTGGGTTCTTATGCAAGTTGTGGTGTCCTTTCTATTAAAAGTCATGTGGTTGTCTTGTTTCTCACTGCTGTTGCAGGAATTGGTGGGTCTTGGTTTAGCAGATGAATCCTCGACGCTATTATTTTGGTAATTTCTGCTAGTAGAAGACAAACAGGAGGTTTTACTACTAGCAGGGGCACATTTGCTACCGGGGTCATCAGAACGAGCATTCAGTTTAATTCTCTTGGAAGTGATACTTATATCATCTGATTTCGTAACATATTCGGAAGCTTCCACAAGCTTTCTTGAACGACGACCCCTATGCATGTGCTGCCCACAGTACTTCTGACCTGGAATCACATCCCGTTTGCACCTCCATTTCTTACCATCAGTTCTTCTGCACCTCCCTGGTTCAGGATCCATCATGCTTGCATAATCAAATCTTCCTACTGAAACCAGCACCCATATTAAAAAATAAAATCGTTATGACAATGCTTAAAAATCCTAAATATTCACGAATCCAAGTCTTCCCATCGTGTGAATGAATTATAGTATCATACATGGAGAAACATTTACTCTAGCCCTAAACTATCAACGAATATTGACTACGGATATGCATTCCCCGCATCAAGCTACCTATGAAGTAATGATTTTTAGAAATTAAAAGCATAAGAGTAAGCCAAGCTATTGAGTTTTTCGAATTTTGAGCTCATATAGTAGGAATAACGCACCAAACAATGCTTTCCCGTCATACAGTGGGACCGTGGGAGGAAAAGATGGAGTAAAGTATGAAGACGATTCACCAAAGATCAGTTCTAGTATAAATCCAGGGCAAATTTTGATATTAAAATAAATCTATAATCAGTGGCGAAGCATGTAAATTTCAATAAGGGCAGTGGTGGTTTATGCAAAGGGTTGTTCAAAGTTTATATTTTAATTAATAACAAGTGTTATTTTAACCTATACACCGTCGTATAAGTTTTCGGCCTAGGGTGTTTAATTGACCACACTTGGCCACAGAGGCAGAGGCAGAATTTCAAGCTTATGAGTTCGGAATTCTAATCGTTTGTTTGAAGTTATTGGGTTCTAAATTAATAATTTATACATATTCAATGGAATTTTTAAGACAAATACTTGGTTCGAACCAAAACTAATGGGTTCGGCCGAACCCGCTCCTGACACTAGCTCCACACTGACCATCAAATTTATCGTATTCTCGTGCAGCAACTAGGATGCATCTAATAGGGGAATCAAAGAACAGACTACAGAATGTCTAGGCAAGGGGGGGTCTAATATAACAGGGGAAGAGCCGAAACTCAATAAAAATATCCAAGACAAAACCAAATTTTTTCCAGCAATTGAACTTCATAAAATGTACTACCAAGTTTCAGAAAACAAGAAAATCATTCCCGATAGGCTAAAATCGGTTCAATTTGGGATCTCAACATTCTTATCTTTATGCCTTTCCACTCTGTTATTCGAAAAAAGAAAAGAAATTCAAGTAGCAAGAAATAAACAAGACAGTTCCCCCATTACTATTAGACCTAGCTACTAAAACAAAGAAGATTCATCCAACAATATTTCACCAGTTCATCCAAAAAAGACACATTCTTGAATAGATAGCACCAATTTGGTTCATTCAACTAGTAGAATATAATATGGAAAAGGGCAGAAAAAAAGCCAAAGAAGAAGAACATTACAGGTAGGGTAAAGTTTGTTGATTACAGCAGAGCCCAAGGAGCTGGAAACAGTATTCCAAATGGTGAAAAAGAGATGAAAAGGAACTGGAAGACCAGAGACTATGTACTTAAAAATCACAGCTTGGAGCTGGAGTTCATGAAACTGAGCTGTTGTGAACACAGACTTGGCAATGGCATTGGCAACTTTTTCTTCTTCCTCAACCACATAGCCTAAAGACAGCTTTATGCAAGGTGGTGACCCTTCTTTCTTCTCTCTTTCATCTTTTCCTTCATCAAAGCAAGCATAATTTCATCAGTATCATAAACCCCACAAAGCAAAATCCAATCTTTCACAGATAAAACAAATATAAACATGTAGTAACAGAGATAGAGATATAGAGAGAGAGACCAGAGTGAGAAAGGGGTGTGGCAGAAGAGAGATGAGGCTGCATTTCTTGACTTTTACATGGGAGAAAAGCAAAGCGCTGCAACTAAACCAACTACAAGTAAAAATTTACTAGCCAGAAATTGGAGTGTGTCTCAGCTTCTGTCTTCTGAGAGTACAGCTGAGAGGGCTGACACTTGCCGCAGAGGCATCAAAGCCAAAACTGATGAGCACTGCAGGATAGAAAAGAACAAACAATAAAGAGATGTCCCTTCTTTCATCTCATTTTATACCATATGCATCAAGTTAACATGTAGTACTATACTATTAAATAGTAATTCAAGCACTAGAATGATAAAAAAAATTAGCATTTAATTTTTTGAAAGTTATGAAAAAATTATTAAATAGAAGAGAGTATCATGAACTTGGAAACTCCAAAATACAAAGAGTATCATGTGATTTAAGAACTATTCTCTCTTTTTTTTTATGGTGTTTAGTTGAACATGTAATTCTACAAGACATATTGACTCAACACATTAAATTAGTAGTAGTTGAAAAATGATAAAGCAATAAGACATATGGACTCATACATTATATTAGTAGTAGTTGAAAAATGTTAAAGCAATAATGGTAATGTTAAATGATACCTGTTAAAAGGTATTTAAAAATTTAGTACTTAAATAATTTATTAGTGAATCAAATATTTGAATTTTTTCTGCTAGTAATAAGTTAGAATGGAATTAAAGAATAGGGGTAGTACTGATTTTAGAGATAAAATAAAAAGGACAAAAACAGGTAGGAGTATAATTGAACAACAACACGGCACTCAACCCATGAAGAAAACAAAACAACTTAGGTCAGGGCAGGGAAGTCACTCATTACTGTCATGCAGGTGTGGCAGCTGCTGTCATATGGCCATTTCCCTACATTTGTCTGTAAATGTGAACATCTTAGTAGTAAAAGTGATTAAAGTGAGTGGTCAGAGGTTTCTGACGTTAGCAGTTTTTACAGCCTTAAGGCAAATGGGCAGTGTGCCATTCAGACCAACGCTATTTCAGAAGAATTTCGTGATATCTACTGTACTATTACTAGTAATGTTCTTCGCTAGAATACTGACCAAATGCTATGTCTTAGCACTCTGGTTAACAAGTGGCTTCAATTATCCGCTAAACACTGTTATTTACTACTTAGAGTACCTTAGGACAATATTTGGTTGAAGTGCTTGATCACCTAAGTTTGGACAATGAGCTAGTTTGAATTAATTTATTTTAAGTGCTTTTAAGTCAAAATTGTTTTTAAGCCACTTTGTAGTGTTTGAATAAAGTTATAAAGTATTTTTAATCACTTGTTTTTAAATTAAAATGACAAAAATAAGTCAAAAGCTGGAATTCTTAACTTTTGACTTAGAAGTCACTTACAACAAGCACATCCAAACGGGCTCAATATGTGATTGAAGTTAGACAAAATAAAATACTATTTATAGTAGGTGTTTAAGAATTGTAAAATTTCGAAAAAAAGTAAAAAAAAAAATTCAAGTGAAAATAGTATTTGAAATTTAGAGTTATGTTTGGACATGAATATAATTTTGGATTTTTTTGAATTTTTGTGAGTGATATGAGTGAAAAAAATTAAAAATAAGTTTTTTGGAGTTTTTAAAATTTTCGAAAAATTTTAAAATTCATCTTCAAGTGAAAATTGAAAATTTTATGGCCAAACACTAATTTCGAAAAAGATAGAAAAAAAAATTCAAAAAAAAGTGAAAAAAAATTCATGGCCAAACGAGCTCGTAGTTGAAGTTTAAAATATGAATATTTGGAGTTGTTTGATCGTTTGGACTTTGGTGTGTGAGGGATTATAAGAAATAATTTTAATATATACGTATAAGTTTTTCAAGAAATGCATAACTAAGTGACTAACGTAACATTTGGTTGACTACATAAAACACTAATTCATGCATAACTTGTGCTATCTTTATTGGTGTCTTGGTAGTATTGAATAATATGATCAGCGTTAAAGTATGCAATAATTTAAGTATTGTTTTACTGCACAATAAAAATATGAATACATATATTAACAATATTTTTTAAATATAGAATTGCTCTTAAAGTATGTAATGGCAATGTAATATTCCATATTTCAGTACTATTAATAGTTAATGGAAAGTGTGAATGGTTGCATACTAGCATCCCAAGTGTGAAGTGTGTCAATAACTTTCTTTTCGAAATAGAAACTGCTTAAGCACTGTACACTAACACACCAAAAAAACAATTAAGAATCACCATTTCATTAACAAGGTAGGTTTTTGTTATATCCATTCTATATTTTTCAACTATATTAACTTATGTTTTTTTCTACAAAAATTTATCATAATTGATCTAACCATCTACAAAAAAGGGAGAAGTTTCCGCAAGTTTATGCTCCGGTGTTTGAAGAAATTGTTATTCTCTGAAATCTTTAGGCGCCCGACTCTCTCTATAAAACTGGGCTGTAAGAAGTAGTCGTATTGGTTCAAGACAAAAAGCGTATGGGTCGTAGGACGGTCCAATAAGCCCCATTTCAAATGAGGAAACTAGGGAATTTTTGGGGCCGTATTTTATGTAAAATTAATATGGGCTGACCAGTTTTTAGGCCGATAATTAATGTAAAAATAGCACGGGCTAGCCAGTTTTCGGATTGGTAATTTAAAAATAGCAAGCGTTTGCAAAGTTATTGAAAAATAGTCACTATTTTGCTGCAACACGGAACTGGTCCAGCATAATATACTGGAGATTGGTGCACTTGTGTATGAACTTCCAGCATAATATGCTGGAACTCCAACACGCGAAAAGTTCCAGCATAATATACTGGAGATTGTAGCACCTATGTATGAACTTCCAGCATATTATGCTGGACCGGTATATTATACTGGAACTCCAGGATAATATGCTGGAGTTCCAGTATATTATACTGGAACTTCAGTATATTATGCTGGAATATTTTCCGGATTTTGAACAGTGTTTTTGTTCTGATTTATCTTTACATGAAAAGTTGCTAAATTTCGATTACTTTTAAAATTGTGGCTATTTTTGAATTACCACTTGTAAATCTGGCTATTTTTAAATTTCTCCCGTAATTTATACTTAGAAAGTATAGTTGAGATGATCACTTTACTATTAAAAAAAAGTAGAAATTTTACCATGTGCTATTCATCTCCTTCATTAGACTTGAAACATATTTGTGGTTTCAAACTCCTCCATGTTGTGATACTTACAAAAACAGATGCTGCACTTCTTTCTTATTGGCCGCATAAGTGCGGGAAAGAAGAACTTGCATAGGAAAAAGATAAATTTCTTAATTATGGACCACAAATTTAAACTTCTGCACTTTGTTTTGTAGTTTCACTTGTATGAGTTAAAATTTCCTTTCACTTTTATAAGTTCGAATTCGAAGACAATAATTTTCACTGGAATTATCCCTTTATTTTCTCAAGTAATGAAATTGCCCCATTATAATATTTTGTTTACATTATGGTGTTGTAGGTTCCACACGTAAAATTAATCATTATACTTGAAAGGTTTAGATTGATTGTATTTGACTGTTCGAAAGATTCAAAACAACAATTGTGAAAATACCAATTTATGTTCTTTTATATGTGAGTTAGTATGACGATTCCATTTTTATACTATTACATACTCAGGACCCTAACAGAAAACTAACGCCTCACATTTGCAAACACACATCAGATGAGTATATAGCACAGCTATAAACAAATGAAGTAAGCAAATGGATGTATCACCAAATTTAAACAGATATCTCAGATGTCGAGATTAATATATTATCATACCCAAGCAATTAGCTAGGACCACCCCAAAACGCCACCCATGTACAACATGAATAACATAAAGCATGTCATGAAAAGAATTTGACAAATCAAGAGAAAATATCCGTCTCTCCTTATCCTTACATACAAGTGAACAAGACAACAAAGGTATATTTTCCAGCAATTAATGCCACAAAAGATTACTGTCGCATGAGAATTTAACTTCTCATTAAAGATAATATAGGATTCATTTGCATCTCCAGTATATTTTAATCGACTTTAATAAATTGATAATTATAAATTTTGTTGTTTACGAACTCATATACTTAGAGCAGACATTTGTCTGGAATTACTGTCACATCCCTTTATACCCCCAAAAGATATGTGTTATGGATTATTGTGGGTTAAAGAGTTTTTTCAATTAAAGTGACAATTTTGAAATAGGGATTATTTTGTTATTCAGAGTCGCCACTTGGAATTGATTTTTGGTGTTCCAAGTCACCTTTTATTTGAATCCCTAGTCAAAGGAAAGTTTGACTCTTTTATTATTGGTCTGCGAAAACAAAGTCCGGATAAGAAATTCTATTGACCGGGGAGAAGGTGTAAGGCATTCCTCGAGTCCCGCGGTTCTAGCACGGTCGCTTTATTGACTACAACTTGGCTTGGATTAATTTTGGATAAACTGTGATTTATTGATTCTCATGTTTTAACTTATGTCCGGTTTTATTACTTGATTAGATTTTTAAAAATTATCTTGAAATAAATCACGCGTACGTGTACCCATTTTTATTTGGCGTGTCAAGAATCATGTCACACGTACGTGTACACGATCAATAACATTTTATTATTTGTTAAGATTTTTTATCCAAAGTCGCGCGTACGCGTACTTTGATTTATTTTTGATATTATAATTATGTCATGCGAACGTGTACATAATCACGATAATTATTTTATTAGAACGTGCCTAAAGCTACTAACGTGTTTATGAATATTATAAAATTATTTACGGACTACTAAAAGAAGGCAGCTATATGATATTAACGAGCCTAGCAAATTAAACTTATTTGGTCAAAGCATTTCTAATTCACAACAAACTTCAACGGCCCACTTTATTCTCACAACCCAAATTCTTCTTTCACCTAAACTAACCAAAAGTCCAAAGATCAGCATATTTCTCATGATAAAGCTGGCTCAAAATTAATTATTTTCTCACAACTTAGCTACTAAAGGTGACTCATTCTTTATGAATTAAATTAGATCTAAACACATTAAAAACTTGAACAGTAAAACTATATTGGATAAAGGCAACAGTAAATGAAAAGAAAACTACTACAATTAACATGCTTTCAACTAGAAAAATAAAACAAACAACATATAGTAACAAAGTATAGGAAGAATAAAACAGTGAAGAGGGAGAACTAGACCTTCATTGATGTAAAACCATCTTTTAGCATAATAGAGAAACTCCATAGAAGTTTGAACAACAACTACAAACCATGACAGACCCACGACCGGAAACCTCGACTCGGTGACCTCAACCCAAAATGTCGGTGTGTAATGTATAAAGAGGGGGGGTTGTTTTGAAGTATTTTCTGGTTTAAGGTTGGTTTTGGAGCTGGTTTTCGTGGATGTTGAAGCTGGGTTTCGCCAGAGTTTTGGTGGCGGAAAAAAGCTGATTTTTTGTGAAGTTCTTCGCTGCTTTTTGAGCTGGTTTTTTAAGTGTAGTTGCAGTTGTTTCGAGGTCTTTTGGAGGTTATTTTCGGACTGAGAAGTGGGCTGATTTGGGGGTGGATTTTCAGCTTATTTTTTGGGAGCTTTGTTGCTGGAAGTGACCAGTTTTTATGGGATTAAGGGCTGGTGACGTTTGGTGGTTATTTGGAGCTGGTTTTATGGGCAAGAGGGGCTAGTTTACAAGCTGGAACTGGCAGTGTTTTGGACCATTTTCGTCACTATTTTCAGCTCGTTTTTGAGCTATTTTGAAGGAGTTTTGCGGGTGAATGTTGACATTGTTTTGTTGCCTTTTGAGCTGGAGTTTCCAGCTGGTTTCCATGGTAAAGAAATGTGAGTTAGTAGAAGATGGGTTGTGAGTGGGGGGACAAGCATGGGGGATAAGGAAAAGTGGAGTGGGGAAGATAGAGTAATAAGTGAGATAAGTGGGGGAAAATTCAAGCACGGTCAAAAATTAGGTGCTCACAGCATACCCTATTTGCTTGGAAACATGAAGAGTTTTCAGATAAAGAAAAGATGAGTAATATGACTAATTTTTAGTCATACCGTTATTCAAAAGGGGAAGAAAAATGTGCAACCGATTCCTGATTTTGGATAACCTACATATCCCGGGTTATAAGGGAATCAGGTTGCGTGTAGTTCAAGTAGAATGATGGAGTGATGAGTTCGAGAGTCGAGCGAGGTACCGTCGAGGCTCCGGTCCGTGGCCCTGTTATTACATCAAAATCTAAAGGAACTAAACAAGCCTATCAGCTATGAGTTACAAGATTCCTATCTATAAGTCTTCTGAAGCTTGATCTTTAGTCTTGACTAGTTGTTCATGCAGACTCTGATCTGAACCTTGATGCTTGCTAGCTGTAGGTGCTAGTTCATTCTTCTACGGCTTCTTCTGAGCAAAATAGGAATTGTGAAGCTCGTAACTTCAGTCATGTTTTGAGCAGTCCATATCCTTTCCACCTGCTTCTGCATTTGTATTCACTTCTTTTCCTTTTCTTTTCTTTATTCTGTATTGAGACTTCTTCTTTTGTTCATCTCGAACCTTGTGCCTCGAGGTAAAACCTGCTCATACATCACAACAAATAAATGAATGAAATTTTTCTGCCCCAGTTTTTACTAGAAAAATTTCATGAGTTATTGTAACACAATTCTAAACTACTTCTTTATTGAAAGCAATAAAAAAATGGGAATGGTGTGCCCTGAAAAGGACATGATAATTTTTTTTGTCCCAAAAGAATGCCTCAACTAAGGATTGACGTACCTTATGTTGGAAAAATGTGGCCATGGAATGATATACCTTATATTGGCAATGATATCAGGGAATGGTGTACCCTGCGTTAAAGATAAAATCAACTAGGGAGTGGTGTACCCTATGTTGGAAAACATAACTAGGGATTGGTGTACCCTATACTGGTAAGGAGACTAGCGAGTGGTGTACCATATACTGATAAGGAAATGTAATTAGGGGATGGCGCCCTGTAATACTGAAAAAGAAATGTAGCCAGGGATTGGCGCCCTGTATTACTGAAAAAGAAATGTAACCAGGGGTTGGCGCCCTGTATTACTGAAAAGGAAAATGTAATCAGGGGTTAGCGCCATGTATTACTGAAAAGGAAATGTAACCAGGGGTTGGCGCCCTGTATTATTGAAAAAGAAATGTAACCAGGGGTTGACGCCCTGTATTACTAAAAATAATGTAACCAGGGGTTGGCGCCCTATATTACTGAAAAAGGAAATGTAACTAAGGGCTGGCCCCCTGTATTACTGGAAAAGAAAATGTAACCAGGGGTTGGCGCCCTGTATTACTATAAAGGAAATGTAACCAGGGGTTGGCGCCATATATTACTGAAAAGAAAATATAACCAGGGGTTGGCACCCTGTATTACTGAAAAATATTGAATCCTCTAGGCGAAAAGGTTCTACCTGGGTTAAACTACGAAAAGCAAACCTAGGCGAAGTGCACTTCTAATCGAAAATATGAGGTGGATCCCCTAGGCGAAAAGGTTCTACCTCGGTTAAGCTACGAAAAATAAGCATGGACGAAGAGTACTTCTACCCGGAACTATGAGCTGGATCCCCCTAGGCGAAAAGATTCTACCTGGGTTAAGCTATAAAAAGCATCCTGAGCAAAGAGTACTTTTACCCGGAACTGTGAGTTGGATCCCCCTAGGCGAAAAGGTTCTACCTGGGTTAAGCTACGTAAAACAACCTGAGCGAAGTACTTCTACCCGGAACTATGAGTTGGATTCCCCTAGGCGAAAAGGTTCTACATAGGCTAAGCTACGTAAAACAACCTGAGCGAAAAGTACTTCTACCCGAAAACTATGAGCTGGATCCCCCTAGGCGAAAAGGTTCTACCTGGGTTAAGCTACGAAAAACAACCTAAGCGAAGAGTACTTCTACCCGGAAACTATGAGCTGGATCCCCCTAGACGAAAAGGTTCTACATGGGTTAAGCTACGAAAAACAGGCTGGGTGAAGAGTACTTCTACTCGGAACTATGAGCTGGATCCCCCTAGGCGAAAAGGTTCTACCTGGGTTAAACCACGAAAGGCAAATCTGGGCGAATAGTACTTCTACTAGGAAATACGAGCTGGACCCCCTTAGGAGAAAAGGTTCTACCTGGGTTAAGCTACGTAAAACAACCTGAGCGAAGAGTACTTCTACTCGGAACTATAAGCTAAATCCCCCTAGGCGAAAAGGTTCTACCTGTGTTAAGCTACGAAAAACAGCCTCAACAAAGAGTACTTCTACCCGGAACTATGAGCTGGATCCCCCTAGATGAAAAGGTTCTACCTGGGTTAAGCTACGAAAATGAAAGGTATGAACATTAGTGATGGATGCTAAAAATAAAGGAAAGTGGAGATTTTGAGGAAACTTACCTTTGGTGACATTCGTCCTTTAGGAATCGCCATTCTGCACTCCTTTATTCCTGCTCCAAACAAAGAAAAATTGTGAGTTTTAAAAGTGGTGGTCGGTTTGTGGCCTTGATGTCTTTGGCAACTTGGCTTTGTGCTCATCTTCTTTTGATGATGATTTCAACCTGCCACTAGATGTTTCGTGAATACCACTTGCATTTCTGACCCCGGAGAGCCTTTGACTTCTCAAACCTTTACATGACAGTTGGTCGCGTGGGACTTAACCTTTTCAATTTTATTTTGCCTTTGTGGCATCTCACTTTCGACTTCTTTCCTCCACAACCTTCAATTTCAGAGCATTGGGGAACCTTTGGATTTTCATACTTTGCCAAAACGGTTAGCCACTTGGGACTTAACCTATTCAACTTCATTTTGCCTTGCAGGCACTTTCAATTTGAATTTCTCCTTTCGAGAGTTTTTTATTTCAAAGCATCAGCCACCATGGCCAGTCGGGGTTGACTTGATGCCCCTGCCAAGGTTGGGTGCCTCTTGAATATTATCTTGTATCAAACGAAAGCCATGTAAATCAGTCTTGCTATCCCTTCTTTGCCTTAGTTTTGGAATAGAGTTATACCGAAAGGGATTCAAAGAAAAACAAACAATGGAATGAAGAATGAGTTTAAAACAAAAGGTATCCCTTTCAGGGAAAGAAAAAGAAGGACTTATCTGAAGTACATGCGGACTTCAATGAACATGACATGCTTTTTGGACTGGATGCCTGACTTGTGTAAACCGTCCGATTCTTAGAAATTTATCACAACTTTTGCCTCGAAACCGAGAAACCTTGCCCATGACTGTCAATACCAATGGCTGTGAAGATTCTCTTTTTGATCAGTAGTGCTCTTTGCGGGTTTTCACCAGCTAATCTCTCTCATTTCTCTTCTCACCATCGTCTTATAGTGCCCTTTGCGGGTTTTCACTAACAAGACTCTCTCATTTTTATTTTCTTTGCTCTGCATCGCCCTACGATGGCAATTGCGAAGTTCAGGATTGCAATTGCGATCATCACAGGCCGCATTTTGCGAACGGTTGTCCGCATTTGCGAAGATGGACTGGGACTGGGATTCTCGCATTTGCGAGATTTTCATCGCATTTGCGATGGTTCAATGTTCGCAATTGCGAACAAATAGTTCGCATTTGCGAAGGCTGCAGAGATGCGAGAAGTTCACATTTGCGATACTTTTCTCGCATTTGCGAAGCCCAGGTCACAAATGTGACATCTGCAGCTGAATAAAATGACTTTTGGATGGGATTTTTGATTCACTTCCCAATTCTTCAAAACCTAAAATACAAGAGGCGGTTTTCCAAAAGTCATTCCTTCCTCAAATAATAGGTAAGTGATTCTAAACTAGTCTCTTTCAATTTTTTACATCTTATAACAAGATTTCAACCAAGAATCTAGAATCAAGGTCGGATTCCAAAACCAATTGTATATCCGGACTCGTCTCGGAATGGATGTTCAGATTTCGTAAGTTTTTCCGAGATTTGAGACGTGGGTCCCATTGTCGAATATTTTAATAGATTTCAGATTTTATCTGGAAAATTAGTAAATTCATATGGAATTAATTCTTATGATTCGTATTGAGTATATTGAATTGTTTGTGAATAGATTTGAAAATTTCGGAGACAAATTTAAAAGGAAAAGTCGTGGTTGAGTAATTGATTGGAATTTACAAAATGAGGTAAGTGTCGTGGTTAACCTTGACTTGAGGGAATAGAAACCTTAAATTATTTGTTATGTGAATTGCAAGTGAACGACGTATAGGCGAGGTGACGAGTGTCTATAAGTCATCAAATTAATTGTTTGCATGCTTACTTGAAAAATCATAAATTATTCTAAATCATGAATTAATTATTATAATAATTATTTCTCTCCTATTCTTTGTCAAATATTAATTCTTGAATTCCTTCATTAATTGTTACATGCTATTTGAATTATGTGCCTTAATTGTTATTTGACATCTAATATATTAAATATTAAACTGCATATTTTCTCTCTGATTTCCATAATAATTTGCTATTTGCCTTTGTTTGTTTCATAATTAAATCATAATTATTGTATGTTTGTTGTCTTATAATTTATATTAATTGTTGCATTTATTGGGGAAATTTCTTCTATAAGAATTGGTAAATGAACATGTTGGAGGATCGGGTTGCACACCGCAACATAATTGATTACACACACACACACACACACACACACACACACACACACACACACACACACACACACACACACACACACACACACACACACACACACACACACACACACACACACATATATATATATATATATATATATATATATATATATATATATATATATATATATATATATATAGGGTTGCACGCCGCAACAGACTTGATTAATGTGAATATATTGTGAGAGCGGGTTGCACGCTGCAACAGAATTGATGAAAATGATAATTGGCTATGACTGTTGAGTTGGCTTCAATTATTATAAACGAGTTATCTGATTTATTTTTATTATTGTTGTTGTTACCAATATTGCGTACATGTAATGTAAGTGACCCGCCTTAGCCTCGTCACTACTTCGTCGAGGTTAGGCTCAGCACTTACCAGTACATGAGGTTAGTTGTACTGATACTACACTCTGCACTTCTTGTGCATATTTTGAAGTTGGTCCTAGCGGCGTACCATAGACTTGCTCGGATTTCAGCTACTCAGAGGAGACTTGAGGTATAACTGCACGTCGTTCGTAGTTCTGAAGTCTCCGTCTACTTTACTTTAGATGTGTGTTTGTTTCCAGACAACTTTATTTTATTCAGACATTTATTTGTATTTATCCTAGAAGCTCGTGCACTTGTGACACCAATTCTGGGATGATATTTAGACACTGTTATTTTTATGGATTAATCACTATATTTCAGACCTTACTTCCGCGTTTATTTCTTTGTTATTAATAAATCTAAAGATTGTTTTAAAATTGGTTAATATCATTCTAACGTTGACTTGCCTAGCAAGTAAAATGTTAGGCGGCATCACGGTTCGAATGTCGGAATTTCGGGTCGTGAAAATAACAAAAAAAATCGATTAAAGTAGATGGACTTGGGAGAAAGCATAATTTCTAATTACATTATTACACCTAACTAAGGTACCTCTTCTCTCCTCCCCCCTCCCCACCCCCCCACTCCACACTCGTCTGGTCCAAACTCTAGCTTAAAGACATAACCAACCGTTACAATAATCAATAATTTACCGTGAATTACTGCTATATTTAGATGTCCCTATAAAAAGCCCAACCCAAACAACCAAGAGTTCAAGGACATGTTTGTAACTTACACCTTTAAAGAGTTTATTTAAAGATGATAATACCGACAACATCAGATATCTCCAGCTGTTACCCAAAAAAAAGTTGAACGGAATTCCCTCACACCCCTGTCTCACATGCTATCCATATATTCCTCTCCTCACCCTCATCCCTAACCCTAGTTAACTTAACCACAGTTACCCACTCCTTAACCCTGGTCAACCGTCTCCTCCACTTTAATACCACACTTCTGTCTCTTCCCTCACTCCCTTAGAAGTTTCAGTGCTTGCTTTTCCTCTCTTTGCTAACGTTCACCATGGGTGCACTACACATTTTCCTCTTTACTCTCATGTCCATTACCATTTCCATTCATGCACACAACATTACTGAAATCTTAAGCAAATTTCCAGAGTACAGTGAGTTTAACAGTTACCTCACACAAACAAAACTCGCCGACGAAATCAACAGCCGTCAAACTATCACTGTCTTAGCATTAACCAATGGAGCCATGTCCGATGTTGTCGGTAAACATCCACTTTCTGTCATCAAAAACGTTCTTTCCCTTCACATCTTGCTCGATTACTTTGACAGCACTAAACTCCACAAAATCTCTGACGGTACTACACTTTCCACTACCCTTTACCAAACTACCGGCAATGCTAACGGCAACTTAGGTTCCGTTAACATCACCGATCTTAAAGGTGGTAAAGTGGGTTTCGGCTCAGCTGTTTCACACTCACCGTTAGCGTCTACGTACACCAAATCCGTTAAGCAAATCGAGTACAATATCTCTGTGTTGGAGATTAGTTCTCCAATTATTGCTCCGGGTATTTTGACTGCTCCGGCACCGTCTGCTTCGGACTTTAACATAACAGCGGCATTGGAGAAAGCGGGATGCAAAACATTTGCTTCGTTGCTTGTCCAATCTGGCGTTCTTAAGACGTATCAAACTGCCATTGCTACGGGTTTAACTGTCTTTGCACCAAATGATGAGGCGTTCAAGGGCGCAAAAGTTCCAGATCTGAACAAACTGAAAAGTGCTGAGGTGGTTTCGCTGTTACAGTATCATGCTGTTCCGAGTTACACTCCTATTGGGACTTTGAAAACGAAGAAGGATCCTATTTCTACTCTAGCTACTAATGGTGCTAGTAAGTATGATTTGAGCGCGTCTACAGCTGGTGACCAGGTGACGCTTGACACCGGCGTTGACTCGTCAAGAATCGCTTCAACTGTGATTGACTCTACGCCGTTCTGTATTTTCACCGTCGACAGTGTACTTCTCCCTGAGGAGTTGTTCGGGAAATCTCCTTCTCCGGCGCCGGGACCTGCACCGGAGACTTCTCCGGCACCTACACCTGAGGGAGCTTCCCCTGGCCCTGCTCCGGAGGCCAGCTCACCTTCTCCGATGGTGTCTCCTCCGGCGCCGCCTACCTCGTCTCCAGCTGGTGCTCCGGCGGATGCTCCTGCTGCTGATTCCGAGAACAGTACGGCGAAGAAAAACGCCGGTAACGTTAACGCTCCGACATTGCTGAAGGTTCTACTTACAGTGTCAGTTTCGGTAATTGTGTCCGTTTATTTGTCCTAGATCGTCATTTACGGGCTTTTGTTTAACTTTTTTGTTTTTTGGGTTTCTGGAGTCATATTTTTATTTGTGACTGCTTGAGAAGATTTTATTTAATTTGATTTATAATTTTTAAATGTCCTTTAATAGTGAGTGAGTCGTTGAGCTGAGGAAGGAGGACATTGTTTTTGTTTTTTCTTTTTTTTTGTTCAGTTGCTGTACTTTTGTTTATGTTAAATCCTTTTCTTATTTTTAGTGTTGTGACACTTTAATAATGTTCCACTTGTGTTGCCGTTGGTGGATAGTGTCGGTGTGTGGATTATGAGAACGTGAGTGACAGCTAAGCAAATGAAGAAAGCATTGGTTTTGGGCCCACTTTGTGATGGCTGTTGCCTCTTTGTGTGGCGAATAGAATAGTTTCGGAAATGTGAAGTGCATTGGTTGGCTTAAGCTAAACTCTTTAGGAGTATATATTAAATAAAAAAGTGAAATACAGAAGGTTGGAGTTTCCAGAACTATATAAAGTTGAAGGGATAAAAACTGCTTTGACTAGTTGAACTTTGATGAGGTTGTCCGACCCTGTAAAATTTTGCATTGTCACTACTCACTATTCAATACAACCTTTTTGTTGGCCTTAATACAAGTTATGTACGAATTTGTGCATGATTCTATGCGAGATGTGGTACAAGAATAGTAGAATATTGAGAACTACAAAAAAAAGTTAAAATGTGTTATAAAATAAATACTATAAAGTAGATAAATTGAAGACAAGTATAGAGAGAAACTGATATATTATTCAATTTTAAATTCATGTGCATAATGAACCGAAAACTCCTCTATTTATAGAAGAAAGGAAGTAGCTGCGAGACTTTTTAGGAAGCAGCTTGTAAGCTGTCTGCATGAGCTGCTTGCAACCTGTCTGTTTAATAAGAAGCTGCTGCAAATCATTTTATTGAGCTGATTGCAACATGCCTGCATCAACTGCTTGTAGATAAACTTTAACAGAGTACTAAATGGATAATCTTTCTTCATGAAGATTATCTATAACGGAGTAATAAATAAACATCTACAATATAATTATTTTCATAACACTCCCCCTTGGATGTTCATTAAAAGATAATGTGCCTCATTAAAACCTTACTAGGAAAAAACCCTGTGGAAAAAAATCCTAGTGAAGGAAAAAGAGTACACATATTTAGTAATACGCATTGCTAGCTGCCTCATTAAAAACCTTATAAGGAAAACCCTTTGGGAAAAAATCTTAGTAAGGAAAAAAGAGTACATCGCGTATTTTACTCCCCCTGATAAAAACCTTGTTTCAAATATTTAAGTTTCCGCATTCCAATCTTGTATACCATCTTCTCAAAAGTTGAAGTTGATAAAGATTTAGTGAATAAATTTGTCGGATTGTCAGTTGAACGGATTTGTTGCACATTAATGTCACCATTTTTCTGAAGATCGTGTGTGTAAAATAATTTTGGTAAAATGTGCTTCGTTCTATCTCCTTTTATAAATCCTCATTTCAATTGAGCTATGCTTGCAGCATTATCTTCGTATAAAATTGTGGGTCTTTTATCACATTCCAACCCATATTTTTCTCGAATAAAATGAATCATTGATCTTAACCATATGCATTCCTTACTTGCTTCATGAATAACTATTATCTCAGCATGATTTGATGAAGTAGCAACAATAGATTGCTTTATGAAGCGTCATGATATGACAACACGTACCCGGTTTGAGATCGAGCTTTATGGGGATCAGATAAATAACCTGCATCTGCATAACCAACAAGATCTGCACTATCTTTGTTAGCATAAAACAAACCCATATCAAGAGTTCCCTTTAAATATCGTAATATATGCTTAATCCCATTCCAATGTCTCCGTGTAGGAGAAGAGCTATATCTTGCTAGTAAATTAACAGAAAATGCTATGTCAGGCCTTGTAGCATTAGCAAGATACATAAGTACACCAATTGCACTTAGATAGGGTGTTTCAGGACCAAGGAGTTCCTCATCCTCTTCTGGAGGTCGGAACGGGTCCTTATTCACTTCAAATGATCGAACAATCACTGGTGTACTCAATGGGTGCGCTTTGTCCATGTAAAAGCGTTTTAAGACCCTTTATGTATAGGCAAATTGATGTATAAAGATCTTGTCTGTTAAATGTTGAATTTGCACACCAAGACAAAGTTTTGTCTTTCCAAGATCTTTCATCTCAAATTCTTTCTTAATATATTCAATTGCCTTTTGGAGCTCTTCTGGAGTTCCAACAAGATTTATGTCGGCAATATAAACAACAGATATAACAAATTTTGATGCCATAAAAATATATGGACAAATAACATCATTTATGTAACCTTCTTTCAACAAATATTCACTAAGACGATTATATCACATGCGTCCAGATTGCTTTAAACCGAATATCTTTGTAATCTGATTGAATACATTTCCCGAAATTTTGAATTTGCTTCAGGCATTTTAAATCCTTCAGGGATCTTCATATAGAATTAATCAAATGAGTCATATTTAAATGGCATGACATCTTCAGGTGTCTGGACTACAGGTCCGATCCTCACAATCTTTTACAATATTATGCATTATATTGTATCAAATATATCGTCGACGATCATTTCGTATCAGTTCGCAAGCGACATAACTCGTTGAGATCTCATCACTTTCTTTATTTTCAGGTACCTGAACTTCTTCTGGAGTTTCATGAAATGTTATGTCGTGGGCTCTTTCAGAGCTTATTTCCTCTATATTATGATCATTTTGATCATTTGCTCCTATTCTTTTCAAGGATTGTTACCTTTGGAATCGATTGGTCTACCACGCTTCATGCGTACAGTAAACTCTATCCTTCAGGGACTTTAATTTTAATAGGAGCATTTGCAGCTGAAATATGATATTTAATTTTGGATCAGCAAATGCTTCTGGCATTTGACTTGAATTATCTTCTAAGCGAGGTTCATATTAATGATAATTCGATTCATATAGCATATTTTCCAATTGTTTTATTCCATCTCCCAAATATTAGAAAAACTAACATATATCCCAAATCTTCTTTGGAAAACATATCTTTGTGCATTGTGGTAGAGAAATTAATCATATACCACACATCAAAAGTTATTAGATAGTAAAAATATTTAGTTTCTGATCCTAAACCAATTGTGAGGGGATGACTTATCATATTTTGTTGGTCTGATGCATACAAGTGCTGTTGTATGCAATTTAAAAAATCTTAGACCAACACATGATGTTTTATTCTCATAAGCAATAGTTTAGCCATTAATAGGAGGTATTCAACGCTAAACTAGCTTGGATATAAACCAGCATCATCAAGATGAATTATCTTGATTTCATAATCTGAAAATTATGCTCTTAATTGAGAAAGACAATTTCAAATGTCAAACTACAGGTTGACAATAAACATACATGTAACCATCTTATATATACATCTATAAGTGGTTCACATGATAGGTGAATGAGCTCATATTCACCTTTTATATATTTTAGAATTCGGGGATTTTAGTCCCAACTTTAGTTGGTATAATCAAGTTATTATGAGAGCAAGCAACACAAGAGAATTCTTGAAGAATCTTCTAGTTCTTCAGTATATGCTTATCTGAATTCTCAAATAGCTCATTTAAAAATGGCAAATGAAAACTTAAAGTTTATCATGACATGTATTATCTCTAAGTAAACTTCTGGTTTACTATGGCATTAGCTTTTGCATCAGTAAACTTCTGATTTACTGTGGCTACTTTTGTATCAGTAAATTTTTAATTTACTGTGGCTGCTTTTGCATTAGTAAACTTCTGGTATACTGTGATACATGATGTAGTACAAATTTGAAGAATAAGACGGGTAACTTCTCACATACATATTTACTTCATATGATTGTGGAAACATTAAGATTTTCAATCATTTGTAGTCTCAATATGATAGCTATTTGTATCAGTAAACTTCGGGTTTACTACATCATATGTTTTGACCATAATCATATAATAAGAATGACATATTTGTATATAAGCTCTCCGAGAGCCTTCGTTTATTATCCACAATCTAATATTTATCGGACACTACTGGTATCATGTGTCTTCTAGACAAACATCTAGCTCTTTAGGAGTTGTTGATACATTTTGTACTATCAAATATTGCTCAGACACTTCTGGTATTATGAGAGAAAATCATAATCAAATAAACAATATAAAGACAATTCTAAATTTATAAATGTAAGAAATCAATAATTTCAATATTTTTACCACCAACTTTGTGTCTCCTTCAGGGAGAAACGCCATTAACATATGAATATTTTATATCAAAGCGACAATCACATAGTCATTACATCCATCAGGGAAGTATACATGAGTTGTTATTTTCTTCGGGGTAGTTAATAATAACTAACCATAATATATCAATGTGGTTGTAGTAGAAAGCATTCTACAAGAATGATTTTGCCTTAGAATGATACTTAATAAAATTATCCAACATGTTTTACGTACAACAGGTACGTGCGACAATGATCTTTATGCCACAAAAATAATATTTATATCATTTGTTATTCTAACTCTTTCGGAGGTGAGTTATTGTATTTCTTCATTCACTACATGGAATGAAAATATGCTTCAAAAATAACTTTGAATAGCTCATTATTTTATTTACGCACAGAAAGACACAGTTTCATAATATTTTCCTGCTTCGGGAGAAAATTTCAATTGTGTTACTTCTTCAGGAGCAAATTGAAATATGAAAAATTGAGTATATATTCTCTCAATCATATTACCTCTTCTGGAGGTGAATTGTAATATATTTACATCAAGAGCACGTTCATATTTACTACTTTATTAATATTATCACATTCACTTCAGGGAATGGATTAATATTTATCAGAAATTCTCATCCTTCAGGAAATCAAATATAATTATCTGAACGCGCATTAATCATATCAATCGTGATGCTTCAACCTCTTTTAAAATATTTACTACTTCAGGAGCAAATCGATGTGTGCATGTAATATAGAGAATATTTCTCTAGCTTATCTTTAATTGTAACCATAGAAAACCTAAATTATCACTTCTGGTGGTCATAGGCATATACCACTTCTGGTGGTTAACAAAATTTAGTTACAATGAGATATACGAAACATAACCACTTATGGTGGTTGTATATTTCTTGCAAACTCTGCTGTAGTTATAGTGGATCTAACAATGTTATCCACTTTGTAATCCTTTATTAAGATAATTAGGATGAAAACAAATATCAAAATAGGTACTATATACGTAACATATAACCAAGCAAGCGATGATAATGATATTAAAATATAAGCAAAAGGCTCAAATTAAATTATGCAAATTTGGCCACATCAGAAGTAAGTGATATCTATATCACTACTGTCAAGAAGAAAAACTCACCATCTCAAGGATATAATCTGCCATATGATGCTCGTTATGAACAAGATCTAACCACGAACATAAGAGTGTCGCCTTACATCGGAGACGAACACTCAAAATAGAAATTAAATTCGAAGTAAATGCTCAAAATGGCAGAGTCTCGTGATGATAACGTGTTATAAAATAAATACTATAAAGTAGATAAACTGAAGACAAGTATAGAGAGAAACTGATATATTATTCAACTTCAAATTCATGTACATAATGAACTGAAAACTCCTCTATTTATAGAAGAAAGGAAGCAGCTGCGAGGCTTTTCAGGAAGCAGCTGCAAGGCTTTTCTTTAGCTGCTTGTAAGCTATCTGCATGAGCTGCTTGCAACTTGCCTGTTTAATAAGAAGCTGCTGCAAATCATTTCATTGAGCTGCTTGCAACCTGCCTCCATTAGCTGCTTGTATATAAACTTCAACAGAGTACTAAATGGATAATCTTCTTCAGGAAGATTATCTATAGCGGAGTAATAAATGAACATCCACAAGATAATTATTTTCTTAACACTAAACACATATAAAGTCGTTAAAGTAAGTACTAACATTCATGAACTGTAACAATAATTTTTAGTTATTGTCTTGGCAATTTATTCTGCTGACGATACTGTTAAATTGTCTTTCGATAGTCTATCGAAAATAGCTTCTCTGTCCCATCGGGGTAGGGATTGTTTGACCGAAAAATATAATTTTCGGTTTAAACTATTAAATTTATATAGCAAGAGTTAAATCTAGTCAAGGATAATAACTCTAGATATTTAAGCACTAAGGCGTATGTTAGTTGGAACAAATTCCGTATATGACTAGTGTCAATAAATACAGGATCCACTTAAAGCAAGAACATTAAGATATAACTAACAATAAATGTCAAAAGGTGACATTTAAGTAAATAATGAGAATGATTCATCCAATAATAGATGGGTTGAACGAATAATTTGCTTGACAATGATGAATGATAGATAAATCTAAGATTCGCATTAACGTTCTTCGAATTTGATAGAAAAGTGGGGAACAATATCAACAAGAATCTTTGTAAAAAGGTAATCTTTGTGTTTTCGTAAGAGGGAAAGTTTCCTTCTCAAAAGTGTTCTTATCAGAAAATGAATATTACATGCCCCTCTCATTATCTTTTCTTTCTATATATATGGGGTATTTTTCCTAAGAAATCCTAATAGTACAAATACAGAAAATATTCACTAGAATATTCCTTTTTAGTACCTTATCTTGACAAATTAGCCGTTGCAAGTCCTATCATCAATAGTCGATCTCAACCTAACCTTTGTTGACATCTTGATTGCGATAACCGTCGATATCTTAACCACGACTCATGTCTGCACCTCGGCCATTGACCTCGCTGCGTCTTGGGCGAGCTCGACCGATAAATTTCGTTAATGTCATATTACGCTAAAGATTTTGAAGACGGATTTTGGCCTATATAATTAGTCCCTACGCTTATTAAGGCCGAGCTCAAATAACCTTGGTGAGCGAACTCCAAATGTCGCAGTTGACAAAATGAGGTGAGCAAGCTGGGTAGCGGCGCTTTAGGTGAGGTGGCAACATAACTCTTCGTGAGATGCAAACTTTGAGGATGCGTTATTTCAGAATGACGTCACGATATCATGCGTCATTATGACGTATTTTCCCGATGCCTTGCGTCGTTTCCTGCGCCTCTAACGTTTCGATACTGGCGTTGGGTAATGATGGTCTGGGCGATAAAGCTGGTGGTGATTAGTTATTCTTTTTTCTTTAGCCGCAGATTTGTGTATACTTTTTGTAGGTGTGGATTCGAGCCTTTGTAAAGAACAAATATTCATAGTATGAAGTGTTTGCTATTCGTACCTGATTCCTTTTTTTTTTGTTCGAGTTTGTGCATTTTTCTGATTTTGTTGCTTGATTGCCTTTGTCGTAACCAACTCGTTTGAGTAGGCTGAACGAGATTGAAAGTAGCCTTTATTTAGTTAAGACCGTGGGCCGAGTAGGTGTTAATTCGAATGAGGTCGAACATAACCTTTAATTATTTGAGGCCGTAGGCCGAATATGTGTTAATTAATGAGGTCGAATGTAACCTTTAATTATTTGAGGCTGTGGGCCGAATATGTGTTAATTCGAACGAGGTCAAATGTTACCTTCAATTGATTGAGGACGTAAGCCGAATGCGTGTTAATTCGAACGAGATCGAATATAACCTTTAATTAATTGAGGCTGTAGGCCGAAAAGGTGTTAATTCGAACGAGGTCGAATGTTACCTTCAATTGATTGAGGCCGTAAGCCGAATAAGTGTTAATTCGAACGAGGTCGAATGTAACCTTTAATTAATTGAGGTTGTGGGCCGAATATGCATTAATTCGAACGAGGTCGAATGTAACCTTTAATTATTTGAGATCGTAGGGCGAATAGGTGTTAATTCAAACGAGGTCGAATGATACCTTTAATTGATTAAGGTCGTAAGCCGAATATGTGTTAATTTGAATGAAGGCGAATGTAACCTTTACTTGGGGAGAGCGGGGATAAACTTCATGTGCTTGTGCTTTATTCATATTCTTGGAGAGATTTACATATTTTTCGTGCGCTGGCTGGTAGTTCAGTCCCAGTCCTAGTCTATCTAGTCCCTTCATTGGTCGAACTGAAAAAATAGTGAGATATCGAGCAATGAAATAGTCGTCCAGTGCCCTCGTCTGTGCGCACCTCAATCCCGAAGTATCCCCGTTCTCACCTCGTTAAAAACCTCCTCGAGAAAACCCAATTGGGACAAAACTCGAGTGAGGGAAAAATAATGTGACTTTGGGGACCTCGTCCTTTAAAAATTGAAGTACTTGAGGTGTGTAATGTTCTAGTTATTTGGTAGTCGCTTTTCTTCCATTGTTTTTAGTGTGAATGACCCTTTGCTTTCCGCTGTCGTGATTTTGTAGGGGCCGTCCCAGTTTGTTTCTAGTTTGCTTTCCCGTGAATCTTTGGTTGCTTGTGTTTTAGCTTTCAGCACGTAGTCCCTGACTTTAAGTGGCCGATCTTTGCTCTTTTGTTATAGTAGCGTTCTGCTTGCTGCTTTTAGGCGACCATTCTCACATAGGCCATATCTCTTCGTTCCTCGACTTTATCGAGCTCCTTCCTTCTACCGTCATCGTTCTGAGGTCCGCTTTCACGGATGTATCTTAGGTTGGGCTCTCCGACCTCGACTGATAATTCGATTCATATAGCATATTTTCCAATTGTTTTATTCCATCTCCCAAATATTAGAAAAACTAACATATATCCCAAATCTTCTTTGGAAAACATATCTTTGTGCATTGTGGTAGAGAAATTAATCATATACCACACATCAAAAGTTATTAGATAGTAAAAATATTTAGTTTCTGATCCTAAACCAATTGTGAGGGGATGACTTATCATATTTTGTTGGTCTGATGCATACAAGTGCTGTTGTATGCAATTTAAAAAATCTTAGACCAACACATGATGTTTTATTCTCATAAGCAATAGTTTAGCCATTAATAGGAGGTATTCAACGCTAAACTAGCTTGGATATAAACCAGCATCATCAAGATGAATTATCTTGATTTCATAATCTGAAAATTATGCTCTTAATTGAGAAAGACAATTTCAAATGTCAAACTACAGGTTGACAATAAACATACATGTAACCATCTTATATATACATCTATAAGTGGTTCACATGATAGGTGAATGAGCTCATATTCACCTTTTATATATTTTAGAATTCGGGGATTTTAGTCCCAACTTTAGTTGGTATAATCAAGTTATTATGAGAGCAAGCAACACAAGAGAATTCTTGAAGAATCTTCTAGTTCTTCAGTATATGCTTATCTGAATTCTCAAATAGCTCATTTAAAAATGGCAAATGAAAACTTAAAGTTTATCATGACATGTATTATCTCTAAGTAAACTTCTGGTTTACTATGGCATTAGCTTTTGCATCAGTAAACTTCTGATTTACTGTGGCTACTTTTGTATCAGTAAATTTTTAATTTACTGTGGCTGCTTTTGCATTAGTAAACTTCTGGTATACTGTGATACATGATGTAGTACAAATTTGAAGAATAAGACGGGTAACTTCTCACATACATATTTACTTCATATGATTGTGGAAACATTAAGATTTTCAATCATTTGTAGTCTCAATATGATAGCTATTTGTATCAGTAAACTTCGGGTTTACTACATCATATGTTTTGACCATAATCATATAATAAGAATGACATATTTGTATATAAGCTCTCCGAGAGCCTTCGTTTATTATCCACAATCTAATATTTATCGGACACTACTGGTATCATGTGTCTTCTAGACAAACATCTAGCTCTTTAGGAGTTGTTGATACATTTTGTACTATCAAATATTGCTCAGACACTTCTGGTATCATGAGAGAAAATCATAATCAAATAAACAATATAAAGACAATTCTAAATTTATAAATGTAAGAAATCAATAATTTCAATATTTTTACCACCAACTTTGTGTCTCCTTCAGGGAGAAACGCCATTAACATATGAATATTTTATATCAAAGCGACAATCACATAGTCATTACATCCATCAGGGAAGTATACATGAGTTGTTATTTTCTTCGGGGTAGTTAATAATAACTAACCATAATATATCAATGTGGTTGTAGTAGAAAGCATTCTACAAGAATGATTTTGCCTTAGAATGATACTTAATAAAATTATCCAACATGTTTTACGTACAACAGGTACGTGCGACAATGATCTTTATGCCACAAAAATAATATTTATATCATTTGTTATTCTAACTCTTTCGGAGGTGAGTTATTGTATTTCTTCATTCACTACATGGAATGAAAATATGCTTCAAAAATAACTTTGAATAGCTCATTATTTTATTTACGCACAGAAAGACACAGTTTCATAATATTTTCCTGCTTCGGGAGAAAATTTCAATTGTGTTACTTCTTCAGGAGCAAATTGAAATATGAAAAATTGAGTATATATTCTCTCAATCATATTACCTCTTCTGGAGGTGAATTGTAATATATTTACATCAAGAGCACGTTCATATTTACTACTTTATTAATATTATCACATTCACTTCAGGGAATGGATTAATATTTATCAGAAATTCTCATCCTTCAGGAAATCAAATATAATTATCTGAACGCGCATTAATCATATCAATCGTGATGCTTCAACCTCTTTTAAAATATTTACTACTTCAGGAGCAAATCGATGTGTGCATGTAATATAGAGAATATTTCTCTAGCTTATCTTTAATTGTAACCATAGAAAACCTAAATTATCACTTCTGGTGGTCATAGGCATATACCACTTCTGGTGGTTAACAAAATTTAGTTACAATGAGATATACGAAACATAACCACTTATGGTGGTTGTATATTTCTTGCAAACTCTGCTGTAGTTATAGTGGATCTAACAATGTTATCCACTTTGTAATCCTTTATTAAGATAATTAGGATGAAAACAAATATCAAAATAGGTACTATATACGTAACATATAACCAAGCAAGCGATGATAATGATATTAAAATATAAGCAAAAGGCTCAAATTAAATTATGCAAATTTGGCCACATCAGAAGTAAGTGATATCTATATCACTACTGTCAAGAAGAAAAACTCACCATCTCAAGGATATAATCTGCCATATGATGCTCGTTATGAACAAGATCTAACCACGAACATAAGAGTGTCGCCTTACATCGGAGACGAACACTCAAAATAGAAATTAAATTCGAAGTAAATGCTCAAAATGGCAGAGTCTCGTGATGATAACGTGTTATAAAATAAATACTATAAAGTAGATAAACTGAAGACAAGTATAGAGAGAAACTGATATATTATTCAACTTCAAATTCATGTACATAATGAACTGAAAACTCCTCTATTTATAGAAGAAAGGAAGCAGCTGCGAGGCTTTTCAGGAAGCAGCTGCAAGGCTTTTCTTTAGCTGCTTGTAAGCTATCTGCATGAGCTGCTTGCAACTTGCCTGTTTAATAAGAAGCTGCTGCAAATCATTTCATTGAGCTGCTTGCAACCTGCCTCCATTAGCTGCTTGTATATAAACTTCAACAGAGTACTAAATGGATAATCTTCTTCAGGAAGATTATCTATAGCGGAGTAATAAATGAACATCCACAAGATAATTATTTTCTTAACACTAAACACATATAAAGTCGTTAAAGTAAGTACTAACATTCATGAACTGTAACAATAATTTTTAGTTATTGTCTTGGCAATTTATTCTGCTGACGATACTGTTAAATTGTCTTTCGATAGTCTATCGAAAATAGCTTCTCTGTCCCATCGGGGTAGGGATTGTTTGACCGAAAAATATAATTTTCGGTTTAAACTATTAAATTTATATAGCAAGAGTTAAATCTAGTCAAGGATAATAACTCTAGATATTTAAGCACTAAGGCGTATGTTAGTTGGAACAAATTCCGTATATGACTAGTGTCAATAAATACAGGATCCACTTAAAGCAAGAACATTAAGATATAACTAACAATAAATGTCAAAAGGTGACATTTAAGTAAATAATGAGAATGATTCATCCAATAATAGATGGGTTGAACGAATAATTTGCTTGACAATGATGAATGATAGATAAATCTAAGATTCGCATTAACGTTCTTCGAATTTGATAGAAAAGTGGGGAACAATATCAACAAGAATCTTTGTAAAAAGGTAATCTTTGTGTTTTCGTAAGAGGGAAAGTTTCCTTCTCAAAAGTGTTCTTATCAGAAAATGAATATTACATGCCCCTCTCATTATCTTTTCTTTCTATATATATGGGGTATTTTTCCTAAGAAATCCTAATAGTACAAATACAGAAAATATTCACTAGAATATTCCTTTTTAGTACCTTATCTTGACAAATTAGCCGTTGCAAGTCCTATCATCAATAGTCGATCTCAACCTAACCTTTGTTGACATCTTGATTGCGATAACCGTCGATATCTTAACCACGACTCATGTCTGCACCTCGGCCATTGACCTCGCTGCGTCTTGGGCGAGCTCGACCGATAAATTTCGTTAATGTCATATTACGCTAAAGATTTTGAAGACGGATTTTGGCCTATATAATTAGTCCCTACGCTTATTAAGGCCGAGCTCAAATAACCTTGGTGAGCGAACTCCAAATGTCGCAGTTGACAAAATGAGGTGAGCAAGCTGGGTAGCGGCGCTTTAGGTGAGGTGGCAACATAACTCTTCGTGAGATGCAAACTTTGAGGATGCGTTATTTCAGAATGACGTCACGATATCATGCGTCATTATGACGTATTTTCCCGATGCCTTGCGTCGTTTCCTGCGCCTCTAACGTTTCGATACTGGCGTTGGGTAATGATGGTCTGGGCGATAAAGCTGGTGGTGATTAGTTATTCTTTTTTCTTTAGCCGCAGATTTGTGTATACTTTTTGTAGGTGTGGATTCGAGCCTTTGTAAAGAACAAATATTCATAGTATGAAGTGTTTGCTATTCGTACCTGATTCCTTTTTTTTTTGTTCGAGTTTGTGCATTTTTCTGATTTTGTTGCTTGATTGCCTTTGTCGTAACCAACTCGTTTGAGTAGGCTGAACGAGATTGAAAGTAGCCTTTATTTAGTTAAGACCGTGGGCCGAGTAGGTGTTAATTCGAATGAGGTCGAACATAACCTTTAATTATTTGAGGCCGTAGGCCGAATATGTGTTAATTAATGAGGTCGAATGTAACCTTTAATTATTTGAGGCTGTGGGCCGAATATGTGTTAATTCGAACGAGGTCAAATGTTACCTTCAATTGATTGAGGACGTAAGCCGAATGCGTGTTAATTCGAACGAGATCGAATATAACCTTTAATTAATTGAGGCTGTAGGCCGAAAAGGTGTTAATTCGAACGAGGTCGAATGTTACCTTCAATTGATTGAGGCCGTAAGCCGAATAAGTGTTAATTCGAACGAGGTCGAATGTAACCTTTAATTAATTGAGGTTGTGGGCCGAATATGCATTAATTCGAACGAGGTCGAATGTAACCTTTAATTATTTGAGATCGTAGGGCGAATAGGTGTTAATTCAAACGAGGTCGAATGATACCTTTAATTGATTAAGGTCGTAAGCCGAATATGTGTTAATTTGAATGAAGGCGAATGTAACCTTTACTTGGGGAGAGCGGGGATAAACTTCATGTGCTTGTGCTTTATTCATATTCTTGGAGAGATTTACATATTTTTCGTGCGCTGGCTGGTAGTTCAGTCCCAGTCCTAGTCTATCTAGTCCCTTCATTGGTCGAACTGAAAAAATAGTGAGATATCGAGCAATGAAATAGTCGTCCAGTGCCCTCGTCTGTGCGCACCTCAATCCCGAAGTATCCCCGTTCTCACCTCGTTAAAAACCTCCTCGAGAAAACCCAATTGGGACAAAACTCGAGTGAGGGAAAAATAATGTGACTTTGGGGACCTCGTCCTTTAAAAATTGAAGTACTTGAGGTGTGTAATGTTCTAGTTATTTGGTAGTCGCTTTTCTTCCATTGTTTTTAGTGTGAATGACCCTTTGCTTTCCGCTGCCGTGATTTTGTAGGGGCCGTCCCAGTTTGTTTCTAGTTTGCTTTCCCGTGAATCTTTGGTTGCTTGTGTTTTAGCTTTCAGCACGTAGTCCCTGACTTTAAGTGGCCGATCTTTGCTCTTTTGTTATAGTAGCGTTCTGCTTGCTGCTTTTAGGCGACCATTCTCACATAGGCCATATCTCTTCGTTCCTCGACTTTATCGAGCTCCTTCCTTCTACCGTCATCGTTCTGAGGTCCGCTTTCACGGATGTATCTTAGGTTGGGCTCTCCGACCTCGACTGGTATTTCTGCATCAGTCCTATAGACTAACGAGTATGGCGTTTTCCCTGTTCTTGTTTTTGGCATTTTTCGGTAGGCCTAGAGTACTTCTGATAATATCTCCGGTCACAGTCCCTTGGCGTCTTCGAGCTTCTTCTTCATGATATTCAGTATTGATTTGTTGGAGGATTCCGCTTACCCATTACCCGCGGGGTGATGTGCCATTTTTCGAAAAATTCGGCGACCTTCTTTCCTACAAATTGAGGTCCGTTGTCGCAGTTGATTTCTTTGGGGAGACCAAAACGGCATATGATGTTCTTCCATATGAAGGTGATTACTTCATGTTCGTGTATTTAGCCGAACTCTCCTGCTTCCACGCATTTAGTGAAATAGTCAATTAAAATGAAGAGAAATCGTACGTTACCTCGTCCGGCCGGGAGGGTCCCACGATATCCATTCCCCATTTGATGAATGGCCAAGGGGAAGTTACTGAGTATAGGTGTTCGCCTGCTTGGTGGATCATTGGGGCGTACTTCTGGCATTGCTCACATTTTTTTACGAAATTCGCATCCTCTTTTTTCATGGTGGGCCAATAGTATCCTGCTCGTATGAGGCACCTGACCAAAGCTAGATTGCCGGAATGAGCTCCACAGTGGCCTTCGTGCATTTCTTCAAGGAAGTGTCACGTCTGATTTAGGCCCAAGCATTTCGCCAGGGGGCCGCCATAGGTCCTTTTGTACAGGTCGTTGTGAACGAGGTCGTACCTGGCCGCTTGCATTCGCAGCTTCTTGGCCTCTTTTTTGTCACTGAGAGTCTGCCATCCTGCAAATATGTAATAATACTGTTGCGCCAGTCCCAAGTTAGGTTTATAGTTCTTACCTCAATTTGGTATATCGTCAAGTTGAGGAGGTGGACCGCATTTTGGTCTCCGGTTATGATATTTTTGGTGGTTGCAGCTAATTTGGCGAGGTCGTCCGCCTCGATATTCTATGCTCGGGGAATCTGGTCGAGCTGACATTTGTAAAACTTGGGTTGTAGTTTGTAGATTTTGCTCTAGTATTTTTGTAACCTCTGCTCCTTGACTTGGAAAGTCCCTGTGACTTGGTTGACTACGAGCTGAGAATCGTAGCGCAGCCTTAGCCGCTTCATCCCGTATTTGAGTGCTAGTCTTAATCATGCAATTACGACTTCATACTCGGCCTCATAGTTAGTCATGTCCGGGTATCTTATGGACTGGCGAATCACTTCGCCTGTTGGGACTTCGAGTACGAGTCCCAGCCTGAAACCCGATGTGTTAGATGCGCCGTCAGTGTATAGGATTGAGAGGTCGGCGTCGACTAGTGTCTTGCTAATGTAATAGATGGGAGATTGCATACCTTTATTTTCTTGGACTAAGACTGCGCTCATGCTACTTCGAACACGATGAGATAGATGAGAAGAGGTTGTCCTGGTTCCGGTTTTGAGAGCAATGGTGGCGAGGATAGGTACACCTTTAACTCTTTTAGTGCTTGGATGTACTCAGGGGTCCATTGGAGGCCGTTCTCTTTTCTGATTACGTCGAAGAACTTGTGGCAGATATCAGAGGATCGCGAGATGAACCTTGACAGAGCGGCTATTCGGCCAGTTAGCTTATGGACTTGCTTTTTGGTAGTCAAATGCTCTGGTATACCTTCGACGGCCTTGATTTGGTCGGGATTGACCTTGATACCCCGCTGCAATACTAGGAAACCCAAGACTTCCCCTGAGGCCACGTCGAATGCACATTTCTCGGGGTTCAGTTTTATGTCGTATTGCATGAGTATACTGAATGCTTCTCTTAAGTGGTCGATGTGATCTTCTCTTCTTTTGGACTTGACCAGCATGTCGTCGATGTATACCGCCATCGTCTTTCCGAGTTGTTCTTTGAACATCTTGGTCACCAACCTTTGGTAAATTGCCCTCGCATTTTTCAGTCCGAAAGGTATGACCCTGTAGCAGTACGTCCCCTGGTGGGTGATGAAGGTGGTCTTTTCCTGATCCTCTTCCGCCAAAAGGATCTGGTTGTTGCCCGAGTAGGCATCCAACAAACTTATGAACTAGTGCCTGGCTGTCGCGTCGATGAGCTGGTCGATGTGGGGTAATGGGAACGAGTCCTTGGGGCAGGCTTTGTTTAGATCGGTGAAGTCTACACAAATCCACCCCTTACCATTTTTCTTTTTCACCATGACCACGTTAGCGATCCATTGAGGGTACTTCGACTCCCTGATGGAACCATTTTCCAATAGTTTTTCCACTTTTTCGCGCACCGCGTTATTGATTGCGGGGTTGAACTTACATTGAACCTGCCTTACCGGGGGTAGAGTGAGTCGACTTTTAATCTGTGTGTGGTGATCTCCTTTGGGATACCTGGCATATCTGCATGGCTAAAAGAAAACAAGTCCGCATTAGCAATTAGAAATTTGCGAAACTTACCCGGTTGTTGGAGTTTGCAGCCGATGTAAGCTTTCTTGCTGTGGTTGTTGATGTCTAGTTGAACGAGGTCGAGGTCCTCTATGGTCAATCCTGCGGCTTCGGCCACATCGAGATCTCTGATGACGTCCTCGATATCATCGCTTACCGACCTCGACCCCGTTGATTGCTATGCTTTCTTCTCTTTGTCTTTCATTCGTGAGTGGTCGTGCAATCTAGGGTGATGCGGTAGCACTCTTGGGATGTGCGTTGTTCCTCGCTTATGCTGAATATGCCCCATGGAGTTGGGAATTTGATGACTTGGTACAAGTTGGAGGGTATGGCCCTCATGGTGTGTATCCACGGTCGCCCTATTATGGCGTTGTATGCCTTATCCTGGTCCATGATGTGGAACATGGTCTCCAGTGTGACGCCACCTGTCAGGACGGGGAGTGGGATCACGCCAGATGTTCGTTCAACTGCATTGTTAAAGCATGTTAGTGTGATGCAGCGTGGTACTATCTTGTCCTCGAGTTTCATTTGTGTGAGTACTCGGGGATGGATAATACATGTGCCGCTCCCGTCATCTACCATAATCCGTCTTACATCAGTATCTAAAATTTATAAAGTAATAACAAGAGCGTCATAGAGAGGGAATGCCAAACCGTTGGTATCTGACTTATCGAAGGTGATACTTTCTTCGAGTTCATCATACCGTTCATGGGTGATCGACCGTTTGAGCTTGTAGGTCATGGTGAACTTCACGCTATTGATGGAAACGTCGTCTCCTCCGCCGATGATCATGTGGATGGTGCGGGCTGGCGAGGGTGGCTTCAACGGCCCTTGATGTTGTTCGCGTCCCCTGACAAAGTTGGTTCTTCCCCGATCGCTCAGTAATTCTTTTAGGTGTCCCTATCGCAGCATGTTTAGGACCTCATGTCTTAGGGCGATGCAATCTTCGGTTTTGTGTCCTCGCTCTTGATGGAACTTGCAGATGGCGTTTGCTTTTCTGGTATTAGGGTCTGACCTCATTTTCTGCAGCCACTTTACCTTTGGTCCGAGTTTCTCCAAGGCGTAGACGATCTCTGTAGAAGACACGTCAAAAATTGTGAGCAGATAAAAATGGGGCATACCTCTTTCATTCCGGTGAGTCCCTGCTCTTGATCGGGGTGGCCCTCTTTATGGCGAGGTGAGGATACATCAGTAGTCCTGACATATGGGAGATACCATTCCCGGTTCGGTCGTGAGGTCGCCAGATCTCTCCTGATATCACTTCTCCGATCTTTTCTGGATTCTGCTTATACTGAGGTCAGTCGATGAGTCGGCACATTGAGGTCGTCTTCGTTTCCTCGTACTTCGGCATAATATGCATTATGTATTTCGTCCTAAGTTTTTAGGGGGTATTTCATGAGCCGACTTAATAATTTTTTTGTCGCTCTCGAGCCATTTCTGTTCACCCCGTTTTGAAAAGCGACTACCGCCATTCCTTCTGATACATTGGGCAGAGTAATTCTCACTCTATTGAAATGGGCGAGGAAGTCCCTCAGTCCTTCTCCCGGGGATTTTTTGATAGCAAAGATATAATTCACTCTTGCCTCGGCCTTCTTGGCCCCGACATGGGCCGTCACGAACTTGTCGGCCATTTCCTTAAAGGTTTCGATGGAATGCGCTGGCACCTGCGAGTACCAGGTTAATACACCTCCTGTGAGGGTTTCACCAAATTTCTTTAGCATAATGGAGGATACTTGTCCTTTGGCGAGATCATTGCATTTTCGGCGATGACGTAATGAGTCACATGATCTTCAGAGTCGGTTGTGCCATCATATATTTTCAGATAAGGCAGCATTTTAAAGGTCTTTGGTATGGCATGTGGTGCAGCGCTGTAACTGTACGGCTTCTCGACGAACCAAACGATGTCTCTCTTCAGCAATAACTTAGGAATGCCTGGTATTTTATCGACCCTTTCTTGGTGCTCTCTCATTTGATCTCGAAGTGTCTTGTTCTCGTTTTCCATTTCCTCTATTCTTCTCAGAATGGCAGTGAGAGCGTCATCGCCTGCATTATTAACAACACTATGAGTAATACCTGTCATCGTGGGTGGAGAAGGTTGATCACGTTGCTCGTCCACTGATGGTGCGACACTTGATCTCGCCTTTACCGCGGTCGCGACTTGAACGGGTTGATAGAGGACGATGGTCAATGTATCAGTTAGCCAAGCCTCAAGGAGCTTCTTTATCGTTGGCGGTGTCTCCTCTCCCACGGATGTGAAGGTAGTCTTGCCATGGGATTTTGTGATGGTGCAGCGGGGAGGGGGTGATCCACCTCGCCTAGGAGAGACATTGAGCGTTGTGTCCTTATCTACTACTTCAGAGCTCTCATGGATGATGTCCATGAGGTTGGTTGGGAGGTTACTCATTATTCTCGTTCTTTCTTCTCTGTTACCTGCCACGTTAGATCTGTGCATGTAAAGAGAAGAAGGTTTTTCTCTTGTTTTTTTTGTCAGTAACCAGTGTCGGTTGTGGATCTAGAAGAAACTAAAAAGCTTAGCTAGAAGATCCCCATAGACGGCGCCAAATTGTTTGACCGAAGAATATAATTTTTGATTTAAACTATTAAATTTATATAGTGAGGGGTTAAATCTAGTCAAGGATAATAACTCTAGATATTTAACCACTAAGACGTATGTTAGTTGGAACAGATTCCGTATATGACTGGTGGCAATAAATATAGGATCCACTTAAAGCAAGAACATTAAGGAAGATATAACTAACAATAAATGTCAATAAATGACATTTAAGTAAATAAGGAGAATGATTCACCCGATAATGGATGGGTTGAACGAATAACTTGTCTGACAATGATGGATGATAGATAAATCTAAGATTCGCATGAACGGTCCTCGAATCTAATGGAAAAGTGGAGAACAATATCAACAAGAATCTTTGTGTTTTTGTAAGAGGGAAAGTCTCCTTCTCAAAAGTGTTCTTATCAGAAAATGAATATTACATGTCCCTCTCATTATCTCTTCTTTCTATATATATGAGGCATTTTTCCTAGGAAACCCTAATAGTACAAATGCAGGAAAAATTCACTAGAATATTCCCTTTTAGTACCCTATCTTGACAAATTAGTCGTTACAACTCCTATCATCAACAGTCGATCTCGACCCCGACTCTTGCTGACATCTTGATTGCGATAACCGTCGATATCTTGACCACGACTCATGTCGGCACCTCGGCCATTGACCTCGTCGCGTTTTGGGCGAGCTCGACCGATAACTTTCGTTAATGTCATATTACGCTAAATATTTTGAAGACGGATTTTAGCCTATAAAGGGGTAAGGTCTGCGTATACACTAATCGAGACCCCACTTTATGGGATTTTACTGGTCTTTTGTTGTTGTCGTCGTCGTCGTCTTGACAATTTAAATTGTTGCTTGAATTACTATTTGCCGTTGAACTCTTGAATTTTAATCACGATTAGAACACTTTTTGAATAAGTTGACTTAGTTGGTACAAATATCAATTCGAATACTTATTTTTGTTTACCTCAAAAAGTGAAACCGAAAATCACCATAGAACGTCACGACTTATAAGGAGTTGGACATTAATTATTTTGAAGAAGAAACTCTTGCAAGAATTTAAAATAGTACGTAATAGTCTCAGTGAAAGTCAACAAGGAAGTGAAGAGTAAACCCCCCAGATTTCTTTTATTTTTAGTGATGTAAGCTTTTGGCCAAATTACTAAGACGGAATGCACCTAAGTTGATATCAGTTCAAGGTGACAGTGTTTTAGATTCAAATGGCTATAAATGAGCACGAACATTGCAGATTTTTTAGCTCCTTCTGTGGAATCATAAAATCTGATGGTATGCAAGTGATTTGTGGTTGTTGATAATCATGTATTGGCGTGGGAATTTGTCTTTCCAATAAAACAAACAACACTATAGCTCGTGTGGATAAACTGGCAGTTTCCAATACCTACCAATGGAACGTTGTGGATGATATGGATTTCAAATACATTACTATTTACGATCCCCTTCAAATATATATATATATATATATATATATATATATATATATATTTGGTTGGGAGACACATATTAAAGAATTTACTTTTTATCATTAATTAACAATGAAATTGACCATATTAATTTTAATTTGTTCTTTAGAAATATAACAAACTATTCCTAGATTCTTTACGTCAAGGACAACTTTGAAAAAAAGAAATTAATTTTTTCTTAATATCTGAAAAAATCACATATTATGGACCACAATAAAAATAAAAAAAAACCAAACAAACACTTAAAGAGTAGAGGGTAATGTTATGTTATGGCCTTATGGGCATATTACCGTTGCTATCACTTGAGAGGGTGCAGTGGAAAGATGAATAAGGCAAGTTCCAATAACATCTTGTCGATGGAAGTGGTCTCTACTTTTGTTTGTATTGTGAACAGATCCTTTTTCTTTTGTCCCTTAGATATTCAATATTCGGAATTTAATAGCTTGAATAATTCAGATTTGCGTCGACTGAATCCATTTAAGTTTAGCTCCTTACCAATAAGTCTTTATTCTCGGAGCTTCAACTCGACACTTTTATTTAAGAGTGAAGCGATTCCAATCATCTCACCACACACTTAATACAAAGTCAAAAGGAGAAGACATGTCTTAATCGTGATGGCTGGTTGTATGTTATGCAATTCGATCATTACTCCAATATTTGCTTCATAGGACGCATATATAGCAAGGTAGTTCATTCAATGCTGCACAAGCTTGTTATAACTTAACTACTGTCTTGAATTCACTTAAATGTTGTTGTATAGAAGAAATCATAGCTGTGTAGTAACTTAAAAACTTGCCTTGAATTCATTTAAATGTTAGTCAGATGTTTTTGTAAACTGATTGAACTGGTTCCCTTTGCATAATTTTAGAAGAGAATTCCCACATAATTTAGAATGTCAAGGACTCTTTGGACTTTGATTTTTTCGTAAAACTTGGGGAGCTACACTTAAAAGTCATGTTTTAATAACAATATAACATAACCACTATCCTGACGGCAACGTTCTCATCTATTGCCTCTTGGGCCAAAATTCCACTGCGTCAATCCAGAGAATGAAAAATGCAAAACGTTAAATGGATCCAAGGTAAACCATCGCTTGTGTTTTTCATTTTTTCTAAATTTGGAAAGTATGAGTTGTTTTATTTAAAATTGGGTGTAACCTCACAACAAAATTGAATTGTAGTTGACGTTGAAATATTAATAGAGAGGCGCTGTCCGGTCCGGATGACAAAAAACCTTAGAATTGATGAGAGAGAAGCCTAGAGTTAGTAGAAGAAATGGCTTAATGGTTTTGGAATAAATGACTCGAACCGGCTAGAAATTTTTTCAAAGAGAAACTATATAAGTAGTAAGTTTCAGAATTCAAAGCAGATGACTTATGCGCTCGAAATTTATGAGATGTCTTTGACGACATGTCTGGATAATACTTCATTTAACTTGATGCGACTTATTCATCCCGTTGAATGATTTATATCATCGATCACTTTCTTTTTTCTTATTTGTCAAGGAAAAACCTTTTCTTTTGACAACTTGTTTGGATGGTTGTTGTATTGTATTGCTATCCCAAAATAATATTTGTTTTGATTGTTTCATTAAAATTGATTGTATTGTATTGTTAAATCCATTATTCCGGAACAATGAAAAGTCTTACTTTTTTAAACAACCGATTCGGTGTGGTAGGAATATTTACTTTTTTTTTCAATTATGCCCTAACTTATTACTCCATAATTCTATTTTACTCTTTACCTTTTTTTTAAACTCCAAATCTCCAACCTATAAACCTACTTTGTTTTCGGCCCTTTTTTTTTCGGAACTTCTACCGCTTCCAACTCCAACGTCAAAGGTGTTTTGCCTTCTTTTGTTTCGTTTTTTCTCCTAGTTTGCTTTTAACTCCAATTTTAATTATCTTTCTTCCTTTGTTTTGCCTATTCCCTCGTCCCTTTCTTTATCATAGTTCTTTATTTTTTTTCTAATGATAGTTAACTCCATTTTAAATTTTATTTTTATTATTATTATGATCGAGTTAGGAATGGAGTGTACTTATTATTATTTTTAATATTATTAACTTGTTCTACTAATTTTGTTAGAATTTGTATGAATTTAATTTCTTGATCTATTTATAAGACATATTTTGTGATAAATTATTAGAAAGAGATTTTCTTAAATTATTTTTATTCATAATTCTTGATAATTTTTAATATTTAAATAATTATTTTAGTAAACTTATCAGCTACAGTACAGTATGATACAGTCAAACGAAACAATAAAATATTATTTAACAACAATAAATAATACAGTTTATCCGAACGTGTATTCATAAAACGATACAATACAATACAATACATTATAAAGCGATGAGTAACAATAATCCAAACAGAATGTTAAAAAAGATTACAGCCCGTATCACTTGGCCAAACAGGGGGCAAGTGCACATATATTCATTCTCAGGGATGTTATTGTCATGAAATTTAAACTAAAAATCTTAAATTCAAGACATTTTTGTCTTGAAAAACTGAAATTGATGATGCAATGGCTAATTCCTAAATAGCAGCCCTTTAGAGTGATTACCTTGTGTCATTTCTACGCCTAATAACCCATCTTATACGTCTTTGTACACTTTTATACAACTCTATACATAATGTACCTCTTAATATAAAAGTGTATAATATTGTATAAAATTGCGTAAGCGTCTCTGACAAACTTCTTGTACGATTTTCATTTGCAATTCTTATCCAAAACTAGTCCAAATCTCTATCAAATGACTTCAAACTTGGTATATAACCTCCTTAGACTATTTCTAGTATGTCTAAACAATATCCTCTCCAAAATTCTCACAAAATCATATTCAAAATTTAACAAGATTAGCATTGAAGAAGATGATATTTTAGGTTTTTCGCGTCTGTTTTTTATTTGTTGTAGCTAGGATAGGTATATATAAGCTTGAGGAAGAAGGAGAATGGAAACTCACAAATATTTCGCGCCTGAAGACGAAGATGTGAAGATAAAAAAAAACAAAAATCTTTTTTTAGATTTGGGCTTATTGACATTGGGCTACACATTTGCAAACTTGTAACTAAGCTAAAAAAACGGCAACATCAGCTTATGGCGTGATTTATTATGTAATTTTCTCTTCTTTTTATTGTTAAATAGCTTAATAGTATTAAAGAAATTTTTAGTCAATTGAATCAATTCTACTCTATTAATTTAAGGGAAAAGGCAAAAAAATAACCCCCATCAACTATTAAAAAAATAGAAACCTTAATTTGAATTTCGTACTCAATAATTGGTTTATATTTTTCCCTCAACTATGGGAATTAGAACTGAACTAGCTCATATTTGTTGTCCGTTTGACTTTAGTCTCATATGAACTATGAAGTCTACAATTATGTTTTAGGATTTTAATAATAATTTTAAAAATAAAAAGCTATCGAAAAACCACACCCAAATACTCGCAAAAATGGAATTAAATTGTTCTATAATATCCCACGACTTAATTTTAAGCAACACTTCACCATTCAGGGAGAAGAAAATTCCAAGAGGGGTTGAGTTGACAGAAAACCTGGGGACTAAATTTAAGGAATAGTTAGTATTCACATATTTGATTGGTAGAAAATTATAATATAATTAATTTTAAAATTAATTATTTTAAAATTAAAATATTTTTTTATCCTATAAAAAAATAAAATAACTAATTTAAAATAATTAATCATGTCATAACTTACATGCTAAGTGGTGTATCTGTACTTGTCTAAAACCCCAGGAACCTCCGGTGCTATTACCCCCGATATTTTTCTCTTTTTCTCTCTCCTTATTTTAAAATTATATTCAAACACTGAACCACTATTACTGCCTGTTTGGATTAATCAATCGTTGCCATAATGTCGACGGAGGCTCCATATTCCGCCGCCGCCGCCCAGCATCGCCGCGTTCAATTCAGGCAACCAATCTCCGACGTAAAACGGCACCGTTCAATCTTCGAACTACCGCCGAACTTCTTTGATTCCTGCCGCCTCCTCGAATCTCCATCAGCGTCGCCACTCTACGTAGTCGAACCACTCGAAAGTCTCTCAGTCAAAACCCTAGACGACGTATCCATTGATGACGAATCCAAAAAGGATGCGCAGAACACGGAGAGTTCGAGTAATAATAGGAATAACGCGAAACAGAGGTGGTCCTGCAATACTTGTAAAGCGGTGTTTGAGTCTCTCCATGACCAGCGCTCTCACTTCAAATCCGATATTCATCGACTAAACGTACTAATTTTCTTTCGTCTCTCTTTTATTGAAATTATGTTTTTTGATAAATTTTATATATTATCATGCTGGATTGAAATGGGCCTGTATAGAGCGGAATGGATATATAGGACTATTTGAGCTGATCTCAACTGATATGGAACTGAGGCATAGTTGATTGATATTTTAATCTGTCTTCATAGGATAACGCTAATTAGGTGTGAGGTTTTTTTGTAAGGTGAAGTGTGAGGATTTTGTAATTGACAAACGTAAAATAAGAAGTTTAATTGATTGCTTTTTCCGTGCCTTATTCTTGAAGTTGAGCATTGATGTGAATTAGCACCTTTCGAGCTATGGGACTGATACATATATGATTTTTATCTTTATACTCGATTTCGAATTTTTTTTTTTTTGGTTAGGCACAACTTATTGCTAGTAGTTGATACTTAATCTTTTCCTTTTATCCTCAAATTAATTTTTATATTCTTTTCTGATTACCAAAGACAGTAGTAAGTGATATACAAAGAGGGAACTTTTAGAGATGTACTCTCAAAAACTAAATGCTTACCCTCAAGAAAGCACAATATAATGACCTTGTAACAAACTCTTTTTACGGTATTTTGGTTTAGTTAATTGAGTATCCCTTTGGAACTAGCAACTTTTAGACAATATCCCAATATTTGTACTTTTTAGCTTTTGAAATGAGATAATCTAGGCTTATGATGTATCACTAGTAGAATTTAGGAGCTGGGGTTATGGGAATTGGTTTCAATATGTTCAGCAAAAGAATACCTTTATTTTATGAAGTAAGTCGAAAGAATGTTTTATCTATTAATACTTCATCTAATACAATAAGGTGAACGTTGCATGACTTTGATATCTGAAATCACCTCTAGAAAACAGCTTCAGATTCTTCGATATGATCTTGCTTATAAAGGTTTACAAAATAAAATCATTCGTTCCACATGACCAGAGTGGCAATTGAAACAGATGGCTGTGCTAGAACTTTACAACCAAAGGTTATTCATCATTGCACTAGAAGCATTTCAAATTAGCTTGTGTTTCTGAAATTGTCACTTGGTTAATCTGCCTCTAAAGCTTCCAATCTGCATCCTCTCCCTCTTCTCCAGTGCTACAAAAAGGAAAATATCATTTCCAGCTTTTTGTCAATATCTTTGTTCCTGAAGGTGCTGATACCATTAAAGTGGTTGTTCATATTTTCGTTATAGTAATTTCTTGTCAGTACTGATATCAGATAAAGCTAAGCATTGCTGGGAGAGACACTATAAAGGAGGAAGACTTTGATGAGATGAAATCTGATTCCCTATGTAAGGATTATGATTTATCAAGTATTTCTGGATCAGATGATGAAGATGATGACAAAGAATCTGGTCGGTCAAATGATCTGCAGCGAAGAATAATTGGAGATATTAAGAATAAAATATTTTTAAAATTGCATGACGGGGAGATCCTTTCAATGTGGAAGACTTTACTCCTGAATGAGTCAGAGAACATTTTGTTTGAGAACAAGAAGACGCTTGCTGCAGATGATATCAGGAATAAGATTCATCTGACAGAAAGTGAAGTGACTGAGAAGTTGAAATATCTGATACATGAACCAAGGGATAATACCCGTTTGAGGATCATGTTGCTTGCAAGAGGTGGGCATTTTGCAGGCTGTGTTTTTGATGGTACTGCAGTTGTGGCACATAAGACATTCCACAGGTTAGAGTTTTTGTTGTATTAAAAAGTGGCATGCTTCTTTTGTACAATTATCTTCGTGCCAAAACAACTAGTTCGAAGAATATCTTTTAGAAGATATTGAAATGAAATATCTTTTACAAGATATTGAAATGAACTTTTCTTTTTGTTGCAATGAACTTTGTCCCTAGTCCCTACTACGCTAATCAAGTTTTTCTTATATCTTGTGAGAATCTGTTGATAATTTACTCTGAATAGTAGATGAGAAAATTTTAAATCGTTTTCTGGTATAGTTTCTGTTTAACCATTTGATCCCTGCATAGTGCATCAATAACGAATCCACGCTCTGCAGTTATTGGACGCCTAGTTCTGTTGACTACTTTACAAAAAAATGTGTATCCTCTAGATTCCGAGGGTAAAGAAATAATCAAATATTGTCTGCAATTTAAAAATCTTTTGGAGCAAAAAAATTAAATAAACAAAACATGTTTGTATAACCATGCGCCAAATACGAGCTTCACGAAGTTGCTTAAATTTACTGGTAGAAAGACAAATTACAAACCATAACTTCTAGCATCCTCCACAATGAGAATGAATGTAACTAAATGGGATATGAGTGTTGTATCTGTCTATCCTTGCCCTAGTCCTTTAGTCAAAAAGTATCAGATTGTGGATAGAACTTCCTTATTATTTTTTCTTTCAAGAAGGTCATGGTTCATGTCTATTTTCTCCTCCCCGCATGTACTTACTGTTATTTCTTAATTATTAATAAATCTTTAGCATATCCTAGTTAAACTTTTGATTTTTTTATTAAAAAGATTTCTACAGCATTCTATCCACAGCAGCAGACTGAGTCAGTTCCCTTGTTTGGTTCTCTATATAGTTTGTCACTTTGCTTGCATGTGGCAAATCTCTCTGTCTTACAGCAAGGAGTCCTATTTTAAAGTCCTCTTTGCTTTCCTTTAGAATTTCGAGATTTAAGATTTGTTGACTCTTGTAACTAGTGTCCATTCTCTTGGCTGCATTCCTAACTTGTCTTGTTACGCATTTCAGTGCTGCTGTCATCGTTTTCTACCTTGGCTTTAAGAGTCAGGTTCTTTTGTTTTTCTTTTTCCATGCTCCCTTGTTCTTGATCTGGAGCTTACATATTCCTGCATCCCTTCTGAGAGAATGTGGCTAACTTATACTACTTTACCTTTCTTTTAGGTATGTTATACGAGCTAAGGCTGGAAAGAAACAGTCATCAAAAGATGCAAGTGGCAAGATTGCGCACTCTGCTGGAGCATCAATTCGTCGGCATAATGAACTTGCTCTTAAAAAGGTAAAGGGATTGATGTTTACATAAGAGAGATTCTGTTGCAGTATGATATGTGCCTTATTCAGTGTGACTTGCCAAATTACGCTTATTTCTTAATAGTAACAAAAGCACCCCCTTCCAAGCAGGTGCCAACATCTTTTCTTGCCTTTTTCAATGCTAATCATGATATTTATTCGTTTTTTCCTCCTTTTCTCTTTTCTTCTGGTGGCAATGGGTTGAGCTTTTCAAATAACACTCTCGATTAAATTGGCCCTTGCCCCTTATGTATTTTCCATGCTATGATTTCTGCTTTCTATGCATTTTTTTTTTTATTTTTAGTTTAGTTTTATGTTTCTGATTATTTCTACTGGGTATTTTCTTGAGTGATACTTCAAGCTTTCTTTTCTGACACATCGTCTCATGAGAAGAAGTTCATATTGGTTTCCTTTAAAGCGGGGGCTTTTAGAGGGCTCGAGTGCTTCTGCCTTATTGATTTTACTACTTGAAGTGGCTCTCTCTCTGATTTGAAAAAGAAACAAAAGGAGGGGGATTATTTGGCTGTCATATTGAACATAGAGCAGAGGCACTATGGAGTAGGAAAGCTGATTTTTTTTTTAACTGGGCTAACATCATATTTTGTGATGATAATTTTGCTGTTTGATAACCAGGAAATCCAAGATTTGCTCACTTCATGGAAGCCTTACTTTGCTGTTTCGTCCTGTATCTTCATATGTGCTCCCTCTGACAACCGCCAACTGTTTTTTGACGGAGATCGACCATATTTTGTCTGTCAGCCTAATGTTATTAGAAATATTCCTTTGACTGTCCGAAGACCTACCTACAAGGAAGCTCGACGAATATATGGCTTGTTGACTCAAGTATCCTTTGAAGTAAATGAGCGAATTGCACCTGATTGTGAAGATGCGTCACTATTAAGTGCAAGTGGTCCGAGCAGCAAGTCTAACGAGTCCATGGAGGTTTTGAAGGAAAATTTGGAGACTAGGGAAATTACCAAAGCATGTTCTAGTGTTACACCATCTCGCGATGCCATCATATCAAGTGACAGTGATAGTGATAATGACACAATTGGTACGTCCACTCCTTTACATGAAGCAGCAAAGTGCGGGGACTCTGAAAAGGTTTTGGAACTTCTAGAACAGGGTATGGATCCTTGCCTCAAAGACGAGAGAGGGAGAACTCCGTATGTGCTTGCAACTGAAAAAGAAGTGAGAAACACATTTAGGCGCTTCATGGCATCAAACGTTGACAAATGGGATTGGCATGCTGCTAAGGTGCCTAGCGCATTGACTAAAGAAATGGAGGAAACACAAGCTGCTAAACAGGTAACTTCTTCATTATTTTAGGGGGTGACAAATGGCCGGTGTAATTTTCTGCCCCGGTTCCTATATTTAAGGATGTTAACATAATATTCTTGAAGAGGATCCTATATTTAGGACATAGGACTATATAGGAAATTGATTTAGACGTCGTCGTTATTACTTTTGTTGCTTCTGCAGACGCTCTATCTGATGTTTTCCGATCTCTGAGTCAGGATTGGGGGATTTGAATTAGAAAGTTCAAGCGATTATTATCTCTTTCAGAAATGTTTGTGAAGATTGTAAGACTGTTTCTCTCATTTAGGAAGTGTAAAACAGTGTCATTAGGCGTGTATCAAAAACGGATTAATACACTTTATTTGAACGCTCTATAATATTGGTCACTTTCTCTTCTTAATATGTCAAGGAAGTCAGAAAATGTGATGAGCTTCTCCATCATTTAAAAAGTATTGTATGAGGCACATTGCAAATATAGATGAATTGAAGTGTACTTGATTGTTCCTAATGACACTGTTTTGCAAATAATCTGTTTTTGAATAAGCCAATCAGTGAAAATATGTTTTATGCTGCATTGTGGCTATCTAATATGTACAATTGTATTTCTCTCTCCCCAGGCAGAGAAAGATGCTAAGAAGAAAGCTAGGGCAAAGGAGTTGAAGAAATTGCGGAAAGCAAAGCAAAAAAAGGCTCAGGTGATGTATAATTTATTTTCCTAGTAGTTTATGAATCCGAACAATTTTCCGCATCCTGTCTTAGTGCTATCTTGCAAAAATAATTGTTGGTTCATCTTCTTGCTTTAGTCGGATTGCATGGCATGAATTAAGAAGCAAAGTTCTAGAGTTGTTTTTTTCGGTTGTCAAGAAATTCTCTTCAACGTTCATCAAATGTGTCTTTTCCTTCTTTTTTGTTCTCACTCTGATGAGGAAAAAAAAGAGTAACGGTAAGCAGCCTAGAAGTCTCTCATTTGCCTCTTAAGCACCCACACACGGGCTAATTTGTTTATTCCTATTATCTCTCTCTATCTTGCAGCATTCTGACAATAGTTTTGCAGGCTGAGGCTGCTCAAGTCCAAACTGCTCCATCTGAATCTGGGAGAGGAATGCTTGCTGCTTCAGCTCTTAAAGGACATTCTCATTCTAGTCTTTCAGCAAAAATATCAAAAGAGGTCATAGAACATATTTCTGCCGTATTCTTGTTATGCGCTTATAACTGCTCGAATGGGAATTGGTCTCTGATATGTTTTCTTTATTGTTTTGCCAATCAGGAGGAAGTAAGGAGAGCTCAAGATGCTGAAAGGGAAAAAAGAGCAGCTGCAGCTGAGAGAAGATTAGCTGCTGCGGCAGCCCTCAAAGCTCAAGGCACCGGCTCAGTTTCTGCTCCAAGTGGCTCGGCAACTGACATTCTATGTTCTTGCTGTAACGGGTCATTGGCTGGCAAGGTTCCCTTTCACAGATATAATTACAAGTATTGCAGCACCGCATGCATGCACGTGCACAAAGAGATCCTTGAGGATGGATAAGGGAAATTTCTATGTTGAACTTCATAATTCGAGTTCCATCTATACCCTCCACTTTGCTTTCTAACCATATTACAGAGTGCAGGGGCCGGGGATGAGAGGATGGTCTTCTATTATGATCCTTCAGAAGAAACACACAGCAATCACCTCAGAGATAACAACTGCGACATCCCTGCTCTTATTATTACTATTATTTTCGGGATAGGTAGGGGTGGAGGTCCCTGATAGGAATGAGAAATGAAGGATTTTGTGAGGATTTTACACCTATAGAATGTAGAGGAGCTCTCATCACTGGGGTCACCACTCAATCTATCCCGATCACTTCAAGTACAAAATGTTTTTCGCAATATTACCAATTTTGTTTATTTGGTTTGTGTATGAATGATCCACGTCTTCCTTTTAGCGTTTCACTCCAATAGACATTAATTAGTGTACGTGTAAACGAGAACGATACTTCTATTGACTCTGCAATGAACTCTTTATAAATTGAGTTCTACTCTTTGCAACATGCAAGATCTGTGGTCTCAATGAAATACCGTGCTCGAGGATCTTAAGGATAGTACTAAAATAGAATACACTGTTCTAAAGCTAATTTATTTATTTCATTGAAAATTTCTTCCCCTGGGGCAGGGGGGGGGGAGGATGGATTATCAGATGGAAAATAAGTTTTATTAACAGGCTAAGAGGTCGTTTGGTAGAGTGCATTAGAGAAAATAATGCATGCATTAGCTTTGTGTATTAGTAAAACTTTGTTTGGTACACTTTTTCAACCTATGTATAACTAATACAAGCATTAGTTATACATTCTATTTGGTATTATCCTATGTATAGCTAATGCATAGCAATACCAAGGCTATTAATGCATGCATTAGCATGGTTAAAGGCAAAATTATCCTTTAAGTCTCTTGAAGCTAAATAATATGGAAGACATTTTTGTAAACAAATAATTTTCTTAAAAATTATGCAATAGATTTTAATTTTTAATACATCACACCAAACAATGAATAAGAAATGATTCATTTCTGCATAGCTAATGCTTGCATTACTAACTCATGCATTACTAATTCATGCATTACTAATACACCTTATTCAACATTATTCTTATACACCCTACCAATCGACCCCAATGGTTTAGATGAAAATAACCCACCAATCACCATTCTTACTCAGTTTTGAGTATGCATTATCGACTGACATTCAAGGAGAATCTTTCCCAGTATAGACTTTAGAAGTGCCATTTCCTAGGAACACAAGCCACAGAGGCTCGATAAGAAAGTTTGGAAGTTAAGTGTCCAATCTATATCTATTTATATTTATCTACTATCTATCTATCTTTATTTTTATATTAAAAGCATATTCGCCTTATTTATTCTTTAAAATTTAATTTCACGTTAGACAAAATGGTCATTTAATATTTTCTAATTTAAGAATAAATATTTAATTAGTTTTCTTATATTTAGGAATAGATAATTAATTATTTTCCTAATATTTAAGATTTCTTTCCATTCCTTTTAGGTTTTGAAGTCCTTTTTTCTCTCATAGTTTAACATGTTTATGCATCCCTTTTTCTTATTAAATTTTAACCGATTACATGTAAACATTTCACCCACTTTCAATTTTTTTTATCTTTTATTTTATGAAATGGGTCCCCCCCCCCCTCTCCCCCCTCTTATTTTAGCATGAGATTATTTTTTAGCCAATGTAGCTATCTAAATAGAAGAGATATGCATATTATGTTATTTCCTTGCCATAAATAATTATTAATGGATTGTATCATTAAAATTTGAGCCGTGGTATTCCAAATAATATACAGCATGAACACGAAGACGCCATATTTGTAAACTTTAAATCACAACATTTGAATGCTCCTCTGCTTTCTTTTTCCAGTAGTAATTACTTTTTCCAGTTATTTTTGTGCTCCCAGTTTTTGTTTTGGTAAATAAAAAACTTTTATTACCATTGAAATTATATACAACTCACAGACAAAATAAAAACAAAATCTATGCACTGGACAGTAGCCCCAGTGCTATAGAGACAACAATCAACTTTCCTCGCTACCACACAACTGCTACTTAACTTGGATAAAACTTCAATTCCTATAGCTTCCTAGCTGATTTTTTTCGCGTCCCCGTTTTCAATATAGTTTAAAAAATTAATATATTCTTTTAATTAAACTATACTTACTTTTAAAAAGTCCCAATTAAATGAGAATTGATTATACAGACATAATAAAAATAAAATTCTAAATTCATGAGATCTGGTTGAAAGAATAAATTATAATGACAGTTCAAAATCAAATACACACTTTCAATTCTAATTTTAATCATTAGAATAAATTTTAAATTGAATTGTTAACTAATAATTGAGTATTTATGTTGGACAATTTCTTTTGTTGTAGAGTTAATTATACACAATCATATTAACTATTTTTAGGAATTTATACTTTTATTTTATAATTCAAAGATAAATTTTAAATAAATTTTTACTTTTTGAGATAGGGTACAAGCGCAGAATGCATACACTAACACTAGTTGATTAAATAAATTTCAAGGATTCACTATTTGTCTCAAAAAAGATTGACGCGATTCAAAGTATGAGTGTTAACTTATTGAATATTTTGCATGAATTTAAACATCGAGTCCTAAATACTTGTAAAATAAAACATGTCAAAACTCAAAAACCACATTTATAAATCACAAAGTTTTTACTCAAAACTTTAAGAAGTATTTTATGGTGTCATATAAAATGCTGCCAAAATAAGTACAACACCAAAAGTTTGGGGGCCTAAATAATAAATCAAACAAAAAGTCACTCAGCTTCCCCAGCAAGCTAGGCGATCAACGAAACCCGGTTCACTTAATTAGGGTTCTCAAAATCCCCGCCTTTTTTTCACAAGAACACTGACACTGTGTGATAGCTTCAGTTCACGAAATCAGTGAATGAATGGCGAAGGAAGACGATAATCCCACAACTCCACTGATTTCTAAACCGAACTCAAACCCTAATAAAGACCAGTCTCCGGTTCTCTCCGAATCATGTTCTTCCCTTCCCCGCAGCAATTGCAACAGCAATAACAACTGCAAAATTACCGATGCCAATGGCACTGATAATTCTCCGTTGCAGAGAAATCCGCAGAGCCCTGAAGATTTTGTACTATCGGTGGCTTCGAAAATTGCGTCTCAGCCTTTGCAGTACTCTGATCCTGACGTTTGGGGCGTCTTAACTGCCATCTCCGATAAGGCCCGCAAGCGTCTTCAGGTCTCTATTCTTCTTCAATACCTCCACATTTTTTCTTAGAGTTCTCTTTTTGGTCCTTTTCAGACATTTGTATGCCATGTAGAAAATGTTGAGGCTGATTTTTCTTTGAATTATTTGAACTCCATCACATAAAGTCTGATTATCTTTTTTCGTGCTACGCGATGAGGCTCACATTTGCGGAGTCTATGAAGTATGAAAAATTGAGTTTTCTGAAGGTAAGTTGTAGAGTGGACCAAAATGATAAATTCTCACTCCATGTTTAATTTGTTAGCTATTGAGTGTCTGTATTAACTGGTAGAGCTCATAATTTGGGACCTGATAGCTCTATTAATAATGGCTTCAGGCCTCAAGATGGTTTAATGCTCTACAAAAATAGGATGGCCACCAGAAATAAGCTGGTGCATACAAAATATTATATCTTGAAGGGTAGGACACGAACAAATTATTACATCCTAACTTTCAGAAGAGATATCTTTAAAGCCTAGACCCCAAAGCTGAAGATCTGGTACGGAGCATCATCATATAATGTCTGGATGTGACAAAATACTTGAGTATTCTCTTCATAAAAATACTTGAGTATCCAGCTACAAATCAAAGATAAAAATACTTGAGTATTCAAGCAGAAATGAAGTATGCAAGCTTAGTCTTGGATGGATCCTTGCAAACTTGCGTTAGATGAGGGTTTGGAAGTTGGAACTGTCACATAAAATATAGGTAGCTCGAGATGCATCAGAAGATGTACTGGAATTGAAAATTTCAATTTGATATGGAGATTTTGGCATTTGGTTTTCTTTACCACCACAGGTGGTAGAGTAAATATATGAGGATATACCTTCAATTTGTATATCCTCTTGCTGGGTTCTGCCCCCTTTCATCTGATTGATTGAGGTTTAGCAATCAATGAAGTGAGGGTTTACTAAACAAGAAAAGGCCAACTTGTCACTTTTATATTATGTAGCACATCATGCTTTATATTATTGAAGCATTTCTCGTGTCCTTATATAATAGGGAATGAACATGCTTCTTACATCTGAAGAACACTGCATTGGTCGGTTGGTAGATGATACCCGTTTCCAGATTTTGTCTCCAGCTGTTAGTGCTCAACATTGCAAGATCTACAGGAAAAAGGTCGTCAGCGAAGATGTGGAGGGCTCTGCCAACAGTTGCACTGCAGTCTTTCTGAAAGATTCAAGGTTGAACATCATTTGTGGAACTTTTGTGATGCAACTTGATACAGGAGTTTACTGACTTATTTTAGTTCCTCTACAGCACAAATGGGACGTATCTGAATTGGGAAAAGCTGAACAAAGGTAGCCCTGAAGTCAGACTACGTCATGGTGACATTATCTCAATTGCGTTTGCTCCACATCATGGTAGAGTATCTATTTTTATTAAGTTTCTACTTGCTTGCTTCATATGTGTATCATTCTCGACCGAAAGATGATTAACAATTTTAGTTTGATTGGTTTACATTGGTCTTCTCCTTATACATTTGTGTATTCAAATGCTTTTGGGATTACACTGGGTTTTTTGTTGTTGTTGCTGTATTCAAATGCTTGAAAGTTCTAAGTTTAATTTTAAACATTTATGCAAGACTTTGATGGATTGGAAAAAGGTCCATAGTCTTAAATATGCAGTCTTTACTAAGTCACAAAGGTAAAGTAACCACATGAAAACAACGCTATTGTTTTAGACACTAAAATTCAAACCCCCCCCCCCCCCCCAAAAAAAAAAAAAAAAAAAAAACCCTTCTTTCTCTCTTTGCCGTGGAAGGGTGTGTGTGTGTGGGTAAAGCTTAAATATCCTTCATTTAACATGCGTTGGTGCATATTTCAGCACTTGACTTTAGATGGAATGCTCTTTAGTTTTGCGTTCTCCCCTCCATCCCCACCACTCCGGGATATGAATGGACAAAAGAAAAAAAATTATCTGTTGTTATTTATTTAAGATAGAACCTGATTTTTTTATAAATAAAATTTTATTTTAACTTTAAAAATAGAAATTTCTCTGTGCTATGATTGGTTGCCGAAGTTTTATCTGTTTTTTATTGCATGATATTCTTTTACAAAACTGATGGGACTTAGCAAAATCTCTTTTTCCTTGTAATGTTTGCAGAACTTTCATTTGCCTTTGTGTTCCGAGAAGTTCTCATGTCTGTTTCTTCAGCTGATGCTGCTGTTCTAAAGAGAAAAGCAGGTAGATTTGCTCAATGATTGTTCGTTCATCAGTATCGTCATTTTGGAGCATTTCAACTAATATTGTGTTCTATAAGTATATGGCATTTCATCTACTCAATGATTTCTAGTTCATTGTTATCTGGTTTGTTACCTTGTTTTCATGGCTTTGGTCCTGAAGTGAACTTTTGAGAAGTGTTGTTCAAATCACACTTGATGCTCTTAAGCCCTGAAGCTAGGTATAGTGCAACCTATGCTTTACCTCGCTTAAGCAACACTTTAGTACAGGCAACAAAGCGCTGTGATGTATACCAAGGCGCCACATGAGCTCCCATTCGAGGAGAATGGAAGTTAAAAATAAACAAATCTGGTATTGGTATGTTATGACAATTGGTGAGGGAAGTTACGGATAAATGTGTTATGTGATTAGAAGTATGAAAATAGAAACTTAGCATAAGAAAACTAATCACTAAAGGCAAATGAGAAATTTATGATTGCATCTTTTTATCTGAAGAAGAAATCTATTCTTTTTTGGACTTGACTGACAGGATATTTACTTTATATACTTGATATTTCATTTAATTATGTTTTTTAAAATTCCTTTTTTCATATAGTGTTGTTTGTTATCGCAGTATTTTTAACTTGCACTGCATTTATGTTTAGTTTAAGTTTTTCTTTATCTGCACCTTCTGATCTGAAGTGCGTGCTTCAATAGTGCTTTGCGATTAAACCCTAGCATACCTTAGTTCATTTCTTCGCTCTTCTTTCGCTTTTGACAACACTGTTTTTGGACTCAATGTATGTTGATTTAGCTAAAGAATAAAGAATGTTTATGCACCTATTAGAAAACTGAAGGATGCCCACTTATCTCGGCTCGAACTTGTTTAATTTATTTGAAATATGATTCTGATTCTTGCCAACTACTTATCCCACAGTGTATTTGGAAACATGATCTCTTGACGTTCATTGAACCATCACAGTGGATGCAGTAATAAATGAGCAGCATTTTTTTGAATGTGCGAATTTTGCCAGTTTCTGATGCAACTTCTTCCTAAACTTTTTTAGCTGAATTTTAATGATCAATCATCACATTTAGTTGTTTTTTATTTAAGTATCAACGGGTTGATACCTATCATATCTGTTTTCCAACCTAATGACAGTTTTCATTTCTATATCAGGTAATTGTAATTTCAAATGACATGTTTAATGTTGTAACTTATATCTTTACTGTGTTTTGTTTTCTATTATTGATAAGCTGGGCAAAGGTAGCTTTACTAACTTGCTTTTGTCTTTTCTGGTTAAGAGGAGTTTGGTTCGGAAAGCAAAAGATTCAAGGGAATTGGAATTGGCACTTCTGAAGGTCCCATTTCTCTGGATGACTTCCGCAGCCTGCAGCGGTCAAACACGGTAGTTTTCTATTCTCATTTATCAAAGAAATTAGTTTTTCTTTTGCAGTCTTTCAAGGTTGTTTTATTACTCCTATACTGCCTTTTGGTGATTTCGGTTCTGGTACTGTTGTAGGAACTGCGGAAGCAACTGGAAAGTCATGTCGCAACTATTGATTCCTTGCGCAATGAAAATCGTGCTGCTGTGGACCGTCATGAGATGGTATGTTTACTCATACAATTTTGAGAATACACAACCATTTTGAAATGCTTAATTCCGAACTTATTTAGTTGTAATACTAAAAATTTCGAGGTAGATGGGTTAGAAAACTCAGTGTTTTGCCTGTGGTCGACATATCAACACTTTCAACTGTGTAAACACTTTTAATCGGAAAGCTTCTGAATTTTTCTTTTCTTTGCTAATGTCAATAGCATCATAAGATGTAAAACTAGATCTCTCCTAGCATGCAACTCATTTTAGAAACGAGTAGTGCAATATGCTAAAGAAAAGCTTTATACACCATGAAGAAAATAGTTGTTCGAGACAGAAGCGTCTAAGAAACATTTCAAGGTGTGAATTACTTTTTCTTTACTTTAAAATCTTTGGCTTTCATTTGCGGTTTCAAGTTTTTGCACCTTTGGAGTTGAGTAATATGTTTATTTCTTAGGTCTTGCACCTTTTGATTGAAATAACATTTGCTTTCCAAATCCTGTTATCTTTTATTAATTTTTCTTTGGTAGGGTAAAATGGCATGCACTAGTACGGTAGTACCAGAGATTAGAAGTAGGACCAGACAAAATACTGTCTTCTTCTGGTTCTGTCTGTTTTTGGAAGTACAGTGTACCTAAAGAAAGTTATATTCTCTGCTGCAAGCTATTCATTCTGGGGAGCAGTGAACTTTCCATAATATGAATAATATTTACCTTTCCAAAATCTGTCGGATTCCAGTACATCTAATTCTGATGATTAAAGATGCTAGGTATATTTTTGAAGAAAAGATGCTAGGCATGTGGAGGTAGGAGGGAGGATGTTATAATAAATCTTGACAGGGTCGTTTCTCTGTTGGTGTGAGTTAATGGAAATTGATCTGTCTTCCTTGATTGACTCCTGTTTCTTGTATGGTCATATTGTTTTTTCCCCCATTACTAGTTGGTTGACAGATCCTATCTCTCCACCTGTCTCAGTGAGATTTCCTTTGTCTTGCAGGAAATGAAAGAATTGAGGGAATCGGTTTCTAAACCATACCTGGAAGAACTCAAAGAATTACAGCAGTCATTGGAAGCCAAAGAAAAGGAGTTTGTTGAATCAAATAGAATATCTGCAGAGCAGAATCATGCTTTGGAAGGCCTTAATGAAAGACTTAGTGCATCTGAGCAATCCTGTGTTGAAGCCAATGAAATAATTAGCAGGTAATGGCTCTACTATGCCATTGATTTAATTAAGAGGAATCATGAATGGCATTGTATTGAATTAAGAGGAATCGTGAATGACGTTGTGCTTTCTTGTTTATCTTGTCCACTTCCTCGTTTCCTTATTAAATAAGCTCGAAAATCCCAAGTTCATTCTTGTTTACATCCTTGTCCTTGCATGGCTCATACTACTTTATATGCCAATTTCCCGGTTTTATTCTTTGGGAACACACTGTTTTCTGAATTAGCTTACGATTATTTTTAGGAAAGGTGAGTTAAAAATTTGAAGTGGTGTTTGCTTTTTCAGCCAGAAAGCATCAATTTTAGAACTAAAAGCTTTGCTTGATGAGGAGCGTGAACAGAGGAAAGAAGAACGTGAAAAGGCTGCTTTGGATGTAAAAACCTCTATACAGAGAGTGCAGGCAGAAGCCCAGGAGGAAATAAAACGGCTCTCAGAATCTGCTGTCAGACGAGAAAAAGAGCAGCAAGAAATTATTAATAAGCTTCAGGTAGAAATTAACCTCTACTATGCAGGAGAATTTGAAAACGTCCCATTGCTCTTTCTTATTTAACTCATGATGGCAGGAGTCAGAGAAGGAAAGATGTTCACTGGTGGAAACTTTGAGATCCAAGTTGGTAATATTATCTAACCTACCTTTTACTTATTGTAAGCCACCCCAGCTCCTAATTCATTAGCTTTTAACAGGAAGACACCAGGCAGAAATTGGTTATTTCTGACAACAAAGTTCGTCAGCTCGAAGCTCAAGTTCGTGAGGAGCAATTATCTTCTGCCTGTAGGAAAAAAGTAAACATCTGTTAACAATATATCAATTGCTTCCCCTTTCAGTTCCTTGCTTGAGAAGCTGACGTCTTGCATCTTCTAATTTTTCTTAGAGAATAGAGGAACTTGAGCATGAGAGGAAAATTTTGAGCAAAGAGCTTGAAAGTGAAAAGGTAGGATGACCATATGATTTCCTGGCATTAATTATTGAAATATGGATCTTGAGATATTCCCCTTTGTTTGCTACTCGATTGAGCCCCTTGGATGTGGAAAGGAAAGATAAGATTGTGCCTTGCTAGAAGTGGATCTGTATTTTTTCGTCAAACTATTACATGTATGATCAGGAAAGAATGTCAAATGTGAACTCTGATCTTTTTTTTCTTTTTCTTTTGTTCTTTCTATCAATTCTTTTGTTGTCGGTAGCAGGCAGCTCGGGAAGAGGCGTGGGCCAAGGTTTCTGCTCTTGAACTAGAGATCAGTGCTGCAATGCGGGATCTTGATTTTGAGAGGCGCAGACTGAAAGGTGCTAGAGAAAGAATAATGCTACGGTAAGAAGTAAACTGTACGACTGGTACTAATGTTAATTAGGTTTACCGGATTGAAGAAACGTGGGATATTTCTTATATTTATCTGTACTATTTGTGTTAAGAAAAGGGGAGCAACGATAAAGTTGTCTCTGTGTGACCTATAGGTCACGGGTTCAAGCCGTGGAATCAGCCACTAATGTTTGACATCAGGGTAGGCTGCCTACATCACACGCCCATGGGGTGCCGTCCTTCCTCGTACTCTATGTGGGATGCTTTGTGCACCGGGCTGCCCTTTTTTATTTATTTATATATTTATGTTAAGAACTCTTTTTAAGATCTTTTGTACCTAAAAGGAGATGATCTTTTGATTAAAGAAATAAGTCTACAAACAGAATTTTTTATACCATACAAGATATTACATGTATCATTCTACCGAGAGAGAATGTACATATGATTTATACAGTAATGTGTTAAGCTTTTATAATCCTCTTTATATGTTGTCAGAGACGCTAGTGTTTGCTTACTGCCTTTCATCTTCTGGCATTTGTCTCTTCACTTACCTTATAATGGTGGTTTATACTACATGGTTGCGATGCAGAGAAACACAACTCCGGGCTTTCTATTCTACTACTGAGGAGATCTCAGTTTTGTTTGCGAAGCAGCAGGAGCAATTAAAGGCAATGCAGAGGACATTAGAAGATGAGGAAAATTATGAGAATACCTCTGTGGATATTGACCTTAATGCATACAATGGGAATGTGAATGGATCCCTAGTAAGAAAGAAAGAAGTAGGAGATGGAAGTCACAATGTGACTAGAGCTGGCTGCAGTGCTGCCAACACAAGGCGCGTCAGGGAATTATTTGAGTTATCAAGTGATGAGGCAAGTGCCACAGAGAAGCATGATTGCACTAACAGAAGTGAAGAAGGGGGACAAGACACACAGGAGGTGGAATTTGCTGGTGCTGAAAGTGAGGTGAAGGGTGGATTTGGTTCTGAAGTCGATGGTGTTGGGACAGCACCCATTGAGGGAGATGCTGTGGGAACTGAGCTAGTCCCTGAAAGTGATACTGCTGGTGTAGCAGCCAATATGGAGGGTGACCTTGTTGGAACGGAACGCGTGCAAGAGACTGAGAGCTTGGGAATCAATGGTGAAAGGAATATTGATTTAAACAAGTTCTGTGCTTTAGCTGGGAACACAATGCAGCTGGATGATGGAACTCCAGGGAAAGAAGCTCAGGTGCAGAATCCTGCAATTTGTGATGAGAGTATGCCTCCTTCCCCAAAAAATAATCTCGCCGAGGATGATAATGTGATTGAAGATACTGAAGCTGAAGGAACCATCAGGACAGCTGATCTTTTGGCTTCAGAGGTAGCTGGGAGCTGGGCGTGCAGTACAGCTCCTTCTGTCCATGGTGAGAATGATACTCCTAAGAGTAAAGACAACGATGCATATCCTGCAGCTTTACAAGATTCAGGTGCTCCAGTGGGTGAGAGTCAATGCGCTACGTCTACTTCCAAAGCTTCTTCTAGATGGGATAATGATCGTAAGGCACTAAGCGAGATGATTGGAATTGTTGCTCCTGATTTGAAGGAGCAATTTAGTCGTGCAGTTGGTAGTGACTGTGATCAAGGAGGAAATGAAGGAGGCGCTTCTGATTCTGCTACAGAAAGTTGCACTGACGATGAGGATAACATAATGAATACTGAAGCAGCATCTGATGCAGAGACAGTTGACGGTGAGAAGGTGAATGAGGATGCGATGGATGAAGATGATGAACCCACCCAAGAAGATTCTGTTGGATAGCTGGCATACACGTGTATTGAACTGGGTGTTGTTTCTGGTTCTTCTAGGATAGGTTCGGGATTTAGAAGCGTAATATTACCATGGGTCAGGAAGCCACACACCAAGCTTCCCTAAACAGGAGGAAGGGGAGACTCATGCTCTGATATCAGATCTCAAACTTGTCATTTCAGACGGCTTGTATCATGTACAGAAGGTAGTCAGGTAGTGTATCTCTAAACTTTATGTAGTCACTTCAAAATGTCAGCGTGAAGTTTTTTATTTGTATATATTTAGATAACTTTCTAGAACTAGAAATCTTGGTTAGGCTAAGTCAATGTGCATTAGGTGTTGATTGTTTGCTTGGCACCTCTCAAGTAAATTCTCAAGAGTGTTGACCAGCTTATTCTTTTTTTAATAATTTTTTATTGTTAGGTTTTCCCCAAAGTACACAAGGACTTGGTGGTCATTTAATTTACAGTTTTGGTCGTAATTAAACTTCACCGCCGAGAATTTTAGTGTTTTTCCAGAAGAGTCAGAAAGATTGAGTGCCTGAATTGACCAACTTGTGTGTAAGCTAAACATGTGAAATGAAAGGGCATTACTTTAATGCGTACTGGGGTACTACTGCAAGTCCATGTGAAGAAACGATCAAAAGTGTATGAATAGGGAGATTTACCGCAAAAAGTAGCCTTATGAAATGGGTTGGAAATTTGGCAGACGAGTATATATGTATGAATATTCTCTTCCTTTTTGCTTTCTCTTAAGATGGTTAATGTCCTCTTCTAATTTACAACAATGCCCTTAGTGTGACAAGTTTTTAGAGAGTTAGAAGGGAAAATAATATTACTGGCGTGGTTCTTGGTAGCTAAATTACACGTAATAGAGGTCGGCGAAGCCTACTATACAAACGTAGAAACCCTGAGAAACTACGAAATGGTTCATATACTGAAGGAGATTAACTACTTATGTTGAATTTAAATAATGTAAAATAAATAAACAGTATGAACAAAGCAGAGAAACTGAATCGAAACCTAACATATATACTGTCGACTTGTCGCAACTTGTTAAATGCCATTTTAAATAAGCAAGTTAAATTTCGACTAAAACTTGGTCAGTATCAATTTTTCCATCGAGCTATTTGAATAAATTCAGCTTGATCTAACTCTGAGTCTTAAAATCCTTTAATAATCAATGAACGGATAAATTTGGCACCGATCATGTTGATTACTGTCTTCAAAATTCATATGATATTTTCATTTTTTTCTTGGGTCAACAGTCAAATTACGCATCTCAAGAATAAAATTACTAATAAAAGAGTTAGTAGTAGTGGTAGCAGCAGCAGCAACAGCTAAGTTCATACTGTTCAATTAAGGGACCATTTGATAAATTGTCCACATGAAGTTGGATAAACAGCAGTCTTCTTCTTCCCCCATAATCATGAACAAGACTCCAAGAGAAAGAGAAAAAAAGATAGGTTAATGATGGCAATGGAGAAGTAGATGAACCTCATTTTGGCTCCTTTCTTCTCACCACTTTTGACTCCCAACCCCTCATTCACATGCACTTGGAACTTGCTTCACGTGTAATATTCTTAACCCAATTTATATAGTCCAAAATTTACCACCCATTTCTTTGTTTTTTTCTCTCTCCATTATCGTAGATAATATATCATGTGATATCTAGCTAATTCTCCATCAAAAGGTTTCTAATTTTTTTGTTTCGCTATCCATTCTCATTTGAATATTTCTTTGGTGGCCATTTGATTGCAGTTGAGACCCTACAAAGAAATAAACAAAGACGAAAACTGTAACGATCCGGCCGGTCGTTTTGAGTATTACAGCTCCGTTCTCCCATTTACTACTCAATTTATGCTTACAGTTGTATGACTTGCTTGGGTAATTAGTTCGGGTCCGGAAGGATTTCAGAGTGAAATGAGACACTTAGTCTCATAATTGAAAACTTAAGTTGGAAAAGTTGATCGGATGTTGACTTATGTGTAAACAACCTCGCATTTGAATTCTCATGATTCCAATAGCTCCGTATGGTGATTTTGGACTTAGGAGCGTGTCCGAAAAATTATTTGGAGGTTCGTAGGGGAATTAGGCTTGAAATGGCGAAAGTTAATTTTTTTTGGAAGTTTGACCGGGGGGTTGACTTTGATATTGGGGTCGAAATCCGATTCTGAAAATTGAAATAGTTTTGTTATGTCATTTATGACTTGTGTGCAAGATTTGAAGTCATTCCGGATTGATTTGATGTGTTTCAGCACAAGAAATAAAATTTGGAAGTTCAAAGTTCATTAGGCTTGAATCCGGGTGCAATCTGTGTTTTTGATGTTGTTTGAGGCTTCGACTAAGTTCGTATGATATTTTAGGACTTGTTGGTGTATTTGGTTGAGGTCCCGGGGCCTTGGGTGAGTTTCGGATGGTTAACGGATCAAATTTGGACTTAAGGAAAATGCTGGAACTGCTGCCTCTGATGTGATCGCACCTACGAGGGTCTTGACCGCAGGTGCGATGCCGCAGGTGCGGCGGGGTTGACGCAGATGCGGGACTGGGGCTGGCCTGGGGTCTTCGCAGGTGCGGCAAATTTTGCGCAAAAGCGCGACCGCAGATGCGGTCCTAGCATCGCAGAAGTGATCTAGGCTGGCCAAGCCATTCTCGCAAAAGCGAGTTGTTTTCCGCAGAAGCGAGGGTCGCAGGTGCGATCTCTTGACCGCATCTGCGAAAGTGCTGGACAGAACCCTTTAAGTTCGGGGTTTCGCTATTTTTTACCATTTTCGGATTTTGGAGCTCGGCTTGGGCGATTTTGGAGAGGAATTTTTTCACACAACTTGGGGTAAATGTTCTTGACTCCCTTGTAATTATATTTCATAAATTAATCTTCATTTTTGGTGTAAGATTATCGAATCTTCAAGAGAAATCGAAGGAAATTTCTATAATTCCATAAAATGAATTTTCGAGTTTTGAACATCGATTTGAAGTCGGAATTGAGTGAAATTAGTATGGTTGAACTTGTAGTTGAATGGGTTGTCGGATTTTATGAGTTTCGTCGGATTCCGAGGCGTAGGCCCCACGGGCAATTTTTGGAGTGTAATTTTAGATTTTGTGGAAAAATATTTGTATTTTGATACGGAATTAATTCCTATAAATTTTGTGGACTGAATCAAATTAATTGTGGCTAAATTCGAGCCATTCGGAATTTGATACGCGCAAAATGGAATTTCTGGAGCATTGTTTAGCTTGCTCGACATTGGATTCGTCTTGTTCAAGGTAAGTAACTCTTCTAATCTTGGAGCTGAGGGTATGAACCCAGAATATATGTATTATGTGAATTGTTGGGAGGTGACACACATGCTAGGTGACGGGCGTGTGGGCATGTACCATGGAAATTGTGACATAATTATTTCCGTGAAATTTTGTAGTCAAATAATCTTGGCATTTTCTATGTAGTTTTATGTTCTAAAGAAATTGAGCTGAGAATCATATTAAAAATCATGTTGAGGCTATGTGCCAGTATTATTGGGACCCACAAAGATCATATTGCTATGAATTATTTGTTTAAAATTGAAAATTCATACTCAGTCATATTCATGTCATTACATATCATATCTCAATCTCTGTTGTTATTTATTGATACATCACATCATTATTTTTGGGCTATTTTCATGACATTGTGAGCCCATGAGAGAGAGACCGGAGAGATTGATGACTGAGTAAGGCCGAGGGCCCGATTGTGAGGATAATTATGGGATCGGGCTGCACGCCGCAGCAGGCCATGTTGGCTTTATATACTTTATTATAGCACGTGAGTTGTCCGTGCGGATACAGATATTGATACTATAATATGTGAGTTATCCATACAACACGTGAGTTGTCCGTGCAGATTATAGCGCTTGGGCTGAAGGAGCCCCTCCGGAGTCTGTACACACCCCCAGTGAGCGCAGGTATCTACTGAGTGCGAGTGCCGAGTAATTTGGGAGGACTGAGTGACTGTAAGGACTGAGTGACTAGGAGGACTGAGTGATGGGAAGGACTGAGTGAATTGATACTCTGAGAGTATGCATATGAGTTCATCTCTGAGATACATTGCATTGACATGCACACATGATATACATGCATATAGATGTATTTTTCCTCATGATGTACGATATTACATCATTTATGATTTCTCACACATGTTGGCAGATGGGCATAGTGATGTATTTGTTTTACACTGGTTATCTGGAAAGAAAAATGAAACATCTATTTATTATTGAAAGGATTTTTGGGAAAATTATTGTTTTCAAACTTATTCATATTTTTGGCAATTCCGGTAAATGATTTGGATTTCATTGATGTACTTGAAAGGCAGAACTATTTTCAGAAATCATGTTTTTGCTGAGCATTTGATTGTTGAGTTACTTCTGGTATTACTTGTTTAAGTTGTTATGAACTATTGTTGGTTATTGAAGTTGGGACCCGACCTTGGTACAAACTCGTCACTACTTTCAACCTAAGGTTAGGTTTATTACTTATTGAGTACATGGGGTCGGTTGTATTCATACTACACTTCTGCACCTTGCATACAGATATTAGATGTTGATGTTGCTATGTTCGTTGGGAGCTGGATCTGAAGATGTACCTGCATTCCGGTTGCTGTTGCCTCTTGTTCATGGTAGCCTTAGATTCATGAAACTCTGTTTATGTACTTTTCAAACAGATGATGTATTATTTCATACCAGCTTTGTATACTTTATTCTTAGAAGCTCATGATTTATACTACCAGTTCTTGGGAAAATGTATTAGTTTTATTTGTTTTCTTCTAATTAATTGCCTTATTAATTTCATTGGAATTTAATAGTTGGTAATTGGCTTACCTAGCGGGTTGGGTTAAGTGCCATGACGACAGGTGAGACTTTAGGTCGTGACAAGGTGGTATCAGAGCTCTAGGTTCATAGGTTCTACAAATCATGAGCAAGTGTCTAGTAGAGTCTAGCGAATCGGTATTTTGACGTCCATACTTATTTTCGAGAGGCTACAGGGCATTTAGGATATATAATTCCCATCTTTATTTTCTTATCGTGCGAAATTGATTCAGCTTGAGACATAACTCTTTGAATTCCTTCCACGTATTCGTATGCACACATGAGCGCTCGGTATCAGCTCTGCATCGCTGATTCGTGATTCTATGAACGAGGTTCGAGATGTGTATTATGTGTTTTAGTGATGGGCCAGTCTGGAGGACTTGAGGCCAGGTATAGACCGCAGCTTAGGCTCGGTAGCTTCAGTTGTAATATATATATTTGTAACGACCCGGCCGATCGCTTTGAGAATTATAACCCCATTCCCCTATTTACTACTCAATTTATGCCTTACAGTTATTTTATGACTTACCGGGTTAGTTGGTTCGGGTCTGGAAGGATTTTGGTGTGAAATGAGACACTTAGTCTCATAATTGAAAACTTAAGTTGGAAAAGTTAATCGGATATTGAATTATGTGTAAACAACCTCGGATTTGAATTCTGATGATTCCAATAGCTCCGTATGGTGATTTTGGACTTAGGAGCATGTCCGAAAAATTATTTGGAGGTCCGTAGATGAATTAGACTTGAAATGGCGGAAGTAAAATTTTTGGGAAGACGGGGGGCTTGACTTTTTGATATCGGGGTCGAAATCCGATTCTGAAAATTTGAATAGGTCCGTTATGTCATTTATGACTTGTTTGCAAAATTTGAGGTCAATCGGACGTGATTTGATAGGTTTTGGCGTCGTTTGTAGAAATTGGAAGTTTCAAAGTTCATTAGGCTTGAATCTATGTGTGATTCGTATTTTTAGTATTGTTTGATGTGATTTGAAGACTAGACTAAGTTCGTATGATGTTTTAGGACTTGTTGGTATATATGGTTGAGGCCTCGGGGGCCTCAGGTGAGTTTCAGATGGTTAACGGATCAAATTCGGACTTAGAAGAAATCTGGAAAATTTTTGTCTTCTGGTGTGATCGCACGTGCGAGAAATTAGCCGCACCTGCGATGCCGCAGATGCGGCTCATGTTGCGCAGAAGCGGCTCACGCAGGACGGGCGCAGGTGCGGGCAGGCGCACAGGTGAGATGGAATTTTCCGCACCTGCGAAGGCGCATATGCGGTCCAAGGCTCGCAGAAGCGGAGGCAACTGGGCTAAGTGACTTTCGCAGATGCGGTGTTTTCACCGCAGAAGCGAAAATATGGCCGCAGGTGCGAAAGCATTGGCCAGCGTACAAAACAGAAGGGTCCGAGAAATTGTCATTTTTGACATTTCCAAAAGCGGGTGAGGCGATTTTTGAGCGAGAAATCACGAAAAATCTTGAGGTAAGTCACTTGTGATCATTTTTACTCCATAATATTGAATTTTCATCGAATAATCTGACTAGATTACGTGTTTTTGAGGTGTAAATCGGGAATTTGGGCCTAGGGATTTGGAAATAAGATTTGATGATTTGGAGGTCGAGTTGAGGTCGGATTTTGGTAAAATTGGTATGGTTAGACTCTTGGTTGAATGGGCTTTTGGATTTTGTAACTTTTGTTGGGTTCCGAGACGTGGGACTCACGGGCAATATTTGAGCTAAATTTCGAATTTTGATGAAAAATTAGTATTTTCTTATGGAATTAATTCCAATAAATTTTGTTGACTGAATCGAATTATTTGTGGCTAGATTCGAGGCGTTTGAAGGCCAATTCACGAGACAAAGGCATAGCGGAATAAAGAGTTACACGATTTGAGGTAAGTAACAGTTCTAAATTTGATCCTGAGGGTATGAAACCCCGAAATATGTATTATGTGATTGGCTTTGAGGTGACGCACATGCTAGGTGACGGGCGTGTGGGCGTGCACCGTAGGAATTATGACTTGGTCAATTCCATGGAACTGTGTAGTTGAAAAATGTGTTGATATTCGTATATTTTTCCCCGTATTAGAGAAATTGATCTATGAATCATGTTTAAATCATATGTTTACACTGTTGGGACCCACAGAGGTCGTGTACTTGTGAAATTATTTGCTAAGTTGCTGTTTTGCACTCAGTCATAGTTCTATTTGCATGTTTTTACCTCAGTCTCTCTTATTCATTATTTATGCAACATATCATTGTTGTTGGACTGCTTATCATGATTTCTGAGAGCCCGAGAGACTGGAGAGGTTGATGACTGAGTGAGGCCGATGGCCTAATTGTGAGGATATTTATGGGATCAGGTTGCACGCCACGACATGTTTCATTGATTTATGCCATGATTGGTTTGTTATAGCGCTTGGGCTGAAGGAGCCCCTTCGGAGTCTGTACACACCCCCAATGAGCATAGGTACCTACTGAGTGCGAGTGCGAGTGTCGAGTGATGAGTGACTGTGAGGAATGAGTGACTGTGAGGAAAGCGTGACTGTAAGGTTGGAGTGAATGGGAGGACTGAGTGACTGTTACTCTGAGAGGATGCCTTGATTTCATTATTTGCTGCATTTCAGCTGTCATATATCACTATTTTGGAAATTTCGGAAAAACATTATTTTCTGTTTCGGTCAAACTTGATATGAAATTTCAGTGAAATCTTAAATGTTGAACTTGAGAGCATGCCTACTCTTTTATATTGGAAAGTACTGTATTTGGACTTAGCTGAGAAGCTCGTCACTACTTTCAGTTCCTTATTTATTATTGTTACTTATTGAGTTGGTTGTACTCGTACTACACCCTGCACTTCGTGTGCAGATCCAGGTGATCCCGGACACAGTGGGTGTTGATTCTTTCACACAGTTGATTTATCGGAGATTTAGAGGTAGCTGCCATGTTTTGCAGACCTTGTCTCTCCTTCCCTATCTCCTTGTTTACTGTATTTGGTCTTAGACTATTATAGACCGTGTTTTCCAGACTTATAATGTATAGATGCTCATGTACTCAGTGACACCAAGTTTTGAGAGTGTATTTATATCAATATGTGTGGGGTTTTCTCTTAAATTAATTATTATATTTTTCGTATTTAAAAGAAATTGTGGTTTATTGAGGTTGTCGGCTTGCCTAGTATTAAGATATGCGCCATCACGACAGGTGTGATTTTGGGTCGTGACAAGTTAGTATCAGAGCCTAGGTTACATAGGTCTCACGAGTCATGAGCAGGTTTAGTAGAGTCTTGCGGATCGGTACAGAGACGTCTGTACTTATCTTCGAGAGGCTGCCTAACCCTTAGGAAAATTTCACTTTCTGGCATTCTGTCATGCGAATTATTGATTCTGAAAACTAAATTTCCGTTATTCTATTCTCTCAGAAATGGTGAGGACACGTACTACCAAATTGGACGGTCAGCCACTAGTGCCACCAGCTAGGGCCGTGAGAGGCCGTGGCCGTGGTAGAGGCTGGGGCCGAGGTAGAGGTCGAGGTGTAGCTCGTACAACAGTTGGAGCAGCACCTGTAGCACCACCAGTTGCTCTAGCTCAGGAGCATATTCCAGATATGGCTGAGCCGACAGGACCAGCTCAGGCACCAGCTGTGCCCATTGAGATTCCAGGCCTTCAGGAAACTTTGGCCGAGATATTGACAGTTTACACCTCCTTGCTCAGGTGGTTTCGGCTCAGGCCGCACCTACCACTTCTCAGGATGGGGGAGGTACTCATACCCCTGTTGCCCGTACTCCAGATCAAGTGATACAGGGACTTCAGATACCAGGGGCACTACCAGCCCAGCCGACTACAACTGTTCAGGCCTTGGTAGTCCCCGTTATGGAAGATGATGAGCAGAGGAGACTTGAGAGATTTGGGAGGATTTGACCTCTATCATTTAGCGGTGCTGAGTCAGAGGATGCTCAGGGTTTTCTAGATAAGTGCCAGCGGATGCTTCGGATAGCAGGTATTTTGGAGACCAATGGGGTCTCGTTCACTACTTTTCAGTTTTCTGGAGCTGCCTTCAGATGAGACTTATGAAAGGCGTAGGCCGTTCGGTGCAGTACCACTTACATGAAAGGAATTCTCCATTCTCTTTTTAGAGGAGTTTGTGCCGCAGTCTCGCATAGAGGAGCTGCGCAAACAGTTTGAGCAATTACGTCAGGATGGCATATCTGTGACGTAGTACGAGATGAGATTTTTTGAGTTGGATCGTCACGCAGTTTGGTTGGTTCCCACTGATAGGGAGAGGATTAGGAGGTTCATTGATGGCCTCACATATCAGCTACGATTACTTATGACTCGGGAGAGAGTATCTGGTGCTACTTTTGATGAGGTAGTTGACATTGCTCGATAGATAGAGATGGTCCGTAGTCAGGAACGTGGAGAGAGAGAGGCCAAGCAGCCTCGTGGACCAGGTGATTTCAGCGGTATTCCTTCAGGGGATCAGTTTTACCGCGGCAGGGGTCGCCCTTACAGACACGCACAGACGGGTCATCCAGTTCACCGTGGTGCATCATCCAACCATGGTTCATATAGTTCTCATCAGGATCAGTCATCTCTCAATGCCCTTCCAGCCTAGAGTTCGTCCCGTGCTCCTTCAGTTCAGGGTTTATTTGCACCGGATGCTTCTAGCAGTTATTCTGGAATTCGGGAATATGTGGAGACAATGTCCTCGTCGTTCGGGAGGTCCAGTGCAGCAAAGAAGTCAGACTACGACTTTGGCACCAGTTACTTCACCACCGCCCAGCCAGCTCGGGGTGGGGGTCAGTCAGCTAGGGGTCGCCCAAGAGGGGGAGGCCGATCAGGTGTCGGTCAGGCCCGATTTTATGCTTTTTTTGCCAGGCCAAATGTTGTTGCTTCAAATGCAGTGATCAGATGTATTGTTTCAGTGTGACACATGGAGGCTTCTATATTATTTGACCCTGGTTCCACTTATTCATATGTATCATCGTATTTTGCTCGTTATTTGGATATGCCCCATGAGTCCTTAGTTTCACCTGTTCGTGTATCTACACCGGTGGGCGATATTATTACTGTGGACCGTATGTATCGGTCGTGTGTGGTAACTATTGGGGAACTGGAGACTAGAGTTGATCTTTTATTACTTGGTATGGTTGATTTCGATGTAATTCTGGGTATGGATTGGTTGTCTCTATGTCATGCTATTCTGGACTGTCACGCAAAAATTGTGACGTTGGCGATGTCGGGGTTGCCAAAGGTTGAATGGAGAGGTTCTCTAGATTTTGTTCCTAGCAGGGTAATTTCTTATTTGAAGGCCCAACGTATGGTTGGAAAGGGATGTTTGTCATATTTGGCCTTTGTGAGAGATGTTGATGCAGATACTCCTATTATTGATTCAGTACCGGTCGTACGAGACTTTTTCGGATGTATTTCCTGCAGACCTGCCGGGTATGCCACCCGACCGGGATATTGATTTCGGTATTGATTTGGTGCCAGACACTCAGCCCATTTCTATTTCTCCGTATCGTATGGCACCAACTGAGTTAAAAGAATTAAAAGAGCAACTTCAGGAACTCCTTGATAAGGGGTTTATTAGGCCTAGTATGTCACCTTGGGGTGCACCAGTTTTGTTTGTGAAAAAGAAAGATGGTACTATGCAGATGTGCATTAATTACAGACAATTGAACAAAGTTACAATCAAGAACAAATATCCTTTGCCGCGTATTGATGATTTATTTGACCAATTTCAGGGAGCAAGGGTATTCTCCAAAATTGATTTGAGATCGGGGTATCACCAGTTGAAAATTCGGGATTCAGATATTCTAATGACAGTATTCAAGACTCGTTATGGCAATTATGAATTTCTTGTGATGTCATTTGGGCTAACCAATGCCCCAACGACATTTATGCACCTGATGAATAACGTATTCCAGCCGTATCTTGACTCATTTGTCGTGGTATTTATTGATGATATCCTGGTGTACTCACGTAGCCAGGAGGAGCATGCATAACACTTGGGTATTGTATTGCAGAGGCTGAGAGAGGAGAAACTATATGCCAAATTCTCTAAGTGTGCGTTCTGGCTTAATTCAGTGGCATTCTTGGGACACATAGTGTCCAGTGAAGGAATTAAGGTGGATCCGAAGAAAATAGAGGCAGTTCAGAGTTGGCCTAGACCATCTTCAGTTACTGAGATTCAGAGTTTTCTCGGCTTGGCTGATTATTATCGTCGCTTCGTGGAGGGTTTCTCATCTATTGCATCGCCTATGACTAAATTGACCCAGAAAGGTGCTCCGTTCAGGTGGTCGGATGAATGTGAAGAGAGCTTCCAGAAGCTCAAGATGGCTTTGACTACAACCCCAGTATTGGTGTTGCCTACAGGTTCAGGGTCTTATACTGTGTATTTTGACGCGTCGCATATTAGTCTCGGCGCAGTGCTGATGCAAAAAGGTAGGGTGATTGCCTATGCATCCAGACAGTTAAAGGTACATGAGAAGAATTATCCGGTCCACGACCTTGAGTTAGCAACTATTGTTTATGCCTTGAAGATTTGGCGGCATTATTTTTACGGTGTCTATTGTGAGGTTTATACCGACCACTGGAGTCTACAACATCTGTTTAAACAGAAGGATCTTAATTTGCGGCAGCAGAGGTGGTTGGAGTTGCTTAAGGATTATGATGTCACCATTCTTTATCATTCCGGAAAGGCCAATGTGGTGGACGATGCCTTGAGTCGTAAGGCGGAGAGTTTGGACAGCTTAAAATACTTACCGGTAGCAGAGAGGCCTTTAGCCTTGGATGTTCAGGCCTTGGCCAACCAGTTTGGTAGATTGGATATTTCCTAGCTGAGTCGAGTTTTGGCTTGTATGGTTTCTCGGTCTTCTTTATATGATCGTATCAGAGAACGTCAGTATGGTGACCCTCATCTGCTTGTCCTTAAGGACATGATTCAGCACAGTGATGCCAAAGAAGTCACTATTGGGGATGACAGTGTATTACGGATGGAGGGCAGGCTATGTGTGCCTAATGTAGATGGTTTGCATGAGTTGATTCTCGAGGAAGCTCACAGTTCGCGGTACTCCATTCATCCAGGTGCCGCGAAGATGTATCAGTATTTGAGGCAACCCTATTGGTGGAGGCGAATAAAGAAAGATATAGTTGGGTTTGTAGCTCAGTGTTTAAATTGTCAACAGGTGAAATACGAGCATCAGAGACCGGGCAGATTGCTTCAGAAACTTGAAATTCCGGAGTGGAAGTGGGAGCGTATTACCATGGACTTCGTAGTTGGGCTCCCACGAACTTTGAGGAAGTTTGATGCTGTTTGGGTGATTGTAGATTGGTTGACCAAGTCCGCGCACTTTATTCCAGTGGGTACTACTTATTCTTCGGAACGGTTGGCTGAAATTTATATTCGCAAGATTGTTTGCCTACACGGTGTGCCAGTGTCTATCATTTCAAATCGGGGCACACAGTTTACATCACAGTTTTGGAGAGCAGTGCAGCAAGAATTAGGTGCACAGGTTCAGCTAAGTACAACATTTCACCCTCAGACGGACGGACAGTCCGAGCGCACTAGTCAAATATTGGAGGATATGCTATGCGCTTGTGTCATTGATTTTGGAGGTTCTTGGGATAAATTTCTGCCACTCGTGGAGTTTGCTTACAATAATAGCTACCAATCGAGCGTTCAAATGGCTCCGTATGAGGCTTTATATGGGAGACGGTGTCAGTCTCTGGTGGGTTGGTTTGAGACGGGTGAGGCTAGGCTATTGGCTACTAACTTATTTCAGGATGCTTTGGAGAAGGTTAAATTAATTCAGGAGCGGCTTCATCGTCGCAGTCTAGATAGAAGAGTTATGCTGACAGGAAGGTCCGTGATGTTTCTTACATGGTTGGGGAGAAGGTTCTGCTCAAGATTTCACCCATGAAGAGTGTGTTGAGGTTCGGGAAGAAGGGCAAGTTGAGCCCTCGGTATATTGGACCTTTTGAGATATTTAAGAAAATTGGAGAGGTGACTTCTGAACTTGCTTTGCCACCTAGTCTATCGAGTGTTCATCCAGTATTCCATGTATCCATGCTCCGAATGTATGTTAGGGATCCGTCTTATATTCTGGATTTCAGTACATTGCAGTTGGGCGGTAATTTGACTTATGATGTGGAGCCGGTGGCTATTTCAGACCGGCAGGTTCGAAAGCTGAGGTCAAAGAACATAGCATCAGTGAAGGTATAGTAGAGAGGCCAACCAGTCGGAGAAGCTACTTGGGAGATTGAGCAGGAGATGCGGAGCAAATATCCACACATATTTGAGATTCCAGGTATGATTCTAAACTTGTTCGAGGACAAACGTTTGTTTAAGAGGGGAAGAATGTAACGACCCGGCCAGTCAATTTGAGTATTATAACCACATTCCCCCATTTACTGCTCAATTTATGCCTTATAATTTTTTTATGACTTACCGGGTTAGTTGGTTCGAGTCTGGAAGGATTTCAGAGTGAAATGAGACACTTAGTCTCATAATTGAAAATTTAAGTTGGAAAAGTTAACCGGATGTTGATTTATATGTAAACAACCTCAGATTTGAATTCTGATGATTCCAATAGCTCCGTATGATAATTTTGGACTTATGAGCGTGTCCGAAAAATTATTTGGAGGTCCGTAGAGGAATTAGGCTTGAAATGGCGAAAGTGGAATTTTTGAGAAGTTTGACCGGGGGCTGACTTTTTGATATCGGGGTCGAAATCTGATTCTGGAAATTTGAATAGGTCCGTTATGTCATTTATGACTTGTGTGCAATATTTGAGGTCAATCGGACGTGATTTGATAGGTTCCAGCATCGTTTGTAAAAATTGAAAGTTTCAAAGTTCATTAGGCTTGAATCTAAGTGTGATTCGTGTTTTTAGTATTGTTTGATGTGATTTGAAGACCCGACTAAGTTCGTATGATATTTTAGGACTTGTTAGTATATTTGGTTGAGGTCCCGGGGGCCTCGGGTGGTTAACGGATCAAATTCGGACTTAGAAGAAATCTGAGAAATTTCTGTCTTCTGGTGTGATCGTACCTGCGAGAAATTGGCTGTAGGTGCGATGCCGCAAATACGGCTCATGTTGCGCAGAAGTGGCTCACGCAGGACGGGCGTAGGTGCGATGGAATTTTCCGTACCTGCGAAGGCGCAGATGCGATCCAAGGCTCACAGAAGCGGAGGCAGCTGAGCTAAGTGACTTCATCAGATGCGGTGTTTTCACTGCAGAAGCGGGACCGCAGATGCGGAAATATGGCCGCATGTGCGAAAGCACTGGGCAGTGTACAAAACAAAAGGGTCCGAGAAATTGTCATTTTTGACATTTCCAAAAGCGGGGGAGGCGACTTTTGAGCGAGAAATCACGAAAAATCTTGAGGTAAGTCACTTGTGATCATTTCTACTCCATAATATTGAATTATCATCGAATAATCCTACTTGATTACGTGTTTTTGAGGTGTAAATCGAGAATTTGGGCCTAGGGATTTGGAAATAAGATTTGATGATTTGGAGGTCGAGTTGAGGTCGGATTTTGGTAAAATTAGTATGGTTAGACTCATGGTTGAATGGGCTTTCGGATTTTGTAACTTTTGTCGTGTTCCGAGACGTGGGACCCACGAGCGATTTTTGAGCTAAATTTCGTATTTTGATGGAAAATTAGTATTTTGTTATGGAATTAATTTCGATAAATTTTGTTGACTGAATTGAATTATTTGTGGCTAGATTCGAGGCGTTTGGAGGCCAATTCACGAGGCAAAGGCATAGCGGAATAAAGAGTTACACGATTTGAGGTAAGTAACTGTTCTAAATTTGGTCTTGAGGGTATGAAACCTCGGAATATGTATTATGTGATTGGCTTTGAGGTGACGCACATGCTAGGTGATGGGCGTGTGAGCGTGCACCATAGAAATTATGACTTGGTCAATTCCATGGAACTGTGTAGTTGAAAAATCTGTTGATATTCGTACATTTTTCCTCGTATTAGAGAAATTGATCTATGAATCATATTTAAATCATATGTTTAAACTGTTGGGACCCACATAGGTCGTGTACTTGTGAAATTATTTGCTAAATTGTTGTTTTGCACTCAGTCACAGTTCTATTTGCACATATTTACCTCAATCTCTCTTATTCATTATTGATGCATCATATCATTGTTGTTGGGCTACTTATCATAATTTCTGAGAGCCTGAGAGACTGGAGAGGTTGATGACTGAGTGAGGTCGAGGGCCTAATTGTGAGGATATTTATGGGATCGGTTGCACGCCGCAGTATGTTTCATTGATTTATGCCATGATTGACTTGTTATAGCGCTTGGGCTGAAGGAGCCCCTCCGGAGTCTGCAGACACCCCAGTGAGCGTAGTGTCACGGGCCCATATCCTTACATTGGGTAGCGGCACCTGCTCGCCCGTGCGGCGCCTGCAGTTCCCCTCGCTGCAGGCCAACCTGTTTCCTTTCCCAGGATTCCCAAGCACGATCCTGTGCCTGTTGGTGGGACTCGCCCGTAGGCTCACCCCAACTTGTGCCGCCCGTAAAATGTCTAGGCCCTTGGCCCTAGATATGTCATGGCGCTTCATCTTAGGATCACAATCCATGCGCGCCCTGGGGGAATTGGCTTAGGACATGTCTTGTCCCTCGCCCAAGACTGAGCATCGCTTTCGCGTGCACAACCCAATCCTTAAGTTTGACACTTGCCTAGTGCATCCGTGACTAGCTCGTGCCTTGCCCGAGTAAGGCGACCTTTAGCCCTTGGCCATTGTCATGCACACCTTTCGTGCCATGCCCATATATTGCCCTCGCGACATGCTTCCATCCCGAATAGTGCAGTGTCGCCCCACAACTGCACCTTTAGGCCAACGGACCCTTACTTGCATGGTTGAACCCAAGCCATGCTCACAAGTCGACACATGATGCCCTTATGATAGGTGCATCAAGTATCCAATCGGCACGGATGTCTCATTCCAACATTCAGCAGCTCGCGGGGTTGGCCGTCCCACACATCGAGCCTCCAGCACCACTTTGATGCCCAACGCTAGCCCGAAGGCGTTGCGCTGTCCATAGAGTTCCTAAACTCATATGGATACCTTTGACACTCCTTTGAGTCATCTAGGCAGGCCCTTGAGGTTGCCCCCAAGGTAGCTCGTTCAATACGGCTTGGTGGCAGCACGTTTGGGGGAGGCAGGTCGGAGCTTTCATCACCTATACCCCCCTTATATATGCTTAAAATTAAAAGGCCCAAGTTGCCCGAGTAGACAGATCTACGTCAGACAATCAGAAGAGCCTTTTCTCACCAGTTCTTGGCCAAAATTATAACTCCAAAGTGCGAGTTGTGACAATAGGTACCTACTGAGTGCGAGTGCGAGTGCCGAGTGATGAGTGACTGTGAGGAATGAGCGACCATGAGGAAAGAGTGACTATGAGGAAAGAGTGACTGTGAGGTTGGAGTGAATGGGAGGACTGAGTGACTGTTACTCTGAGAGGATGCATTGATTTCATTATTTGCTGCATTTCAGCTGTCATATATCACTATTTTGAAAATTTCGGAAAAATATTATTTTCTGTTTCGGTCAAACTTGATATGAAATTTTAGTGAAATCTTAAATGTTGAACTTGAGAGCATGCCTACTCTTTTATATTGGAAAGTACTGTATTTGGACTTAGCTGAGAAGTTCGTCACTACTTTCGGTTCCTTATTTATTATTGTTACTTATTGAGTTGGTTGTACTCATACTACACCCTGCACTTCGTGTGCATATCCAGGTAATCCCGGACATAGTGGGTGTTGATTCCTTCACACAGTTGATTTTTCGGAGATTTAGAGGTAGCTGTCATGTTTCGCAGACCTTGTTTCTCCTTCCCTATTTCCTTGTTTACTATATTTGGTCTTAGACTATTATAGACTGTGTTTTCCATACTTATAATGTATAGATGATCATGTACTCAGTGACACCAGGTTTTGGGAGTGTATTTATATCAGTACGTGTGGGGTTTTCTCTTAAATTAATTATTATATTTTTCACATTTAAAAGAAATTGTGGTTTATGGAGGTTGTCTACTTGCCTAGTATTAAGATAGGCGGCATCACGACATGTGTGATTTTGGGTCGTGACAACATTTAGACTTATATGTCCGGTAATTCCCCTATGAGTGGAATTTATGGCTCGATGAGCGGTGGAATGGCTTTGTGATGAGTATGATTTAACTGCGGGATGTGTTAAGACAATTTGAATGTGACGAGGAGTGTTTTCTTGAAATGTAAAGGAAGGTCATTGGGTGCTTTATTTTCGTTTTGATGTGACGTACAATCTCGAGTATGAATGTTTTAAAGGATCTTTCACGTTGTTAAATTTTGGGACAAATTAAATTCTCATGTATGGTTAATGAGTTTGGACTCAGAAAGATTAAGTGATTTCATAGTAATTGTAATTGCGAAAGGGTATAACAAGATACCAATTTGAGGCTAAGCAGGTGGGTTATCCCCTGCGGAGTAATCTACGTAGGTGTATCCCTTATAATGTGAATGGAGAGAGCTTCTTTTCTGCTAGTGGGGCGTATGTGTTGAGACTTGAATTTGAATCTGGTTGAGAAAATTGACTTGAGTGTCAAGAGAATGAATGCGAGTTTAGCGGACGATTGGGGTATTTTATGGCTGGCGTAGTATGAGCTTGAGAAGGATTTTCGTTGAACTGACCACGGTGTTATGGCAGTAATAGAATATGGGTACTGCGAATTATCGAGTGTTTTAATTGATGACTTTGAGCCAAGTGGGGGAGCCTGCTATTGACAATTCAATTTCATGGTTATATGTTAAATTTTAGTTTTGGTCTGAGGCATATTTGTGGATTAGTTATGACTTGCAGAGGTTGAGATCGAGGATGACTCGAATACTGAAATTCCTAGATACAAGATATATTGCACTTTATGAGTATATGAAAATCATGGGAGGAGTGAGTTGTTAATTGTGAAGGATGTAGTGCGCACGGAGTATGAATTTGATTGGTGGTGTTAGGGAAGGGTTACCACTTTGAGTGTTGTTGTGCTAATGAGGCACGTGTCTTTCAGCCCATTTGGGTGATGCAATTTAGATTTGAGCAAAATGGGTGACTCCCAAGAAGGTTCTAATGGGTTCTAGAATTATATATAGCAATCGAGAAGATTTGTGTATGGATAGAATCTGAGATTTACATTTAGTGGTGCCGGGATTTGCAGTAATTCTGTATGATTATGAATTCTACATTTTTGTATAAGAAAGGTAAGAAGAACAATTTCAAATTCACATAAGGTATTTTCAGAGTGAGTGTTACAGTTGTGGTATTTATGAAGTTGCTTAAGAAGAATACAGTTGCTTATGGCCCGTAGGGCATTGTGGTTCTATGCTAATTTTTTTTGGGTGAGTTGTGGTTAACGATCGTGGCGTTTTAGCAAGGAGAAGTATCAATCTGAAGATAAATTAGGAAGGGACTCGGAGAAATAGGACAACTTGGTAGTTGGTTGGATCAGTATGGTAATGGATATGATCGATTCTTTGGGTGCTTATGATGTGGGGGTTTTTCTACAGGTGCTTTGTGCCGATATTCTTGTGTTTTGGTGACCTACGTGGTTTGGTCGAGTTAGAGGAATTTAGTTTTAATAGCTTGGTTATGTGCAAATGGATTTCAAAGTATTTTTGATGGTTTCTACCATGGTTTGAACCAGATATTTTCTACCGGTGTGGGGAATATGTTGTGCATTGTGATTTTCTCTTGGAAGGAAGCAAGAGAAAGGTTTCTAACTAACCAGGTATGTAATTTGCTGGTGACTCAGAGTTGATAATGGGATTCTTGTGCTTGTCACATGATGGCATAATAGATGTGGTGTGCTGTGCGGGTTTAGGATTTACACGTACAAGGTGACAGTTCAGTCTTAAAGAGAAGGTAATGAATGTTGGACATCATGGTCAGTTTTAGATATTTCGATTAATGTTATAACTGCTCGGTAATTTTTGAGAAGAGTGCGCATTTCAAAAAGCGCATTGTGTTTTGATTTACGGATGTTATTAGTATTGCGGTACTCACCTAGTTGATAGACTGCTGATATTCAAATTATTGCTATGTGGCACCGAAGAATTATGGAAATATTCCGAGTGGAATGATCGTGCATTAAAGAGGTGTTAGTCATTCTAGTGATGGAGTTGGGATCAGTTACGGTGATTCATGTGCTCGATGAATTTGGAGACTAGGAGTTCTCAAAAGCATATTATTTCGGGTTGCGACCTGTTTGAGGTGAGTATTTTATTTAAACTCAGTGGAGGTACTAGTTGCATTAATTATTTGTGATAGCTACGCTCTATGAGTGTGCATATATGTGAGGTTTGAGCCCATGTGCGGGCATCAGGGCAAGTATTCATACTCGGAAGAATGCTTAGGCTATGATATGCCTAGAGTTGAATGTTAAGCGTAAAGTTATAACGTTCTCGTATTTATACCTTTGTTGAGAACTATCTTAGTCATACTCGAGGTTACAAAGAGACTAATTTCCTGAATGAACTGGAAAGTTACTATTTCTGCGTTAATTTGCCGATTTGAATTGTGATAGCAGACTTTGCATATGCCTACACTATGGTGTGTTATTTATACTAGTCCAGGAGCATGAGAATCTTATTTCATTATCATATACAAGTGTACTTATTTAATTACTCATGTATGATATGCTGGGATTAGAGGCCTGCGACCATGCCAGACGATTCATATTATTGGCACGTGAGTTATCCGTGCCGTGTGTGGGAATTTTAATTCTATGATAATTTATCTGATTCATTAATTTCCTTCCTATACAATTGTGCACATACGCTTACGGTTATCCTCTTCACAAAATTTGAGGAGTTGGTTGTAATATTGTGGTTGTGGTGGTGCTTGTTGAACTTGCAATACGGTTCTCATCCTTGAGATATCTCCCATATTTAGGTACACTAATTACGCAGTTGTGACTGGAATTATATTGATGTGGCGTGTCTGCGGGAGAGTTGTATTTAATAATATAAGGTCATTGGACCTAGAATGGGTACTATCATGTTTGATTACAGTATATTCGGAAGGATAATATTGAAAGTCGGCTTAGCAAGTGATTATGGTTCTGGTTGGGGCGAGAGAGCTCCATGACTTGTTGATCTGATAAGGGGTTACGAGATTTTGCATGTTTCTTTATTATCAACAGTGTACGAAGGTTGTGGTATGAAGTTTTGTTCGATATGAGGTTTAATGCTAGTACTTGGTTGGTTTGAAGTAGTTATTGTGATCAGGAATGGTGCTACGAGCGGGCGAGTTGTGTAATATGCTGGGTGATTATATCCTTGATTATAGTTATAGCTCGATGTAGCTTGTTCAGACTCATACAACATGTAAATGTAAGATTCGTATCTTGAAAAGAAATTCTGAATGTTGGGAATTGAATTCCAAGGTTTTTGGGCTAAGGTTAAATTAAGGATTTTTAGTTGTATTGTGTTGTCAGGCCTATATAGAATAGGGCGACGTGGGATCAGCCCCGGGTACGTGCATGGTAATATGGAATAGTGATTTGATGGCTCGAAAACAACTCTTGGCACGTTCAAGGACGAACATATGTTTAAGTGGGGGAGAATGTAATGACCCGGTCGGTCATTTTGAGTATTACAGCTCCGTTCCCCCATTTACTGCTTAATTTATGCTTTACAGTTATTGTATGACTTGCCGGGATAATTGGTTCGGGTTCGGAAGGATTTCGGAGTGAAATGAGACACTTAGTCTCATAATTGAAAACTTAAGTTGGAAAAGTTGACCGGATGTTGACTTATGTATAAACGAACTCGGATTTGAATTCTGATGATTCCAATAGCTCCTTATGGTGATTTTGGACTTAGGAGCGTGTCCGAAAAATTATTTGGAGGTTCGTAGTGGAATTAGGCTTGAAATGGCGATAATTAAATTTTATTTTTGGAAGTTTGACTGAGGGGTTGACTTTTTGATATCGGGGTAAAAATTCGATTCTGGAAATTGGAATAGTTTTGTTATGTCATTTATGACTTGTGTGCAAGATTTGAAGTCATTCCAGATTGATTTGATGTGTTTCGGCACAAGACATAGAATTTGAAAGTTTAAAGTTATTAGGCTTGAATCCGGGTGCAATTTGTATTTTTGATGTTGTTTGATATGATTTGAGGCTTCGACTAAGTTCGTATGATATTTTAGGACTTGTTGGTGTATTTGGTTGAGGTTTTGGGGGCCTCGGGTGAGTTTCGAATGTTTAACAGATCAAATTCAAACCTAAGAAAAATGCTGGAACTGCTGCCTCTTATGTGATCGCACTTGCGAGGGTCTTGACCGCAGGTGCGACGGGGTTGACAGAGATGCGGGACTGGGGTTGGCCTGGGGTCTTCGCAGGTGTAGCGAATTTTGCCCAAAAGCGCGACCGCAGATGTGGTACTAGCATCGCAGAAGCGATCTAGACTGGCCAAGCCATTCTCGCAGAAGCAAGTTGTTTTCCACAGAAGCGAGGGTCGCAGGTGCGACCTCTTGACCGCATCTGCGAAAGTGTTGGACAAAACCCTTTAAGTTCGGGGTTTCGCTTTTTTTCACCATTTTCAGATTTTGGAGCTTGACTTGGGCGATTTTGGAGAGGAATTTTTTCACACAACTTGGGGTAAGTGTTCTTGACTCCCTTGTTATTATATTTCAGGAATTAATCTTCATTTTTGGTGTAAAATTATCGAATCTTCAAGAGAAATCGAAGGAAATTTCTATAATTTCATAAAACAAATTTTCGAGTTTTGAACATCGATTTGGAGTTGGAATTGAGTGAAATTAGTATGGTTGAACTTGTAGCTGAATGGGTTATCGGATTTTGTAAGTTTCGTCAGATTTCGAGACGTGGGATCCACATGCAATTTTTGGAGTGTAATTTCAGATTTTGTGGGAAAATATTTATATTTTGATACGGAATTATTTTCTATAAATTTTGTGGACTGAATCAAATTAATTGTGGCTAGATTCGAGCCGTTCGGAAGTTGATACGCGCAGAATGGAATTTCTGGAGCATTGTTTAGCTTGCTCGACTTTGGATTCGTCATGTTCGAGGTAAGTAACTCTTCTAATCTTGGAGCTGAGGGTATGAACCCTGAATATATGTATTATGTGAATTGTTGGGAGGTGACGCTCATGCTAGGTGACGGACGTGTGGGCGTGCACCATGGAAATTGTGACATAATTGTTTCTGTGGAATTTTGTAGTCAAATAATCTTGGCATTTTTTATGTAGTTTTATGTGCTAAAGAAATTGAATTGAGAATCATATTAAAAATCATGTTGAGGCTATGTGCCAGTATTATTGGGACCCACAGAGGTCATATTGCTGTGAATTATTTATTTAAAATTGAAAATTCATATTCAGTCATATTCGTGTCATTATATATCATATCTCAGTCTCTGTTGTTATTTATTGATACATCACATTATCATTTTCAGGCTATTTTCATGACATTGTGAGCCCATGAGAGAGAGACTGGAGAGATTGATGACCGAGTAAGGCCGAGGGTCTGATTGTGAGGATAATTATGGGATCGGGCTGCACGCCGCAGTAGGCCATGTTGGCTTTATATACTTTATTATAGCACGTGAGTTGTCCATGCGGATACAGATATTGATACTATAGCATGTGAGTTATCCGTACAACACGTGAGTTGTCCATGCAGATTATAGCGTTTGGGCTGAAGGAGCCCCTCCGGAGTCTGTACACACCCCCAGTGAGCGCATGTACCTACTGAGTGTGAGTGCCGAGTGGGAGTGCTGAGCGATTTGGGAGGACTGAATGACTGTGAGGACTGAGTGACTGTGAGGATTGAATGACTGAGAGGACTGAGTGAATTGATACTCTGAGAGTATGCATATGAGTTCATCTATGAGATACATTGCATTGACATGCACACATGACATACAGTCATAGAGATGTATTTTTCCTCATGCTGTACGATATTACATCATTCATGATTTCTTACACATGTTGGCATATGGGCATAGTGATGCATTTATTTTACACTTGTTATGTGGAAAGAAAAATGAAACATCTATTTATTATTGAAAGGATTTTGGAAAAATTATTATTTTCAAACTTATTCATATTTTTGGCAATTTCGGTAAATGATTTGGGTTTTATTGATGTACTTGAAAGACAGAACTATTTCAGAAATCATGTTTTTGCCGAGCATTTGATTGTTGAGTTACTTCTGGTATTACTTGTTTCAGTTGTTATGAACTATTGTTGGTTATTGAAGTTGGGGCCCGACCTTGGTACACGTCGTCACTACTTTCAACCTAAGGTTAGGTTTATTACTTATTGAGTACATGGGGTCGGTTGTACTCGTACTACACTTCTGCACCTTGCGTGCAGATATTAGATGTTAATGTTGATGTGTTCGTTGGGAGCTGGATCTGAAGATGTACCTGCGTTCCGGTTGCTGCTGCCTCTTGTTCATGGTAGCCTTAGATTAATGAAACTCAGTTTATGCACTTTTCAAACAGATGATGTATTATTTCATACCAACTTTGTATACACTATTCTTAGAAGCTCATGATTTGTACTACCAGTTCTTGGAAAAATGTATTAGTTTTATCTATTTTCTTCTAATTAATTGCCTTATAAATTTCATTGGAATTGGATAGTTGGTAATTGGCTTACCTAGCGGGTTGGGTTAGGTGCCATCACGACATGTGAGACTTTGGGTCGTGACAAAACAAGAAGGAAACAAAAAAGGAAAAAGGAAAGAAAGAATCCCCCACCCAGGCCACAAGAGAAAAAGTTTCATATACTAAGAGGTCGTTTGGTAGCTGGTTGTAGGGTGAGTTATTTATGTATTAAAAGTAATATCACTAATATGTACTATATTTGGTAGCATTTAGTTACTTTGTACATATAAAGTAAGTCAGCATAACTAATGTTATGTTTGATTGCTTTTCTCATTAGGGGTATAAGTAATGCATAAATAAGTTATACAACAAATCTAATATATTATTTATGCAAGGTAGAATTATGGAATAACTAATACATGGATTAAACAATCAAATAATAAAACTGGCCCTCTATATATATATATATATATATATATATATATATATATATATATATATATATATATATATTTTAAATTACACAATTGTATAAATAAAATAAAGTAAACATTTAACAAAAAATAATCTCTACCTTACAATCCATAAATTACTAATTCTCGTATTACTAATCCTTTACATAACTAATCCCTTCTTAATCATGCATAACTAAACCTTGCATAATTAATCCTACGTAACTAAATTTTGCATAACTAATACTTGCATTTAATTCCTACATAATTAATCCCTATATTACTAATATCTGTATAACTCTAACCAACAACACATCGATGCCTAGTGGTATAATCTTTTTCTTTGAGTAAGTTATAGTAGATGACTATCCGACCATTTCCTCAACCAAAAATAACTTTATACGATTGAAATATCTTTCCTTCATTTCTTACAAAATCAGGAAGTTCAAAAAATTATTGGATTTTTACCTTCCTATACACTATTTGAAACCTTATTACCCCCCTTACTCAAGTTTCAATTTAATTTCATGGTCATATATAATTTACCAATTATAAACAAATAAGTTTTAAATGAGTATCCCTTTATATTAGGAAGTGAATAAGGAATATCAGTTATTTTCTTATCCCTTTATACTTGCCCACTCTCTCTCTCTGTCTCCGTCTCTCTCTCTCTCACTCTTCGTCTCTCTACTCTCTTTCTCTATTTTTTTTCCATAATTTTTCTTCATTTGATGTTTTCTATTTTTTATGCTTTCTTGTTGTATAGAGTTTTAATGGAATTCATCAATGGATTTCAATCGTTTTAAATTAGCAATTTTCTTTCATGTTGTACAATTGGTGTTCAAATTGAAATTGTCAATTAATAAATTTTGAAGGTGTTTGACTCTCCACCATTGACAGCCATTAAAAAGGTTTGAAGCTTTGAAATTGTGATGACCCAAAATGTCATCTTTAAATTTAATAAGTAATTTTGTATTCTAAGACCTCGAAAAAGCACCATGTATAATTCTTTGACTTACGTGCGCAGTCCGTACAATTTTCCGAAAATTTTTTATGTGAAAAATGGATTAAAATGTGAAATAGAGCTTTAAAACTCAACTGAGTTGACTTTGGTCATAATTTTAAGCAAACGGACCCGGATCAGTATTTTGACAATTCCGATAGGTCCGTATCGTAATTTGGGACTTGAGCTTATGCCCGGAATCAAATTTCGAGGTCCCTAGCCCGAGATATGAAATTTTGATGAAAAATTAAAAGCTTGAAAGTTTAATGATTTTTAAGAAATTACTGAAATTGGATTTATTGACCTCGGATCCGTATTTTGGTTTCGGAGCCCGATATAGGTCCACTATAATATTTATGACTTGTCTGCCGAATTTGGTGAGAATTAGAGTTGATTTGACGTGATTCGGACGTCCGGTTATAAAAATATAAGATTTAAAGTTTTCTTGAAAATTTCCTTTGAATTGATGTCCGATTCATAGTTTTAGGTGTTATTTTGGCAATTTGATCGTGCGAGCAAGTTCGTATGATGTTTTAAGACTTGTGTGCATGTTTGGTTTGGAGCCCCGGGCTCGGGTGAGTTTCGGATAGGATACAGGATGATTTTGAACTTAGAAAATCTGGTTTTTCTGCAACTTCAGGCTTCTGGTATTTCCTTCATCGTGTTCGCGAATGTACTCTCGCGAACGCGAAGAGCAAAATGGGCCGGCTGAATTTTCCTTCTTCGCTAATGCGAAGCTATGGGGACTTTACCCTTCGCGAACGCGACCAGCTCAACGCGAACGCGAAGCTTTAGAGGCCTGGGGGAGGGGTCAGTTGTCCTTCTACCCGAACGCGAGCACTGGCACGCGAACGCAAAGGCCATGGGAAAAAAGCCTTCGCAAACGCGAAGGAGGACTCGCTAACGTGAAAGTCACGAGCTGCTATTTATCACGAACGTGACAGGCCCTTCGCGAACGCGAAGAAGGCTTGACGCCTGTGACTTAAAACAGAACTAAAACGAGATTTTTCTCATTTTTCACAAACCCTCAATTATAACTCGGCTTAGGGGCGATTGCTAAGGAGTTTTTTACGATTTCGAACTGGGTAAGTATTCTTTATCATATAATGATTGTATTGCATAAATCTAAGTCTATATTCATTATTTATTTCGGATTTAGACGGAAGAAATTAGAATTTTTGTTAAACTTTCCAAAAACAAAAAATTTAGATTTGAAGGTCCATTTGACATCGGAATTGGATAATTTTTATATGGTTGGACTCGTCTCGGAATGGGTGTTCAGATTTCGTAAGTTTTTCCGAGATTTGAGATGTGGGTCCCACTGTCAAATATTTAAATGAATTTCGGATTTTTATCCGAAAAATTTGTAAATTCATATGGAATTAATTCCTATGATTAGTATTGAATATATCGAATTGTTTGTGAATAGATTTGAAGCTTTCGGAGTCCAATTTAAAAGGAAAAGCTGTGATTGAATAAAAGGAAAAACTTGAGGGAATAGAACTCTTAAATTATTTGTTATGTGAATTGCATGTGAACGACGTATAGGTGAGGTGACGAGTATCTATACGTTGTCAAATTAATTATTTTTCTGCTTACTTGAAAAATCATAAATTATTTTAAATCATAAATTAATTATCATAATAATTGTTTCTCTCCTATTCTTTGTCAAATATTAATTCTTGAATTCCTGCATTAATTGTTACATGCTATTTGAATTACGTGTTTAATTGTTATTTGACATTTAGTATATTAAATATTAAACTCCCTATTTTCTCCCTGATTCCCATAATAATTTCTTATTTATCATTGTTTGTTTCATGATTAAATCATAATTATTGAATGCTTGTTGTCTTATAATTTTATATTAATTGTTACATTTATTAGAAAAATTTCTTCTATAAGAGATTATAAGTCAATATTGGAGGATCGGGTTGCACGCCACAACAGACTTATTAAAAGTCCATATTGGAGGATCGGGTTGCACGCCGCAATAGACTTATTGAAAAGTCAATATTGGGGGATCGGATTGCACGGCGCAACAGACTTATTTAAAAGTTTATATATATACTTGATTGAAATAAATATATGACATACTTGATTAAAAGGAAAATATTGGGAGAGCGGGTTGCACGCTGCAACAGAATTGAATGTGAATATATTGTGAGAGCGGGTTGCACGCTGCAACAGAATTTATGGAAATGATAATTGGTTATAACTGCTGAGTTGGCTTCAACCATTATAAATGAGTTACCTGATTTATTTCTATTATTGATGTTGTTACTAATATTGCGTACAGGTTAATGTAAGTGAACCGCCTTAGCCTCGTCACTACTTCGTCGAGGTTAGGCTCAGTACTTACCAGTACAGGTTAATGTAAGTGACCTGCCTTAGCCTCGTCACTACTTCGTCGATGTTAGGCTCAACACTTACCAGTACATGGGGTCGGTTGTACTGATACTACACTCTGCGCTTCTTGTGCAGTTTTTGGAGTTGGTCCCAGCGATGTACCGTAGACTTGCTCAGATTTCAGCTACCAGAGGAGACTTGAGGTATAACTGCATGGCGTCTGCAGTTCTGAAGTCCCCGTCTATTTTTACTTTAGCTATGTGTTTATTTTCAGACAGCTTTATTTTATTCAGACCTTTATTTGTATTTATTTTAGAAACTCGTGCACTTGTGACACCAATTCTGGGATGGTATTTAGACACCGTTGCATTTTTGGATTATTTCACTATATTTCAAACTTTGCTTCCGCTTTTGTTTCCTTGATTATTAATAATGTAAAGATTGTTTAAAAATTGGCTAATATTATTCTAACGTTGGCTTGCCTAGCAAGTGAAATGTTAGGCGCCATCACGGTCCGAAGGTGGGAAATTCAGGTCATGACAGTTGATATCAGAGCACTAGGTTACATAGGTCTCACGAGTCACGAGTAAGCTTAGTAGAGTCTGAAAGATCGGTACGGAGACGTCTGTACTTATCTCTCAGAGGCTATGAAGTTTAGGAACAATATCACCTCTTTCATTCCTTATCGTGCGACATTGATTTTGCTTGAAACCTATATCTCACATTCCTTTGTATATACTCGTGTATGACATTGTGCACTCAGTATCAGTTGTGCGTCGATGGTTCGTGATGCCGCAGATGAACTATGAGGGAGCCAGAGATGCTCAAACATTGCCTCAATGTGTGATTCCGACTGAAGATGCGGACGTATAAAGAGATCACCCAGTGAATAATGTGGGGGGTGCAACGTACCTTGGGATATGGTTGATTTATACGAGTTGTGAAGGTTAATATTATGGACCATCGAACGTGGTGAACTATGACTTCGCGCCGAGTGAGGAGTCCACTATCAATGAATGGATTGCGAGTCATGTGTTATATCAGTTTTGTCCTGAAATGTATATATGTGGTACTGAAAGGTTCTTACAAAATATACATGTGTTTAAGGCTTGAGATCTTGTAGAGAATAATGTTGGGACTTGCGGTATGTCTACCTCCATAATAATCTTATACTTCAGTATCAAAGGAGTTAGAGAAACAACATTAAATTTACAAAAGGTCTGCTCAGCGTGGACGTCACGGTTGCAGATTTTGGGGTGCTTCGGAGGAAGTACAGTGGTTGATGAGATTCTGGACTAAGAATTGTCTGTATGGAGCTCTACTTTTGTGATCATTATATATAAATAGGGGTAAGGGTTACCTCTGAGAAGAATCGAAGAGTTTGTTAAGAAATGGGTCAGCTCAACAGTGTTGAGTCAGCATAACAAAAGAAAAAATTGGTCTTGGGAGAGATAATTCTCCACAAGTGTCCATGGCAAGCATATGAAGAGGGCAAACCAGTCAATACAACACCGCCCACTTGGCTCGGTTCTCAGAAATACTTTTGAAAGAGTTTGTTTTTTGGACTCTCCGTAATGCATGGCATATAGGGTTTGAACGATTGCATCAGGTCACCATGACGGTGTCATACTATGCCATCGGGTTCAATAAGTTAGCCCGTCATATTCCTACTTTGCTTCCTACAGCTAGAGAGTGAGTCCACAGACTCATTAAAGGACTTAAGTATGATCGTAAAATTTTGTATGACTCAGGAGCTACAGACTAATACTTCATTTTCGCTAGTGGTAGAAATTGCCAAGATAAGGAGACCAAGACGCTTCGAAGTTCTGGGGGATTCAATGGATTCTACTAAAAAAAAATCATTATGGCAGGGGCTCGGGCAGTCGGCCAGCCCAGTCTGCACATCGGATTACCCGGGGTGCTCCAGTAAGTTCTTTTAATGCACCACCGGCATAAATTTCCTAGGATGGTTATTTCAGTCATCTGGCAAGGACTCAATATGAGCAGCCAAACCCGCAAAGGGGTTGTTATGAATACGGTGATACTAGGCACATCATGAGAAAATTGTCCCAAACTTGGGAGAGGCATATTTCATCAAAGAACTCAGGCTACGTGCCCCATTGCAGTTATTACACCACCCACATGACCAGTTAAGGGTGGAGGACAGGCGGATAAAAGGCGTCCTAGAGGTGGAGACCCAGCCGTTGTTATATTTGTTTTATGGTATAGTGGAGGTCGTTACATTAGATGGTGTCGTTATAGGTACGACCTCGATTTAAAATAAAGGAATAATTTTCTTAACTTGATTTGGTTCTGAGTATCAAGACGAGTCCTCCTATTGTGCTCCACTTATGAGTGAGCTTCGTAGTTCTATAATCTACTTATGTGTTATGATTTTGTTTATCAAAAGTTATTTAAAAGGAGAAAATGGAAAGTTTCGATTGACAAGATGTGTATATTACTTGTGATTCAGAACTGAGGTCGAGGTCCTCGTATTTTAAAATAAATTGATATGTTTAAACCGAGCTATGAGCTGCGGTGGAAGTTATATAAGGACGAGATCCTTGTGATAAAAATTCTTGTGTTTAAATTCTCCCTTGTGAAAATTAAATTTGTACTATAGTACTAATAGAGAGTCATGCCTGCTAGGCTCATTTGAGAAATTTTTGTATGAAATTCTCTGTGCATACTTGCCAAATTCGTGTTGTAATATTGAGTTGTAACCTACGAGGTAGGTGCCCGCCCAGGTGGCGTTAAATGTGACTCGTTAATTCGGGTAAATAATTATGAGGTCTTTATGCCTCACATCTCGTTTTTAGTATTGTGAAGGTTTGAAATGAGATTTTTGTTAACATGAAGTTAATTGACGATTCTGTAATTGATTATGAACAACTATTAAGACCAGATTGACCCATGGGGGTGCCCCATTTAGATGGTCAGACGAGTGTGAGTTGAGCTTTCAGAAGCTCAAGACCGCTTTGACTACAACGCTAGTGTTGGTATTACCCACAGGTTCAAGATCGTATACGGTATATTGTGACGCCTCTCACATTAGGCCTGGTGCAGTATTAATGCAAGATGGCAAGGTAATTGCATATGCACCGCGACAATTGAAAGTTCACGAGAAGAATTATCATGTTCATGACTTAGAATTGGCAGCCATTGTTTATGCGCTGAAGATTTGGAGGTATTACCTCTATGGTGTCTCGTGTGAGGTATTTACTGATCATCGTAGCCTTCAGTATCTGTTCAAACAAAAAGATCTTAATTTGAGGCAGAGAAGATGGTTGGAGTTGTTGAAAGACTATGATATCACCATTTTGTATCACCTCGGAAAGGCCAATGTGGTAGCCAATGCTTTGAGTAGAAAGGTTGTGAGTATGGACAGTCTTGCGTATATTCTGGTTGGTGAGAGGCCATTAGCTGCAGATGTTCAGACTTTGGCTAATCAGTTCGTGAGGTAAGATGTTTCAGAACCCAATCAGGTTCTAGCTTGCACAGTCGCTCGGTCTTCTTTATATGAGTGCATCAGAGAGAGGCAGTATGATGATCCTCATTTACTTGTCCTTAAGGACACGGTGCGGCACGATGATGCCAAACAGGTTGCTGTGGAGGAAGATGGAGTTCTGCGAATGTAGGGTCGTATTTGTGTGCCTATTGTGGATGGGCTTCGTGAATTAATTCTTGAAGAGGCACACAGTTCCAGGTATTCTATTCATCTAGGTATCGCCAAAATGTATCAAGATTTGTGGCAACATTATTGGTGGAGGAGGATGAAAAAGATATAGTTGCATATGTAGCTCGGTGTCTGAATTGTCAGCAAGTTAAGTATGAGCATCAGAGACCTTGTGGTTTGCTTCAGAAGTTAGAAATTCCTGAGTGGAAGTGGGAGCGTATCACTATGGATTTTGTTGTTGGGCTCCCACGGACTCAGAGAAAATTTAACGCAGTTTGGGTCATTGTGGACAGGTTGACCAAGTCAGCACATTTCATTCCAGTGGCAGTTACCTATTCTTTAGAGAGGTTAGATGAAATTTACATTCATGAGATTTTCCGCCTTCACGGGGTGCCCGTGTCTATTATTTCAGATCGAGGTACGCAGTTTACCTCACATTTTTGGAGGGCAGTACAACGTGAGTTAGGCACGCTAGTGCAGTTGAGTACAACATTTCATCCACAGACAAACGGACAGTCAGAGCGCACTATTCAGATATTGGAAGATATGCTCCGCGCTTATGTTATAGACTTTGGAGGTTCTTGGGATCATTTCTTGCCACTTACGGAGTTTGCTTATAATAATAGCTACCACTCGAGGATTCAGATGGCTCCATATGAGGCATTATACGGAAGGCGATGCCGATCGCCAGTTGGTTGGTTTGAACCGGGAAAGGCTCGGTTGTTGGGTACCGATTTGGTACAGGATGCCTTGGATAAGGTCAAGATTATTCAGGATCGACTTCGCACAGCTCAGTCTAGGCAAAAGAGTTATGCCGACCGTAAAGTTTGTGATATTGCATTCATTGTTGGAGAAAGAATATTGCTTCGGGTTTCACCTAGGAAAGGTGTAATGAGGTTCGGAAAGAAGGGCAAGTTGAGCCCTAGGTATATCGGACCCTTTGAAATTCTTGAAAGGGTGGGTGAAGTAGCCTACAGGCTTGCATTACCACCTAGTTTATCAGCGGTTCATCCGGTGTTCCATGTGTCTATGCTCCAAAAATATCATGGTGATCCATCCCATGTGTTAGATTTCAGCTCTGTCCATTAGGACAAAGATTTGACTTACGGGGAGGAGCCGGTGGCTATTCTAGCCCAGCAGGTCCGACAGTTAAGGTCTAAGAGTTATCCTTCAGTTCGGTTGCAATGGAGAGGTCAGCTGGTAGAGGCATCTACCTGGGAGTCCGAGTCGGACATGATGAGTAAATATCCACACCTTTTCTCCAGCTCAGGTACTTTTTCTAACTCCGTTCGAGGACGAACATTTGTTTTAGAGGTGGAGAATGTGATGACACAAAATGTCATCTTTAAATTTAATAAGTAATTCTGTATTCTAAGACCTCAAAAAAATACCATGTATAATTCTTCGACTTGCGTGCGCAGTCCGTACAATTTTCCGGAAAGGTTTTATATGAAAATGGATTAAAATCTGAAATACAACTTTAAAACTCAACTTAGTTGACTTTGGTCAACATTTTGAGAAAACAGACCCGGATCAGTATTTTGACCATTTCGGTAGGTCCGTATCATGATTTGGGACTTGGGCATATACCCGAAATCAAATTCCGAGGTCCCTAGCACGAGATATGGAATTTTGATGAAAAATTAAAAGCTTGAAAGCTTAATGATTTTTAAGAAATTACTGAAGTTGGATTTATTGACCTCGGGTCCGTATTTTGGTTTCGGAGCCCGGTATAGGTATACTATAATATTTATGACTTGTCTGCCTAATTTGGTGATAATCGGAGTTGATTTGACATGATTCGGACGTCCAGTTGTAAAAATATAAGATTTAAAGTTTTCTTAAAAATTTCCTTTGAATTGTTGTCCGATTCGTAGTTCTAGGTGTTATTTTGGTGATTTGATCGCGCGAGCAAGTTCGTATGATATTTTAAAACTTGTGTGCATGTTTGGTTTGGAGCCCCGAGGGCTCGGGTGAGTTTCGGATAGGATACGAGATGATTTTGAACTTAGAAAATCTGGTTTTTCTGCAACTTCAGGCTTCTGGTATTTCCTTCATCGCATTCGCGATGTACTCTCGCAAACGCGAAGAGCAAAATGGGCTGGCCGAATTTTTCTTCTTCGCGAACGCGAAGATTGGGTCACGAACGCGAAGATTGGGTCACGAACGCGAAGCTATGGGGACTTTACCCTTCGCGAACGCGACCAGCTCAACGCGAACGTGAAGCTTTAGAGGCCTGGGGGAGGGGTCATTTGTCCTTCTACGCGAACGCGAGCACTGGCACGCGAACGCGAAGGCCATGGGGAAAAAGCCTTCGCGAACGAGAAATCCACGGGCTGATATTCATCGTGAACGCGACAGGCCCTTCGCGAACGCTCAATTATAACTCGGCTTAGGGGCGATTTCTAAGGAATTTTTCACGATTTCGAACTGGGTAAGTGTTTTTATCATATAGTGATTGTATTTCATAAATCTAAATCTATATTCATCATTTATTTCGGATTTTAGACGGAAGAAATTGGAATTTTTGTAAAACTTTCCAAAAATAAAAAATTTAGATTTGAAGGTCCATTTGATATCGGAATTGGATAATTTTTGTATGATTAGACTTGTCTTGGAATGGGTGTTCGAATTTCGTAAGTTTTTCCGAGATTTGAGGCGTGGGTCCCACTGTCGAATATTTAAATGAATTTTGGATTTTTATCCGAAAAATTTGTAAATTTATATGGAATTAATTCCTATGATTAGTATTGAATATATCGGATTGTTTGTGAATAGATTTGAAGCTTTCGGAGTCCAATTTAAAAGGAAAAGTTGTGGTTGAATAATTGATTGGAATTTGCAAAGCGAGGTAAGTATCGTGGTTAACTTTGACTTGAGGGAATAGAACCCTTAAATTATTTGTTATGTGAATTGCATGTGAACAACGTATAGGTGAGGTGACGAGTGTCTATACGTCGTCAAATTAATTATTTGCCTACTTACTTGAAAAATCATAAATTAATTATCATAATAATTTTTTCTCTTCTTTTCTTTGTCAAATATTAATTCTTTTATTCCTGAATTAATTGTTACATGCTATTTGAATTACGTGTTTAATTGTTATTTGATATTTAGCATATTAAATATTAAACTGCCTATTTTCTCCCTGATTCCCATAATAATTTGCTATTTGTCATTGTTTGTTTCATGATTAAATCATAATTATTGAATGCTTGTTGTCTTATAATTTTATATTAATTATTACATTTATTGAGAAAATTTCTTCTATAAGAGTTGACAAATGAATATGTTGGAGGAGCGGGTTGCACACCGCAACAAGATTGATTATAATAAATATATTGGAGGATCGGGTTGCACGCAGCAACAGAATTATTAAAAGTCCATATTGGAGGATCGGGTTGCACGCCGAAACAGACTTATTAAAGGTCCATATTAGAGGATCGGGTTGCACGCCGCAACAGACTTATTAAAAGTCCATATTGGAGGATCGGGTTGTACGCCGCAACAGACTTATTAAAAGTCCATATTGGAGGATCGGGTTGCACGCCGCAACAGACTTATTTAAAAGTCGACATACATATATATGTATATATATATGTATATATATTGGGGGATCGGGTTGCACGCCGCAACAGACTTGATTAATGTGAATATATTGTGAGAGCGGGTTGCACGCTGCAACAGAATTGAGTGTGAATATAGGGTAGGAGCGGGTTGCATGCTGCAACAGAATTGATGGAAATGATAATTGGTTATGAATGCTGAGTTAGCTTCAATTATTATAAATGAGTTACCTGAATTATTTCTATTATTATTGTTGTTACTAATATTGCGTACAGGTTAATGTAAGTGACCCGCCTTAGCCTCATCACTACTTCGTCGATATTAGGCTCAACACTTACCAGTACATGGAGTCGGTTATACTGATACTACACTCTACACTTCTTGTGCAGATTTTAGAGTTGGTACCAGTGGTGTACTGTAGACTTGCTCGGATTTCAGCTACCAGAGGAGACTTGAGGTATAACTGCATGGCGTCCGCAGTTCTGAAGTCCCTGTCTATTTTTACTTTAGCTGTGTGTTTATTTTCAGACAACTTTATTTTATTCAGACCTTTAATTGTATTTATTCTAGAAGCTCGTGCACTTGTGATACCAATTCTGGGATGGTATTTAGACACCGTTGCATTTTTGGATTATTTCACTATATTTCAAACTTTGCTTCCACTTTTGTTTCCTTGCTTATTAATAATGTAAAGATTGTTTAAAAATTGGTTAATATTATTCTAACATTGGCTTGCCTAGCAAGTGAAATGTTAGGCACCATCACGGTCCGAAGGTGAAAAATTCGGGTCGTGACAGAAATTGAATTTGGGTTTTCAAAAACTATTATTTATTTGGATTGGGTGTTGTTGCAAATAATTGGGAATATTGTTTGGAGTTTATATCTCAATTTTGAGGGTGTTTTGGTGAAGATTAGACTTGATTTTATCTGAATTTCAGATTGAAACTCGAAAAAGAAGAAGAAGAATACATGACATACAATATACTTACGAAATTGTACTAAAGTTGTAGTATAATTGTATATAAATTATATTCTACTGTAGTTATATATATTTTTTATTTGAATGTTATATGAAATTGAAAAATAGTTGTATAATGTATGAATCGTTGTATAAAACTTATATTTAAGTTATCAATACTATCTTTTTACATAAAGTTGTTGATATGTATCAAAATTGTATTAAGAGAGTAAGTTTTGATTGGAATTTTAGAAAGGAAGAAGCACACACCACATACAAAATATATACAAATCAGATACAAAATATACAAAAAATATATTGTATAAAAATTGTATTTAAGTTATATGATATTGTATTTATATTTAACTGGGTAGAAATAATGTATGAAAGTTGTAAATAAGTTGTATGAAATTTATTTTTACTATGTATAAATCAGATACAAAATATACAAAAGACATATTGTATAAAATTTGTATAAAAATTATATTTAAGTTGTATGATATTGTAGTTGTATTTAACTGGGTAGAAATAATGTATGAAAGTTGTAGATAAGTTATAAATAAGTTGTATAATATATAATTAATTGTATGAAATTTATTTTTACTATATATATTGTTGTAGATATTCAAATTTGCATTACATTTTTACAAAATTTATTTTAAATTTGTATGTTGATGTACCATATATTGTTCTTTTCTCAGTTGATTTATTAAGGAAAGAAAAGTAGAGAATGAATTCCAAATCGATACATGTACACTGATTCATATTTGTTTGAATGGAAAAACTTGAATATTGATGAGAACTGAATGATTTGGGTGGAGTGAAGCAAGAAGAAAGGGAGTTAGGTAAGAAGTTTCTGGTGGATGTCGATGCTTGGATGGATCTTCGAGCTGCTGGTAAATCTGACTGCTTATCAGGCACTCTAAGTTACTCTGATATATACGAAATAGTACTAAAAGAGGTGATGGAAGGGCCCTCTACAAATCTGATAGAATTTGTGGCTCAACTGACTGCATCGACAATCCTCACCAGGTATCTGCTATTCACGTTCAAGTTGGAAAGCCTCATGTGGCTGTCCAAGGGTCTGTTGACTACTTGGGTGTCGAGATCATTAGATACAGAGGTGTTGATGTTCAAAACTGAGACTTATTGCTTGTATTATTTGCAATTTAAATTTCTGCTCTTTTAAAAAAAAAAAAGATGACAACTTCAGCAGTATCTCATGGCTTTGACGAATGTATCACGAAATAATTATCAAACAGAAATCCTTAAATATAAGTTCGATTTAGAGAGAAGGGGGAGCGAAGAGAGAAAAAAGAAAAAGGGTATAACTAATTCCCTTGATTGAAGTCACTAATAATGGATTGTGGGTCTTTTAAGGTGGAATGTATATAATTTATAAGTAATCCTTGTTTATGGCTGGTAATATACAAAATTAGAACAATTTTAGTAAATAAGTTTCAAATATTGTATAGGAACGAAAAAATCCCAAAAATTAATGGCTAGTGTTTCTAAAACTTGGAAAGCTAGTCCCTTCGGCCCATTTTAACTGCTGCTGTAGCTCAAAAAAAAATTCAAAATAATTATCACTTTAGATTCAAAACTAAATTTGTTAATTGTTTCTAACTATATCATTATTATCTATATCTATGTTCTATATATCATTAAAGAAGGAAAAAAGTCTAGCCTAGGGTTATGACAAGTTGCAATGTAGGAGAACGACATGTGGTATGCATATCTATATTCTATATTCTATATTTATCTATATTATCTATATTATTATTAAAAGGAAGAAAGTCTAACCTAGGATTATGACAAATGACATCATATGAGAAAAACACGTGGTAGTTTTAGGATAAAATTAGTTAGGTTAGTTAATAATAAGTTATTTAATTATATTTAAATTCAAATTCAAAGTTTAAATATCTATATTTTTTAAGGAAATTATAATATTTATATATTGGGATAAGTTAAAATATAAAATAAAGTAAAAAAATTCACTTAAGATATTAAAGATTTAATAACTTTGAAAATTGAAAAAATTTCAAGCAGCAAAATAAAATAAAATATTTATATTATAGAAGTAACGTGAGAGTATCTAAAATATTATTGAAAAATTTAAATAATACTCGAATATTATTTACAAATAAAATTAAAGTAAATAAATTATCTTTTCAGGACTAGGAATGTATAATACTTTTTTATATTAAGAAAGGATATTTCGTCAAATGGTAAACTAATAAAACATCAAATGAAAATGTAAAAATAAAAAATAATGAATAATGCAATAATGACAAGTAATAATAAACAAAAAAGAGAAAAAAAAAAAATAGAAGGATGAGACTTATTAAAATTTGAGATGAGAAAGTGTCTTTCTAATTATGGCGAGAAAAAGCCATATAATAGATAATACCACGTAATTGAAATATCAATAAAATCAAAATTAAAAAATATTGAACAGTGAAATAATTTCAAGTAACGAGTAAATAAGCTTACTTACGGACATAAACTAAAAGAATTAACTATAGAAATATATATTATGGAGTAAGTTAATATATCAAATAAAGTAAATTAATTTACTTAACATATTAAAATTTGATGATTTTAAAAATTTTAAAAACTTCAAGCAGCAAAATAGGATCTTAAATAAATTATTTATATTATAGAAGTAATGTGAGAATATTTTAATAATATTCAAAAATATTATTGACAAATTTAAATAATACCTGAATAATTTTAGCAATAAAATTAAATTGAATAAATTAAAATTTTCAGGAGTAGAAAAATCTTTATTATTCTTTAAAAATTAACCAATGATATTTCGTCAAATAGTAAACTAATATTAATGTCACATGAAAATGTAAAAATACTAAATAAGAATAATGCAAAAATGAGTTGACTGATTTTTCGCGGATGAAGAAATTCAACTTTTTGAGGTTAATTGTTTTTTTTCTCAAGCAATAATTCTATAGAGACAACTCGATATTTTTTTTTAATTTATTTTTCGTTTAATTCTTTTGAATGTGGTCGATAAATTTAGTATGCAATATACATCTATTTTTATTAATTCTCTCAGCTCTTTTTATATTAAAACGATTCGCGCACCGTACAGGTATGTATACTAGTTAAAGAAATAGTACTCAAAAAACATTTAATAGAGTTCAGTAAATTATGCCTTGTATTTTTTTTTAATGGGCGTAAAAAAAGCTGAAGTGATAATTATAATGGGACGGTGTAATAGTTAAAAAGTTCTAAACTTTGACAACAAAGTGAAATTTCTTGGTAATCTTAAGAACGTGTGAATCGATCTGTAACAGTTTCTTGTCTAGTGACAAATATTGTAAATCTAACTTGTTTAGGAAAGTTTTGTCGTCTTATATTCCTTAATAAACAATAGTCAAAGTACATCTTTGACTACTAAATGGAATTAAATCCAAAAGGCGTTCTTTAACAACTAAATCTAACTTTATCGAGGCATTTTATTGGCATTATCTTTAAAAGTGTTCCTTTGCTTTCATTTTATTTGTTTTGGCTATTGTTAGTATTTCGCTTTCCGTAATTCTCGGTTATAATTATTGTAATTTTACTTTATTAACTTATAAAGATAAGATTTACGTATATATTATTTTTGTCGGATCAAGAATATACATGATATATTATTGTTGTTGTTATCTAGAAAAGTGTAATGGGCAAATAAGATACCTTCCCCTTATCATCTTCTTTTCAATACTACTACTTTTTCATTTGTAATCAATCAATAATTTGCAATGACTTCCACAACCCAATGTAACTTTTCTTTCTTCCTTTTGGACTTTGAATGCCTCGACCAAATAAATAGTCTTTGCCTCGATCTAAGGTTACATCAATTCGTTAAATTCTACCATACTCCATAGTCATGTCTTTTGTTTTGGGTTAGTAAAACATGAAAATTATGCAATTCTTTAGCTTTTTCCACAGTTCCTTACTAAAACAATGTAAAACGCAGACTAGATAATGGAGTGTAATCATGATACCAAAAGGGGGAACGTCCTAAATTTCAAAAAGGTGACATGCAAGTTGTGCATATATAGCTAGTAATCCTTTTTTTTTTTTTTTTTAAAAATTTAACCATTTGATATTTGAATTATATTGAACCGACTACTTTTATTTATGCTAAGTAAATCTATTAAAAAGGTAAAACGCGTTCTAGCAAAAAGTCTATTAATCCCAAATCTCGAATAAAAAATTATACTAATTTGAAATAAAGGAATCCAAATTATCTCACCAAATCTCGTGGTAGCCAGTAATGCAATTATGTTTGGTCTTGGGACTATTTTCCTGTGTGCCAAATTTGAATCTTGGACTGAGACAGTTATCGAAAAGTCCAAAGCGACATTTGAAGTAATTCTATTTGTATTGCTCTTTCTCTCTTTTTTTTCTTTTATTTTCTTCCTTCTTCTTAAGATATGGTTTGGCTACTTTGTTGGCCTTTTGTAATCATGAGAACCTTGTGTCATCATTGCTGTGGAAAAATATAACTCTCCCTCTTCCTCTCTTCTTCCCCTCAAGTTCTTTTTCCTCGCTATAAGTTGTAACCATTCTCTTGCACTTTTTTCTCTGCTTAAACTTGAATATATATATAACCACATAATCCCTTTTAAGACCCTCTCCTTTTTCTGATCTTTTGGTTTCCCATTTCTCTTACTGAAAATCAAAATGTGCCATGCAACATCACAGTTAGAGCCATTTCAGCCCTCTTGCTACACTGATTTCCACAGATCACAGTTATCTAAAACAGCCAAGATACATGTGCTTAAGCTAAGAAGGTTAGTAGCAAAAGTTTAAATTTTATGCATCTACAAATCTTTTATGTCGTCCGGTTAAGGTTAAGTTGATTTATAATTACGGATAACACTCTTCATAACAAGCATGATATGCACTTAAAATATAGTCATGACCTGCTATAACCAATTACAAGTTGCACTAATAATTTACAAATTATTTACAATATTGTTAGTATATACAACTTAAATAATATTTTTTCATCTTAAAGGAACTAAATAACGCTTATCTTCACTATGCAATTGATATTAATTTGTGTTAAGAAAAGAGCTGTTTTAATGTTTGAAGTAAAAGAATTGACATTTGAGTTGATTTATAATATGTAGGAATGGTGGGAGATTATCGAACGAAGCAAAGGAAAGAGCAAAGTTGAGGAAATTGAAGAAAGCAATGAAGATGAAGAACTTAAAGCTCTACAAAGAGAACAAAACCATAATTGAAGAGAATGAAAAGTTGCGCAAGAAAGCTCTTCTTCTACATCAGGAAAACAAAGCCTTGTTCTCTAAGCTTCAACAAGTTTTTCAACCACTCAACCACGATTAATTATACTAGTGACTAGGTTAGCATCATATTATGATGCTAGAGCTCTAAACAGTACTATAATTTGTTGGGATATATACTATTAACTATGTATCTTGGTTTGGATATAGTATTTATTATGGAATAATTGTTTATTCAATTTTAATAAAGTTTTAAATAGATCATATATTCGTTTGTACCCTTTATTTATATAGTAGATGATTTAGTGTATAGAGTTTAGCTTATAATCATCGGTTCTTATAAGTATAAAGATCATGTTCACAATCTAATGATGGAATTGGACAAACCATCATGAATGATTGTAGTACAAGATTAAATATAATTTATCTTGATTGTGGGAATGGTTTAATTCCAATTTCTTGTGCCAGTACATTTTGTATGTATTGAACGGACCAAGTAGAGATAAGTATTTTATACTGACTTAATAAAATAAATTCTCTAGCCATTAAATGTACTTATACTCTTAATCTTGATATAATTATTATTAGCTGTGTATATTATTATTGTTTTGATTTATTAAAATGCGAGATCCTTTCGTGGGTCAATATGCCTGGTAAATTGGACAATAATGATATACATTGGCAAAGTAATAGTTAGTTGATGGAATCCATGTCTCGGTCGAGAGATTAATGATACACCTTTATGAAAGCTTATAAGTTTTCATGCGTAAACCCTGCAGGTGGATTTTGTATCTGTCACATGAAATAAATTAAGCGAAAGTCTAAAGGAAATAATCAATGAATTAAATTGTCAGTAATTTAATTTATTTGATTAATATCTGAATCTTAACATGGGGAGTTAAATAAGGTTTAATGGAAGAATTTTAAAATTGAACTGAGAAGTGTAGTTACGAATTTTTAGTGAAATAATTCGCAATTTATTATGGTAGTATTAATTCAGATATTTCGAATTAAGTCCATAATAGGAAGCCTGGTTAATTAAATATTGCGGTCCCTGCTATGCCCGAATAATTAAGAATTAAATAGAATCGTATTTCTTGGTGAAAAAGGAAGACCCAACAGGTTTAGGAAAATGTTTTAAACCCTAAAACTTGTGGCTATATAAATAGGTCTTATTCCATAAGGAGGCTATGTTTTTTACCACACGGTTTTCCTAGGAGAAAATCGCCCACACGAGTTTCGCTAATTCCCGGCATTATTCGGGTCACACAACAAAAGACCGTGGAACTGGAGGATGATCTCGTGGATGGTTTTTGCTCATGCTTGAAGGTCTTTTCGCGATCGCAATCACGCTTCAAGAGATAAGTATCGATTTTAAAAAGATTATGGTTCTGAATATTAGGACTCCTAGTCCATGTACTTGTAGGACTTAAGAGTTTGATTTGTATTGTACTACATTACCTACTTCCCTTACCCTTTGTATTCAATATATATATATATATGAACAGCTCTGCAGAGATGCTTTGTGGCCTTGAAATCACTTCTCTGTTCATGGTATCAGACGTCCAGTACAATCCAACTGTCCTACCACTTTCTTTTACCTCTTTCACGCTACTATGGCTTCCCAGTCACTTACTCCCCATTCTTCAGATGTCTCACTTCCTTTTCCTACAACAACTGTTGCAACTACGCAATCAATATCGGATATTTCGTCATCTGTTTCAATTCCCCCTTTGCCTCCATTACAACACTCTTTCCCCCTTCACTATGTTGCTCCTAGTATTCGACCAGGTTCATCTATAGGATAGATTGGTCTGCCTTCTCTCCCACCTTATGCTGGAAGAATAGAACCAACAATTCCACCCCCTTTTCATTCTACCGCGGTATTGGCTGCACAAAATATCACTAACTTGGTGACTATCAAGCTTAATTCCGTTAAAGATTATCTCACTTGGCGTACTCAATTCACCTCTGTGTTGATCTTTCATGAACTCCTTGGCTTTGTAGATGGTTCTACACCTCAACCAACTCAATTTTTATATGATGTCTCTGGTAACCAGCAAGTTAACCCACTCTATCATTCATGGGTCAGAGTTGATCAAAGTGTGCGATCGTGGCTGTTTGCAACATTATCTCGCGAGGTCCTTGTTGATGTTCACTTTTTACCTACATCACGTGATATTTGGATATCCTTATAATGACGTTTTATGCATGCTAGTCGGGCTAAATCAATAGAACTTAAGCGATAACTTACTACCATGCGCAAATCAGATTCCATGACTATTGATGAGTATTTCTGAGAGGCCAAGAAAATAGTAGACTCCCTTGCGGCAATTAACTCTCCAGTGTCTACTCAAGATTTTATTGACCATGTTCTTCTTGGGTTAGGAAGAGAGTATGACACACTAGTTGTCACATCTCTTTTTTTCCGGCAGCCCTATTACCAGGTTGAGTTAGAAGAGTTTATCTAATTGAAGTGACGTTTTAAAAAAGGATTATTTATTATTTGGAATCGCCACTTGGAATTGAGTTTTGGTGTTCCAAGTCACATTTTATCTTGAATCCCTTATCAAAAGGAAGGTTTGACTCCTAATTTATGGTCTACGAAATATAAGACTGAGTAAGGAATTTTGTTGACTGTGGGAAAGGTGTAAAGCACCCCTCGAGTCCCGTGGTTCTAGCACGGTTGCTTTATTGACTAATATAAGGCTTAAATCAATTTTTGGCTATTCTTGTATTTTATTGATTATGATTTGCCTATTACCGCTTAATTAATTATTATATTTTATTAATTATTTTGACCTAGATGCGGTATGCACACAAGATATTTATCTGAAATTGAATGTTAAACCAAGGTACAGAATGTACACATGGTCAAAACATAATTATTTTAAATTTAAAGGCATCGAGACGCAGGAATGCGCACATGATCCTTTTATTATTCAAGTATATCGGTCCAAGGTTCGGGTATGAACACATGATCTAATATTTAAAGTGCGTCTAAAACTTTTCTAACGCATTTATGAGTTATCTTAATTTTTGAATTAAATGTAAGACCATGAGTTATGGAATATGAAGTTGTTGGAAGTCAAGAAATATTTTAACTTTTGGAGTATGTACGTCATTATTCAACATGAAAGAAATAAGCTAACTTATCTTTATTTTACTTAAAGACGTGTGCCTAACAGAATACTTCCGAGGCCAAAATCTCTTTACCTTCTTGTTTTTTTTCAAAAAAAAAAGAAAAGAAAATTCAGCAACCCATTACTAAATTAAACTAGGCCCAAAACTTAGTTGCATAAAGTAGTGACGTAAATCAATTCATTCTCTTATTAACTTCAAATCATAACTTGTTAACAGTTGAGGAAAAGAGGCAACTAAGAATTCGGTGATCTTCCGGCAATTTGAGAATTACGGCTAAAGTAATTGATGCACTAACATTTAACTATTATTATTATTAAACAACATCCAAAAGCTTTTTTTCTTTTTAAAAACAAGAAAGTAAGATTAGTTTATCAAATTGGCATAAAACAATCCATGATGCCTAAACATTATAAATCAAATACTAAATACTTTACAAAAAAAAAATTAAATACTTATTAATCATCCAAACATCTCGGTAAAGCAACCATATGTTTTTTTTAAAAAAAATTTGACAGAAGCATAATGTTAAGACATTCATGAATAAAATAGGTGAACATGAGGTTTCAATCTTTAATGCTATCGAGAATGGAGTTTTAGAACTTTACTGCAAACAAAATCTTCTTTTTTTTTTCTTTACTCATTATCAAAACTATCCAAGAAAACATAGAAACTACAAGCTAAAAGAAACATGAAAGCGAAACTAATGAGCTACAGGTTAAACATACAAGTAGGCAATAACATTAAACTACTTAAATTAAGGAAATCGACAACAATGAAACGGCGCAATATATGGCTTTTAAGCAAAGCAGATAAACACATTTGAGAATACATCCGCGATAGGTTAAAATTACTGAGAAGAGGAGAAGGAACCTTTTGCGAAGAGTTCAAAAAGCTAACAGCTACGGTCTAGTAATTCCAGAGTTAAAAGACATTAACTCTTCAACAATCTCGAACGAAACCTCCTTCGCAGAATCTTTCTCCTAAATAATTTCCTCTCCAAGTAATCCATTTACTCTAAAAGAAGAGTGTTCTTTTCTCTTAGTTGCTAATTTGTCTTATCAAATTGCTCATGTTTTCTAATCTCGTTTCTTTCCTTTTTTCCTTTTCAATCTTCTTTGTTTCTTCCTCACTTTTTATATTCTTTTCCAAAAAATCCCCCCTAAGCAAGTGCAAGTGTGTGCTATTTATATGAAAAATCCTAAAGTCCTACCCGTATGTGTGTATGATCATGGGATTAGATTGAGGGGATAGTTGGGACGTGAGGAGTGGGACGTGGGGAGTTTGAAAAAATGGGGATTATGGTTGTATAGGCCGCTTACTAAGATTAGAATAGATCTTTTGTATTGTTTATTTTGTTATTTTTTTTGTTTCTTTTTGTTAGTTGCTTTTTTTTTTTTTTATAAATTAACTTTTACTTTCTTTTTTTTTTAGAGAAAGTAAATTGCATAGTTAAAAATATTAGTCAGCTACTTTTATACTTAAATATTATATACATAAGAAAACTAAATATTTACATTGTAGTTTAAATTATACTAAGAAAAATACTATAGCTTACTTATTAAAATTCTAATTATATGAAACCAAATAATTTTTTTTAAAAAAATTTCTTTTTCTCTTTACAAATAGAAACAAAATCTATATTTTAAAAGTGTGAATATTTTTGTAGTTTTTATAAACTCTACTAAAAGTGAGATAAATGTTTAAAATATCAAGATTAGACATAAAACACATATTTACACTAAAATAGTATAGAATTTGAGCGTGGTCGAAAACTAGTTGTTCACACTAATTGGCATCATTACACACTATCCAGGCCAACTATCTCTTGAAGAACTTCGTACCAAACTCTTGCTTCATGAGCAACGGTTGCAGCGCCTCAAAGAACTAGACTCCTAATTCCTCTTTTGTCTCTGGTAATCAATCAATATCTCAAGGGGTTCGTGGCAGAGGTTGGTCTTACTCATCTAGAGGAAGGGGTCGTGGAGGAAGAGGTCGAGGCTCCTTTGGTGGTCGCGGTCAATCACAACAAGTTTCTTCACCTAATAATTTTTCAGGCAACGGTTTTCATAGACAGTCTTCATCAGGTATTGGTAGTAATTTCCATGTTTCCTATCATTCACAATCTGCTAGTTCAACATCACTATCTGCAGGAGTCTTAGGAGCACATCCTTCTTCTACCATTTGTCAAATTTGTGGGTCTCCCGGTCACTCTGCATTACAGTGTACCGATCGATTTAATCATGCTTTTGTTGCTAATGATCTTCCTAAGTCTTTTGCTACTATGTTTGTTAGTAAAACAAATGATGCTACTTGGTACTTTGACTCTGTTGCGTCCGCTCATATGACCTCATCTGAGGTAATTTTCTGCATAAATTACGTTATACTGGCTCTGATCGTGTGTTGGTCGAAAATGGCACTTTGCTTAATATTAAAAACATTGGATATACTCAGTTACCCTCTACATCTCGTTCATTACACTTGTGCTCCATATTTCATGTTCCTCAACTTTGTCATAATTTAATTTCTGTAAAGAAGTTGTGTAAGGATAACAATTGTGCTGTCGATTTTGATTCTTCTTCTGTTTCTGTGTAGGACAAAGCCTCGGGTCAAACTCTCCTGAAAGCTTTCAGTAAGAGTAATGTTTATCCGCTAGCATCTTCATCAGTGTCTTCTCATCCTCAAGCATGTATTGCTCTACATTAGTCTGGAGATATTTGGCATCGTCGTTTAGGTCACAGTGGAGCTTATACTTTAGATCGTCTTAGGAAAAATAATTATATTAGTTTGATTAATTCTTATAATAATGATTGTGTCCCTTGTCGATTAGGAAAATCTCAACGTTTACTATTTAGTTTAGTGGATCACTGTAGTTTTTTTTCATTAGATATTGTTCACTCAGATGTTTGGCAATCGCCAGTTTTATCAAATTTTGGATTTAAATATTATGTTATTTTTATTGATTATTTCTCTTGTTTTATATGGTTATACCCCTATGAAGAGTAAATCAGAAGTTTTTACACATTTTTGTGCTTTTCAAAAACTAGTAGAAAATATATTTAACTCTAAAATAAAGACTTTTCAAAGTGATAGAGGTGGTGAATTTGATAACAAAGCTATGCTCTCACATTTTTCCAACTCGGTTATTCTCTTTTGCAAGTCATGTTCGGACACTCCTCAACAAAATGGGGTTGCTGAATGGAAGCATCGACACATTATTGAAATGGTGCGTACCATTCTTGCAGAGGCTACTTTACTACCTTAATTTTGGGTTAATGTTGCTTATTATGGTGTTTATAGAATTAATAGATTGACAACGCATAATTTGCAAGGACTCTCTCCTTTTGAAAGACTTTTTCATAGACCTCCAGACTATAATTTTCTTAGAGCCTTTGGTTGTGAATGCTTCCCTAACCTTTATGCTCGAGTACCTCACAAGCTCACACCCCGTTCTGTTCACTGTATCTTTCTTGGTTATGTATCTAAATTTAAAGGATATCGTTGTCTAAATCCTAAATCATGTCGTGTGTATGTTAGTCGTCATGTTGTATTTCATGAGTCAGTGTTCTCATATGCTACCTTGTCTTGTCCTTCACATGTCTCTTCCTCATCCCACTTTCCAGATCCTCTTGTGGTTACATCACCCTTATTAACTACATAACTTTTTGTCCCGCATAAATCTTTTGTGGCTTCCTCTGACCCTCCTTCCTCAAATTCCCCTTCCCCTTATCCTTGTTCTACCACAATCACTTCGGCATCACTTACTTATCTGACCCTCCTTCCTCAAATTTCCCTTCCCCTTATCCTTGTTCTACCACAATCACTTCGGCATCACTTACTTATCTATCTAGTGAGTCACACTCTACTGATCTTTCCCCATCTTTACCTATCTTGTCTCACACTACTGTTTTTTCCACTTTCACATCTACTATTATATCTCATCCAATGCAGACTCATTTTAAATCTAAAATTTCTAAACCTAAGAATGTATTTTCATTGAGTGCTACTCTTCCTGATATTGAGCCCTCTTGTTTCTATCAGGCTGTGAAAAATCCTAAGTGGCAACGAGCTATGGCAGATGAGTTTAATGCGCTTTTGGCAAATAAAACTTGGGTACTTATTCTTTTTCAACTTCACATAAACTTGGTCGGTTGTAAGTGGATTTATCGTATTAAATATAATTCGGATGGGTCTATTGAGCGGTACAAAGTTCGTCTTGTAGCACAGGGCTTTCATCAGCAACCTGGTATTGATTACCATGAGACTTTTAGTCCCGATGTTCGAGCTACTACTATTTGTAGTGTACTTTCTCTTGCTGTTTCTTTTTCTTGGTCTATTTGTCAATTAGATGTTAAAAATACCTTTTTACATGGTGTTCTTACCGGGAAAGTATTTATGAAACAGCCTCCTAGTTTTATTCATCCTGAATTTCCTTACCATGTTTGCAGATTGACCAAAGCAATTTATGGTTTAAAACAGGCCCCGCGTGCATGGTTTCATCACTTTAGTACATTTCTTCTTTCTCAAGGTTTTATTTGTAGCAAATTTGATACCTCTATGTTTGTTTGTCGTTCATCATCAGGTATTCTTATCCTACTGCTTTATGTTGATGATATTATTCTAATTGATAGTTGTTCATCTATCTTTGATCAGTTCATTAGTCTTCTTTCCTTTCAGTTTTACATGAAAGACTTAGGCGATCTCATTATTTTCTTGGTGTTCAAGTTGTTCGCTCATCTGGTGGTCTTCATTTATCTCAACAGAAATATATTTTAGACACGCTCCTTAAGTTTCACATGCATACTTGTAAGCGAGTTCTCACACCTCTAGCTTCTCGTACTTCTATTTCTCTTATGGATGGTGAGTTACTTTCAGATCCTAGTGAATATAGGAGCATGGTGGGTGCTCTTCAATACTTGACTTTGACTCGTCTTGATATTGCCTATGCTGTGAATGTTGTTTTTCAGTTTATGCATGAACCTCGTACTACTCATTTGCAGTGTGTGAAGCATATTTTTAGGTACTTACAAGGTACTAATTCGCATGGACTGTTTCTGCGTGCTTCTTCATCCAATTCATTGGTGATTGCTTATTCGGATGCTGATTGGGCTGGATCCCCCGATAGCAGGCGTTCTACTACTGGGTTTGCAATTTTATTGGGTTCCAATCTTATCTCTTGGCATGCGAAGAAACTACCGACAGTTTCAAGATCGTCTACAGAGGCCGAGTATAAGGCTATTGCTTATACTGTAGCTGAAACTTCTTGGATTCGTCATGTTCTTCGTGAGCTTGGTCTTTATCTTCGTGAACCTATTCAAGTATTGTGTGACAATGTCAGCTCAACATGCATGTCACGTAACCCCGTATTCCATGATCATTCTAAACATATTGATGTTGACTTTCATTATGTTCGTGATAAAATTGCTCAAGGAGATCTTGTTGTCCAATATGTGCCTTCTCACTCCCAACTTGATGATATCTTTACAAATGGTTTATTCTCATCCCGTTTTTGTCTTTTGCGTGACAATCTGTCCGTTATTTCAATACGTCCAGATTGAGGGGGCGTATTAGGACTCCTAGTTCATGTACTTGTAGGACTTAAGAGTTTGATTTGTATTGTACTACATCACCTACTTTCCTTACCCTTTGTATTCAATATATATATATATATATATATATATATATATATATATATATATGAACATCTGAAGAGAGGCTTTGTGGCCTTGAAATCACTTCTCTGTACATGGTTATGTGTTGTTTATATTATATGCAAGTGATCTTGGCTATTTGCTTCCGTTTTTTATACCTGTTTTCCATCAATTGGTGTCAGAGTCTGCTTGCATCTAAGTAGATAACATAGATGATATGTATATGTCAGATTATATACATATATGTCGTTCATGATTTGTAGTCTTGTCGAAAATCATGTATAAAGTTTAAAATCTTATTGTTGAACGGAGGCCGTAGCGAGAACCTAGTTTTACCTGACAGAATGGGATTTAGACCACTATTGTGACACTACTAAACGAATTGATCTACTGTTATGAGGTTTTCTCGCGGTTGCCGTCCTATAGCATGTACAATTGCTTTTGAAAGGAATTATATGTTCCTTGTTCTGCTATTTTCGTATGTGATTGGGCACTAAAGGAAAGGATTGGTGGATGTTGGTTTTGACGTCGGCAGTGACTGAAAGTGGCGAAATAGGGCTTAAAGAAAGACAGTAAATATTTTCTCCAATGAGTTATTGTCTTGGGTTAAACTTTATTGTCATTGTTTCAAGAGGCTCACAAACCAAAGCATAAAAGATTCAATATTAAGGTTTAACTGTATTGGCACTATTTTATCATAGTGTGCTAATGATTAGCTGATGTCGTATAACTTATGTTCAATGGTGGTTTACTTTGGACTCTTCCTTTATTTGTTGTTCATCAGCATATGTTATTGAATCTACAACCTAATGTTTTCTGTTTCCTCAAGACGTTGGAGGTTGCGAAACCTAAAAGTTTATCCGTTTGATTGAGTGTTAGGTCATGGGTATATCTACTTGTATGTATATAATATATTGTATAAATTACAGAATTTTATGATTGATAAATAGGTACAACTTAAGTGGTTTATTTATTTGAAATCATTGAAAATCTTAATGGCTTTATACACACAAGATTATATCATACATGGATTAAGAATTATATGTGATTAATAAATAGTTACGGCTAAGGTGGTTTATTTATTTGGAATCATTGAAAATTTTTAGTAGCTTTATTTATTTGAGTCATGAACAAATATACTCAATGTACTATGTGTAAATTGACCTTGATTAGTGTACGTTTGTGGTGGAAGTCTTATATACTCAAATGAGATTTACCATTGGAGACTAATAACACTAAACATATTCAGAGAAGAGATATTAAATATTTCATTCAAAAGGATGAAAAGTAATATCTTGAATTCTCATGCGTATATAATAGGAGGACAATTTGATGTAAGAGAAAATTTTGTGTATCTTACCCAAAGAAAGGACATAATCAATGTCATGTGCTCATGAAATAATTATAAGGATAATAGAAAGTATGATCATATTTATTCTAATCCACGAGAATGCCTAAAACTGTTAATCTCTGAATTTGGTCATGGATTTGGAGGTCATGAATTTGACGAACTACAGTTGACCTGCAATTTAGTAGATGTAACGACCCAATTTGTCATTATAAGAATTTACGTCCCGTTCAACGACTTAAGGTCTCGAGCAGCTTCGTAATATGTAATATGACTTGCGTACAAGGTCGACTTTGGAAATTCGGAAGTTCATAAGTTTCTTAGGCTTGAATCGATGCACGATTCGTGATTCTAGTATTGTTGGGGGATGTGAGGCCCCTCGAATTTCCTATTAGTCCGAGGCTATAAGCACGCTCACAAGTCGTTTAAGTGTCATCTTGCCTTTTCACGAGAGGTTAAGGACCGGAACAACTTAGATGATCATGATATTAAGTGTAGGAGGTGTATTGGATATTGTTAGGGTCTAAGGAGATCCCTAGAACTAAGACAAGTTGAGAGCTATGCAATGGGCTAAAGCTTCAAATAAATTCACACAAAATACGACTTCAAACGCATGCAACTACCAAAATATAAAGGCTTAGGTGGTGATATACCTATCAAATTAAAGCCCTTTGAGTCTAGTTTCCAACGCATCAAATCGTTTGTCATTTTGATGTTCATATAAAAATTTATAGGCATTTTACTGAACACTATCTTGTCAGTAAAATAGGCCGCGTTTTGGGCGCCCAGGAGGGCGCCAGGCGCGAATCAAAATGCCAAAGTCAGAAGTAAAATTTTTGGGGCGTTTTGGTTGCCGCTGGGCGCGGACCGGGACGCCAAAGGTGTGAAACTGAAATAAAAGGGACGGGGAGAGAGAAATAGCCTCATTCTATAGAGATTAAACCTCCCCTCTCATCCTCAAGTCATCTAGGAGTTCTTATACTACCTAAGGTGAGTTTTTAAGTGTGTTTTTAATTATGTTTTCACTTCTCAATCACTAGTTACAACGAGGTTTTGATTGAATTCCATAGGATTTCTTCAAAATCTCAAGAACACCCCAAAAGTTGTCTTTCACGATTTGGTCTACAAAAGGTATGTCTACCATCTCTAACTAATTCATAGTGATTATTTATGTACGAAATATGTGTTAGGATTTATGGGATGGTGATTGGAAGCAATGAGTGCCCAACCTAGGTGTGTTGGTATTGTAGAGATTGTAAAATGAATTAATTGATAAGATATGTGGGTTGGGAGTCAATTGTTGGGCATACATGTGCTAAGAGAAGTTGTGGATAGCCTAGAGACGATTGTGAGGTAAATCATTTGTGTGGAAGGTGGTTGTTAGGTGAAGAAATTCCATTGAAGGAGGTTGTAGAAAAATATGCACATTAGATGTTTGATAAAATATCTAAATAACTTAAAATATAGAAATCTTTCTAATATTGGTACAATTGAGTTGCATTGTTGTATATTGAAATTTGTTTAGTGTGGTGGACCATCATAGTATTATAAAGTGGCGAATTTCAGATTTGAGCCGTCCGGAGGTGGCTTCATTCGCGAAGATCATTTAAAGTATCGGTTTAGTTTCGTCAAGGTAAGTATCTTGCCTAACCTTAAGTGGGAGAATTACCCCTTAGGCATTGAGTCTTATATAGAAATTGTGTAATTGAAACCATGTACGCGAGGTGACGAATACGTACTTGGTTTATATGTGCAAATTATATCGGTTGAAATTCGTAGACGCCCTTATGTATTAAATTGGAAAATTAAGGGAACTTAGTAAATCCTTGATTTGTCATGATTCATTCCTTGCTTGTCGAGTTTGTATTTTATATGATAATTTGGTGTGATTGCCGCTTGGAGTTTTATGTGAATTCCGTGTGTTTGTTGATTTGATATTTCTTAAAAATAATCACATTATGGATTTTTTTCATCTGCAAATAATTAATTAAATAAGTTTAAATTGAGGCATTTATATATTTATCTAAAATTTGGATTAAAGAAGTCGTTGTCCTATGATGAGTTATTTTGCTATCCTTGTGGTTGTTTTTGAGTTTTTATATATATTGTGTTGAGCCGTGGACTATCTATTGTGAAATTAATTGACTTTATTGTACCTTTGGAATGGTTGTGGCCTACGGGCAATTTGTAAATACGAGTTGATGATGTTGTACTGTTGTGATAATATTCTATATGAATTATTGTGTGATTTGGGCTACTGTTATGCGGCGTATAAGGGTGGCATTCCATTGTTGACATTATGTGGGCATAAGGGTGGCATTTCACTGTTGTTATGTGTGTTGGGATATTTTCTGGGCGGAGTGATAAGGGAGGCTATTAAACTAAGCGATAAGGGAGACTATTATAGGAGCGATAAGGGTGGCTATTGATATCGTCAGGGCGGAGGGATAATGGAAGCTATTATAGGAGAGGTAAGGGTGGCTATAGGAGAGATAAGGGTGGCTATTGTCAGGGATGATATGTGATGATGTGAGGTTATTGTGTTGGTAATTTTTATGTGATGATGTGGGGTTATTGCGTTGGTAATTTTCATGTGATATTGTGATTTTCCTTGTGTTTATTCTTATATCTTGTGCAACTTGTCTTGTTGTTTCGGTAAACTTGATAATAGTCCGATCTATGTTGAAATCGTGAGCTTGTGGCTATTGCCGGGCAGATTATGTTATATAGGATCGGATTGCACGCCACAACAAGTATGATTAATGTTATATAGGATCAGGTTGCACGCCACAACAGATATGAAATGTGGACACGAGGTGCCGGGGAAAATATGATAATTTTTATTATTGGCACGTGAGTTGTCCGTGCGATTTTGGTAGAAATATGGGCACGAGGTGCCGTGGAAACAAGAAAGTGGGCTGAGACCCGTATTATGAAAATATGAAAGTGGGCTGAGACCCGTATTTTATGATTATGAAGTCACAGAGTGTCTTTTATTTGAAAGAAGTATATTCGAAAGATATTTATTTGAAAGAATTTTATATTCGAAAGATATTTATTAGAAAGAAGTATATTCGAAAGATATTTATTAGAAAGAAGTATATTCGGAAGGTATTTATTCGAAAGAATTATATGTGTAAGATTTATATTTGAAGGACTTGATTAATTGATTGTACTTGTGTTCCTTATTCGTTTGAGCAATAATTATGGTGTTCTTGTTGCCTTACTGTTTATATCACTAGTTGATTATTGTTGCTATCACTACTACTTGTCTTTCTATTATTTTTGTATACTATATTGCACAGGTTATTTGACTAGTGAGTATCTTGATTGTACCTTGTCACTACTCTACCGAGGTTAGTCTTGATATTTAATGGGTACCGATCGTGGTGTACTCATACTACACTTCTGCACATTTTTTTGCAGAGCCAGGTATTGGAGATATCGGATTCGGACAGAGATTAGAGTGTGATCGCAAGGATTCAAGGTAGAGCTGCTTGGTGATCGCAGTCCCTTGGAGTCTTTCCATTTTATTGTACTATCAACTCTTATTCGAACAATATTGTATATTCGATCCTTGTGATCATTGCATGTTTTCAGTTAGATTTCGTGACTCAGTATTACCAGTCTTGGGAGGTTGATATTATTATTTCCGTTGTTGGTTTCGATACTTGTATTAAATTATAGGTTTAAAAAAAGGCTCGAAATGTAATTGTAATCGGCTTACCTAGACTTAGAGACTAGGTTCCATCACGACACCTGTGGTGGGATTTTTGGGTCGTGACATGTTGGTATCAGAGCTCTAGGTTCTGTAATGACCCGACCGGTCGTTTTGAGAGTTATAGCCCCGATTCCTTGTTTACTGCTTTCCCTGTATCTTTTTTCTGCTTATGTGACTTGCCGGGAGGTTGTTGTTGTGGTTTCGGACTGAATTGGGACACTTAGTCCCTAAACAAAAGTTTAAGTCTTAGGATTTTGACTGTAGTCGGGACTGTATGAAGACGACTTTAGAATAGAGTTTCGTCTGTTCCGTTAGCTCCGTTGGGTGATTTTGAACTTAGTGGCATGTCCGGATTGTGTTTTGGAGGTCTGTAGCTGATTTTAGCTTGAATTGACGAAAGTTAAATTTTTGGAGATTTTGACCGATAGTGGACTTTTTGATATCTGGGTCGCATTCCGATTCCGCAAGTTGGAGTAGGTCCGTAATGTCAATTATGACTCGTGTGCAAAATTTGAGGTCAATCGGACGTGATTTGATAGGTTTCGGCATGAGTTGTAGAAATTTAAAGTTTCAAGTTCATTAAGTTTGAATCAGAGGGTGATTCATGTTTTTATCATTTTTTGATGTGATTTGAGGGCTCGACTAAGTTCGTATGGTGTTTTAGGACATGTTGGTATGTTTAGTTGAGGTCCCCGGGGCCTCAGGTGTGTTTCGGATGCTTAATGGATTGAATTTGGATTTATGCAATTGCTGAAGTTTTCTGGTTTATGCTGTTTTCGCACATGCGGTGGGGAGACCGCAGGTGCGGACTCGCATGTGCGGAAGGAGGAGCGCAGATGCAGATTTGGGCAGTCCAGGTTGGGTTCACAGGTGCGAGGAAAATGCAGCATCTGCGATGCCCGCAGATATACTAGAGGAACCGCAGACGCGAAGGAAGACCGCAGAAGCGGACCATTGTCCGCAGGTGCGACCTGACCGCAGAAGCGGTCCTAGTCACCTTAAGCCATTTCCGCACCCGTGATGGAAATTCTGCAGGTTCGGCATCGCAGGTGCGACTAGAGGTCTGCAGGTGCGAGATCGCTGGGCAGAAAAGGGGAAATTTCGAGGGTTTGATCTCATTTTCATTTTGGGTCTTTGAGAGCTCAGATTGAGGCGATAATTCAAGGATGTTTCAGAGAGAACTTTGGGGTAATGATTCTTAACTCGTTTATGGTTATATTCCACTAATCTATAGTTGATTTCATCATTTAATTAAGGAATTTGGTTGAGAAATTTGGAAGAAATGGGAGAAGTTCTTCAGTTAAGTTTTTGAGTTTTGATTGTGATTTTGATATCGGATTTGGATAATTTTGGTACGAATGAACTCGTGAGTAAATGTGTGTTTATATTTTGTGACTTTTACTCGATTCCGAGACGTGGGCCCAAGGAGGCTTTTTGGGGCAATTTTCTAATTTCTTGCTTTAGCTTTGATTTCATTAATTAGATTAGTTTCTTATAGTTGTATTTATGGTATGTAATTGATTTTGGCTAGATTTGGGCCATTCGGAGTCGGATATTCATAGAAAAGGCATTGTTACCGATTGATTGAGCTTGGTTCGAGGTAAGTGGCTTGCCTAACCTTGTGTGGGGAAAATCCCCTTAGGATTTGGTACTGTTGTGATATGAGAGCGCCATGTACGTGAGGCGACGAGTACGCACACGGGCTATTTGTTGTAAAACCCGATTTATTTTACTGAGTAGTAACCTGTTTTTCCTTTAATTTGAGTTATACCGTTTAAATGAGTATTAGTCTGTTTTCATTCTTAATTGAGCTATTCCAATATGTGTAGTTATTCTGTTTAGTCTAATATCGCATGTCTACGTGCTTTAACTGCTTATTTGAACTCTGTGAAACATGCCTAGTTGATTTCCTGCTTTTTCTTGTTCTTTATCAGTATAACTATAGAAATCTTGCTGTTAACTGTTGTATTTATCGGTTTGAGCTATGTGTTTACTTTTGAGACTACGAGTCGGTTCCTCGGGAGTTCCCCCTGCACATTTACTTTTGAGACTACGAGACGGTACCTCGAGAGTTCTCCCTGCATATTTACTTTTAAGACTACGAGGCAGTTCCTTGGGAGTTCTCTCTGCACATTTACTTTTGAGACTACGAGGCGGTATTTCGGAAGTTCTCCCTGCATATTTACTTTTGAGGCTACGAGGTGGTACCTCGGGAGTTCTCCCTGCATATTTACTTTTGAGACTACGAGGCGGTACCTCGGGAGATCTTTTTGCTTCTTTACTTTGGGACTACAAGACGGTATCTCTGGAGATCCCCTGCCATTTACCCCTGTGTTGTACTACTATTTTTGCTGTGTTTTTCTTTTGTTAAATTCCAGTCTCTTAATATACTGTGATATTCCCCTGCTTTATTTATTATGTACCAGTGGGCCTGACTTGACCTCGTCACTACTCGATCGAGGTTAGGCTTGGCACTTACTGGGTACCGTTGTGGTGTACTCATGCTACTCTTCTGCACATGTTTTTGTGTGCAGATCCAGGTACTTCTTATCAGCCCCGCTATTAGCTGAGAGTGCTTGTTGCTGTACGAAGACTTCAAGGTACATCTGCCGCGTCTGCAGACCTAGGAGTCCCCCTTATTCTCCCCTATGTCAAACACTTCCCATATTCCTTTTATTAGACTCTGGTTAATAGAGATGCTATTTTCCTTTTGTAACTTGTGACTTACGATGTTTTGGGTTTTGGGAAGACTGTGTATTTATAGAGTATTGGTTATTGTACATGCCTAGCGGCATTGTTACTAGTTATTTAGTTATCCACTGCTGTTAGTTGCCAAGTTTTACTTTTGTTTTGTTATTTTCCGCAATTTGTTAGGCTTACCTAGTCATAGAGACTAGGTGCCATCACGACGTTATACGGAGGGAGTTTGGGTCGTGACAAGTTGGTATCAGAGCTCTAGGTTCATAGGTGTCGTGAGTCACAAGTTAGTTTATTAGAGTCTCGCGGATCGGTACGGAGATGTATGTACTTATCTTCGGGAGGCTATGGATTTGTTTGGAAAAACTATACTTCTTTGATTCCTTGTCATGCGAAATTTGTTAACATCAAAAATTCTAAACTTCTGTATTCTATTCTTTCTCACAGATGGTGAGGACCCGTACCGGAGGATCTGATGACTAGGCACCCGTGCCCGCTACTAGAGCCGCGAGAAGGAGGGGCCAGGGTAGAGGCCGAGGACATCCATGCGGTGCAGCCAGAGCACCGCGCGAGCTGCAACAGAGGAGCCCCCAGCAGCTCCAACTGGAGAGCAGGCACTTGAGATACTTGTTGCTGCACCAGCCCTCCAGGAGACTCTAGTCCAGTTTCTGAGCATGTTCAACACCTTTGCTCATGCTGGATTGATTCCACTTGCTCCTGCCACATCTCAGGCCGGGGGAGGATCATAGACTCTCGTCGCCGGTACCCCAGAGCAGCGAGTTCAGGTAGACCAGGATCCAGAGTTCATACTAGTGCAACTGGTAGCTCCAGTTCAGCCCAAGGTTAGGGCAGCAGTTTTTGAGACGGAGCATCTCAGACTTGAGAGGTACAAGAAGTACCACCCTCCTACCTTCAGTGGATTAGCGTCAGAGGATGCCCAGGGTTTTCTGGAAGAGTGTCACCGTATTCTCCGTACTATGGGTATAGCGGAGTCGAGTGGGGTTTCCTTTACTGCATTCCAGCATTGAGGAACAGCCTATCAATGGTGGCGTGCTTATGAGTTGAGTAGTCCGGCTGAGGCTGCTTCACTTACATGGACTCAGTTTTCGGACATGTTTTTGAGAGAGTATGTCCCTCATAGCCTCAAGGACGCATGGCGCACGAAGTTTGAGCAGCTGCGCTAGGGTGTTATGACTATGTCAGAGTATGCAATTCGTTTTAGTGATTTGGCCCGACATGCACCAGCCTTGGTTGCCACAGTTCGAGAGAGGGTTGGTCATTTTATCGAGGGACTCCACCCCAATATCGAGCTTAGCATGGCCCGAGAGTTGGAGATGGATATTTCTTACCAGCAGGTTTGAGTATTGCTAGGAGATTGGAGGGCATGCTCGCTCGATATAGAGAGGAGAGGGAGGCCAAGAGGTCTCGAGGGTCTGGCACTTACAGGGTACTCGTGCCCCAGCTACAATTCGCCATGGTAGGGGTTATGTGAGTCGCCCCGTTCATTCAGATCTTCCAGCAGCCAGTGGTATTTCGGCCCCTTATAGGCCCTAGGAGCCTTATTATGCACCGCCAGTATCTAGTGTGCCTCCCGCACGAGGTGCTTTTAGCGGCCAGTCCAGCAGACCTGGCCCGAGCCAGTCACAGCAGCCACGCTCTCCGAGAGCTTGTTTTGAGTGTGGCGACACTCGCCATATGGTGATGGATTGCCCCAAACTTAGGAGGGGTTCACTTCCATAGACTTCTCAGCCACCGCATGATCCACCGGGTCCTCAGGCTATGATTCCAGCACAGGCTATCGCCCCACCTGCTCAGCCAGCTCGAGGTGGAGGTCGATGAGGTTGAGGTCGCCATAGAAGGGGAGGTCAGGCTAGATATTATGCTCTTCCGGCTCGTACAGAGGCAGTTGCTTCTGACTCTGTTATTACAGGTATTGTTCCAGTCTGTCATAGAGACGCATCGGTCTTATTTGATCCAGGCTCTACATATTCCTATGTGTCCTCTTATTTTTCCCTGTATTTGGGCGTATCTCGGGATTCCTTGAGTTCCCCTATTTAAATGTCTACTCTTGTGGGATATTCTCTTGTTGTGGACCCGTGTGTATGGGTCGTGTTTGATCACTCTTAGTAGTTTTGAGACCAGAGCCGATTTATTATTGCTCAGTATGGTAGACTTTGATGTTATCTTGGGCATGGACTGGTTGTCGCCCCATTATGCTACTCTTGAGTGTCATGCTAAGACCGTGACGCTGGCTATGCCAGGATTACCACGATTAGAGTGGAGAGGTACCTTAGAGTATACTCCCAGCAGAGTTATTTCATTTCTTAAAGCTCAACGAATGGTTGAGAAGGGGTGTGACGCATATCTAGCTTATGTGAGAGATGTCAGTATTGATACCCCTACAGTTGAGTCAGTTCCAGTAGTGAGGGACTTTCCAGATGTGTTTCCAGCTGATCTTCTGGGCATGCCGCCCGATAGAGATATTGATTTTGGCATTGATTTATTGCCGAGCAAGGGCCATGGCCAATAAAGAAGAGTTCGGTTCCTCCTGAGTTGTAAGAGTTGAAGAAGCAGTTATAGGAGTTGCTTGATAAGGGCTTCATTCGGCCCAGTATGTCACCTTGGGGTGCTCCTGCCTTGTTTGTGAAGAAGAAGGATGGTTCTATGCATATGTGCATTGATTATCGCCAGCTGAACAAAGTTACAATGAAGAACAAGTACCCATTGCCCTGTATTGATGATTTATTTGATTAGCTATAGGGTGTCAGGGTGTTTTCCAAGATTGATTTACGTTCTGGCTATCTTCAGTTGAAGATTCGGGAGCCAGATATCCTGAAGACTGCTTTGAGGACTCGGTATGGTCACTACGAGTTCCTTGTGATGTCATTTGGGCTGACCAATACCCCAGTAGCTTTTACTCACTTGATGCACAGTGTGTTTCGACCCTATCTTGACTTATTCGTCATTGTGTTTACTGACGACATTCTGGTGTTCTCCCGAACTCGGGAGGATCATGAGCAGCACCTGAGGACTGTGCTTCAGACCTTGAGAGAAAAGAAGTTATATGCAAAATTTTCAAAGTGTGAGTTTTGGCTAGACTCGATGGCATTCTTGGGTCATGTAGTATCGAGTGATGGGATCAAGGTGGATCCGAAGAAGGTGGAAGTAGTGCAGAGTCGGCCTAGACTATCATCATCTATGGAGATTCGGAGTTTTCTTGGTTTGGCGGGGTATTACCGTCGTTTTGTAGAGGGATTCTCATATATTGCAGCACCTATGACCAGGCTGACCCAGAAGGGTGCTCCATTCAGGTGGACAGAGGAGTGTGAGGAGAGCTTTCAGAAGCTCAAGACAGCTTTGACTATAGCCCCAGTATCGGAATTGCCTACAGGTTAGGGGTCTTATACTTTATATTGTGATGCATCGTGGATTGGTCTCGGTGTGGTGTTGATGCAGGATGCTAGGGTGATTTCCTACACATCCAGATAGCTGAAGGTGCATGAAAAGAACTATCCTGTCCACGACCTTGAGTTAGCAGCTATTGTCCATGCCTTGAAGATCTGGCGGCACTATTTGTACGGTGTCCCTTGTGAGATTTACACCGATCATCAGAGTTTGTAGCATCTGTTCAAGCAAAAGGATCTTAACTTGCGTCAGTGGAGGTGGTTGGAGCTTCTTAAGGACTATGATATCACTATTTTGTACCATCCGGGGAAGGCCAATATGGTGGTTGATGCTTTGAGTCATCGGGCAGAGAGTTTGGGGAGTTTAGCATATCTTCCAGCAGCAGAGACGCCATTGGCGTTGGATGTTCAGGCCTTAGCAAGCTAGTTTGTGAGATTGGATATTTCTAACCCGAGTCGAGTATTGGCTTGTGTGGTCTCTCGATCTTCTCTTTATGATCGTATTAGGGAGCGTCAGTATGATGACCCCTATCTATTTGTCCTTAAGGACACAGTTCAGCACGGTGATGCTAAGGAGGTCACTATTGGGGATGATGGTGCATTGAGGATGCAGGGCTGGCTATGTGTGCCCAATATAGATGGGCTGCGTGAGTTGATTCTCCAGGAGGCTCACAGCTCGCGGTACTCCATTCATCCGGGTACCGCGAAGATGTACCAGGACTTGAGGCAGCACTATTGGTGGAGAAGAATGAAGAAGTACATAGTGGAGTATGTAGCTCGGTGTCTAAATTACCAGCAAGTGAAGTATGAGCATCAGCGGCTAGGTGGGTTGCTTCAAAAGTTAGAGATTCCAGAGTGGAAATGGGAGCGGATCACTATGGATTTCGTGGTTGGACTTTCACAGACCCAGCGGAAATTTGATGCAGTTTGGGTAATTGTGGATAGGCTGACCAAGTTAGCTCATTTCCTTCCTGTGATGACTACCTATTCTTCCGAGCAGGTGGCTCAAATTTATATCTGCAAGATCATCAGGCTTCATGGCATACCGGTATTTATCATCTCTGACCGGGGTACGCAGTTTACATCACAGTTCTGGAGGGCCGTACAGCATGAGTTGGGTACTCAAGTGGAGCTGAGCACAACCTTTCACCCTCAGACGGACGGACAGTCTGTGCGCACTATTCAGATATTAGAGGATATGCTCCATGCATTTGTGATAGATTTTGGAGGTTCTTGGGATTAGTTTTTGCCACTTGTGGAGTTTGCCTACAACAACCGTTATCAGTCGAGCATCCAAATGGCACTGTATGAGGCTCTGTATGGTAGGCGGTGTCAGTCTCCAGTGGGTTGGTTCGAGCCAGTCGAGGCTAGGTTATTGGGTACAGACTTGGTCCAGGATGCTCTGGAGAAGGTTAAGGTGATTCAGGATAGACTTCGCACAGCCCAGTCCAGACAGAAGAGTTATATAGATCGGAAGGTTCGCGATGTTGCATTCATGGTTCGAGAGCGGGTCCTGCTCCGGGTGTCACCCATGAAGGGTGTTATGAGGTTCAGAAAGAAGGGCAAGTTGAGCCCAAGGTTTATCGGCCCATTTGAGGTGTTGCGACGTGTTGGGGAGGTTGTTTATGAGCTTGCCTTGCCTCCCAGTCTAGCAGGAGTTCATCTAGTATTCCATGTCTCGATGCTCCGAAGTATCACGACGATCTGTTTCATGTGTTGGATTTCAGTTCAGTGCAGTTGAACAAGGATTTATCTTATGTTGAGGAGCCGATAGTTATTTTGGACAGGCAGGTTCGAAAGCTGAGGTCAAAGAACATTGCTTCAGTGAAAGTTCAGTGGAGGGGTCAGCCAATGGAGGAAACCGAGCATGATATGTGCAGCCATTATCCTCATATGTTCACCACTTTAGGTATGCCTCTATACTCGTTCGAGGACGAACGATTATTTTAAGAGGGGGAGGATGTAACAACCCGGTCGGTCGTTTTGAGAGTTATAGCCCCAATCCCCTGTTTACTTCTTTCCCCGTATCTTTTTTCTGCTTATGTGACTTGCCGGGAGGTTGTTGTTATGGTTTCGGAGTGAATTGGAGCACTTAGTCCCTAAACAAAAGCTTAAGTCTTAGGATTTTGACCGTAGTCAGAACTGTGTGAAGACGACTCTGGAATGGAGTTTCTTCGGTTCCGTTAGCTCCGTTGGGTGATTTTGGACTTAGGGGCATGTCCGGATTGTGTTTTGGAGGTCTGTAGCTGATTTTTACTTGAATTGTTGAAAGTTGAATTTTTGGAGATTTTGACCGGTAGTGGATATCAGGGTCGGATTCCGATTCCGGAAGTTGGAGTAGGTCCGTAATGTTAATTATGACTTGTGTGCAAAATTTGAGGTCAATCGAACATGATTTGATAGGTTTCAGCATCGGTTGTAGAAATTTAAAGTTTTAAGTTCATTAAGTTTGAATCGGAGGGCGATTCATATTTTTAGCGTTGTTTGATGTGATTTGAGGGCTCGACTAAGTTCTTATAGTGTTTTAGGACTTGTTGGTATGTTTGGTTGAGGTCTCGGGGGCCTTGGGTGTGTTTCAGATGCTTAACAGATTGAATTTGGATTTATGCAATTGCTAAAGTTTTCTGGTTTCAGGTGTTTTTGCACCTGCAGTGGGGAGACTATAGGTGCGGACTCACACGTGCGGAAGGAGGAGCGCAAATGCAGATTTGGGTAGCCCAGGCTGGGTTCGCAGGTGCGAGGCAAATGCAGCATCTGCGATGCCCGCAGATGCGCTAGAGGAATCGCAGGCGCGAAGGAAGATCGCAGAAGCGGGCTATTGTCCGCAGGTGCGACCACCTGATCGCAGAAGTGGTCCCAGTCACCTTAAGCCATATCCTTACCTGCGATGGAAATTCCACAGGTTCGGCATCGTAGGTGAGGCTAGAGGTCCTCATGTGCGAGATCGCTGGGCAGAAAAGGGGAAATTTCGAGGGTTTGATCTCATTTTTATTTTGGGTCTTTGAAAGCTCGGATTAAGGCGATAATTCAAGGATTTTTCATAGAGAACTTTGGGGTAATGATTCTTAACTCGTTTATGGTTATATTCCACTAATCTATAGTTGATTTCATTATTTAACTCGTTTTTGAGTTTTGATTGGGATTTTGATATCGGATTTGGATAATTTTGGTACGAATGAACTCGTGAGTGAATGGGTGTTCATATTTTGGACTTTTACTCGATTCCGAGACGTGGGCTCGGGGAGGCCTTTTTTGGCGATTTTCTAATTCCTTACTTTAGCTTTGATTTCATTAATTAGATTAGTTTCTTATAGTTGTATTTATGGTATGTAATTGATTTTGGCTAGATTTGGGCCATTAGGAGTCAGATATTCGTGAAAAAGGCATTGTTACCGATTGATTGAGCTTGGTTCGAGGTAACTGGCTTGGCTAACCTTGTGTGGGAGAAATCCCCTTAGGATTTGGTACTGTTGTGATATGTAAGCGCCGTGTAATTTGAGTTATACTGTTTAAATGAGTATTAGTCTGTTTTCATTATTAATTTAGCTATTCCAATATGTGTAGTTATCCTGTTTAGTCTAATATCGCATGTCTATGTTCTTTAACTGCTTATTTGAACTCTGTGAAGCATGCCTAGTTGATTTCCTGCTTTTCCTTGTTCTTTATCAGTATAACTGTAGAAATCTTGCTGTTAACTATTGTATATATCGGTTTGAGCTGTGTGTTTACTTTTGAGACTACGAGGCGGTTCCTCGGAAGTTCTCCCTGCACATTTACTTTTGAGACTATGAGGCGGTACCTTGGGAGTTCTCCCTGCATATTTACTTTTGAGACTACGAGGCGATTCCTCGGGAGTTCTCCCTGCACATTTACTTTTGAGACTTCGAGGCAGTACCTCGGGAGTTCTCCTTGCATATTTAATTTTGAGACTACGAGGCGGTACCTCGGGAGTTCTCTCTGCACATTTACTTTTGAGAATACGAGGCGCTACCTCAGGAGATCTCTTTGCTTCTTTACTTCGGGACTACGAGACGGTATCAGGGGATATCCCCTGCTATTTACCCCTGTGTTGTACTGCTATTTTTATTGTGTTTTCCTTTTGTTAAATTCCAGTCTCTTAATATACTGTTATATTCCCCTGCTTTATTTATTATATACCAGTGGGCCTGACCTGACCTCGTCAATACTCGACTGAGGTTAGGCTTGGCACTTACTGGGTACCATTGTGGTGTACTCATGCTATTCTTCTGCACATGTTTTTGTGTGCAGATCCAGGTACTTCTTATCAACCCTGCTATTAGCTGAGAGTGCTTGCAGTTGTACGGAGACTTTAAGGTATATATGCCGCGTCCGCAGACCTAAGAGCCCCCATATATTCTCCCCTATGTCAAACACTTCCTTTATTCCTTTTATTAGACTCTGGTGTATAGATATGCTATTTGCCTTCTGTAGCTTGTGGCTTACGATGTTCCAGGTTTTGGGAAGACTGTATTTATAGAGTATTGGTTATTGTACATGTCGAGTGGCATTGTTACTAGTTATTCAGTTATCCACTGCTGTTAGTTTCCAAGTTTTACTTTCGTTTAGTTATTTTCCGCAATTTGTTAGGCTTACCTAGTCGTAGAGACTAGGTGCCGTCATGATGTTATACGGAGGGAGTTCGGGTCATGACAGGTTCATAGGTTCTACGAGTCACGAACGAGTTTAGTAGTGTCTTGTGGATCGGTACGGAGACGTCTGTACTTATCTTCGAGAGGCTACAGAATTATTATGAAATTTCCACTTTTTTTATTCCTGTCGTGCGGATTTGTTGATTCTGGAGTTTGATCCTTTGTATCTCTATTCTCTCACAGATAGTGAGGACACGTGCTACAGGGTCAACTGAGCAGACACCCACGCATTCTGCTAGGGCCGCAAGAGGTCGGGGCCGAGGTAGAGGCTGAGGAAGGGCACGTGCCATAGCTAGAGCACCTATCAGAGTAGTAGTCGAGGAGCCGCCAGTAGCTCCAGTTGTGTGACATGCACCAGAGACACATGTTGTTACCCCCGGACTTTAGGAGACTTCAGCATAGTTCCTGAACATGTTTGGTGCATTGACTCATGCAAGATTGATCTCCGTTTCACCAAATATTTCACAAATTGGGGGAGGAGCTCAGACTCCTACCCGTACTCCAGAGCAACAGGTTCACATTGGTCAGGTTCCGGGTGTGGTGCCGGTAGAGCCTGTTATTCTGATTCAGCCTGAGGTCAGGCCAGAGGTATCAGAAGAAGAATAAAAGAGACTTGAGAGATTTAAGAGGTATAGTCCACCTACCTTCAGTGGCACATATACCGAGTATACCCAGGGATTTCTAGAAAGATATCATTGTATTCTCCGTACCATGGGTATTGTGGAAGTGAGTGAAGTTGCCTTTACTACATCAGCTGTCAGGAGCAGCGTATCAATGGTGGCAAGTTTATGAAGAAGGTAGACCAGCCGATGCAGTACCACCAACTTGGGCTCAATTTTCAGAGATGTTTTTGAAAGAATTTATTCCCTAGACTCTCCGGGATGCGTGGTGCACAAACTTTGAACTGTTGCAATAGGGCACCATGACAATGTCAGAATATGCCATCAAGTTCAGTGAGTTAGCCCTTCATGCACCTATTTTTGTTCCTACAGTCAGAGAGCGAGTCTGCAGATTCATTGAGGGGCTCGATTATGATCTTAAAATATGCATGGCTCGAGAATTACAGTCTGATACTCCATTTTAGCAAGTAGTAGAGATTGCCAGAATGTTAGAACGTGTTAAAAATGAGGAAAGAGAGTCTAAGAGGCCAAGAGGTCTCGAAATTCTGGAGGATTCAGTAGATTCTACTCTGCATCTAGCACTCATCACAGCGGAGGCTCGGGCAGTCAGTCAGCTAGTCCATAATTCAGAATACTCTTAGTGCACCACCGGCACGGGTTTCTTACACTGGTTATTCCAGCTATTCGGCACAGACTCAGTATGAGCAGCCGCGACCTCAGAGGGGTTGTCATGAGTGTGGTGATACTAGGAACATCATGAGAGATTGTCCTAGACTTGGGAGAGGTGAATTTCATCAAAACACTCAGGCTATATGCTCTATTCCAGTTACTGCCCCATACCCCTCCACGTGGATCCGCCCCTGATCGTGTAACATTTTTCATTAGTTCTGACTTCTTTGATATAATTGCTATAAATTGGCTGAGGTCGTTACACCAGATAGTGTCGTTACAGGTATGATTTAATTCATAATAGAGGAGCACTATTCTTATTTTTGATTCGATTCCGATTATCGAGGTGAAATCTCCTTTCATGCACCTTATATGATGAGTTTCTGAATTTGTACTCCACTCTTGTATTTATCCCTGTTGGGAGATTTGATGGTATTAACCCTTGTCTATCATTTTGTTTTGCACACTTTTGAGGACTATGAGTCCAAAAGTGATTTTCTATTACTCACTACAATGGGTTTTGATATAAATTCGGGATAGTTTGGGTAAAAATTGTGAATTTAATGCCCTACCGGTATGGGGGTTCATTTTGTGTTGTGAAATTGCTGTCGAGATTTATTTAAAAGAAGGAAAAATTAATGGAAAAGTTTCAATTGGCACGATGTGCATAATACTTGTGATTCAGAGCTGAGGATGAGATCCTCGCGTTTTAATGTGAATTAATATGTTTAAACCGGGCTACGTGCCACGGTGGAAGTTATATCGAGATAAGATCTTTGTAGTTAAATTCATATGTTGTAAATTATCCCTTGTGAAAATTTTTGCATTATAATACAGATAGAGAGCTATGCCTGTTGGGCTTGTTTGATAATTCATTTGTGTGTTTATCTCAGCATGTTAGTCATAGTTGTGTTATGCTTGTTGTGTTTTAGCCTACAAGGTGTGTGCCCATATGGCGTTAAATGTGACTCGTTAATTCGGGTGAATAATTACGAGGTTTTCATGTTCCTCAAATTGTTATCAGTATTGTGAAGAGTTGAAACTAGGCTTTAACTAAGATGAGATTTATTTGCCAGAGCTGAGATTGATTATAAGCCTATGTATGATGTGTTACGTTATATGAATGTGTCGCGCGAGTGTAGGCACGAGTTGCTATTTGAGTCTAATACCGTGTGCCGATGTGAAAAATCAGGTCTTTTTGAAATTGATGGGAGTGTAAGAAATTTGGGTTTAAGGCTTGTAAGTGTAAACATGAGGAATAATCTCAACTGAGATGGTGTTGTTAGACCCATGTTAGTTTGTGGCGAAGTAGAATCACCCGCGAGTATATGTGTAAGAATACACTTAGTAATTTAATATCCTCAGAAAGATTCTTGGCACGTTCGAGGACGAACGTATGTTTAAAAGGGGGAGAATGTAACGTCCCGACTTGTCGTTATGAGAATTTACGTCCCGTTCAACGACTTAAGGTCTCGAGCAGCTTCGTAATAGCCTCATTCTTTAGAGGTTAAACCTCCCCTCTCATCCTCAAGTTATCCAGGATTTCTCATACTACCTAAGGTGAGTTTTTAAGTGTGTTTTTATGATGATTTCACTTCTCAATCACTAGTTACAACAAGATTTTGATTGGATTCCATAGGATTTCTTCTAAATCTCAAGAACATCCCAAAAGTTGTCTTTCAAGATTTGGTCTATAAGAGGTATGTCTACCATATCTAACTAATTTATGGTGATTATTTATGTACGAAATATGTGTTAGGATTTATGGGATGGTGATTGGAAGCAATGAGTGCCCAACCTAGGTGTGTTGGTATTGTAGAGATTGTAAAATGAATTAATTGATAAGATATGTAGGTTGGGAGTGAATTGTTGGGCATACATGTGCTAAGGGAAGTTATGGATAGCCTAGAGACGATTGTGAGTTAAATCATTTGTGTGGAAGGTCGTTGTTAGGAGAAGAAATTCCATTAAAGGAGGTAGTAGAAAAATATGCACATTAGATGTTTGATAAAATATCTAAATAACTTAAAATATAGAAATCTAGCTAATATTGGTGCAATTGTGTTGCATTGCTGTAGATTGAAATTTGTCTAGTGTGGTGGACCATCATAGTATTATTAAGGGGCGAATTTCATATTTGATCCGTCCGGAGGTGGCTTCACTCGCGAAGATCATTTAAAGTATCGGTTTAGTTTCGTCAAGGTAAGTATCTTGCCTAACCTTGAGTGGGGAAATTACCCCTTAGGCATTGAGTCTTATGTGAAAATTGTGTAATTAAAAACCATGTACGCGAGGTGACGAGTACGTACTTGGTTTATATGTGCAAATTATATCGGTTGAAATTCGTAGACGCCCTTATGTATTAAATTGGAAAATTGTGGAAACTTAGTAAATCCTTGATTTGTCATGATTCATTCCTTGTTTGTCGAGTTTGTATTTTATATAATAATTTGATGTGATTGCCACTTAGAGTTTTATGTGAATTTCATGTGTTTGTTGATTTGATATTTCTTAAAAATAATCACATTAAGGATTTTTTTCATCTGCAAATAATTAATTAAATAAGTTTAAATTGAGGCGTTTATATATTTATCTAAAATTTGGATTAAAGAAGGCGTTGTCCTATGATGAGTTATTTTCCCATCCTTATGATTGTTTTTGAGATTTTATATACATTGTGTTGAGTCGTGGACTATCTATTATGAAATTAATTGACTTTATTGTACCTTTGGAATAGTTGTGGCCTACGGGCAATTTGTAAATACGAGTTGATGATGTTGTGCTGTTGTGAAAATATTCTGTGTGAATTATTGTGTGATTTGGGTTACTGTTATGCGGCATATAAGGGTGGCATTCCATTTTTGACATTATGCAGGCATAAGGGTGGCATTTCACTATTTTATTGTGTGTTGGGATATTGTCTTGGCAGAGTGATAATGGAGGCTATTAAACTGAGCGATAAGGGAGGCTATTATAGGAGCGATAAGGGTGGCTATAGGAGCGATAAGGGTGGCTATTGATATCGTCGGGGCGGAGGGATAAAGGAGGCTATTATTGGAGAGATAAGGATGGCTATAGGAGAGATAAAGGTGGTTATAGGACAGATAAGGGTGGCTATTATCAGGGATGATATGTGATGATGTGGGCTTATTGTGTTGGTAATTTTTATGTGATGATGTGGAGTTATCGCGTTGGTAATTTTTATGTGATGTTGTGATTTTTCGTGTGTTTATTCTTATATCTTGTGCAACTTATCTTGTTGTTTCGGTAAACTTGATAATAGTCTGATCTATGTTGAAATCGTGAACCTGTGGCTATTGCCGAGCGGATTATGTTATATGGGATCGGATTGCATACCGCAACAGGTATGATTAATATTATATGGGATCAGGTTGCACGCTGTAATAGATATGAAATGTGGGCACGAGGTGCCGGAGTAAATATGATGATTTTTATTAGTGGCACATGAGTTGTCCGTGCGATTTTGATAGAAATATGGGCACGAGGTGCCGTGGAAACATGAAAGTGGGCTGAGACCCGTGTTACAAAAATATGAAAGTGGACTGAGACCGTGCTTTATGATTATGAAATGAGGTGTCACAAAGTGACTTTTATTTGAAAGAAGTATATTCGAAAGATATTTATTTGAAAGAATTTTATATTCGAAAGATATTTATTTGAAAGAATTTTATATTCGAAAGATATTTATTTGAAAGAAGTATATTCGGAAGGTATTTATTCGAAAGAATTATATGTGAAAGATTTATATTTGAAGGACTTGATTAATTGGTTGTACTTGTGTTCCTTATTCGTTTGAGCAATAATTATGGTGTTCTTGTTGCCTTGTTGTTTATATCACTTATTGATTATTGTTGCTATCACTATTATTTGTCTTTCTATTATTTTTGCATGCTATATTGCATAGGTTATTTGACTAGTGAGTGTCTTGACTGTACCTCGTCACTACTCCACTGAGATTAGTCTTGATACTTACTGGGTACCGACTGTGGTGTACTCATACTACACTTCTGCACATTTTTATGCAGAGCGAGGTATTGAAGATATCGGATTCGGACAGAGATTAGAGTGTGATCGCAAGGATTCAAGGTAGAGCTGCTTGGTCATTGCAGTCCCTTGGAGTCTTTCCATTTTATTGTACTGTCAACTCTTATTCAAATAGTATTGTATATTCGATCCTTGTGATCATTGCATATATTCAGTTAGAGTTCGTGACTCGGTATTACAAGTCTTGGGATGTTGATATTAATATTTCTGTTGTTGGTTTCGACACTTATATTAAATTATATGTTTAAAAAATGGCTCGAAATGTAATTGTAATTGATTTACCTAGTCTTAGAGGCTAGATGCCATCACGATATGTGTGGTGGGACTTTTGGGTCGTGACAGTAGATCCATTAAAAATGACCTGGTGAGAAACATTCACTGCTATGCAGTGAATCACGTTATTTTTTGGTGTTTCGAGATCTTTTATATGGGATTTTAAGCAGTTTATTGGATTAAATAAGCTTTAATATGAAAAATTATTCTTTATATGTCGGTCTTATTGTGTTAAATCTGGAACATGATTACACATGATGATTTAAATTAATATGATATATGGAAAGAATGTAAATCACATTAATTTAATCTCTAAATTTGCCTGAAGCAATTAATCTGAATTTGGTCTAGTTTTGGTCATCATGAATTTCATGATCTCCAATTGACCTGAAATTTGGTGGGTCCATCGAAAATGACCTGATAAGGAATACCCACTGCATTACAGTGTATTACGTCATATTTTGGTGGGTTTGGATCGTTTAGATGGGGTTTTAGCAGTTTGCGGAATTAAAACGTGATTTGAATATGAAAAGTCATTCTCTATGTCGGGTTTATGTATGATAAATCTGAAACATAGTAACACATGTTGATTTGACATAATTGATATATGGTAAGAATTTAACTCATATTTAAATTCTTAAAAATGCTTAAAATTGTAACTTTTTGAATTTGGTTGCAGTTTTGGAGATCATGTGTAACGACCCGGCCGGTCATTTTGAGTGTATTAGCCCTGATCCCCTATTTACTGTTTTTTCCGTATCTGTTTCTGCTTATGTGACTTGTCGGGAGGTCTTGTTTTTAGTTTCGGGGTCTTTTGGGACACTTAGTCCCCAAAGCGGAAGTTGAGTCTCAGCATTTTGAACGTAGTCAGAATTGTGTGAAGACGTCTCCAGAATAGAGTTCTGTCGGTTCCGTTAGCTCCGTTTGGGTGATTTTAGATTAGAAGCGTGTCCGGACTGTGAATTTGAGGTATGTAGCTAATTTAGGCTTGAAATGGCGAAAGTCGAGTATTGGAAAGTTTGACCGGAGGGTTGACTTTTTGATATCGGGCTCGGATTCCGATTTTGAAAGTTGGAATAGGTCCGTAATGTTGAATATGACTTGTGTGCAAAATTTGAGGTCAATCGGACGTGGTTTGGTAGGTTTCAGCGTTTGTGGAATTTGAAAGTTTAGAAGTTCTTTAGGCTTGAATCTTGGAGTAATTGGTGTTTTGATGTTATTTTGAGTGATTCGAAGGTTCGGCTAAGTTCGCATGGGGTTATATGACTTGTTGGTATGTTTGGTTGAGGTCCCGGGGGCCTCGGGGTTGTTTCGGATGCCCATCGGAAGGAAATTTGGACTTAGGCATTGCTGGGTTTTTTCTGGTGTTCTGGTGTTACGCACCTGCGGTGGTAGGGATGCAGATGCGGGCAAGGCTGGGTTGGACTGGAAGCGCAGGTGCGAGGTTAGGAGCGCATCTGCAAAACCGCAGATGTGGAAGGGGAGGCACAGATGCGGAAGAAGGCCTGAGTGGGAAGGATCGCAGAAGCGGGCAGGGCCCGCAGGTGTGCACCCGTAGGTGCGAATGAGTGACCGCGGGTGCGGAGTCTGGGATCTTTAGTGGGATCCGCACCTGCGATGGAATTTCCGCAGGTGCGGCGTCGCAGATGCAACAGAATGTTCGCAGGTGCGAAAGAACTAGGCAAAAAATGGAACTTCGAGGGTTTGATTCCCATTTCGATTTTGGGACTTTGAGAGCTCGGTATGAGGAGATTCTTCGAGGTTTCTTCAAGAAGATTGTTGGGATAAGTGATTCTAACTTAGATTAGACTATATTTCATGAATCTATTGCTATTTTCATCATCTAATTAGGGATTTGAGTTGTAAATTTGGGGGGAAATGGTTGAAACTTCATAGGCTAAAATTTCGAGTTTTGGAAGGTGATTTAAGGTTGGATTCGAGTAATTCTTGTATGGTTAGACTCGTGAGTGGATGGGTGTTCATATTTTGTAACTTTTGTCAGATTTCGAGATGTGGGCTGGGGGGCCAGTTTGAGCCTATTTCGGATTTTGACTTATAATTTTGTGTTTCTCTTGTGTAATTGATTCTTTTAGCCTACATTAATTATATCGCACTGCTTGTGGCTAGATTCGGGGCGTTTGGAGATTGATTCGAGGGGCAAGGGCATTGCGGAGTAGGATTTCTATGCGGTTGAGGTTAGTAACAGTCTTAAATCTGGTTTTGAGGGTATGAAACCCCGAGAATTGGTATGATGTGAGTGTTTGAAAGTGACGCACATACTAGGTGACGAGCGTGTGAGCGTACACCACGAAGGATTGTGACTTGGTCCGTCCCGTGAGACTGTAAAGTCAAATAGCCATTGCTATTACTTATTTTTCCTTGTCTTTGAGAAATTGACTGCCTTTCATGTTAGAAACCATGCTTAGGCTATTTGATATCACTGTTGGGACCCGCAACAGTCGTATACTTGTTAAATTGATTGCTAATTGCTGCCTTGTACTCAGTCATAGTCTTATTTCTGTGTTATATCTTTGTTCCCTCTCATTTCTCATTGATACTTGTTGTATTCTCTGTTTGGGTTGATTATTATGATATTCTGTGAGCCCGAGGGGCTGGAAAGGTCAGTGACTGAGATAGGGACTGAGTGCCGAGATGTGAGCTATGTGAGGGTATATGGATCGGGTTGTACGTCGCAACGAGCCTTATGTCTATTTATAGATTTTGGATCGGGTTGCACGCCGCAACGAGCCTTATGGCTACTTATATGATTGGGTCGGGCTGCACGCTATAGCAATATAGCGCTTGGGCTGAAAGGAGCCCCTCCGGAGTCTGCATACCCCTAGTGAGCGCTGGTACCTATGGAGAGTGTGTATTGAGGGTTGAGAGCCGAGACTATGAGCTGTTGAGATGAGTTGAGTGACTGCTGCCTTGAGAGGTTATACTTGCTTTTATTTATTGTTGCACTTAGTTGTTATCTGTTTTTGTTGTGAAATATCTGGAAGATTCATATATGTTTTACTTGAGCTCGAACTGATTTGACTTATACCATTAGATTTAAAAGTATGTTCACCCTTCACTGAAAACTTTTGAAATGATCTGTATATTTTTTATATAGCTCATCACTGCTTCTCAGTTCCTTATTTAATTATGTTTCTTACTGAGTTGGTTGTACTCATGCTATACCCTACACTTCTTGTGCAGATCCAGGTGTGTACGGTTTCGACGGTCGCTGAGTTCGTGCGAGAGCTGATTATCGGAGACTTACGAGGTAGCTGCCAGCGTCCGCAGTCCTTGTTTCTCCTTTATTATTATCTTTTCTCTCTTGCATTCGCATTTGGCACAAACTGTAGTAGACTCTGTTTCTAGATTGGATGTTAGATGCTCATGACTTAGTGACACCCCGATGTCGAGCTATCATTCTGCACTGGTATTTTGGGTTTTTACCCCGTTATTATGTAAACCTTCAGTTAGTTTAATTGTTTTAGCTCACTTCTGTTATATATTGAAAGCATGTTGAGAATGTCGGCTTGCCTAGTTCCACGATAGGCGCCATAATGACTGGTTAGGTATTTGGGTCGTGACAAGTTGGTATCAGAGCCTAGGTTTCATAGGTCTCACGAGTCATGAGCAGGTCTAGTAGAGTCTTGTGGATCGGTACGGAGAAGTCTCTACTTATCTTCGAGAGGTTGTCGAACCCTTAGGAAACTTCACATTCTTGAATTCTTGTCGTGCGAATCTTTTGATTTTGGTAACTAAATTTTTGTTGTTCTAATTCTCTTACAGCTGGTGAGGATGCGTACTATGGGGAAGGATGGACAAACACTAGTACCATCAATCAGGGCCGCGAGAGGCCGAGGTCGCGGTAGAGGCCGTGGTAGGGAGAGGTGCTCAGACTCCCTCCGCCCGCACACCAGAGCAGGTGGTACAGGGATTCCAGACACCGGAGGCACCACCAGCCCAGCCGATTGTAGCTGCTCAGGACTATGTCGTTCCTGTCATGCCTGATGATGAGCAGCGTAGATTGGAGAGGTTTGGGAGACTTCAGCCTCCATCTTTCAGTGGTACCGAGGGAGAGGATGCACAGGCCTTCTTGTACAGGTGTCAGAGGATACTCCATACAATAGGTATTCTAGAGACCAGTGGGGTCTCGTTCACTACTTTTCAGTTCTCTAAGGATGCCTTAAGCTGGTGGGAGGCTTACGAGAGGCGTAGGACTATCGGCACAGTACCCCTTACGTGGCTACAATTCTCGGGTCTATTCCTGGAGAAGTTCGTGCCACAGTCCAGCAGAGAGGAGCTGCGTAGGCAGTTCGAGTAGCTTCGTCAGGGTGATATGTCTGTGATAAAGTATGAGATGCGATTCTCGGAGTTGGCCCATCATGCTATCTGGTTAGTTCCCACATACAGGGAGAGGATCAAGAGGTTTATAGATGGCCTCACCTTTCAGCTGCGATTTCTTATGACCAGAAAGAGAGTGTCTGGTGCTACTTTTGATGAGGTTGTTGACATTGCGCATCAAATTGAGATGGTTCGTAGTTAGGAGAGGGTTGAGAGGGAGGCCAAGAGGACTCATGGGTAGGTTGGATTTAGCGGTGTTCCTTCTCGGGGCAGTTCCACCACGGTAGGGGTTGTCCTTTGAGACATGCTCAGACGGCTCGCCCAGTTCATCGTGGTGCATCATCTGGCCATGGTTCACACAGTTATCAGTAGGGCCATTCATCTCGCAGTGCCCTCCCAGCTCAGAGTTCATCCCGTGCTCTATCGGGTCAGGGTTCGTCTATGCCAGGTCCTTCTACCAGTTATCCCGGTGCTCGGGGCTCCCTTCAGTCCCAGCACCAGCATCGGGGAGTTGCTATGAGTATGGAGAGTTTAGCCACATCAGAAGACATTGTCCCCTCCTTACGGGAGGTCCGGCTCAGCAGAGGAGCCAGTCTATGACATCAACACCAGTCAACTAGGGGTCGCCAGAGAGAAGGAGGCCGATCAGGGGGTGGCCAGGCCTGTTTCTATGCTCTTCCTGCCAGACCAGATGTCATTTCTTTGGATGCTGTGATTATAGGTATTGTCTCAGTTTGCCACAGAGATGCCTCTATATTATTTGACCCTGGTTCCACTTATTCATATGTTTTCTCGTATTTTGCTCATTTTCTGGATATTCCCCGTGAGTTTTTAGTTTCATTTGTTCATGTATCTACACCTATGGGTGATACTATTATTGTGGACCGCGTATATCGGTCATGTGTGGTGACTATTAGGGGTCTGGAGACCATAGTGGATCTTTTGTTGCTCAGTATGGTCGATTTTGATGTGATATTGGATATGGATTGGTTGTCTCCATGTCATGTTATTCTAGATTGTCACGCTAAGACTGTGACGTTGGCGATACCGGGGTTGCCGAGGGTTGAGTGGAGTGGTTCTATAGACTATGTTCCCAGTAGAGTAATTTCATACTTGAAGGCTCAGCGGATGGTTGGGAAGGGTTGTCTATCCTATTTGGCTATTGTGAGGGATGTTAGTGCAGAGACTCCTGCCATTGATTGTGTTTCGGTGGTACGTGATTTTCTGGATGTGTTTCCTGCAGATCTGCCGGGCACGCCGCCCGACAGGGATATTGATTTTGGTATTGATTTGGTGCCGGGCACTCAGCCCATTTCTACTCCACTGTACCGTATGGCGCCGGCTGAGTTTAAGGAGTTGAAGGAGCAGCTTCAGGAACTCCTTGATAAGGGGTTTATTCGGCCTAGCGTGTCACCTTGGGGTGCACCAGTTCTATTTGTGAAGAAGAAGGATGGTACTATGAGAATGTGCATTGATTACAGATAGTTGAACAAGGTCACAATCAAGAACAAGTATCATTTGCCGCGTATTGATGATTTGTTTGACCAGCTTCAGGGAGCGATGGTGTTCTCCAAGATTGATTTGAGGTCATGGTATCACCGGCTAAAGATTCGAGACTCAGATATTCTTAAGATAGCTTTCAGGACACGATATGGCCATTATGAGTTCCTTGTGATGTCTTTTGGGCTGACCAATGCCCCAACAACGTTCATGCATCTGATGAACAGTGTGTTTCAGCCTTATTTGGACTTGTTCGTTATTGTATTCATTGATGACATCCTGGTGTAGTCTCATAGCCAGGAGGAGCATGCTCAGCATCTGAGGATTGTGTTACAGCGATTGAGGGAGGAGAAGCGTTATGCAAAGTTCTCCAAGTGTGAGTTTTGGCTCAGTTCAATGGCGTTCTTGGGGCATGTGGTGTCCAGTGAGGGTATTTAGGTGGATCCGAAGAAGATAGAGGCGGTGCAGAGTTGGCCCAGACCGTCCTCAGCACGGAGATTAGGAGTTTTCTTAGTTTGGCAGGCTATTACCGTTGTTTTGTGGAGGGTTTGTCATCCATTGCATCGCCCTTGACCAAATTGACCCTAAAGGGTGCCCCATTCAGGTGGTCGGATGAGTGCGAGGAGAGCTTTCAGAAGCTCAAGACTGCTTTGACCACGGCTCCAGTTCTAGTTCTACCATCAGCTTCTGGTTCTTTCATAGTGTATTATGATGCCTCGCAGATCGGCATTGGGTGTGTTCTGATGTAGGAGGGTAGAGTGATTGCTTATGCTTCGCGCCAATTGAAGCCCCATGAGAAGAACTACCCTGTCCACGACCTTGAGTTAGCAGTTGTTGTTCATGCCTTGAAGATTTGGTGGCACTATTTGTACGGTGTCCATTGTGAGATTTACATTGATCATCGGAGTTTGCAGCATCTATTCAAATAGAAAGATCTTAACTTGCGTCAGCGGAGGTGGTTTGAGCTTCTTAAGGACTATGATATCACCATTTTATACCATCCTGGGAAGGCCAATGTGGTGGCCGATGCCTTGAGTCACCGGGCGGAGAGTTTGGGGAGCTTAGCATATCTTCCAGCAGTAGAGAGGCCATTGGCATTAGATGTTCAGGCCTTAGCCAGCCAATTTGTTAGACTGGATATTTCTGAGACGAGTTTAATATTGACCTGTGTGGTCTCTCGGTCTTCTCTTTATGATCGTATCAGGAAGTGTCAGTATGATGACCCTCATCTGCTTGTCCTTAAGGACACGGTCCGGCACGGTGATGCTAAGAATGTCACTATTAGGGATGATGGTGCATTGAGGATGCAGGGCAGGCTATGTGTGCCCAATGTATATGGTTTGCGTGAAATGATTCTCCAGGAGGCTCACAGTTCGTGGTATTCTATTCATTCGGGTGCCGTGAAGATGTACCAGGACTTGAGGTAGCATTACTGGTAGAGGAGGATGAAGAAGTACATAGTGGAGTATGTAGCTTGGTGTCTAAATTGCCAGCAGGTGAAGTATGAGCATCAGCGGCTAGGTGGGTTGCTTCAAAAGTTAGAGATTCCGTATTGGAAATAGGAGTGGATCACTATGACTTTAGTTGTTGGGCTTCCACAGACTCAGCGGAAGATTGATGCACTTTGGGTGATTGTGGACCGGCTGATCAAGTCAACCCATTTCATTCCTGTGATGACTACCTATTCTTCCGAGCAGCTGGCTCGAGTGTATATACGGGAGATCGTCAGGCTTCATGGCGTACTGGTATCTATCATTTCTGATCGGGGTATACAGTTTACATCACGGTTCTGGAGGGCAGTACAACATAAGTTGGGTACTCGAGTGGAGTTGAACACAGCCTTTCACCCTCAGACAGACGGACAGTCCGAGTGCACTATCCAGATATTAGAGGATATGCTTTGTGCGTGTGTAATGGAGTTTGGGAGTTCGTGGGATCAGTTCTTGCCTCTAGCGGAGTTTGCTTACAAACACAGTTACCAGTCGAGCATCCAGATGGAACCGTATGAGCCTCTGTATGGTAGGCGGTGTAGGTCTCCAGTGGGTTGGTTCGAGCCGAGCGAAGCTAGATTATTAGGTACAGACTTGGTTCAGGATGCTCTGGAGAAGGTTAGGGTGATTCAGGAAAGACTACGCACAACCCAGTCCAGACAGAAGAGTTATGCGGATCGGAAGGTTCGCGATGTTGCATTCATGGTTGGAGAGAGGGTCTTGCTCCGGGTATCACCCATGAAGGGTGTTATGAGGTTCGAGAAGAAGGGCAAGCTGAGTCCGAGGTTTATCGATCTATTTGGGGTATTGTGACATGTTGGGGAGATTGCTTGTGAGCTTGCCTTGCCTCCCAGTCTAGCAGGAGCTCATCCAGTATTCCATGTTTCTATGCTCCGGAAGTATCACGGCAATCCGTCTCACGTATTGGATTTTAGCTCAGTCCAGTTGGACAAGGATTTATCTTATGTTGAGGAGCCGGTGGCGATCTTAGATAGGCAGGTTCGAAAGCTGAGGTCAAAGAATATTGCTTCTGTGAAGGTTCAGTGGAGGGGTCAGCCGGTCGAGGAGGCAACTTGGGAGACCGAGCATGATATGCGCAACCGTTATCCTCATCTTTTCACCACTTCAGGTATGTCTCCATGCTCGTTCTAGGACGAACGATTATTTTAAGAGGAGGAATGTGTAACGACCAGGCCGATCATTTTGAGTATATTAGCCCCGATCCCCTATTTACTATTTTTCCCGTATCTGTTTCTACATATGTGACTTGCCAGGAGGTCTTGTTTTTAGTTTCGGAGTGTTTTAGGATACTTAGTCCCTAAAATGGAAGCTAAGTCTCAGGATTTTTACTGTAGTCGGAATTGTGTGAAGACGACTCTAGAATGGAGTTTTGTCGGTTCCGTTAGCTCTGTTGGGTGATTTTGGACTTAGGAGCATGTCCAGACTGTGAATTTGAGGTTTGTAGCTAATTTAGGCTTGAAATGGCGAAAGTTGAATTTTGGGAAGTTTGACCGGGGGTTGAATTTTTGATACCAGGATCGGATTCTGATTCCAGAAGTTGGAATAGGTCCGTAATGTTGAATATGACTTGTGTGCAAAATTTGAGGCCAATCGGACGTGCTTTTGTAGGTTTCAGCGTCGTTTGTGGAATTTGAAAGTTTAGAAGTTATTTAGGCTTGAATCCTGGTGTAATTGGTGTTTGGATGTTATTTTGAGTGATTCAAAGGATCGACTAAGTTCGCATGGGGTTATATGACTTGTTGGTATGTTTGGTTGAGGTCCCGGGGGCCTCGGGGTTGTTTCGGATGCCCATCGGAAGGAAATTTGGACTTAGGCATTGCTGGTTGTTTTTTGGTGTTCTGCTGTTTCGCACCTGCAGTGGGAGCCCGCAGGTGCGCCCCACAGAAGCGAAGAGGAGGACGCAGATGCAGGCAAGGCTGGGTTGGACCGGAAGCACAGGTGCGAGGTTAGGAGTGCATCTGCGAAATCGCAGATGTGGAAGGGGAGGCGCAGATGCGGAAGAAGGCCTGAGTGGGAAGGATCGCAGAAGCGGGAAGGGCCCGCAGGTGCGAATGAGTGACCGCAGATGCGGAGTCTGGGAGCTTAAGTGGGATCCGCACCTGCGATGGAATTTTCGCAGGTGCGGCGTCGCAGATGCGACAGAATGTCCGTAGGTGCGGAAGAACTGGGCAGAAAATGAAACTTCGAGGGTTTGATTCCCATTTCGATTTTGGGACTTTTAGAGCTCGGTGTGAGGCGATTCTTCGAGGTTTCTTCTAGAAGATTGTTGAGGTAAGTGATTCTAACTCGTATTGGACTATATTTCATGAATCTATTGTTATTTGCATCATCTAATTAGGGATTTGAGTTGTAAATTTGGGGGGGGGGAATGGTAGAAACTTCATAGGCTAAAATTTCGAGTTTTGGAAGGTGAATTCGAGTAATTCTTGTATGGTTAGACTCGTGAGTGGATGGGTATTCATATTTTGTGCCTTTTGTCAGATTTCGAGACGTGGGCCAGGGGGCCAGTTTGAGCCTATTTTGGATTTTGACTTATAATTTCGGTTTTCTCTTGTGGAATTGATTCTTTTAGCCTACATTAATTATATCGCAGTGCTTGTGAGAGTGATTCGAGGGGCAAGGGCATTGCGAAGTAGGATTTCTGCGCGGTTTAGGTAAGTAACAATCTTAAATCTGGTTTTGAGGGTATGAAACCCCGAGAATTGGTATGATGTTAGTGTTTGGAAGTGACGCACATGCTAGGTGGCGGGCCTGTGAGCGTGCACCGCGGGGGATTATGACTTGGTCCGTCCCGTGAGACTGTAAAGTCGAATAGCCATTGCTATTACTTGTTTTTCCTTGTCTTTGAGCAATTGAGTGTCTTTCATGTTAGAAACCATGCTTAGGCCATATGATATCACTGTTGGGACCCGCAGCGATCGTATACTTGTTGAATTGACTACTAATTATTGTCTTGTACTCAGTCACGTCTTACTTGTGTGTTATATCTCTGTTCCCTCTCATTTCCCATTGATACTTGTTGTATTCTCTGTTTGGGTTGATTATTATGATATTCTGTGAGCCCGAGGGGATGGAGAGGTCAATGACTAAGATAGGGACTAAGTGCCGAGTTGTGAGTTATGTGAGGGTATATGGATCGGGTTGCATGCCGCAACAAGCCTTATGGCTATTTATGAATTGTGGATCAGGTTGCACGCCGCAACGAGCCTTATAGCTACTTATATGATTAGGTCGGGCTGCACGCCGCAACGATATAGCGCTTGGACTGAAAGGAGCGCCTCCGGAGTCTGCACACCCCCAGTGAGCGCAGGTACCTATGGAGAGTGTGTATTGAGGGCCGAGAGTATGAGCTGTTGAGATGAGTTGAGTGACTGCTGCCTTGAGAGGCTGTACTTGCTTTTATTTATTGTTGCACTTAGTGGTTATCTGTTGTTGTTGTGAAATTTCTGGAAGATTCATATATGTTTTACTTGAGCTCGAACTGATTTGACTTATACCACCGGAATTGAAAGCATGTTCACCCTTCACTAAAAACTTTTGAAATGATCTGTATTTTTTTTATATAGCTCGTCACTGCTTCTTAGTTCCTTATTTAATTCTGTTACTTGCTGAGTTGTTTGTACTCATGCTACACCCTGCACTTCTTGTGCAGTTTCAGGTGTGTAAGATTCTAACGGTCGCTGAGTTCGTGCGAGAGCTGATTATCGGAGACTTACAAGGTAGCTGCCGGCGTCCGCAGTCCTTGTTTCTCCTTTCTTATTATCTTTTCTCTCTTGTATTAGCATTTGGCACAAACTGTAGTAGACTTTGTTTCTAGATTGGATGTTAGATGCTCATGACTTAGTGAGACCCCGATGTCGGGCTATCATTCCGCACTGGTATTTTGGATTTTTACCCCGTTATTATGTAAACCTTCAGTTAATTTAATTGCTTTAGCTCACTTCTATTATATATTGCTGGTATTTTGGATTTTTACCCCGTTATTATATAAACCTTCAGTTAGTTTAATTGCTTTAGCTCACTTCTGTTATATATTGAAAGCATGTTGAGAATGTCGGCTTGCCTAGTTCCAAGATAGGCGCCATCACGACTGGTTAGGTATTTGGGGTTTTGGAGATCATGACTTTTATGATCTCCGATTCACCTGAAATTTGAGCTGTTTGGATGAGTTTTTGGGCATATTTTTCGAATTTTAAAACTTAATCCTTAGAGAAAATTTTGTGATTGTGATCAAGTGCTGATAGGAATTAACCCCTATGGTCTCCACTATTTATTTATAGTGAGATAATAAATTTACGCGTCGACTTTAGGTCTTTCTCCATATCGTATAAATTTATTATGAACTTACGGAGTATAATTACTAGTAGTTGATAACATGTATTTGACTCTCCTTCTGAGTTTATACGTTGAATCAATTTTGTAATTATAATGCAACCATGATTAATTGGTTATAGAAATATATTTCTATGGCCTTCCACTATTAATTTCAAGTGAATGTAAATTTACGCGTCGACTTTAGGTCTTCCTCCATATCGGATAAATTTATTGTAAGCTCACTAGGTGAAATACTAGTTATTGATATCATGTACTTACTCTCCATCTGAGTATACATGTTGGATCAATGGAACTAGAGTTGTTAATTATGATGTTCACTTAGCATAAATTAACAGTATACTCTCCATCTGAGTTAGGTCTATTTTAATTTATTAGAGTGAATAATCTGGCATTGTGTATGTATATTGCATGAGTAGCTCATTTCCCATCAAAATTTGCTATTCAAGATGCATGAATATATATATATATATATATATATATATATATATATATATGTAGTGCGTTTAAAATTTTCGTATAAATGGTTATATACAATTGACTAAAAATAATAGTTTACTCTCCATCTGAGTTGGCTCTATTTCTATTTGGATTGTATAATTCTTGCATTATATAATATACTTTGCATGAATGACTCTTTTCCCATCGAAATTTTCTATTCGAGATGCATGTATGTATATATATTGAATGCAGTCTGAATTTTATTATTCAGTGTTAATTGATTTATTATGATCTATTTAATGTTGTATATCTCAACTCCACAATAACTTCATGTAGTTTGTCGTATCACTTATCAAAAATTTCCTTTGGTCGTGATAAGATATTAATTTGATGGATGTCATGTATGTACCATTTGCTATAAGGAATTTAATTCTGATTTTTTAGCAAAATAAGAGATGGATATTTAATTTATTTTAGAATAACTCTTGTGTTATTGAGCTTCATAAATATTCTATCTCTTGTGGTACATGGATGCATGATCTTGTTGTTGTTAATGTCTCTTCTGAACTGAACAACATTAGTCTACCTTATAAGAGAAAATTTTCTTCAAAATTGAGTGAAACTTATCTATGCACTTGCGTCTAAGTCATAATTATCTAGATAGGATTTCAGTTGGTCAATGATGAATCTTAAGGTTCATTGAAAGTAGTGGCACTACCAACTTGTGGATCATGTTTAGAAGGAAATATGACTAAGAGACATTTCTGCTCCAAAGGAAAGAGAGCTGGTGATAAGTTAGACTAATCCATTTTTGATTGTGCTGTCTAATGAATATATAGGCAAGAGGTGGTTTTGAGTATTTTATGACATTCATAAATGATTACTCGGACTATGAATTTATTTATTTGATGCATCGTAAGTCTGAACGCTTTGAATAATTTCAGGATTGTAAGGCTTGATACGGAGAAGCACCATGAAAATATATTAAAATTACTACGATCTGATCATAGGTGGCTAGCACTTCTCTACAAAGTTCATTGGTTACTTATCAAAATAGAAGATTATATCTCAATTGTCTACATCGAATACTCCATAATAAAGTGGTGTAGTAGAGAGAAGAAATATGACTCTTATGGAGATATTTAGATTAATGGTGAGTTATTCTGATTTATTTCTTTTTTTGTTATGGATATTTCTTAGAAACTGCAATTACATTCTAATTTTAGTTCTTTCTAAGTCAGTATCTTGGACCCCACAGAACTGTGGACTTAACGTAAGTCCGGTATGCGGCAAGTTCAGATATGAAATTGTCCAATATATATACTGAAAGGGAAACAGATAAGATAAAATCAAGAATGAATGTTTGCGCATTTATTGGATATCCAAGGGAATGAAATGAGGTTTATTTTATTTTCCTAAAGAAAAGAAGGTAATTGTTAGCACAAATACCAGTTCTCTATAATAGGATTATTTAATAAACTATGTTCCTAGAAGTAAACTAGTTTTACAGTAACTAAGCAAAGAAATAACAAATAAATCAAATTCAAACGCTCAAGAACATACACCTCTATATGTCGGAATTGACGTTCCATTGCATTTAAGTAGTGGGAGAAACATTAATAGACAAAAAGAAATTTACTACCTCCAAGTAGTGGGAGTGATGTTGAGCAGAGAACAAAACATGAAGAAGTCACTAATATTTCAATACCGTAAGGTAATGAAGATAATATTAGTAGTACTTCGTCGTAGTGGGAGAATAGTAAGGAAAACCATAATTTGGTATGTACTCTTGGGAGAGTTTCATAACAAGATCCCTGAAGAGTTTAATATCAAACTAGTTAGTTACGACAAAGCACTACTAGACAAAGATTGCATTTGAAAATAACTTGGCAAGCTCCTTTTAGCAAAACCTTATTGGCAGAGGTTTTTAATAGTCATGCAAAAGGATAGCTGTGAAAGTTATAGATGCATGGTTATGAGTGGGAGATTGTTAGGGCATATACTATTAACCATGCATTTAGATATAGTATATTCTAATAATTCTCATGGTTAAAAGTCTAAGTGGGAGATTGTTGGGATATATACTATTAACCATAGATTTTGGTTTGGATATAGTATTTATTATGGAATAATTATTTATTCAATTTTAATAAAGTTTTAAATAGATCATATATTCGTTTTTATCCTTTACCTATATAGTAGATGATTTAGTGTATAGAGTTTAGCTTATACACGGAAGATTAAATTATCGGTTCTTATAAGTATAAAGATCATGTTCACGATCTAATGATGGAATTGGACAAACCATTAGGAATGATTGTAGAACAAGATTAAATATAATTTATCTTGATTCTGGGAATGGTTTAATTTCAACTTCTTGTGCTAGTACATTTTGTATGTGTCACGACCCAAAATCCATTAAAGGTCGTGATGGCGCCTAACATCACTGTCAGGCAAGCCAACAATAAAAGTTTAACTTAATTACTCATTTTAGTATTTTTGAAATCGTAAATTTTCTTCAATTAAATAGTAAGAGATAAAAATTTTACAGAGTAAATGGAAATGTTTTCACAACTACATTACTGAATAACCCATAAGTACCACCAAAACCCGGTGTCACAAGTGCATGAGCATCAACTAGGAAGTAAAATAAAATACAACATCTGTCCGGAATACAAATTAGACAGAAAAAAAAAATACAAATAACCCTGGAGGAGACTCTGCTAGCTGCGGATCTTAACCTGAAATGCAGCTCGCGGCAAATCCCCGCATCATCTAGGCCTCCATGCCCAAAGGACCACCGGTGTCACGCACCAAACCTGAAAAGGCATGGCCGGCACCCGGTACCATACTCGGCCCGAGCGTACCACTCTGTAACTGTGAACTCTAGAGGGGTAACCCTCAACCTAGGCCGATGAAGCCATATTCTGAATCATCTGAAAATATCGTCTCTCTCATCTGAGGGGTAAACATACCCAAAAACTCATATATATATATATATATATAAATGTGCAGGCTGACGAGGCCGCCATGAACATCTACTGATATACAAGCTGATGAGGCCAATGTGAACATCTACTGATATACAAACTATACAGGACTTGTCTACAAGCCTCTAGAGATAGGTGAACTGTATCATGGTCGGGACAGGGCTTCTGTCACGCCCCGAACCTAGGAGAGAGACAAGCACCCGATGCCTCACCTAACCTGGCGTACCAAATTGCGACTAAGGGACTCTGAACACATAATGTCATACTTTGGCCATGGGGCCACCTTGCAAGATAATTTGCGAAGCAAAATATAAAACTGAATGGAAACTAGCGCTAACTAAACATCAATATAAAGCTAGGCTGAAAAGGCCGTCATAGCTACTACAGCTGACAAACCACCAAATTATACATACCAGGCCTACAAACCCAACATACTGCACTAACCAACAGGATATGTCTACAAGCCTCTACTGATAGATATATTGTGATCGGAACAGGGCCCCGACCTACCCATATTATATATATATAAATACATACATAAGATGCACACAAAAACCTAGACCCGATAACTCCGAAGGATGTGGAGCTTACCGATCAGGCTAAACTCTGGAAACACCTACTGAGGAGGTCTACTCGTCTGTCTATCTGAACCTGCATGCATGAAATGCAGCGTCCCCGGAAAAGGGACGTCAGTACGAAATAATGTACCGAGTATGTAAGGCAATAACATAACTGAAAATCGAAACTGAACTGATAATATAATAACTGGAAGTAACTGGAAGTCAAAGATGATCTGGAGATATACTTACCTGCTGATACTGACTCAACTCCTTCAATATAGTAAGTAAAATAATTGTACGGCCTTATAAGGCTCGGTATATATAACTGCTCTGCCATAGTAGGCTCGCTCATAGGCGCTCGGCCATACTAGGCTATGTATCTCGACCATGCTGGGCTCGCTCATAGGCACTCGGCCACAGTAGGCTCGGTATATAACTTTCCATCTGATCAGAGGTTGCCCAATAGGGGCCTGCCCATCGATTATAGCTCGATGGTAATGAAAATACTGTAATACTGTATATATAGGCTTGCTGCTCTCTTGACTGGAAGAAGACAATACTAAAATTGAATATAGAGTCTCGATAAGGAATAATATTGTAACTTATGAGACTAGAATAGTGTGAATAAATTCATGAATATGAACTTCTCTTTTGTCTCATTACTAACACATGTAGCTACGAGATCATGCCAAAATGAAGGAAGGACTTAGCCCTAACATACCTTATCACAATCTTTTCAATCACTAAGTTGAACTCGCCTCTTCGTACCTTAATCTACAACAACGATAATAATACTATCATTAAGTTACGAAAGGTACAACTATCGCACAACGAACGACAAGCTTATTTTATATTAAAACGGACAGCATCTCCCCTATAATCCTTACTTCCTCCAAATTCAAGATAACACCAACAATACAAGAACAGAACAATGACAACATATATACATCATTTTCCAGCCCTATATACACCATCAAATACTACAAAACAGCCCAACACACCCCAATCTCTTCATACACAAAACGACCACCGTAGTAGTGTCAAACGACCCGAAAATGTTATGACGAACGACCAGCCAACCACCCTACATTTATATGGTGTTTCTACACCCCCTTCCTCCTCCAAAACTCCACAAAACAGTAGTAAAACACGCAGCCCAACAGCAACACAAAACAGTCCACAAAACAGTCCGCTACAAGTGAATAACTCGAACTCACGGCTTCCGATCACCGTCCCGTGAGTTCTTACAAGTATAGAACGACTTACCATGAATTTATAGAAGAAAAACTGGATTAAAGAGAGCAGTAAACTCACCTTATTTGTTGGATAACTCAGCTCCTATCTTGGTTCTTCAAACTCTAGGTTTTACCTCCAATTAGAACTTGAAAGGGAGAGAAAATCAATTAGGGTTTGTGGGAAATTTTTGGGAGGATTCTTTGCAGAGATTATGTCTGGTTATTATGCTCTATTTTAAGTCTAATATATGAAGAAAATAGGCCTTTAAAAGGCCTCTTTGGATGACCCGAAATGGCCCCTTTTTGGGCTTTCATTTAAGCAAGTAGGTGACACACCTACTTGTCACCTAGCAGCTTGTGCAGTATCGCAAAAATGCTCATATCTCACTACTCCGATGTCATATTGACAAACGGTTTAATGCATTGGAAAATAGACTCATAGATCTTTAATTTGATGGATGGAAAACCCCATAACTCTAAGTATATTGGAAGAAAATTGCAGTTACATTTGACCCAAAGTTTCAGTAAAACTTATGAGTGTAACTTGTGATGACTTTCATCGACTTTTGTTCCACAACTCGCTTGACATTAAAACATAACACACGGATGTCATACGACTAATATAAATCATAACATAATCTCCTTATCATGTTAATCACCCTAGTCTCACCCCAAAGGTACATGTTAAAACATTCCCAACTTTTCGACTTTCGACGAAACATTGTTTTATTCAATTGCTTTAGCTTCTGAACTGTCCAACCCTCTTTGTACTTGTTGTTCATGATCTTCAATATTTGTAACCTCATAGGTAACATGATTAACTTACTTTATATACTTTTAAATATTATCTCATTTTTGGTCCTACATTAGTTTGCTTACGACGCATTTTTACGTACAAAAATATAGGGTGTAACATCACTCCCCCTTGGGAATATTCGTCCTCGAATGTTTACTCTTAGAGACTTTGGAAAATTTTGCCAGAGTATCCTTCGTACACTAGGTTAAAACCAACCTGTACGTAGCCAGAAAACATACTATGCATGCCACACATGGCCAATGTTTATAAATAGCAACACTTTGCCTCACCAACCGTAAATCATAAATACTAAAAGTGAAAAATAAAAGCTTACCTGCTGACCTGCTAGCCTGAATAGAGCTGTGTTGTAGCATCCCATCTCGAGCCATATCTTCAGTTTGAAATAGGTGGGGGTATTTAGACTTCATTTCTTCCTCCGATTCCCACGTCATCTCTTCTACATTCTTGCTCCTCCATAAAACCTTTACGGAAGCTACCTCCTTATTTCGTAGATTGCGGATTTGTCGGTCTAGGATGGCAACTGGAATTTCCTCGTATGACAAGTCCTCTGTAATCTGTACATCATCCATGGGCACCACTCGGGTAGGATCGCCAATGCACTTCTGTAGCATAGATACGTGAAAAACCGGATGGACAGACTCCAATTCTGAGGGCAACTCTAACTCATAAGCTACTTGGCCCACTCTCCGAATGATCCTATAAGGCCCAATATACCGTGGGCTAAGCTTGCCTTTCTTGCCAAACCTCATCACGCCCTTCATAGGTGATACCTTTAAGAATATGACTTCTGACGACTCACGTCGCCGCACGTCAGAATATGACTTCTGACGACTCTGAGCTGTCAACAGTCGCTCCCGGATAACCTTTACTTTCTCTATGGCCTGCTGAACCAGGTCTGGCCTATGTAACCCAGATTCTCCAACATCAAACCACCCTATAGGAGATCTGCACTTACGCCTATACAAAGCCTCGTACGGAGCCATCTGGATACTGGAGTGGTAACTGTTATTATATGCAAACTCGATAAGAGGTAGATGTTCATCCCAACTTCTTTTAAAATCCAACACACATACTCATAACATATCCTCGAGCGTCTGAATTGTGCGCTCGGCTTGTCCATCAGTCTGTGGATGAAAAGGCTGTGCTGAGATTCACCTAAGTCCCTAGACCTCTCTGAAATGACCTCCAAAAATGTGCTGTAAACTGAGCCCCACGGTCAGATATAATAGAAACTGGTACTCCGTGTAGCCGCACTATCTCCTTAATATATAACTTTGCATAATCTTCTGCTGTATATGTAGATCTGACCGGTAGGAAGTGAGCTGATTTCGTGAGCCTATCGACTATCACCCATATGGAATCGAACTTATGATTAGAACGAGGTAAACCCGTGATAAAGTCCATGTTTATCGCCTCCCATTTCCATGTCGGGATCTCTATAGTCTGCATTAGCCCTCCAGGCTTCTGGTGCTCTACCTTCACTTGCTGGCAACTAGTACATTGGGCGACAAACTCAGCAATGTTCTTCTTCATATCGTTCCACCAGTACACATCCTTAATGTCATGATACATCTTCGTCGACCCAGGATGGATGGAATACCATGAATAATGTGCCTCTGACATAATCCTGTCTCGTAGCCCTGCTACATCTGGAACACACAAACGACCCCTATATCTGAGAACCCCATCTCCCTTTAGCTCTAACAGTGGCTTCTTCTGCTACAGAGCTCGCTCTCTCAGCTCGACCAACTCTGGGTCCTCGTACTGCCTTTCCTTGACTTCCGCTATGAGGGATGATTTTGTAGTGTTTTGGAGTACAACTCCACCATCCTCAGAATCTACTAACCGAACCCCCAACGAAGACAATTGATGAATCTCTCTAGCTAATTGTCTTTTCTTGGGCTCTACGTGTGCTAAGCTACCCATAGATCGGCGACTTAAGGCATCTGCTACAACATTAGCTTTCCCTGGATGGTAGAGAATGTTAACATCGTAATCTTTCAATAACTCAAGCCATCGCCTTTGTCGCAAATTCAACTCTTTCTGCTTGAATATATATTGTAGGCTTTTATGATCAGTAAATACATCAACATGAACACCATATAAATAATGCCGCCATATCTTAAGTGCATGGACAACCGCAGCTAACTCGAGGTCGTGGGTCGGATAATTCCTCTCGTGCTTCCTCAACTACCTTGAAGCATACGCAATTACCTTCCCATGTTGTATCAGGACACATCCTAACTCGACACCTGATGCATCACAATACACGGCATAACCCTCTAGACCCTCTGGAAGTGTTATAACTGGAGCTGAGGTCAACCTGTTCTTAAGCTCTTGGAAACTCCGCTCACAAGCCTCTGTCCATTGAAACTTAGTTTCTTTCTGTGTCAACTTCGTCAATGGTGCCGAAAGGGAAGAAAAACCCTCTACGAACCTCCGATAGTATCCTGCTAAGCCTAGAAAGCTACGAACATCTGTCGGAGTGGTAGGTCTAGGCCAAGATTTCACGGCCTCAATCTTCTGAGTGTCCACCTTTATCTCTTCATCTGATACAATATGCCCCAAGAATGCTACAGACTTCAACCAGAACTCACATTTAGAAAACTTAGCATACAACTTACGATCACGGAGGGTTTGGAGTACCGCTCGCAGGTGGTCCGCATGCTCATCCTCTGAACGGGAATAAACCAGAATATCATCAATAAATATTATCACGAACAGATCTAAAAATGGTCGGAATAGGCTATTCATCAAGTCTATAAATACAGCGGGTGCATTAGTCAACCCGAAGGACATGACAAGGAACTCGAAGTGGCCATATCGGGTCTTGAAGGCTGTCTTCAGAATATCTTTTTCCCGAACTCTGACTTGGTGGTACCCCGACCTCAAATCTATCTTTGAAAAGCATCTAGCCCCTGCAATTGATCAAACAAGTCATCGATCCTTGGAAGTGGATACTTATTCTTAATAGTTACCTTGTTCAGCTGCCTATAATCAATACACATCCTCAGCGAGCCGTCTTTCTTCCGCACAAATAGTACTGGTGCACCCCAAGGTGAGGTACTGGGCCTGATGTAACCTTTCTCCAGCAAATCTTTTAACTGCTCCTTCAACTCCTTCAATTCGCCAGGTGCCATTCTATACGGAGGGACGGATATTGGTTGAGTTCCTGGAAGCAAATCGATGCTAAAATCAATCTCTCGCTCTGGAGGAATACCTGGAAGCTCATCTGGAAACACATCTGCATACTCTTTGACTACGGGAATAGACTGAAGTGTAGGTATCTCAGCATCTGCATCTCTAACTCGCACAATATGATAAATGCACCCTTTTGCGATCATTTTCCTCGCCTTCAGATAGGAAATAAACCTACCTCTGGGTGTTGGTGTATTACCTACCCATTCAAGGACTGGCTCACCCGGAAAATGAAATCTGGCTGCCTTTGCTCGGCAATCAACTGTGGCATAGCAAGCTGCCAACCAGTCCATGCCCATGATAGCATCAAAATCCATCATCTCTAGCTCAACTAGGTCAGCTGAGGTCTGACAACTACAAATTGTCACCGTACAACCTCGGTAAACCCGTCTAGCAATAATCGATTCTCCGACCGGTGTAGATACCGCAAAAGGATCACTTAGTATTTCAGGCACTATACCAAACTTCCTCGCGACAAATGGGGTAATATACGATAAAGTAGATCCTGGGTCTATCAAAGCATAAGCATCGTGAGAGCAAATGGTTAATATACCTGTCACAACGTCTGGTGAAGACTCCTGGTCCTGTCGACCCGCTAAAGCATAGATACGGTTCTGATTACCACTTGAACTGGAACCTCTACCTCTGCCCCGACCTCTACCAGCCGAAGACTGAGACTCGCGCCCTGAAGGATGCACGGACATAGATGATCATGTTGCTGAACTCGCTGGCTGTGCCATTCCCCCCGAATCTCTATTTGGGCAATCCCGCATCATATGCCCTGGACGCCCACATGTATAACAAGCATCAGAACCTGCTCGGCATTGGCCCAAGTGTCCTCTACCACAGATGTCACACCGTGGAGGAAATGACTATGTCTGCGCAGATCCTCGCTGTCGCTGCAAACCCGACGCCCATGAGCTCTCACCTGGTCCTGACTGAGTATAGCGGTCATACCTGTAACCCTGTAACTGAGGTGGCAGAGGCCTAGGTGGCCGTCCGAAGTACTGGGTCCTATAACTACCCTGATATTTCTCCTAAGACCTGGGAAATCTCATCCTCTTACGTTGCCCTTGCTCAGCCCTCTCTGTACCCTGCTACCGACGCCTACCCCTTTCTATATTCTGGGCGAATGCCTGAATCCGGGAGATATCCATACTATCCTGCAATGCAGCGGTGGCACATGCCTCGGTTAACTCTGGGGCTAACCCTGCTATAAACCTGTGAATCCTGTCCCGCATAGTAGCAACTATGGATGGTGCATATCTGGCCAATGAGTCAAAACGGAGACTATACTCTCGAACACTCATATTACCCTGCTTAAGGGCTAGAAACTGATCGACTCGAGCCTGTCGGATCTCCCGTGGTAAGTACTGGTCAAGGAAAGCATCTGAAAAATTCTCCCAAATAGCTGGAGGTGCATCACGTCCCCTGGACCTCTCCCATCCCTCGTACCAAAGGATGGCTATATCTCGGAGTCAAAAAGCTGCTAGCTCAACTGCCTCTTTCTCCGTGGCATGCATAACACGAAAGATCCTGTGGAGCTGATCTATGAAATCCTGCGGGTCCTCCCTCTGATCTGTCCCCGTGAACTCTGGGGGACTCAAAGCAATAAACTCCCGGACCCTTGAACTCCTAAACCCCTCAGAAGTTCCTGCACTAGCTGATGCCCTATCCTATTGCTGGGTAGCTACCAACTGTGTCAACAAATGCACCGCACTCCTCAAGTCCTGATCTGATGGAAGTGGAGGGGGAACTGGATGTGCGGTTTCCCTAGGAATCTCCGTAGTTGGTGGAGGAGCCGGTAATGGCTGAGTAGGGGTCTCACCTTGAGCCTCAGACTGGGCCCCATCTACTGGGGGTACCCTGCTGGTCCCCTCACCTACTGCTGTATCTCTCCTCTGGCTAGCCGTAGTCTTCCTAGTCACCGTCATCTGTGCATGCAAACACCAACACATAAGTTTAATTCAAATTTCCTATAACTCAGTTTTGTAGCACGATTTAGATTTCAAAGAAGGGTAACCAACTCCTAAATGCCCTGTAGTGCCCTGCTTATATAATGTGGTGCACAACACATCTATAAACAAGACCCTACTAGACACGGCTTGTAGACTTCCTAGGACAGAACTGCTCTGATACCAAGTTTGTCACGCCCCGAACCTAGGAGCGAGACAAGCACCCGGTGCCTCACCTAACCTGGCGTACCAAATTGCGACTAAGGGACTCTGAACACATAATGTCATACTTTGGCCATGGGGCCACCTTGCAAGACAATTTGCGAAGCAAAATATAAAACTGAATGGAAACTAGCGCTAACTAAACATCAATATAAAGCTAGGCTGAAAAGGCCGCCATAGCTACTACAGCTGACAAACCACCAAATTATACATACCAGGCCTACAAACCCAACATACTGCACTAACCAACAGGATATGTCTACAAGCCTCTACTGATAGATATATTGTGATCGGAACAGGGCCCCGACCTACCCATATTATATATATAAATACATACATAAGATGCACACAAAAACCTAGACCCGATAACTCCGAAGGATGTGGAGCTTACCGATCAGGCTAAACTCTGGAAACACCTACTGAGGAGGTCTACTCGTCTGTCTATCTGAACCTGCATGCATGAAATGTAGCATCCCCGAAAAAGGGACGTCAGTACGAAATAATGTACCGAGTATGTAAGGCAATAACATAACTGAAACTCGAAACTGAACTGATAATATAATAACTGGAAGTTACTGGGAGTCAAAGATGATCTGGAGATATACTTACCTGCTGATACTGACTCAACTCCTTCAATATAGTAAGTAAAATAATTGTACGGCCTTATAAGGCTCGGTATATATAACTGCTCTGCCATAGTAGGCTCGCTCATAGGCGCTCGGCCATACTAGGCTATGTATCTCGACCATGCTGGGCTCTCTCATAGGCACTCGGCCACAGTAGGCTCGGTATATAACTTTCCATCTGATCAGAGGTTGCCCAATAGGGGCCTGCCCATCGATTATAGCTCGATGGTAATGAAAATACTGTAATACTGTATATATAGGCTTGCTGCTCTCTTGACTGGAAGAAGACAATACTAAAATTGAATATAGAGTCTCGATAAGGAATAATATTGTAACTTATGAGACTAGAATAGTGTGAATAAATTCATGAATATGAACTTCTCTTTTTGTCTCATTACTAACACATGTAGCTACGAGATCATGCCAAAATGAAGAAAGGCTTAGCCTTAACATACCTTATCACAATCTTTTCAATCACCAAGTTGAACTCACCTCTTCGCACCTTAATCTACAAGAATGATAATAATACTATCGTTAAGTTACGAAAGGTACAACTATCGCACAACGAACGACAAACCTATTTTGTATTAAAACGGGCAGCATCTCCCCTATAATCCTTACTTCCTCCAAATTCAAGATAACACCAATAATACAAGAACAGAACAATGACAACATATATACATCATTTTCCAGCCCTATATACACCATCAAATACTACAAAATAGCCCAACACACCCTAATCTCTTCATACACAAAACGACCACCGTAGTAGTGTCAAACGACCCGAAAATGTTATGACGAACGACCAGCCAACCACCCTACATTTATATGGTGTTTCTACACCCCCCCTTCCTCCTCCAAAATTCCACAAAACAGTAGTAAAACACGCAGCCCAACAGCAACAAAAAATAGTCCACAAAACAGTCCGCTACAAGTGAATAACTCGAACTCACGGCTTCCGATCACCGTCCCGTGAGTTCTTACAAGTATAGAACGACTTACCATGAATTTATAGAAGAAAACCTGGATGAAAGAGAGCAGTAAACTCACCTTATTTGTTGGATAACTCAGCTCCTATCTTGGTTCTTCAAACTCTAGGTTTTACCTCCAATTAGAACTTGAAAGGGAGAGAAAATCAATTAGGGTTTGTGGGAAATTTTTGGGAGGATTCTTTGCAGAGATTATGTCTGGTTATTATGCTCTATTTTAAGTCTAATATATGAAGAAAATAGGCCTTTAAAAGGCCTCTTTGGATGACCCGAAATGGCCCATTTTTGGGCTTTCATTTAAGCAAGTAGGTGACACACCTACTTGTCACCTAGCAGCTTGTGCAGTATCGCAAAAATGCCCATATCTCTCTACTCCGATGTCATATTGACAAACGGTTTAATGCATTGGAAAATAGACTCATAGATCTTTAATTTGATGGGTGGAAAACCCCATAACTCTAAGTATATTGGGAGAAAATTGCAGTTACATTTGACCCAAAGTTTCAGTAAAACTTATGAGTGTAACTTGTGATGACTTTCATCGACTTTTGTTCCACAACTCGCTTGACATTAAAACATAACACACGGATGTCATACGACTAATATAAATCATAACATAATCTCCTTATCATGTTAATCACCCTAGTCTCACCCCAAAGGTATATGTTAAAACATTCCCAACTTTTCGACTTTCGACGAAACATTGTTTTATTCAATTGCTTTAGCTTCTGAACTGTCCAACCCTCTTTGTACTTGTTGTTCATGATCTTCAATATTTGTAACCTCATAGGTAACATGATTAACTTACTTTATATACTTTTAAATATTATCTCATTTTTGGTCCTACATTAGTTTGCTTATGACGCATTTTTACGTACAAAAATATAGGGTGTAACAGCTTCGACCTACCCATCAAACCTGTATATATAAAACGAACTCCAAGGTCTAGACCTGGTAACTCTGGGGAAGTAGAGCTTACCAACCAAGCTGATATTTGGCTCTGTCTACTGGGAAGGTCTATCCAGCTGTCTATCAGGACCTGCAGGCATGAAATGCATCTTCCCCAACCAAGGGACGTCAGTACAAAATAATGTACTGAGTATGTAAGGCAACAGAATAACTGAAAGCTGAAACTGAATTGATGATATAATAACTGAATGTAACTGGGAGTCAAAAATAATCTGAAGATATGCTTGCCTGCTGATACTGACCCAACTATCTCCATATAGTATGTAAAATAGATGTCCGGCCCTATAAGGCTCGGTATATGTAACTGCCCTGCCGTAGTAGGCTCGCTCATAGGCGCTCGGCCATACTAGGCTCTGTATCTCGGCCATTCTGGGATCGCTCATAGGCGCTCGGCCACAGTAGGCTCGATATATAACTTACCATCTGATCAGAGGTTGCCCAATAGGGGCCTGCCCATCGATTATAGCTCGATGGTGGTGAAAATACTATAATACTATATATATATATATCGACTCTCTGCTCTCTTGGCTGGAAGAAGACAATACTCAATTGAATATAATGACTGGAAGAAGACAATACTCAATTGAATATAAAGTCTCGATAAGGAATAATATTGTAACTTATGAGACTAGAATAATGTGAATAAATTCATGAATATGAACTTCTCTTTATGTCTCATTATTAACACATGTAGCTACGAGATCATGCCAAAATGAAGGAAGGACTTAGCCCTAACATACCTTATCACAATCTTTTCAATCACTAAGTTGAACTCGCCTCTTCGTACCTTAATCTACAACAACGATAATAATACTATCATTAAGTTACGAAAGGTACAACTATCGCACAACGAACGACAAGCTTATTTTATATTAAAACGGACAACATCTCCCCTATAATCCTTACTTCCTCCAAATTCAAGATAACACCAACAACATAAGAATACAACAATATCAGCATGTATACATTATTTTCCAACCTTATATACACCACACAATACTACAAAACAACCCAACACACCCCAATCTCTTCTTACACAAAACGACCACCGTAGTAGTGTCAAACGGCCTAAAAATGTTACGACGAATGACCAGCCCACCACCCTGAATTTATGTGGTATTTCTCCATATCATTCCTCCTCCAAAGCTCCACAAAACAGTAGTAAAACACGCAGCCCAACAGCACCACAAAACAGTCCACAAAACAGTCCGCTACAAGTGAATAACTCGAACTCACGGCTTCCGATCACCATCCCATGAGTTCTTACAAATATAGAACGATTTACTATGCATCTACAGCAGAAAAAAATGGATGAAAGATAGCAATAAACTTACCTTATTTGTTGGATAACTCAGCTCCTATCTTGGTTCTTCAAACTTTAGGCTTTACCTCCAATTAGAACTTGAAAGGGAGAGAAAATCAATTGGGGTTTGTGGGCAATTTTTGGGAGGATTTTTGGAGAGATTATGTCTGGTTATTTTTCCCTATTATCAGTCTAATATATGAAGGAGATAGGCCTTTAAAAATGCTTCTTTGGACGACCCTAACTGGCCCATTTTTGGACGACCCTAACTGACCCATTTTTGGATTCTCGTTTAAGCAAGTAGGTGACAGTCTGCGCAGTCCCGTAAAAATGATCATATCTCTCTACTCCGATATCGTATTGATAAAAGGTTTAATGATTTAGAAAATAGACTCATAGATATTTAATTTGATGGGTGTAACACCCTATAACTCTAAGTATTTTAGGAGAAAATGGCAGTTACATTTGACCCAAAGTTTCAGTAAAACTTATGAACGTAACTTGTGATGACTTTCATCGACTTTTGTTCCACCACTCGCTTGACTTCAAAATATAACACACGACTATCATACGACTAGTATAACTCATAACATAACCTTCTTATCATGTTAAACACCCTGGTCTCACCCCAGAAGTACATGCTATAACATTCCCAAATTGTCGACTTTCGACGAAACATTATTTTCTTCAATTCCTTTAGCTTCTGAACCTTAACCCTCTTTATACTTGTTGTTCATGATCTTCAATATTTGTAACCTCCGGGGTAGCATGATTAACTTACTTTGTAAACATTTCAAATATGATTTCATTTTTGAGCTTACATCAATTGACTTACGACGTACTCGTACGTACGAAAACATGGGGTGTAACAACCGGACATAAAAGTACCTGCACAAAAATGTGCAGCAAGTGTAGTATGAGTACGTAAATCAACATATACCCAGTAAGTATCTAACCTAATCCCGGAGGAGTAGTGACGAGGGGTCGACATCGACACTAACTAGTGGTCCAATAATATCAGGTACAGTAAAGAGGTGAACAAATATGAGGCAGAGTAAATAAATAAAATAAATAAGTATAAATACGTGGTACAATTCTCCTCTTTACAATAGGCTCAAGCTCTCAATTAGCAAATTTCCTCCTCATTCGGAGCATATATATATAAATATATAGTGGACCTCACCAAAATGGGTCGTTATACTTCAAAATAGGAAGAACTCACACATACACTGGCTTTTTGCCAAATGTTACGCTTGATTTCATGAGGATATTTTATAGAAATGCCGAGGCATACGACCCGATCCCATCTTAATTTGTGCACTGCCGAGGGTCGAACGAAACGAACCATAGATACATCTATTAACCTGTCGAGGAGAACGCCCCGCTCCCATTAGAGTATGGTACATAAATCCTGCCGAGGCGAACGGCCTGATCCCATTAGAGTAAGAAGCTTTAACGGGTCCTTGACCCCACTCACGAATAAACGTGTGAGTTATAATTTCTTTAACGAAAATACATACATACATACATACATATATATATATATATATATATATATATATATATATATATATATATATATATATATATATATAATACACAATTTCATAAGGGGAGTACAATTGTTTCGTGACTAATCATGAAACTCGTGAAGTCTCTACAATAACGAGTCTATCACTCTACGCATGTCTAGTCTCAAGTCATAATGCGAAATAAAAGAATTAAACGAGCAAAGATAATCTCTATAGTGCAAGTATAGCATGGTGTGAACCTAAGTCTAACCGGACAATAACATTAATCTACGTATAGACTCTCGTCACCTCGTACGTATGTAGCCGCATCAAGTTACACATATTAAATATACCACCTAGGGGTAGATTCCCCCTCACAGAGTTAGACAGGAGACTTACATCGCTCTGAAGTTCCGTAACCGGCTCGAACACCGCTCTAACACATCAAACCGGTGCTCGTCACTCCAAATCTAGTCAAACAATGTGCAAACCAATGAGAATATACTCTAATACTCATAACAAATCAATTTAGACAAATTCCCAACTCCGCTCGAAAAGTCGATAAAAATCACCCTCGGGCCCACGTACCCGGATTCTAAAAAATTTCGAAGATAACCATTACCCATAACCTCACGAACTCAAATATATAATTTATTTCCAATTCCATGCCCAAATTTGTGGTCAAAATCCAAAAATACCAATTCTAGGTTTTGTACCAAAAATCCCACAATTTCTACCAATTTCAATGCTTGAATCCATATAAAAATCATGTATTTAACTCAAAATAGGTGGGGATAACTTACCTTACCATTGATGATAAAAACCTCAACTTGAACCTCTCCAAGAATCGCCCAAACCAAGAGAGAATGAAAGAAAATGGGCCAAATCCCGTTCTTAAAAGAGCATACTGCACAACGACCTCTCACACCTGCGGTCACTTGACAGCTTCTGCGGTCCCGCAGATGCGGACGAAATACTGCCTCTGTGGTCCTCCTTCAGGCCCCTCAACTCCGCATTTGTGGCCCTATGCGCGCTTCTGCGGCTCCATGTGCACAGGCGTGATCCCGCTTCTGCGGAACTCGACCGCATCTGCGGTCCCAGCCTTCCCTTGTCAAAACCGCTTCTGCAACCCTCTTGGCCGTTGCTGCGGCTCCGCACCTGTGGCCAAAACCTCGCAGGTGCGATTACACCAGAAGACAGATGCTTTAGCTTTCCTTCCAAGTCCAAACTCGATCCGTTAACCATCTGGAATCCACCCGAGGCCCTCGGAACCTCAACCAAATATGCCAACACATCCTAAAACATATTACGTACTTAGTCAAGGTCTCAAATCACACAAAACAACATTGAAACTACGAATCACCCTCTAATTCAAACTTAGTGAACTTTAGAACTTTAAACTTCTACATTTGATGCTAAAACCTATCAAATCACGTCCGATTGACCTCAAATTTTGCACAAAAGTCACATTCGACATTACGGACCTACTCCAACTTCCGGAATCAGAATCCGACTCCGATATCAAAAAGTCCACTCCCAAGTCAAACTTCTCAAAAACCCTTCAAATTTCTAACTTTTACCAAATGACCCCGAAATGACCTACGGGCCTCCAAATCCACATCCGGACACGCTCCCAATACCAGAATCACCATACAGAGCTATCCCCGGACTCAGAATCCCAAAGGGACATCAATAACATTGAAATGCACTTCAACCCAAATTTATGAAATTCTTCCAAAATGCCAACTTTCCACAATAGGCACTGAAATGCTCTCGGTCATCCAAAACCCGATCCGGATGTACGCCCAAGTCTAAAATCATCATACGAACATGTTGGAACCTTCCGATCCTGATTCCGAGGTCATTTACTCAAAAAATCAAACCTTAGCCAACTCTTCCAACTTAATGCTTCTAGAGTTAGAATTTTCTCTCCAAATCAACTCTGAACTTCCGGGATTTCAATTCCGACCACACATACCAGTCATAATACCCGAAGTGAAACTACTCAAGGCCTAAAACCGCCGAACGACGTGCTAGAGCTCAAAACGATAGGTCGGGTCATTACATTCTCTCCCACTTAAACTTACGTTCGTCCTCGAACGTGCTAAGAATTGCTCTGGAGTTGTCCGAAATCACTGGTCAATACCTCGTGCACCTACCCATGCTACCATAACCCAGTTGAGCACATTAGCTCGAGCAAATCTGAAGATTCTCCCTTTTATTCAGTCAAGTTAGCCTTAGAGCCAAATTTTAACATCTGAAATTCTCTACCAGGTCTGTTCCCAACATATGAACACTGTATCCATCACTACACGATGTACCAAAACATGATTGTATACTCTTACTGAATTCACACCATGCACCACATTATTCACATGAACATAATGACATCCCCTGACAACAATAGCCGAAATCTCACGAATCTGAAGCGCACAACACACCTCATGAAGCATATAAGTCCAGTTTCTGCTCTCGTAATACTTCCATGATAGAAGAGATGTTTAGAAAGTCATAACTACTTTCCGAATCACAATTCATGGAGTCTCTCCTCCCGACAAAAACCATTACCTCATTCTGGATTGAATATCAATATTTACTCTTTAATGTGCCTCATATAAATCTGATCGCACTGATCCCAGATCCAATGATCTCGTCTCACCTAGTATAAGATGTTCAGGCAATAATCCATCTCAAACACTGCCAAAAGTCTCATATGATGCCACCATGTGCCAACAAGTTACAAACTCACATGTGATACATATGGAAAAATGAACTCTTGAAAGAACTACTCCACCCACGTAACTAATTAAACAACCAAAAGAATGTTATGAACCCTTCTCAGAAAATGAGAAACAAAACACACAATAATAGATATGGGGAAACTGTACTCAATATCACACTATTGTGGCGTGCAACCCGATTCACACATGATACCGCTGTGGCACGCAACTCGATCCAACCATGATACCCGTGGCGGCGTGCCACCCGATCCAAACAACATACCCGTGGTGGCGTGCCACCCGATCCACATATAATACTCTATAAGGAGATACTTACCGAGCTAAAATGCTCATACCTGCGAAATACCTGAATATCAACCACAAGCACGCGAAGCACAACTAAGGTGCAATAAATGACATGTATCTTGAGAGCCATCCTGCTCTCACAACACCACAAATTACACGGGATCTAAACACGAGTGCGAATAATCAAACCGCCTCACAACCTACATGGCACAATAGAGATTACACGGAATGGCTGACGATAGAAATAACATCCAAGGCCTGGATACCCCTCCGTAAGCAACGCTATGCTGAAATGAACACATCCGGCCTGATATAGAGCCCACATTCACATTTAGATCCATTCACGGACCTCAAGATGATTCTGATCGTACTGTACTGAGTTGATAACCTTTCAAGGATCCACCCCCAAGAATAGCCGTCAAATCCGGAACAAACTTCCACCATCCACAACCAATTGCACAGAGCGCCCTTCAGGCAAAAATTCCCATGTTAGCGATAGTACCACAATCTCCATACTTGGTTTCAATCTTTAATCAATCAAGTGACTACATGTCACACTTAAACAATCCTCCCCATGGGGCATGCTCCCATGACCATTCCGCTCAGGTAGCAAAGTCGAGACATCCATACCGCCAACCGTTCAAATTCTGTAAAGTGAATCAAAAATCTGAAAGTCAATACACAAAACCTTTTCCACATGACGCCGACCTCAGGTGACGCTAAGGACAATACCAGCTTACTATAAACCTCTTAATTCTTTCTTGCTTTCCGAGCTCGTGACATTCTTGTCAACACCGAACCGCAGCCTTGAAGTTCAACTTCCAATTCCTCTGCCGCTCACTACACTTAACATGCCACTACGTGAGAGCATAAGAATTTTATCATAACTCCTGAACTACTAATAGAATAAATACTTCATCATATAGAAACCTTTCATTTATCTCATTTCAGGAGGACCATTGCAACACGCGACTGAATTCCCATAACTGTAGAAAATACAAACCTCAAGTTGTGGTCTAAATTACCATAACTCTTCCGGGATCCATGTATACATAACATGCCTTAATAATCGAATGCCTCCAAATAAATCAATTTACGGCGGCCGTCAAGCCTCGCACGTACCGCCACCAATCACTTGTATAACTTAACACGCTGAAGGAACTAATCATTTCTACCATCATGCCGATTCAACCATTGCTTACCGAACCAACTTCTTCTAATTTACTCTGGACTTGCCTTAGAAATAATAATAGCTCCATTCAAAATATAACGAACTCCATCCGCACTCATCCTGAGTGATCCGAATCACGAGACCACATCGTCTCAATATTCATGAACTATCTCATACCCCTCTTACGCGCACAATAGCATCTTCAACCGGTACACCTATTCTCATAGTTCCTCTACGACTCCGAAATTATTTTCTCCTAGTTCTTCAATGTTGTACCACAGACCGATGATAACATAGAACACTACAAGCCCCTTTCATAATTCACTGCAAAATCTCGATATGTAACCACATCACTAACGCGAAATCCTTAGGTGTTGCACTTTAATTCTTGAACACACTAGAACCGTTGTTGAGAGTCACGAACATAATCAAACTCTAGTGCGTTGCTAGCACGTGAACACCCTATCAGGGAAGCATAATGTACCTACCAATCCAATAAGGAAATAGACTCTAAGTCTTCCCAAAACCTGAACATGAATCGATAAGACCAAATGTAGCACATATTCCTCAAATCCTTTGCTCGAATTACCACTGGTGTTTTTCTTTCCTTAGTCATAATAACCTACTCGTGGAATTCCATACCGATATCTTCCCACATCGTTGCACGGGGTACAACTACCACGAAAACAGTAACCCTCCTGAGCCCATGTTCATCCACCAGCTGTACAAGTCTGTTCACACCCCATTGACATCAGCTGAAAATCTGACAATACATTCCAAACTCGAAGTCATGTTGCATCCAAATAAAATTCGTGGACCTAGTCACTGCCCACCATGATTCCCTAATTGCTCTAAACTTTCTTCAAGGCGTGTGGCTATCCTACCACAGAACCCATATGCTATTCTGCCACTCTCCCACTTTGGTCAAACCCTCCCCTTTAAGCAACTACCCGACTCATGTTTCTTACACCTGGCCATCTAGAAGTTTAACCACCGCAAGACGCCTCCCATGTGTCCTTCCTCATCCTTCGCTGCCCAGTTGTTGCCTTAAATCAAAAATCCATCTCTGTAGCACCTGGATCAATAAATCGCTACCAACTTTAAACCTCCCCGAAAATTATCTTTCTCGAGCCATCAACACTAGGAATACTGATTCGATTCTGAACCACTGCACACCGCGATTTCTGACAGCCGCCTCCCCGATACCATTTCACAATACCCTGCCCTAAAGGCGAATTGAAGAAAACCATAATACCGGCGAACTTAGCGCATTCAACAAGGACAATGGCACCACATCACAGATGAAAATTCTACCACACTCGAAAATACCAAGTCTCGTTACTCCATCAACCCAAATCTGAACATTCTTAGTCCGATTGCCTTTCCTCTACCAGAAATAAGATACTGAATCTCTGAATCATGCACTGAGTAAAACCTCCTTTTAGGTCATTCACTGCCTCGACGCCTAGACAAGTATCATACCATTACATCATTACTGTGCGATAACAACTTACGAACATCATGGCAACCTGCGCATAGCCTCAAAACCATCAGAAATACAGCTACTGATCCGAAATGACAGAACATTCTTCCGCAAGAAGACAATAATAACTTGCTCGAATGCGCAAGGAGAAACATCCTGCCCCACATCTGTAGTACCATTAAAATTCTTCAATTACCAATTGACACGAGCGCTGAACATCGTATAAGAATGAGTAGAAAGATAATAAAGGCATAAGCCTCAAAGGAATCAAATCGCACGATGAGAAATCAAGAAGGGAAGTGCTCCTAACAGCCCGGTAGCCTCTCGAAGATAAGTATAGACATATTTCAAAAATTTTCGAAGATAACCATTACCCATAACCTCACGAACTCAAATATATAATTTATTTCCAATTCCATGCCCAAATTCGTGGTCAAAATCTAAAAAATACCAATTCTAGGTTTTCTACCAAAAATTTCACAATTTTTACCAATTTTCATGCTTGAATCCATATAAAAATCATGTATTTAACTCAAAATAGGTGGGGATAACTTATCTTGCCATTGATGATAAAAACCTCTACTTGAACCTCTCCAAGAATCGCCCAAACCAAGAGAGAATGAAAGAAAATGGGCCAAATTTCGTTCTTAAAAGAGCACACTGCCCAGTGACCTTTCGCACCTGCGATCCCGCAGGTGCGGCCGAAATACCTCTTCTGCGGTCCTCCTTCAGGCCCCTCAACTCCGCATCCGTGGCCCCATGCGCTCTTCTACGGCTCCACGTGCGCAGGCGTGGTCCCTCTTCTGCGAAACTCAATCGCATCGCGGTCCCAGCCTTTCCCAGTCAGAACCGCTTCTGCGACCCTCTTGGCAGCTTCTGCGGCTCCGCACCTGCGGCCAAAACCTCGCAGGTGCGGTTACACCGGATGACAGATGCTTCATCTTTCCTTCCAAGTCCAAACTCGATTAGTTAACCATCTGGAATCCATCCGAGGCCCTCGGGACCTCAACCAAATATACCAACACGTCCCAAAACACATTACGAACTTAGTCGAGGCCTCAAATCACGCCAAACAACATCGAAACTATGAAGCACCCTCCAATTCAAACTTAGTGAACTTTAGAACTTCAAACTATTACATTCGATGCCGAAACCTATCAAATCACGTCCGATTGACCTCAAATTTTGCACACAAGTCACATTCGACATTACGGACACAAGTCAAATTTTATACTGACTTAATAAAATAAATTCTCTAGCCATTAAATGTACTTATACTCTTAATCTTGATATAATTATTATTAGTTATGTATATTATTAGTGTTTTGATTTATTAAAAGGCGAGATCCTTTCGTGGATCAATATGCCTGGTACATTGGACAATAATGATATACATTGGCAAAGTAATAGTTAGTTGATGGAATCCATGTCTCGGTCTAGAGATTGATGATACACCTTTATGAAAGCTTATAAGTTTTCATGTGTAAACCCTGTAGGTGAATTTTGTATCTGTCACATGAAATAAGTTAAGCGAAAGTTTAAAGGAAATAATCAATGAATTAAATTGTCAGTAATTTAATTTATTTGATTAGTATCTGAATCTTAACATGGAGAGTTAAATAAGGTTTAATGAAAGAATTTCAAAATTAAACTAAGGAGTGCGGTTACAAATTTTTAGTGTAATAATTCGTAATTTATTATGGTAGTATTAATTCGGATATTTTGAATTAAGTCCATAATAGGAATCCTCATTAATTAAATATTGCGGTCCCTTCTGTGCCCGAATAATTAGGAATTAAATAGAATCATTTTTCTTGGTGGAAAAGGAAGACCCAATAGATTTAGGAAAAGGTTTTAAACCCTAAAACCTATGGCTATATAAAGAGGTCTTAATCCATAAGGAGGCTATAGTTTTTACCACATGGTTTTCCTAGGAGAAACTCGCCTACACGAGTTTCGCTAATTCCGGATATTATTTGGGTCACACAGCAGAAGACCGTGGAACTGGAGGATGATCTTGTGGATGGTTTTTGCTCATGCTTGAAGGTCTTTTCGCGATCGCAGTCACGCTTCAAGAGATAAGTATCGATTTTTTGTTCGATTAAAATATGTGGTTATGTGTTGTTTATATTACATGCAAGTGATCCTGGCTATTTGCTTCCGTTGTTTATACCTGTTTTTCATCATAATTAATACTCATAATACTTATCTTTATATATTTTGCAGTATGATAGATAATATAGCTTGACCATAGTCTAGTTGGTTATTTGCATTTTATTTTTATCATCTTGAATTCGAATTGTTACTATGTGGAATAATGACTTACTGTGAAAATATGAAGGTTTCTTTGATTCCGAGAATGTTAATCATTTATACATGTATTTTTACGATAGACTAGTAGAATTTATCCAATAGATTATTTGTCGTTCGTTTTCTAATCTATGTTATCGCACTTTTGTTTTCGATTTGTACGTACCTTGAATATTAACTCTATGATATTTTTATGTTTATATTTTGTAACTCCCTAAGTATTTGTGAAATATTTTTGAAGTTTTTAGTTTTTATTTAATTGGGAAAGTTAACAAGTTTAAGGTTTATTTTTTCATTATGAACCATTATCTTTTTTTTTTAATAATCATTTATTTGATTCTTATAGGTTTGATTCACTATATACGCAGATCTTGTAAAGAGTTAAAATCGTTATTATTTATTTAAAGACTCTTGTGAACGCGGCATTTTATTACAAGTCTATTCATTACCACAGCTCAACCAACAACCAGCAGGCTCCGCCGCATGACTACCACCACTAACCTATATTTGCACAATTACTACATCCAACCGCACAATCAGCCACCACTGGCACAATTGTTAAATAGTCAGATTTTAAATATCTTAGTAATAAAATATGTATTCAGATGCAGACATATTATTAATCCTAATAAATACAAATAGGGATAAATCTTGTCAGTTGTCAACCTCTAATTCCTTCTATTTTCAAAAAACCAACCAAAAATGGAAAATACTAAAAAGGTAACAAGAACAACAACGTCAAATTTACTTGTAAGACATAAATAAATAAATTAACGCAATAGCAAAATCAGAAATTTCATCAAAGGTGTTCAAACTTAAGAGAAGTGAAAAAAAATTTCGACAAAGAGTGTTCAATATATGTTATATATATACCTCTAAAACTTAACATTTTACCTATATATGCAATGTAGTTTTCCACAAAGGGTAGTCCCTATAAGACATGTCGCTTTGCCCCTGAATTAATGTATTAGGTGGTCCAATTATCTTGGGACGAACTGATTTGATCCAAAATGATAAATAGCTTAAATTAAAAATAAGGAAAAATATCAGTTATTTTCATTTATAAGTAGCTTATTACTAAAATTGGCCAATTCATAAAATATTACTAATATTAGCCTATTAGCTATTTGTAGCCAAAAAAAGGTCAAATTTTTATTTTCTTTTTAGTGGGTGTTATTAGGGGTGGGCATCGGTCGGTTCGATTCGGTTGTGAATGTTATCGGTTCGGCATATCGGTTATCGGTTTATAAATATGCTAAACCGATAAACGAACCGATAAGATATCGATTATCGGGTATCGGTTAGTCGGTTATCGATCCTTATCGGTTCGATTATCGATTTACCCGATAAGAATAAAAAATATCCAAAAAAATTCATGTTTTTATTAAAGAAATCATGATCACAATGTTAAGAGAAAGGAACTGAATTTTCGCTCTTAAGAAAGAGGGATTAAATTTCAACTTCAGAAAAGAAAACTTTCGTTGCATTTGAAAATCCCAATGAATGATCTCAATTTTCAAAGTTATAAATTACTAGGAGTAAGGAATAAGACATTCAACAATCTAATCTTATTAACTATCTCACTGCGGGGGGCATAATTCATAGGAAAATATAAAATCCTAATCTTGCAAATACTACAGATTTTTTAAAGCTTAAAACTAAAAATCTTAACTGAAGAATTAAGATGAGAATTCAAAAAAGTTTAAAACTTACTCTAAGGATTAAAGTATGAAGATGAAGAGTAACTGTCAAGAGAATTGAGAGAATTAAGATAATAAAGCAATAAGGTGGCTTTATATACTTCGTGGATAAAATTATAATTTTGTTAAAGCTTATTGGGTTATCGGTTAAACTGTTAATAAAATTAGCAAATCGAGACCCGAACTGATAACCCACTAGTCAAATAACATTAAACCGTTATCGAACTATTTATCCAATAACCCGATATCGATAATCCATTAGTATTTTATTGGTTTGGACTATCGGTTATACCCAATATATGCCCAATCCTAGGTGTTATTAGAATAGATTGGGTACATCCTAAGAAGCTTGAATCTTAGTTTTGGGATGATTTGATGGAGTTTTGAGGTAGTTTGAATTGAAAATTCGAAGTAGAAGATGAACATGAAAAAAATGATAGGTGTATCACACTATGTATCACTTGTTCATCACATATGTATCATATTTGTATCAAATGTATATCACATGTATATCCATGTATACCTGCATGTGAGATACATGCGTGATACATGTGTCATAGAAGAATTTTTTGAACTCGGTTTTAACTACGAATTTTGATACCAACAATCCAAAATCACCTCCAATATTCCTTAAATTTTGTATCTTGACTTATCTATATGTTCCAATGAATCTCAATCATACCCATTGAAAAAAAGTCCTTTTTGCTTAGATTTTTGGAATTTTATATATCACTTTATTTGCTACCTCGTCCATAAAATTTTCTTTCCGTCTTGCATCTAATATTGCTAATCACGCTTGAAAATATTAAAGGAGATCTTTGTGTATGATTCTTGGAGAGAAAGAATATTATTTCTCTAGATTTTTTATTTTTATATGTGCTTGGCTAGTTTTGGTAAGTTTATGATTAATGGCTAGAGGTTGGTAAGTTGAAACTTTTTTGGGACATTTGTATAAGTGTTTAACCATAAAATGGTACAATTGAATTTATATGTGGTTCCTAGACAAGTGAATTAATTCGATCCTGAAATAATAAAACAATTGAGGAAATACACAATACTTAGCCTTGGAATGAAGACAAAATAGCAGAAACAGTAATTACGGGAGCAGGGCTTCCGGGCACAACAGCAATGAAATTAAAGAGTAAGAAGATAAAATTGTACAAAGCTTTGAATCGATTATAGCATAAGTTTGCCAGAAAAGTCGTGTCCTTTATAATGATAACAGAGCTCACTATTTATAGTTGTACCTAGGGAACAAGGTCATAGGATCATGCCCTTCTTTAATGTCAATTATGAGGGCCATTGAAGAAGGTGTAATGGTGAGCATAAATGACAAAGTCTCTGTAACGGGTAGTGTACTAAATATTGTGTAATATTCTCCATTAAATGCTACCGGGCAGAGGGTATTTATGGCATCTTTATGAGTGTCATTCTTTCCGGTGACAAACACAACAGTAGCCTTCGTTTCAACTATCCCCTGCCTTAGGCTCTACGTGTCACTCTCTTAAGCGGCCACTTAGCATAGCATATTTTACCATATACAGATAGTTCCACTGCTTTCCGGTGACATAACTTTGTATCACCGGGAAGTTGGTAGAAATACGCTTTTTAGCGGGAATTATGGCTGTCCAACGGGACGGGACGGCCTGTCCCGGTCCCGATCCCGTCCCGTCCCGTCCCACTTAGTTCTAAACGGGATGTGCCCATATTAAACGGTACACGAGATGGGACGGGCTGCCCATTTTGTACCGTTTATCCCGTCCCATTTATCCCCTCTCGTCCCGCCTGTCCTGCCTGTCCCGCGTAAATTTTAATTTTAATTTTAATTTTTAAATAAAGCCATTGGGCAACGGCTTTGTAAGGGGTGAGCGTAAGTTGAAGTATGATAATTTGTAAGGAGCTTACAAATATTAGTATGATAATTTATAATTGGCTACTAAGAGGCCTAATTCAAACAGAACCCTTCCTAGAAGGTGGCTACGTAGATTAGGTGCTCTTCAAAATAATTGTATTTGTATGTGAAATTTGAAAGTTCCATTAATAAAATAAAAGGCTCTAAGCCTTGAATTTTTTTATGAATTATCTTAACTCCTACTTAGTTACTTAATGGCTTGAAATAATATTAAATAAATTATAACTCTATTATAATTACTATAATATTTCGTTACAAGTCTTTTGTTTTAATATTTTATAATTCTTTACTTAGTTTCTTTATAATTTATTAAGTTTTAAGTTTATTAAATAAGTCAAAAAACTAGTCATTGCAAACTTTAAAAACTTAGTCATTATAAGAAAACTAGTCGTTGCCAAATTTAATGCTTAAATAATTATTATTTTTTAAAAAAAAGGCCCACTTAGGGCCCGCGAACTCTCCCGTCACATCCCATCCCGTTTGTTAGCGGGATAGGATGGGCCTACCATTTTGTCCCGTTTATCCCGTCCCGTTTAGGCGCGTCCCGCCACCGTCCTGGCTAAATGTCATCTCATCCCGTCTCGTCTCGTTGGACAGCCATAGCGGGAATTACTATGATTGCCTCTGAAAAGCTTCTGATGGTTGATTAGATGCACGTCTCTCCGCATTTAATGCCCCAAACATGCGTCATCCTACGATTCAGCATAATTTTTGCCGGTTATCGAGGTAATCATGACCATGATTTTTGTCGCCTAAACCTTTACTTATACGCATCAACCTCTTTCATTCATGCCCCATAATTGTCCAAACTCTCTAAAACACTCTTTATTCAACTTGTATCACGTTCTTCAACCTTTCTTTAACTCTTCTTCAAACGAAAAAGCTTTTCCTTCTTCCATAACATATAATGGCTTCTTCTTCAAAGAATACAAGTTCCTCAAAGAACAAGAATAAAGTCGAGGACGCTGCTCCTCCAACAGTGAGTACCATCAACCCTAGAAGTCTTGCTACAATAAAAGACTTCAAAGAGAATTATTTTCTGTTAGCCCTCGTACATGGGCCGTTAGCAGGTATCCTTCTTCCATCCGTCCTTCCAGCATTCCTGCTGTGAAGGAAGATTGTCATTGCCAGGACTTAGACATTATCACTCCCGACCTGGCAGAGCGGGTAACCTTACCCAAGAAGGGTTTGTACTTCTTTACGTATCCCTTCACTTTAGGGGCATTTTCTTTAAGTGGAGAGCTTGACTCCATCATTGAGTAGTTTTGCCTCCGCTATCAAGTGTGTTTGGCACAGGTGAGTCCCTCCGTGTGGAGAACGATTGCTTGCCTTCGGCGCCTATGCCAAGAAATGGGGGAGGAGCTAAATTTAGCTCATGTGATGAACCTTTATTCCCCCAAGATCTTCCGTGGGTGGGTGATCAACTTTAGCAAGTGGGCCACCATGCATTGCTATCCAGCATGGATGATGATAACGACCGTGGGTGGATGGAACGGTTTGTTTCAATTGCCACCAGTGACATCATCCTGGCCTCGGCCCCTTCCTTCCCGGAACTGTGGAACTGCACTCGTAAGTATACAATCTGCTTCTTTCCTTGTTAAAGATCTTTTCCTCGTCATTATTAACTTTAATTCATTTTTCTGCCTCAATGGCCCGGTGGATTCCCCCTACGGTTGAGGACTTGGACCAATGGGTTTAGAAGATTTTGGACATTACCACGCCCGAAACCCGCTCGTGGAAAGAGTTGTCCCTAAAATACGGGTGGAAGGCCAAAAATCATGGTAAGTTTAACTTATTATGTCCTTACCTTTTCTTATGAGAAAGTTTTCTGACTCATTTCCCCTGTTGAATATTAGTCTACCCCAGGGCTCAGTTGTTGTCCCCGAGGAGGATATTTTGGTTGATCCTGCTGATGTGGCGAGGCTGCTGCATAAAGCATTTTCACAGACATCATCTCCGGGCCTGCTTCTGATGCAAGTGCTTCTTCTCAGAGTCCCCGGCTGGAGAACAAGCAACCAAAAAGAAGGTGTTCCACTGCGGCCAAGGGAAAGAATAAGAGGGCGAAGAATGTTGCCCCTGAGCCGTCTCTGGAAGTTGTGGTGACGAGCCCTCTGCCTGGGCCGGCTATAGATACCGTGATGATTGACGATGATGGAAACATAAGTGATGAGGGAGCTTCTCTACATAGAAGACGACGACCTTCCTCAACTCAACAGACCGATCAATTTTTTCAGTTAGTTACACCAAACGAGGACAATGTCTCGACACTCTGGGGGGGAGTATGAAATGGTGGAAAATGCCAACTCCCGCTTCTGGGTCCCAGTCTTTGTGCCCGGTATTTTGGGGCTGGGTACCGGTCCCTTCCGTCTTCGCTTGACGAGCAACCAACAACCAGTATTGCGTTTGTCGCAGCTATTTCTCACCCTTCAATACCATCAGCTTTATCTCCATCTTCACCAACACCAGCAACTGCTACATCATCTCGACCTTCGTCAACTCTTCTACCAGCAACTGCTACATCATCTCCACCAGCCGCATCTGCCCGAGAAGAGGGTATCCCTCTCTCCCAGTCCCCAGTTCATGGGAATTTACGTCAAAACTATGCTTCCCACTCAGAAGATCTGCAAAGAAGGAGGAACGTTACTTTTTCAGTCTCCACCGGATGCAATTTGCTATCCCGGCTGGTGGAACATGCCAACTATATGAAGCCTTTGGCTTCAGAAAAAGATTAGAAAAAGATACAGGCTCTCTCGGGAGAGTGCTTGTTGAACAATGCCTTGCACAATGCCGCAGTGGTACAATCCTTATTTCCTTTGTTACTTCTTCTATTTTTGCCTGAAAATATCCTGAGTTTGCCTTTCTTGTTTTGCAGGCCAACTTTCATGCTTCTGAGGGACTCCAAAGGTTGATTCGGGAAAAAGAATAACTTATCTTCTCCGCACCGGATCAACTTTTGGCCGAGCGGGAGCAAACTGTTGCTCGCCTATCAAAATTAGAAGCCAAAGCTGCTGAGGCAGTTGTATTGGAGACTCGTTTGCAGCAAAGTGAGCAAGAAGTGGTAACCCTTAGCCAAGAGATTGGCCCGCTGAGGGTTAAATTTGACGAAGCCATGGCCAAATGGGATGAAGTCCATAATGTCATTCTTGCTGCGACCGACCGCGAGGCTGCCTCCACTAAAAGATTGATCAACTTAGTGGTAGCCTTAAACTCCAAAACTGAAGAGCTTCCTGCTATGGGGGTTAAACATGCCCAGTTAGAGGAGAAGTATAGGAAGACTATTGAGCATAATAGGCTCTTTAGCTCAAATGTCTGTGACCTCGATGTTAGCCTCAAATCTGTTAGATCCTCCCAGGAAAACATTTCTGCCGAGGTAACTGATGGTAGGCTATAATCCCGTATTTTAGTCGCTTATTACACTCTAATTCATGGTACTTTACTTGTGTTGAGCTTTAATTGGTAGTGTTTTTGCACTTATTGTGTGTTTTATGCCTTGTAGGAATGATTCCGAGTTATGTAGATGTTGTGGAGCTAATTCGAGCTATTTGAAGCTTTGAAGTCTGAGTAGAAGTTCAAGCAATTAAGTCGGGATCACGTTCGGGGGTCAAAAACCAAGTTTAGATGTCAAAAATTTGAAAAACTCATTTCTGGCCACAATTTGCAATACCGCCCCGCGGCGCACAGGGCACTAGTGCAAAAAGTGGCCAAAAATCATATTTCGGCACGTTCTGGAATTTCCTACATGCGCGCCGCATGTGGCGGCGCGACATGCGGCGCGGTAGCCCAAAAATGCTAGAGTGACTTCCTAATTCCGCTAAAAGGGGTAATTTCATCTGGGGATTATTGGGGGATGGCTAAAATACACGGGAAAATACCATTTTCGGGACTTAATTTTGACCTAAGAAGGCTAAGGAGGAGTTGGAAGAACACAAGCACAAGGATTTCACCATTCCTTCCTTACTCAAGATCCAGGTTTTGATTGAATTTATATTTTCCTATACTTTAGTTATATTTGTGAAGAACTTCTCCATGTCTATGGAGTAGTTCCTTTTGGGTTTTGATGGATTTGGTGTATTGATGATTGTTTGTGGATTATAACTCTATTTTTATGTATTTGAATCGTTTTTGAAAGATTTAATTGTTGCATCTATATTCACTTGTTCTTGTAATCGAAAGAGGCATAACTTGTGATATCTTTGCATTATATTGTTGGTTAAGTTCATAGATTCTTCTAAGTAATCGAAAGAGGCTAGTTGAATCATTAATTAAATCTAGTTAGAATAATAATCGAAAGAGGTTTTCCTAAATACCGATCCACTACGCATTCTTGCATATCTTCACAGTGCTTAAATTGGTTCATCTCGTGAGGTTAGGACTTAATCGAGAGAGGAGTTTTTGCTGAACGTTTGAACTAATAATAGAGTGAATTCGAGAGACCCACTTGAACATTGGAAGTAAATTATCTAGAGTTAGATTTGGAACAATTATCTTGCACATATCCTGTCAAAACCCTATCCTCTCCCACTGGTAACCTTAGTCGCTTACTCCTTGTCTCTATAGTCATTAGTCAATAGGCTTAGATTCTTAGTTAATTTCAATTCTTAGTCATATAAATCTCAATTGTTGATCCTCTTGGATAGCAATCAAGCTAGAAACTACGAGAATACTGTTTAAATCCAATCCCTGTGGATACAATATTATACTATACTATCTTTGACTAGCGGGCACAATTTAAGTATGTATTTTGTGCTCGTCAAATTTTGGCGTTGTTACCGGGTATTGGATATCAATAGTGTTTGAAGTAGTTTGTAGTGCTAATTCAGGAATTAACTTTTAATTTTTTCTTTTATTTTTAGTTTGTTTGGTTAACTTCTCTTCAAGATTTTTTTTGTTGAAGAAATCTTGAAGAGCATATTCTTGTTATTGAACTCTAAATGATGTGAAGATGGAGTACAACCCGCCTAAGAAAACGGTTGAAGAGTTAGCAGCTGAATATTATCAGCGGTGTAATATGTGTTTTAAATGCGGTGGAAATCATCTATGGATTGATTGTCAAGCAGGTAGGTATTCTTCCTATGGTTCATCTTTTGAACACTCTCACTTTATCTCTAGTCCGTACAGGTATGAGGATTTATATGGGTACAATTCTGATTCTGGTTGGGATGAATACCCTTATTATAACTTGAAAGAAAGCTAAGTGAGACAATCACCTCAAGAGGATAATGGTAGTTTAGAAGAGCTTATGTATAAGTTCATAAATAAGGTGGAAGAGAAATTTTTACAAGATGATGAAGCCGCTAACAACCTAACAATGCAAGTGAATCAATTAGTAAATAGACTTAGCTCGTCGCATTGTGATGGTGAATATATGGAAGAGATACCGTGGGAACATGAGCCTACCCGAGATGATGAACATCTACAGAGAGAGTTTTCCACTCTGCAAGAGGACTTTGTTTCAACTGAAATGATTGAAAATGAGGCTTTGGTTGATTATGAAGCAATACAAGAAGAGTTCAAACCCCCTCCACCTATCCACAATTGTAATTTTTATTAGAAGAGAATGAGGAACAAATGGTCTTGGACTTACCAGAGGAGTAATCACATGACCCTTCTTCTTCATTTTCTTATTCTAACCTTGATCATGTGGATTTTATTTTTGGGGATTTACAAGAATATGCAGGGATTGATCTTGTGAATGAATGCAGAAACAAGTTGAGGATAATCCTACAATAACAATCCACCACTCAAAATGAGGCCAAGAAAGAAAGAAAAGAGCGGGTCTTACAAATATCCTTAAAGGACTTTGGCATGATGAGCTCCATAAAGAATCCCGAGGAGCGAAAACGAAAAATGAATTCAGAATTAGGAGTAAAGTTCACAAATTCTTGGAAACGGAAAAAGTCCAGGGGAGTTTTTTTTTACCTCTTGCTTTTTATTTGTGTGTCATGGGGACATGCCACAATTTAAAGTGTGGGGTCGGGATGTAAATATGTAAATAACTATTTGTGTTCTGTTTCTTATGTGTGTTTTCATTTCTTTTGATTGAAATTTTTAAAGTCGAAGAAAAAAAATATTATTTTCTTTAGGTAGTATAATAATTCCCCCTTGATTTTTTTTTGTATCGCGGTTCTTTTTCAAGGGTTTTGTTTGAACCGGGTATAGTTAGTTTTATTCTTTTTAGGAGTAGGAGATCTTGTGTTGTGATTTTAAATGAAAGCAATATCTCTTGACTTTATTATGCCTTGAGAATAGTAAGTGCTTTAGTTGTGACGTTTATGCTCAGTTTTTGACTCTTATATAAGTACCTTAAATTGTATGATCTTAACTTTGCTTAACTTCTTTGACTAGAGTGTCTCGATGAGCCCGATCCTGAGTGAGTTATGTGCCATGTGTGCTGAGGTTTCGTGTATTCTGTGTATTGCATTTGATGTCTAGAACTTGCCCCGTGTGTTTGCAAAGCGAAATTATAGTTTTATTCAGTCTTGGAAGTGATATAGGTATTTCTTTGTTGAGCCAGTTATATGTTGTTATCAACCTAATTGTTATGTATCCTAGTTGACCCCTTTGAGATTGTAATCATGTTTCTTTAGCAATCATATTATAAGCCTTACCCAATTGTTTGGATTGACCATCTATTTGAACCTTCTTACCTCTTACGAGCACTTGAAATTGTTATAAACTTTGTAAAAATTAAAGTGTGGGGTGTTGGTTTGGCTTTTGAGTGGAACTATTGAAATAAGGAGAAATGTGCACTATTTTGAAAAAACAAATAAAAGCCACTTGAATTGAAAAAGAAAATTAAAAAAATAGTTGGATGGTTGCTAAAAAAGATTCCTTGATAGTGGTATTTCTTGATGTAATTGTGCGTAAAGAAGTAAGGAGTTGACATATATTGACGTGAAGGTGGAGTTATGGTTTGACATAAGTATGGAGTTTTAAATGGTTAAATTATATGTATTAAAGTTCTTAGGGAGGTGTAGTCACTTTTATATCAAATATATCCTACCCATTATGTTTGAACTAATAATAGAGTGAATTCGACTCGCTTGAACATTGGAAGTAAATTATCTAGAGTTAGATCTGGAACAATTATCTTGCACATATCCTGTCAAAACCCTATCCTCTCCCACTGATAACCTTAGTCGCTTACTCCTTGTCTCGATAGTCATTAGTCAATAGCCTTAGATTCTTAGTTAATTTCAATTCTTAGTCATATAAATCTCAATTATTGATCCTCCTGGATAGCAATCAAGCTAGAAACTATGATAATATTGTTTAAATCCAATCCTTATGGATACGATATTATACTATACTATTTTTGACTAGCGAGCACAATTTAAGTGTGTGTTTTGTGCTCGTAGGTAACCCAACTCAAAATAAGAACTTAAGCGCCCAGCGGCTTCCCTTGTTGCTGAGAAAACTTATGTTATGTACACCATGAGGAGGAAAATCTTGGAAGAGGCTAAAGCGGGTATCATTGACTTTGATGCCGAAATCGCTAGAGCTCGTGAGCTTGAGTTAGCTGCTAAAAGGGGTCTCTCGGAAGAGCCTGATGCTTCCGGTTTTGAAACTTCGGGAACTAAAGAGGAAACGGAAGGTGAAGATGTTGAAGGCCAAACTGATGAGGGCCAAGATGTTGAGCCATCAGCGATTCTACCCACTTCCCCTGGGGGCGCGAATACTTCTCTTCCTCCGGGTTCCGGAGATGCAGCAATTTAGCTTTTCTTTTCTTTTTCCAACTTTTGTATCTGTGTCACTTTGGCGCATTATTGTAAATAAAGACTTCTTTTTTCTCAAGTATTGCATGAGTTTTTCTTTGGTTTGAACATTTATACAAGTTTTAATCTTTGCATTTTTTTTTTCCTTAAGTATTTTGTGCAAGTTTTATTGTTCGTGTCTTATTATGTAAAGCCTTGGGTGTAGTTTTCCCCAAAAGCTTTTGGATTTAGGGCACAAATTCTTCCGAAATCAACCCTTTATCGTGGGGTTTTTTATAAGAGAGGGCCCTCTTATGTTTACGGTGCTCTTGAAGAGGACGTCTCCTGTTCATTATGGTACTAGCATTTGAAGTACTTGTTTAACTTTCAAATGATACAATCAATTCATCGATCAGACAAGAAACAAGATGGAAAATAAAAGGACTTTACTTTTTCCCTTCCGTTTTCAAACTGGACGAAGGGAAAAAGAGTGCAGCACATATTTTCAGTACAAGTGATGTTTGTCAGCAATAATATCTCTTGAGGTGTGCCACATTCTAGTTGCTTGGCAACTTTTCTCCATCCTGATTCTCCAACTCGTATGAACCTTTCCCGGTGACAGTTGAAATCCGTTAGGGGTCTTCCCAGGTTGGACCTAGCTTCCCTGCATTGAGTTACTGGGTGTTTTGAGTTACTTTCCTTAGAACCAAGTCTCCCACTTTAAAATAACGGAGGTTGTCTCTTCGATTATAATATCTTTCCATTCTCTGCTTTTGGGCTGCCATTCTTATATGTGCCAAGTCCCTGTGCTCATCAAGTAACTCCAAGTTGACCAACGTCGCTTCGTTGTTCATCTCTTCGCTTTCCTCGAAATATATTAAGGTAGGCTCTCTTACTTCAACTGGTATTAAGGCTTCTACTCTGTACACAAGGGAAAAAGGAGTTTCTCTTGTGCTCGATTTGGCCGTCATTCGGTATGCCCATAGCATTCCGGGTAGCTCTCAGGCCATTTACCTTTAGCCACTTCCAACCTTTTCTTGAGATTTTATATAATCATTTTGTTCGTTGATTCCGCTTGACCATTTGCGCTCGGATGATAGGGTAAAGATGTGATTCTCTTTATTTTCAAATCTTCAAGGAACTTTGTGATCTTTGCGCCTATAAATTGTGGCTCATTATCACATGTTATCTCTTTTGGTATTCCAAATCTGTAAATTATGTTCTCCCACAAAAACTCCACCACTTTACGTTCGTCGATCCTCTGATAAGGGCCTGCTTCAACCTACTTAGAAAAATAGTCAGTTAAAATTAAAAAAAAACTTTACCTTACCAGAGGCCGGTGGAGCGGTCCAACGATGTCCATTCTCCACTTCATGAACTGCCACGGAGACAGAATTAAATGTAATGGCTCTGTTGGTTGATGTACCGGCGTGCGTAGTGTTGGCACTTATCGCATATTTGCACGAAAACTTTGGCGTCTTGTTCCATTCGGGGACAATAATATCCCGCCCTAACTAGTTTTAGCACTAAAGAACCTGCGCCTGAATGGTTTTCGCATATCCCTTCGTGGACTTCTCGCATAACATAATTAGCTTCGGACGCTCCCAAGCATCGGGCCAACGGGCCTTGGAAAGATTTCCTGTATAGTTGGCCTCCTTTGAAGCTATATCGAGCTGCTTTGGCGCACAACGCCCGGGACACCTTGGAGTCTTCAGGCAACTTCTCGTGCTCGAGAAAAATGATGATCTCATTCCTCTAGTCCCAGACCAAATTAGTCGTATTTACCTCAAAGCAGTTATCCGCGTCTAGGACCGAGTGTATGAGTTGTACTACACATCCCGAAATCCGATCCCTTCATTACTGTTGATGAACCGAGGTTAGCTAGTGCATCTACTTCTGCATTTTTTTCCCTCGGAATATGAGTAATCAACCACTCCCGAAATTGAGCCAGCAGAGCCTAGACCTTCACTACGTATTGTTGCATGCGCTCCTCTTTGGTTTTGAAGATCCTGTAGACATGATTTACCACCAGCTGGGAGTCACATTTGATTTCTATGATCTCGAAATCTAGTCCCCAGGCCAGTTCGAGTCCTGTAATCAAAGCCTCATACTCTGCTTCATTGTTAGTTAAAGGGGCCGTTCTGATGGCCTGCCTTAGAGTTTCTCTTGAAGGAGTGGTTAATACTATGCCAAACCCGGACCCCTTTATGTTGGAAGCTCCGTCCGTAAATAAAGTCCAAACTCCCAATGTTGATTCTAACACCATTACTGCCTCTTTGGTTGCTAGGGGCAACAATCCCAGACTGAAATCAGCCACAAAGTCGGCCAAAACTTGTGACTTAATCGCAATCCTTGGTTTATATTCTATGTCGAATTCACTCATTTCGACGGCCCATTTGGCCAATCTACCCGAGAGTTCAGGTTTGTGGAGGATAATCCGCTGGGGAAAGGTGGTCACCACAGCTATCAGGTGACATTGGAAGTAAGGCCTCAACTTTCGAGCGGCGACTACGAGAGCTAAGGCCAGCTTCTCCAAATGCAGGTAGCGAGTTTCTACTCTTGTTAAAATTTTACTAACGTAATAAATGGGATATTGCATACCTTCGTCCTCACTAACAAAAATTGTGCTTACCGCTACTTCCGAGACTGCGAGGTAAACCAACAGTGTTTCACCTTCCTTCGATTTTGAAAGTAACGGAGGGCTTGATAAATACCTTTTCAAATCTCCCAAAGACTACTGGCATTCCGAGGTCCATTTGAAATTGTTTTTATTTTTGAGCAGCACGAAGAAACAGTGGCATTTCTTTGATGACTGGGAAATAAACTTGCTCAAAGCGGCCAATCTCCCTGTGAGCCTTTGAACTTCTTTCACACTTGACAGTTGGTCCGGGATGTCCTCGATGGATTTGATCTTATCAGGATTTACCTCAATCCCCCTTTGTGATAACATAAATCCTAAGAATTTGCCGGAGCTGATGCCGAACGCGCACTTCTTGGGGTTAAGCTCTATGTTATGCTTTCTTAGGATGTCAAAAGTTTCTTGCAAATGCTTAAGATGATCACCTGCATCTAAAGACTTAAAAAGTATATTGTCTATTTAAACTTCCATAGTTTTTCCTATATGTTTTTCAAACATCTTATTTACGAGCCGTTGGTAAGTAGCTCCGGCATTCTTTAGCCCATAGGGCATCACATTATAATATTATGTGCCAAAATTGGTTATGAACGAAGGCTTTTCCTGATCCTCCGGGTTCATCTTAATTTGGTTATACCTAGAATAGGCATCGAGAAAACTCATTAACTTGTGCCCGGCCGTCGCATCAATCATTTGATCGATGTTTGGCAGTAGGAATGAGTCTTTTGGGCACGCCTTATTCAAGTCCTTATAATCTACACACATACAAGATTTATTGTTCTTCTTAGGAACTACTACTACATTAGCCAGCCAGTCTGGATACTTTACCTCTCGGATCGAACCGATATCAAGTAGGCGAGTTACCTCTTCTTTGACGAATTTATTCCTGGCCTCCGCAATAGGGCGTTTCTTTTGTCTTACCGGAGAGATGTTGGGATCCAAGCTTATCTTGTGTACGGCCACTTCCGTTGGGATACCTGTCATGTCCGCATGCGACCACGCAAAACAATCAGCATTATATTTATGAAATTCAATAAAGCCAAACCTGAGCTCGGGGTGCAGTCATGTCCCCAAGTAGAATTTCCTTTCTAAGAACTTTTCAAACAATGCAACTTGCTCGAGCTCTTCTGCTGTGGATTTTGTTGCATCCATATCTTCTGGTACCTGGAAATATCTCGGCACTTGATAATATTCCGATGCTTCTTCCCCCTGGCTAACTTCATTCGATTTGGGAGCGGGCATCGATTCCTGTAGTTGCTATACCGCGTGCTTCTTCCCATAGCTACTAGAGACCGAAATCGCATTCATCTCCATTGTTGTCAGTTGGTCGCCCCTTATCTGTTTTATTCCTTTGGGCGTTGGGAATTTCAGCAACTGATGATACGTTGATGGTACAACTCTTATCTCGTGCAACCATGGTCTTCCCAGAATAATGTTATATCCCATATCACTGTCCACCACTTCAAAAAGAGTCGTCTTCATCACTCATTCGACGTTCGTGGGCAGCAAGATCTCTCATCGGGTTGTCACGCTTGCGAGGTTGAATCCGGCGAGGAATTTTGTGGCTGGAATGATGCTTACGGTGAAGGTGACCCTATTGATCTCGTTCCCCCCGAAGATCATGTTGATCGTCTGGTGCGGGGGATCTTCTCCTGCTTTTGAGGGTTCCGCGTTATCACGGTTGCGACCGTAGTTGTTCTTGGTCCGGTCACTTAAGAATTCTCTGATATGTCTATTCCTCAATAGTGTCGCCACTACGCAGATGTCGACAGTCCCCAACCCGGTGGCCATTCGTCACGTGGTACTCACATCACGAGTTGGGATCCCTCTGGCTGGGATCAGACCTCATCGACTTTGGGAACCGCGCTTCTTTGATGTTTCTCATAACCAATACAAACTCCACTATACTAAGGTTAAAATTGTATTCTGATAGCCTGGGGTAGGAAATATCCCGCTTACTCGACGCTTCTTTGTCCTGTAATAATTTCTTGTTCCGACCGCGATCAATTCTTCTATTGGTAACGAACCTGTCTGCCGATCGAAAACCAATGTCGCGTCCTTCGGCCCGTTTCTTAGGGCAAAACCCATCCCCTCGAAGACCATCTATCTGTGTTGAAATCATCTTTTAATTTTTCTTTATTCTTCTCTCGTCCTTTTGTCGACGACGGGAAGCCAACCTGATTATCTTTGATCCTCATCTTAGACTCGTATCGGTTGTGGACATCCCCGCAAGTCATCGCTTGGAACTCAAGCATGCTTTCCTTCAGTTTCTAGGAAGCGTCTGAACTTCTCGGATTCAGACCCTTGGTGAATGCTTCAGCCGCCCATTCATCCGGAACAGACGAGAGCAACATCCTTTTCTTTTGGAACCGGGTGACAAACTCCCGCAATAACTCGAGCTCTCCTCTTGCAATTCTGAATATGTCAGCCTTTCGGGCCTGCACCTTTCTGGCCCCCGCATGGGCCTTAATAAAAGAGTCTGCGTGCATCTCAAAGAAATCTATAGAATGCTCGAGTAACAGCGAATACCAAGTCAAGGCTCCCCTCGTGAGAGTCTCTCCAAATTTTTTTAGCAAAACAGATTTGATCTCGTGGGGAGCTAAATGATTCCCCTTCACCGCCATTGTATAGGTTGTAATATGCTCCTGTGGGTCTGAGGTTCCATCATACTTTAGCACGTCGGGCATTTTAAACCACATCGAGATTAATTGTGGCGTCGCGCTCGGTTTGTACGACAACTGAGTATACTTCTTTGAGTCTGGCCCTTTCACCACCAGTGGTGCGCCCGAGATTTGGTCTATACGGGCCTTCACTTCCCTCATAAACCGTAAGAGTTCGCTCTTGAAGGGATCGTTCTCATTATTGGGGGCGGATCCGCTCCCGCAGCCCCTCGGGGTGTTGTTGTCGACCCTCTGAGTTGCTTGATTCGCGGGAGCACCGGGAGGAACTGGACCTCGTCCATTCGCATTATTGGAAGCCCCCGACAATGCCTGCTTCAACTCTATCATAACCTTATCCTGCCATGTGGGATGGCCTAGAATGGTTGCTTGCTGCTCTTGCAGGACCCTTACCGCTTCAACGAGTTGCTCCTCTCCAGCGTTATCGGGAGTCGCCTCCCATACATATCGCGGGTACCGCCTGTCATGGACCGACGTAGCATCATTTCCCTCATTGCGGGTGTCACTGACTGAATTCTTATAATGAGGCTGGTCTCCTTAGGTCTCAAGATTGTGTGTGTTGTTAACACCATTATCTGCCATTTTTTATGATTTTTTTGCTAAGACAAATAACCAAAACATGTTAGTAAAAGAGGTAAGGATCAACTTAATTACACGGCTGTCTAGGCCCTATGATGGACGCCAAACTGTTTACCCGTAAAATGGTACAGTTGAATTTATACGTAGTTTCTAGAGAATTAATTCGATCCTGAATTAATAATATAATTGAGAAAATACGCAATACTTAGCCTTGAAACGAAGACAAAATAGCAGAAACAGTAATTCCGGGAGCAGAGCTTCCGGGCACAACAGCAATGAAATCAAGAAGTAAGAAGATAAAATTGTACAAAGCTTTGAATCGATTATAGCATAAGTTTACCAGAAAAGTCGTGTCCTTTACAATGATAATAGAGCTCACTATTTATAGATGTACCTAGGGAACAAGGTTCTAGGATCATGCCCTTCTTTAATGTCAATTATGAAGGCCATTGAAGAAGGTATAACAGTGAGCATAAATGAAAAATTCTCTGTAACAGGCAGTGTACTAAATGTTGTGGAATATTCTCCAGTAAATGCTACCGGGTGGAGGGTATTCATTGCATATTTACGAGTGTTATTCTTTTCGGTGACAACCGGAACAGTTGCCTTCGGTTTTAACTATCCCCCGCCTTAGGCTCCACGTGTCATTCTCTTAATGGCCACTTAGCATAACATATTTTACCCTATACAATAAGATTCCCTAAAATTAATTGGTGGATGTATAATACATATCTATAATCTATGTATAATATATAACTATGTGTAATCATTATATAATCTACATATACGACTAGAAAAAATAAATATTAAATTCAGTCCGCTATTTGTGTAAAGATCCCAAAACTTAAATGTTGTAAAATGGATTTTTCAGACAAAAATTCAACCCAGCCCATGGCAAACTCGTATATTTGAAAAATGTTCAAACAGTTAGAGAGGTTTATGCAATAATTTAATTAGTGTCAACCAGCAGATGCAATCAGTGATCAATTATTTAATTTCATATAAAAATTAGATAACTGAAATAGGTTATAGCTAATAATCCTTGATCAATTTTTGAAATTTTCAATAGCATTCTAGTGGGCAAAATGGCTGATATTCAAATCTCGTTGCAATGTTTTTAAATTAAAATATAAAATGACGTTGTAGCACAGAAATTGAATTAGGAAACTATTCGAGCTACCAAGTCCAGGTGAACTTACGCTTGCCTTCAACCTCCAATTTGTAGGAGTGTGGACTCGGTCCTCTACTTTAGATGGATTTATTTTGTATTGGTTGACAATGCGAAGAATATTTATGCTACCTAACAACAGATTTTCTATTACTAGGATAGGAGATAGTTTAATTATGATTTGGACATCAACAAATCAATAATTCCCTTTCCATATCCTCTTATTATCACAAGGGAACTCTTCTCACCCTGTAGGACTGGTAAAAATGGGTTGCAAAAGGGGCGAATGACACAAAGAAGATATTTTCGTGCTACTATTAATTTTTTTACTACGATGATAGAAGTTCTAGGAAAAAGTTTTTTTCTAACGCAGTATTTTTCAATATATATCTTAATAGGGTCAAAATATAAATGATTAGTTTGTAAATGATGGTTTACACTCATCCAACGTAATTTCTCTTGCAACAGCTGGACTCAAGCCCATTATCTTTTCACAGGCCTGGAAATACTGGGCTTTTCTTAATCTGGGCCTATATAAGGTCCGTACCCATCTAATCAGACAGCACTTTTCTGAAAATATAAAGTAGTGGGCTCGACACGATGGCCCGCACAAAGTACACGATCGAACCCCACTTGACTTTCACGCCTAGATATACTGGGCACGACTTTTAAGGCAGTTATTCCGCAGAAGCCCAATCTGGTAATTTCCGCATGCTCGACCGGTCGGCGCAATTCAAAGTCGCACCCACGAGCCACGAGGGTGGTCTTTTAAAGGAAACAGTAAATGTTTTCTTATCGATAAAATTCAGAATATGGCTATCTACATGTTTTATGTTTGGAATAACTTCAGACAACATGGATTGTTTTAAATTTCAGAATAAAAATGTATATAATTAAAAATTATATAAAGATAAACAATCTAAAACTACACTAAATTAATAATCTAGCTCACTAAATCATATGAGTACTTTTATATTCTATTATATTGATGTTTTACTGTCTGAAGAGTTAAATAATTATCTTTGTTAGTATTCTTTTTGTATTAATATATTTTGTATTATAAAGGTTATGATTTATATCACTCTTTTGTTATTTTTGATATGTATCATGTATTTTTTGGGAAAATCAATGTTCTTGTTAAAAGAAAAAAGTTTGAACGATTTGATCTTATTTTTTGAATAACACTTTCAATTTTAACTGAATGAGTAATACTACTCTTCATACTTGCAATTAACTTTCAATTTCACCGAAATTTGATTTGAAGATGAAGTTATGTTTGGTAATAATTTTTGTAACATATTTGGATGTACTTATTTCAAAATCATGAAACATGATTTATACCACATAATTTATAAAAAATATCAAAATCACCCCGACTTGATTATCCTACTTGAAACAAACAATCAAACATGCTGATTGTTTAACTGTACGAACAATCTCTAATAGAAGTTGTAGTGACTCCTTTAGGTAAATGTATAAATTGTAGATCTCAACAGTGAATATCAAAATTATAGTCCAAAGCCACTCAATTAGATGGTGGATAGTTGTAGGTGTTACCTAGGTTTAATAACTGATTGTAGTCCTTTTATAAATTTTAAAAATATAGGGTAAATTTATAAAAGTTAAAAATACTAATTTTTTCATTTTTCAATTGAAAAACTGGCAGTCGTCAATTTTTCAAATTCGAAAATGCATTTTTAATTATTTTGAATTTCTTTTTTGAAAAAAGGAAATAATTCTTTTGTCCAAACGGGGTCTTATCCAATTAGATTTTAACATTCACTCTAAAAGCTTATAAAATAGATTAATATCTTAAATCTCGTGTCTAAAGGATCATTTTAGTAGATCAATGGCATTTTCGTACTTCCATCTAAAAATCTAAGCACCATACTTCTTAGTTCTCTTCTCAACTCAGTCACCTACTGCTCCCGACAAGTCTCTGTCCCTTCACTCCTTAACTATTCACCGCAACTGGACCCCACACCATCTTTCTCTCTTTCTATATTACTACCCTTCATTTTGAACCCAAAAAGAGTAAAAAAAAAAGTTGTTCCTCCTCGCTGTGCAAACAAACACCTCCATTTCAAGAGAGAGTGAACAGTGATGTCGTCAGGTGGTGGTTACAGAAACGGTACTCACAAGGCGCCGAATCTCCCTACTTCGTCTTCCTTCAAATCGAAGCTTCCGACATCGGCTTCTTCCAACGGCCGCCGCAGTAGTACTATTGACGCATGTGAGTTCCGAATTTTCTAGAAGATTCAATCAATGTACTAGTTGCTTTCTGGTTGTGGATCGAGTTTATTTCGCCAATTGGTTTTTCAAGTCGTCGAATTCACTGATTGATTCTGCTCTGTGTGTCTGTTTGTGTGTGTTAGAGATTGTGCTTTTTAGTGGTTTAGGTTAGTGTTAATTGGACGATGTGACGTTGAGTATACATTTTGCTAGTTGATAACTGATATTGAAGCTTGATTTAAATGCTGCATTGGTATTCTTTTTTATAGTTGTGAATTTCGGAAGTGACATTTTGTTTTGTTTTTGTTTTTTAAATATCGCCAATTAGGTATATTGGTGCTTCAAGCCTTAAAACTTTTACGTGCACCGAATCAATGTGTAAGTTCGCACATATTTATTGTTACGCGGCGCCCTCCTGAAGTTCCTTGGAAGGGCGACGTAAGGCTAAGCAACCGATGTCAGTACGGTTGCTGTCCGCCAACTGAGGTCCCCTCCGTACGCTAGACTAGATTGTCAGTGCCGTACGGGAAAACCAATGTCATGAGCAATTGAAAGAGAGCAGAAAAGAGAATTGAGAATGAAAGAAAGCTTGATTGCATTGAATGAAAGCTATTATAGAAAAACAAGACGGTGTCGGGAGGAGAGACACCAGTACAGAGAATTGTTTGCTTGCTTGAAAGTTTTGATTGCTTGGTCCCCCTTAATAATGCTTAAAAAAAAATAAACCAAAGTTACATGACTAGACCTATGAAAGCTGGAAAATCACACTTAAAGAAAATGCAGCAAAACTACTCTATATTTTACAATGAAAAGGACTTAGTCTTCTACAAAGCAGAAACAAGTCCGTTGGCAGCAGCTTTGTCTTTAGCATCAGGGTCTGCGCGCGCGGCATTGTCTACGCGCGCGGCGCTGCTGGCATCTGCCTGTGGCTGGGCGCTGGCGATGGCTATCGGTGGGGCGACAGAGGCACATGCGCGCTTGTCACTTGGAGCTGCCGAGACCACGGGGCCGACCGTGGCGACGGGCGTTGCGAAGCTGGCCAGGACGCCACGGGGCGCGTCCAAGGGGTCATGGGGCATGGTTGGAAAGCCGCCCATGACATTCTCCCCCACCTGAGTTGGCGACGTCCTCAGTGCCTTTCTTGCAAGGTAATCATCAACCAGGCTCTTGTAGGCTTTGAGATTTGTTCCTCTCTCCCAAGTATTCTCCTCTGCATCACATCCCTGCCATTTCACCAAGAACTCCTGGTGATCTTTTCTTGAGGCGTGAATCACTCGATCATCAAGAATAGCTTCAGCACGCCTTTTCCCAGTTGAATTGGGACCTCAAATACTTGGTATTGTGAGTTGGCTTCGTGAAGGATCCTCCATATCTTCCCGAAAAGGTTTCAGGAGACTGACATGGAAAACAGGATGGATTTTCTACCAAGCTGGGGTATCCACCCGGTATGCAACTTTCCCAATGCGCCTTTCAATGGACAAGGGTCCAATATATTTTTGCAATAGGCGAGGGTCATGGACCCCTGCAAACAAGTACCGCTTTGGGATTTTGACCATCACTTTGTCTCCCACCTGGTATTCAACAAAGCGGCGATTCTGATCAGCATGCCTCTTCATCCGCTTTTGGGCTTTGACGAGATAGCTCCGCACTATCTCCAAATTTTGTTTCCATTCTTTTGAGAAGCTAGCAGCCCGAGGAGATTTTGACATATTTGGTGCGTTCACTGTGTGTGGGAGTAGCGGTTGCTGTCCGGTAACAATTTCAAAAGCGCTTTTGTTGGTACTTGAGCTCTTCTGTGAATTGAAACACAGTTGAGCAGCATCCAGAAGTTTCACCCAGTTCTTCTGTGATCCGATCACAAAGTGCCGGAGATATTCCTCTAGCATGCCATTGAATCGCTCCGTCTGGCCATCAGATTGCGGATGAAAACTTGAGCTATGACTCAATTTTGACCCGAGACACTTAAAGAGTTGGGTCCAAAAATTGCTAGTGAAGCGTGAGTCGCGATCACTAACAATGTCTTTAGGAAGGCCCCAATATTTGACGACATGAGAGAAGAATAGCCGAGCTGTATCTTCTGATATATATTGTGGGGCTGCTATAAAGGTAGCATACTTGGAAAACCGATCCACCACAACCAAGATAGTTGTGAGATCTCCGACCTTGGGCAATCTGGTGATGAAGTCCTGGGAAACGCTTTCCCAAGGTCTTTTTGGAACAGCTAGTGGTTCCAAGAGCCCTGCCTGCGTCAAGCGGTCTGACTTGTCTTTCTGGCATACTAGACAAGTCTTCACATACTGAGCGACGTCATCGACCATTTGAGGCCAATAATATGCACGGCGAAGCAATGCCATGGTGCGTTCCTCGCCGGGATGACCGGCCCACAGAGTATCGTGGCATTCCGCTAGAAGAGTCCGTCGCAGATCTCCTCCTTTAGGAACATAAAGTCGGTTCCCTTTCACCTTAAGGAAACCATCTTCGGTGTAGAACTGGCGAGTCTTGCCCTGTCCTACCAAATCAACCAAATACTGTGCAGCAGGATCCTTGATGAGTAGATCTTGTATCTGGTCTTTTATGGTGATGGTTACTTCGCTTCCCTTTAGGGCGGCGAGTACACACACCGATGCTAGATCAGCTCTCTGACTGAGTGCATCAGCAACATGATTGGTCTTCCCACTTCGGTACTCCAGGTTGAAGTGAAATTCCGCTAGGAGTTCCTGCCACCTAGCCTGTCGACCATTCAGCTTTGGCTGGGTCATGAAATGGCTAACGGTTGTGTTGTCTGTCTTGACCACGAATGGGGTTCCTAGCAGATAATGCCTCCAAAGGCGTAAGCAATGAACGACAGCCAATAATTCTTTCTCATGGGCGGCATAGCGCCGCTCTGCATCCTTCAGCTTCCGGCTCTCGTATGCTACGGGATGCCCTTCTTGTAGCAATACTCCACCAAGTGCATAGTCGGAGGCATCCATTTGCACTTCGAATGGTTTGGCCAAGTCAGGGAGGGCCAAGACTGGGCTACTAGACATAGCCATTTTCAATGCATCGAAGGCCTCTGCCCGCTTGGGGCCCCAATCCCACGGTGTGACCTTCTTGAGGAGTTCTGTCAGCGGCACTGCAATGAGGGAGTAACTTTTCACAAAACGCCGATAGAAGTTGCATAGGCCAAGGAACGACCTCAAGGCGTGGATATCCTTAGGAGGCGGCCATTCTGTGATGGCCTGAATCTTTTGCTGGTCCATCTTGATCCGCCCTTCCTCGATGACATGTCCGAGGAAGTCAATTTGTTTCTGAGCAAAGGAGCACTTGGATAGCTTTGCATATAATTCGTGCTCCCGCAATCGGGCTAGGACCTTCCGCAAATGCTCCAGGTGTTCTTCTAGTGTCTGGCTATATACCACAATGTCATCCAAATAAACCACGACGAATTCATCAATGTATTCTCGGAAGACCTGGTTCATCAAGGTGCAAAATGTGGCTGGTGCGTTAGTCAAGCCAAAGGGCATAACCAGGAAGTCGTACGACCCATATCTTGTCACACAGGTCGTCTTGTGCTCATCACCCTCTGCAATCCGAACTTGCCAATAACCTGTCCTCAGGTCTATTTTGGTGAATACCGTTGCACCACCCAGTCTATCAAACAAGTCTGCCATTAGCGGAATAGGGTACTTATTTTCACGGTGATTTTGTTTAGAGCCCGGTAATCCATGCAGAGTCGTAAACTACCATCATGTTTCTTTTGGAATAGCACAGGGGACCCGTATGGGGACTTGGAGGGCACGATGATCCCTGTGTCTAGCATTTCCGTCAATTGTCTCCGAAGCTCGGTGAGTTCGGGTTGTGACATTCTGTACGGCGCCCGGGCAGGTAGCTTCGCACCCGGCACCAACTCGATCTCATGGTCCACAGTTCGCCTAGGCGGAAGACGCTTTGGCATGTCTTGTGGCATGATGTCTTCAAATTCCAGAAGCAACTCCTTCACGGGTGCAGGAATGGGACTCGAGGAGCGTTCTATATCTTCCATGCAGAGGGTAGCCAGGAACGTGGGTTCATGTCTTTTTACCCCTTCTTCAACTGCAAGGCCGAGATATTCTCGGCGGCCATCTTCATGGGAATGCACGGAATAATGCAGGGCTTAGCTCCGTTTTCTCCCATCATCAGTAGCAAGTCTGCATACGGTGCCGGCATGGTATTGGTCTGTCTCAGGAATTCCAACCCCACTATCAACTCGAAGTCATCTATAATCACCACGCGCAGGTTGAACTTTCCTTCATAAGGGCCAAGTTTCACCGGTACTTCTTTGGCTATTCCACCCACTGGCTGAGGTGGTGAGTTGATAGCCTTGACACGACCTTTGCCCTTTCCTACAACTAGGCCAAGGCGCTCCACCTGAGTCGAGGCTAAGTAGTTGTGGGTAGCACCCGTGTCTATCATCGCCCGAATGGGCTTGCCATTTACCTTCATATCAACGAACATTAAGGTTCTCTCTTGATGGGGAGGAGTCCTTTCGTTCGCCTTCTTTTTCCCTTTCTTGGCGATTGGACAGGGGTCCTTTTTCTTACGGATACCAGCACTGGTTCCCGCTAGGGGCTCAGAAAAAGAGCCAACAATGGCATTGAATGCACCAACTGGTTCGGTCTGGTCCGTATCATCGGCATCGTCATCCGTCCAATCCTCAAAAGCTTGATGGGCGTTCATCTGTGCATGCGGGCATTCATTGTTCCAATGTGGTCCGCCGCAATGACGGCATCATGAGGGGGGTTTCCTCCCCCGATCATTGTTGTTAGATGCAGCACTAGTACTGCTTGAGGAGGGAGCCTTAGATTTGGCTGCACTCCGGTCTCCTCCATTTCTGCTAGGGCCACCAGTGTTCGGCTGGCCTCCTTTGTATCCTCCTCGGACAGGCTGTTGAGGCCTGTCCTTCCGGGCTTCCACTTGATAATCCCCAAGGCACTCTACTGCTTGGATTGCCTTAGGTAACGTGTCTAACCTTTGTCTTTGCAACTCCATGCGGGCATAAGGTTTCAACCCTTCCAGGAAGGTGAATAGTTTGTCTTTGTCCCCCATGTCGCGGATGTTCAGCATGAGCGCAGAGAATTCCCGCACGTAATCCCGCACTGATTTGGTCTGGCGGAGCTCCCGTAGCTTTCTCCTAGCATTGTACTCAACATTTTCGGGGAAGAACTGCAGGCGTATGGCTGCCTTCAGTTCTGCCCATGTCTCGAGGGCATCTTCACCAGCCTTGATGACTTCGTATTTCACCCGCTACCAGAGTTTGGCATCACCCTGAAGATACATGGCAGCAGTTGCTACTTTCTTGGCTTCTTGTAGGCCCCCCACGGCATCGAAGTATTGTTCGATGTCGAAGATGAAGTTTTCCACTTCTTTGGCATTCCGAGCTCCACTGTAAGGCTTTGGCTCAGGAATTTTCAGTTTTTGGGCCACAGGGGCGAGGTTCACAATACCCCCGATTTGGTTTCCACCTCCTCGAAGCAGGCCTTGTAACGCAGCATTGACAACGTTGAACTGGCCTGTCAAGTTGTCTATAGTTTGTTGTATGGCAGTCACCCTATCTGCCTCTTGTGCCCTATTGGCTAAATCCTCGTCGCGCTCCTGTTGGAGGACCTCAAATTTACCAAAAATTTCGGCTGCCTCTATGGCTGCCGTTTGCCAGTCTCCTTCAGAGTCGCGACTGATATTTTCTATGTCAACTTCGGCCTGGATCGAGTCTGCGGTCCAGGTCGTCCAACCTTTGCACTAGGCTGGTCTTTAGATCGGGCACCATTTCCACGATGGGCCGTAATGCGTCAACCGTTCCCTCAAGGGTCGCGATGCGATCCCCATAATTCACCATGGTCAGAAATGGTGGTAATTGCAATGTAATCCCTCGTCCGATGTCGAGCCTAGGCTCTGATACCAACTGTTACGCGGCGCCTTCCTGAAGTTCCTTGGAAGGGCGACGTAAGGCTAAGCAACCGATGTCAGTACGGTTGTTGTCTGCCAACTGAGGTCCCCTCCGTACGCTAGACTAGATTGTCAGTGCCGTACGGGAAAACCAATGTCATGAACAATTGAAAGAGAGCAGAAAAGAGAATTGAGAATGAAAGAAAGCTTGATTGCATTGAATGAAAGCTATTGCAGAAAAACAAGACGGTGTCGGGGGGAGAGACACCAGTACAGAGAATTGTTTGCTTGCTTGAAAGTTTTGATTGCTTGGCCCCCCTTAATAATGCTTAAAAAAAATAAACCAAAGTTACATGACTAGACCTATGAAAGCTGGAAAATCACACTTAAAGAAAATGCAGCAAAACTACTCTATATTTACAATGAAAAGGACTTAGTCTTCTACAAAGCAGAAACAAGTCCGTTGGCAGCAACTTTGTCTTTAGCATCAGGGTCTGCGCGCGCGGCGCTGCTGGCATCTGCCTGTGGCTGGGCGCTGGCGATGGCTATCGGTGGGGCGACAGAGGCACATGCGCGCTTGTCACTTGGAGCTGCCGAGACCACGGGGCGTACCGTGGCGAGGGGCGTTGGGAAGCTGGCCAGGACGCCACGGGGCGCGTCCAAGGGGTCATGGGGCATGGTTGGAAAGCCGCCCATGACATTATGTATGTCTTTTGATTGTATATGCATAGGAATGTAAAAGTGTGGTAGATTAGCTCGTATTTGGGGGTTAAATAAAAAACTCCAGTAATTTATGTCTTTTGATTGTATGTCTTTTGATTGTATACATTATCGCTAATCTACCACACTTTTACATTCCTATGCATATACAATCAAAAGACATACATTATCGCTTTGATGCTAGGTGAAGTTTGTCTGATTCATGAACGAGTTTCCATCAATGTAGTTTCAATCTGGTTGAGGATCGAGTTAATTTTTCTAATTGGATTTTCAGAGTTGTGTTAGAAATTGTGCCTTTTCGCTTTCACTGGCTTCCTTCTATTGGACGATGTGATGTTATGGACTGATTTTGTTAGTTGACACCGGGGCTTGATTTATATGCTAGGCTGCTACTTCAAGTCTTTCAACTTTCCCGTGCACCTAATCATTGTCTATGTTTTCTTAGATTTATGGATGTATATGCATAGGAATGTACAGTGTGGTAGATTAGCTCGTACTAGGGTTTAAATTAGAAACTCCAGTGGCGGCTTTGATGCTAAGAATTTGAACAAAAGTAACTGTGTTGAACTATGTGTGACTGTTGACACGGGAAATGGGGAATGGGTTGGGAACTCCCGCAACACCAATCATTTCTTAAAATTTTCTAGTTTTTTCCCCCTTTATTATAGCATCAATAACTTTCTTTAGTAACTGTTTTCAGAGATACGAGTTATAGTTGATAGGCATAATTAATGAAGCATAATCAAAACTGTGGTAAAACTTGTCTTATTTTATGAATAGAATGATGTTAACCGATGAATAGAAGGGGAGCCTTGGCGTAACTGGTAAAGTTGTTGCCATGTGACCAAAAGGTCACGGGTTCAAGCCGTGGAAACAACGTCTTGCAGAAATACAGGGTAAGGCCGCGTACGATATACCCTTGTGGTCCGACCCTTCCCCGCGCATAGCGGGAGCTTAGTGCACCGGATTGCCCTTTTTAAATTTAAGGAACAGGTTCGTAAATTTCGGAAGGGTAAAAATTGAAAGTAGGTCTTATTATTTGGAATGTGTAAAGGGAACATAATTTATTATTCCCTTCAGTCTTATTTATTCAATCTGTTTAACTAGCACAGATAAAAAGCATTGGTCTTTGTATGCTTGATTGTGTATGGTTGCGTACTGCTTGAAATGTTTCTCTAATAAATTAATCTCCCAGAATAAAAGACTAAGAAAATAAGGTTTGTTTTGGTTGAAAGTTGAAGACAGTCAGACATACTTGCATAATAAACAAGTGTATAGATATGGAATATTTATTGGAATGATATCACATCAAGAACTATATGACAGATTTGGTGATTTTTAGTGATTTCTCTTGTTGTTAAGAGTATTTTATGTTACGGTCATCCTTTCTGCTGGCTTAAGCTGCACAACTCAGATTCTTCTGTTTTCTCTTGCTTCGATATATGTGAATATGCATGTTTGTTTTGATTTGTCTAAATAGTGTCTGGAAGAGTTCGAGTTGCTATCAGATTACGTCCTCGAAATGCCGAGGAATTGGCAGCAGATGCAGATTTTGCTGATTGCGTTGAGATACAGCCGGAGGTTGTCCCCCTTTTCATTTTCCCGAGAAGCTTTTTTTAGTGAGTAGCTAGAGTATGATGCAAATTTATTCTTTTTCACTGCCAGCTCAAAAGGTTGAAACTTAGGAAAAACAATTGGGATTCAGATACATACGAGTTTGATGAGGTGTTCACCGAGTTTGCATCCCAAAAGCGTGTCTATGAAGTTGTTGCAAAACCTGTTGTTGAGGTTTGTTGCTTTCTTTTTTGATAAGGGAGGTTTGTTGCTTTATTTTGTATTATATTTGTTACCTTGACCAATTTGAAGCTAACTATGCCTAGGGAAGAAACCACTGATGCCAAATAACTAGCCCATCCCCAACATAAATCTTTTTTCAAGGGGTGATATTTGTGGATGATAAATTGTAATTTTGACAAAAAGAGAGTTCTTGAATAATGGAGGTCTGGGCGAATAATTCATATACCATTAACTAGGTGATAGCTAGTGGGGACCCAGATTAGAAGACAACATTTGGCTCCTTCAGTATCCATCTTTGACAAACTATGTTTCGATCCTGAAATTAAGTATAGGTGGACTTAACACAATAACTTATTGTTCGTGCAGCTATTCTTCACTGTTGTAGACCATTTCTTCACATTAAGTGCAACAAAATATATGATCTTATGACGACGATGTTGATTGTGGTAACAGTACATGTCATGTTACATAAATTTATTATGAGAGATGTGAAAGTTCATACAAGTCAAAAATAGTCAGGTGTTGATGTATTCTTTGTTATAATTAACATGATTAATTACTTACAAACGGTTGGACAAAGTATGTAAGGACGCCTTGAGAATGTAAATTTTACCATATTCGTATGCTATCTTTCTGTGATAATGTTTATGAACACTCTTTCTTCTCTTTTTGCCCATTTTACTAGAGTGTCTTGGACGGTTACAATGGAACAGTGATGGCATATGGTCAGACCGGCACAGGGAAGACTTATACCCTTGGACGATTAGGTGATGAAGATGCCTCTGCTCGCGGTATCATGGTTCGTTCAATGGAAGACATATTTGCAAATATCTGCTTGGAGACCGATTCAGTTTCAGTCTCGTACTTACAGGTTGGAATATTTTTCTTAAATCTATCGGCAACTACATTGTTCTTGTGCATCTTTTGCTTGCTGGCTGGCTACTGCTCATGACCACAATCAATTTGCAACGAAAAGATGTGTCAAGTGTTATCTGAATATCCTGGTTTGCATGCAGCTTTACATGGAAACAATTCAGGACCTCCTAAATCCTGCTAATGACAACATCCCCATAGTTGAAGACCAAAAAACTGGTGATGTGTCTTTACCAGGGGCAACAATAGTGGAGGTCCGGGACCAGCAAAGTTTTGTTGAACTGCTACGGGTTGGGGAAGCTCATAGATATGCTGCTAACACAAAGCTGAATACTGAATCTTCCCGAAGTCATGCTATTCTCTTGGTAAATCAGGAATTACATATTTCATCTCTCCAATTAATTGCATTATTTATCAACATCAATCAATCAACAGTACCTTTGTTGGTGGTATAAGTCCTCTGTCTGTTTCACTCTATTCGGGCCCATTTTGTTGCACTGTTCAATAATTATTAGGGTTCTCTAAAGATAGAGGTTTCTAACTACAAATCTGTATAAAGTATATCAGTATAAACATGTTTCATTTGGAATTTGTGTTGTTATTTTATTGTAGGTACATATTAAGAGGTCAGTTCCTGGAAGAGAAGCTGATTTTTCTGCTGAAACAGATCATTCCTCTCACTTAACAACCAATTATAAGCCGCCGATGTTGAGAAAAGGCAAACTAGTTCTTGTAGATCTTGCTGGTTCTGAGCGTGTAAACAAGTCAGGTATACTCAACAGTGGGCCTCCCAAATTGAGTAGTAAATCTTAGTTACTGGTTTGAGATTTTTCCGAGTAACCTCTTCTCTAATTTAAGAATATTTCTATCTATGTGCTTTTAATGTATGCTTTATTTCTTTTAGTCTTTAGCTTTATATTCTTTGTTGTGTGGGTGAAAAGATTCACATTGGCTCATCTGCTTTTTTGTAAAAGATTAAGAGAAAACCATGACTGCAAGAAGATCCTGTACTCATTGTTTGTTAGAGCAACATCAAGATAAAGTCTTGCTCTAATTATAGGTATCGCAAGGTGTGTCAGCGGCCAGTCTGCAGGATATATGGTTTAAGAGAAGAAAAATTGGAGTGAAATATGGTTGTAGTAGAACAGAAGAAATATGCACTTTTGCATAACATAAAAATATTAGAAGGGGAAAAATGGAAAGGGAGGAATAATTTATTAACCTAAATAAAAATAAAGGTTCTTATTGCCGGAGGTATGTAGATGTAGCAAGTCTTCTGGTTATTGCATGTAATTTGGTCTTTTGATTTGTAAACTGACTACATGTCCTTTCCTTATGTCCTGTAGGAAGCGAAGGGCACATGTTGGAGGAAGCAAAGTCCATCAATCTTTCACTAAGTGCCCTAGGGAAGTGCATAAATGCGTTGGCCGAAAATAGTGCTCATGTACCTGTCAGAGATTCGAAACTTACGCGGTTGCTTAAAGATTCATTTGGAGGTGGGCTTATATTTTCTGTTTCTTGTGTCTGTACATATACATGGAAATGTTTAGAGGTATCTTTATATCAACAGATATAACTGAGTGTACTGCCTTTACAAATGGGCTATACCAGTTTCTAGAATTGTGTACATTCTGGTTTGGCCTTTTCTTACCCAAGGATGCCAACATTTTTACTAAGATATGCTCTTTTAACTGTTTCAAGAGCTAGGAGGCGATATTCTTTCTTACTTATTCACCCAAAAAAAAAAAGAAAAAAAAGAGCTAGGAGTCAATATCTTAGTTGTTCAAGAAGTTCAATCATGTTGGTTTACTTGAAGTTCAATCATGTTGGTTTACTTCCTGTGATTTTCCAGGAACGTCAAGAACCTCATTAGTTATCACCATTGGGCCATCACCTAGGCATAGAGCAGAAACATCAAGTACCATTTTGTTTGGACAGAGAGTGAGTTCTCCATTCGGAATAATTTGTGTGGATAGGTTGTACTGCTGCCTATGTGTGCCAAGATAGTTTTATCCTTTCGTGCAGGCTATGAAGGTGGAAAACATGTTGAAGATTAAGGAAGAATTCGATTACAAAAGTTTGTCAAAAAGGCTCGAGGTGCAAGTAGACAAACTTATTGCTGAAAATGAAAGACTACAGAAAGCTTTTGAGGCCGAGGTTGAACGAATTAGATTAGAAGCACAGAAGCATGTCTCAGAGGCTGAAAGGAACTATGCTGAAGCCCTGAAGGTAGTTTGTCTTTCTTTGTTCTCATGACGTTGCAAGTTTTTTGCTGTAATTAATAATTAGATTGGGAATTGGTTTAAATCAAGAACCACATATTGGTGGAGTGCACCACTTTACTGTAACACTTTTGATTATATGTGCCTAGTTTTGTTACCAATTGCTTATGTTAAAAGAAGGAAATAGTTATACTCTCTTTTGATGCATGTAAATAGATCAGGGCTTTTGCAGTTAGTTTTGCTCGGATAAAAATATTTTTGCTCTCTTTAATGAATCTCATTTAGTTTGTCTTTTGACTTTAGAAAGTCTATATCAATCGACTACCCCTCAATCCCAAACTAGTTGGGTTAAGCTTTATCATCATTATTTAATTATTTTTATGTTGGTAGCTTGGCTACCATAACCCTCCTCCTTTATTTGGACTTGGGACCGGCTACGCTATGCAAAACTCACATATACGGAGCTGACTTCATAAAGTCGATTAGTTAAACTAATAAGTAATAAGATGAGAGACGACAAATAAATGAAGATGATTTCATTGGCTGATTGAGGTATTACTGTCATAATACTTGTACACAAAAAAGTTAGTACGGTCATAACACTAATATTGAATAAGATTTGAGTTGTATGTTGATGGAATCTGACTAGGATTCGAGATTGTACCTACTGGAATTATGATTCAACTATTCTGGAATACAATTCTGCTTTACTTGCAGGAGGAGAAAATAAAATGTCAGATGGAATATATGGAATCAATCAAGAAGTTGGAGGAGAAGTGGAGCCTTAATCAACAAAAGCACACAAACAATGTAAGAACTGATGGAACATATATCACAGAGGTCATCTGGTTTTTGTTACTCTGCTTTTTCCTGTTATTTATCATCATCATTATTAATTTTATTTTTGTTGTGTTGTTGATGATGGCTATCATTAATGTTGTAGAAGTATCAAGGTTATACTTCACAAAGAGTCGGTTTCTGGAAAAGGAAATACTTTAATTCAAAAGTAGCATCTAATTCTATAGTTGATACAATCACCGTATAAAAAAAAATAAAAAATTTCTTATAGTTGATACAATTCAATTATTAAGGTGGACTTCACAAAAGGTCTGTTTCTCAAAAAGGGAATTTTATAGTAGGAACACGTAGCATTTAGTTCTATTGTTGAAACAAGTAGCATCTTATCTGCTTTTTGTTTCCCATGTGACAGCTGAGGATCTAGAGTTACCTCCACCGGGAAGATATTCTTTTATAGAAGTCCTATACGTTTAAACTGTGGGAAGGCTTCACGCCTTCACCGAATAGGAGTGTAATAATCACTGCTCTGTTCCCATGCAAAGGTCAAGCAACAAATGGTAGAATTCATAACCCAGATCATTCAGCAGAAGCTGGTGGCGGAAATTGAGATGCACACATCAGAATAATCATTCTATTTAACACATTCCACCCACCCACCTGGGTAGTCGACTGGGTAAATCTTGAGGTATATAGCAGTAGAAACTGTAGAGAACTTCTAGGACTAGAGAACCTTATTTATTGAATATGGAGTGAGACTGGTCTAAGTGAGAGCGAATTGGATAGTGAGGGTTCATATAGCCAGCTCCAACTAGCTTGGATTGAGGCTTAGTTGTTGTTGGAAATCTCCTTTTCGTGTTTCTAATGAGCAATGTTATCAAAGGCGAAAAGCGCAAAAAAGCTCTAAGGTCTATTGGGGCTTTAAGCGCAAAGCGCAAATAAAGCGTGGGCTTTAATGAAGAAAAGAGCAAATGGAGAAAAACTATAAATATGTATGTGTAGTCCAAGACTAATATCTATAAGCATGAATTCAAAATATATGGACAAAGAAATTGAAGAAAATTTACGATAAAGTGAAATATCAATTGTTTAGTGTCGCCTCTTCAGAATTATGCTCATTGGCAAGGAAAAGTATGCCTTAGAGCCTTGATGCCAATACTGAAGCACCCGCTAAGCGAGGCGAAGCGCTCAACTTGCTTTGAGCCTCGCTTCAGGGCTTAAGCGCACCTTTGATAACACTGCTAATGAGTCTTCAAGATTATTGTGGATCAACAAAATCATGAAGACCGTCTGAAATTATAATAGAACCTTGGCGTCAGTAGCCCTCTATAAGTCTCTGTGTGAGCATGTATTGATTCAAGGCATAAATTGGGCTTTAGTTCAGAGGAAAGAGCAACATACTGCTGCTTGATTCTTTATTTTGTTTCCGATGATTAAATTGCTTCTTGTGCAGGGCCAGATGGGCTCTGGTAATGAGGAAATCTCTGAACTTAAGATGTTGCTTCAGCATGAAATGCTAACAAGAAAGGCGGCAGAAGAGGAAATCAACAAACTCAAGGATCAACTGGACAAGTTTACAAACCCAGGGGTATGCTCTTCATTGATAATCTTTTTTTAAACAGAACTGCTCGAATTCTCTGGAATGTAATTTAGGATTGAGCTGATGAATATGACTGATCAATGTGCACTGTAGTCAGCAGGTGGAAATTCTGATATTCTAAACCTCCAAAGCGTGCTGGAAGAAGAGATTCGTCAGAAGAAGAGACTGGAAGAAGAAGTGATTGTCTTACGTAGTCAATTTTCACAGCTAACTATGGAAGCTGGTCAAGTACAGTCTTTAACTTGCCTATAAGCTTGATTAGGTCTTTGCTATATATTCTACTTACTGCTGATATCTTGTTCTGTTTGCCGCACTTGACAATGTTCTGTGGTTTGTGAGAATTTGTGATTTGATGGATATGCTTATATCACCTTTTGCGTCTCTCCTTTTCCCTTTCCTCGCAATTCTTCCAATCAGTTTCACTTTCACTTTAATTGCCTGTTCTAGACAACAAGCTATCTGGGTAGAAGCAGAAATGGCACTGGACTTCCTGGGCTAGATTCTTTGTCTCCTCTTAAAAATCTGCATTGCAAAGATGCGGCTAATGGAGAGAGATCCTCAATCACCAATCTTCACGAGCAAGGTTCCAATATATTCTTCAGAGTATGTCCTTTTAATGTGCAAAGCAACTGAACACAATTTTCTCATTTCTCCTTCATGGGCATTACAGTTGGATTACATAAAATTTTGTCGCTGCTGGAGTCTGACGATGCTACCGTGCGGATTCATGCAGTGAAAGTAGTAGCTAATCTAGCAGCTGAAGGTAATCTATTTTCCACCCAAACTTCCCAAGTGCAGAAAGCAAAGTCTTGCGACGGCATATTTTCTCGCTTGCCACTTTACTTGACTTATTGGAAAAAAGAAGTGTATCGCTCATTTTTTGTTTCTTTGTACAAATTCAGTAAATTACTCCAACTTCTTGGTTGTTGAGTGTTTCCATATGTTATCCTTCAAGTTAAACATTTTGTCCTTGGTGGCTTCAGTAGGTCACTTAAAAGTGACTCTTATTGTTCACAACCTTCGCCTCTTAGATGGAATCAGGGATAAAAAGTATAGGGCTCTATGTGTGGTATACTGCTGTTTGTCATAGTTCGTCGTCTGATACATTTTTAATCCTGCCTTCAATATACCTGCAGAAGCGAATCAGGAAAAGATTGTAGAAGCTGGTGGTCTTACTTCATTACTGATGCTTCTTGGTAGTTCAGAGGATGAAACTATTCGCAGAATAGCAGCTGGTGCAATTGCAAATCTTGCAATGAGTGGTGATTCTCAATCTATCGATCTCATTTTCTTTTCCTCTTTATTTCCCCTGCAGAGGGTACTTTATGTCCTTATCGAGGCCCTTTGTCTGGTAAAACTACTATGTTCTGAGGATTAGTTTCTGTCTTTTCAGAAGCAAACCAGGAACTTATAATGACTCAAGGTGGGATTGCTCTGTTAGCGGTGACAGCTGCTGACGCTGAGGATCCTCAAACATTACGCATGGTTGCCGGAGCCATTGCTAATCTATGTGGTAACGGTAAGCTCATTCACTTTTCTGTAGGCTTACCCCTCTCCCCGTCCCCACTCCTCAGCCTTTCAGATCATGGTAGGAATAGCTCCATCTTTTTTACTACCATTTTCTCTGTGTTCATGAAACCAATGAGGCCCTACCGATTTAAGTGACTCTATCAAGCTGCAATTCATTCTTGTATTCAGTGAATTTAGCTTCAGTATGGTCCCGTGACTTCCTTGAAGGATTCCATCCAAGTTTTACTTTGTGGTCATGTAATCCTTCTTCTTCCGTCAATTAATCCAGCCCTTGATCGTGGTATATATTTGTATTCCAGATAAACTACAGACAAGACTCAGGTTTGAAGGTGGTATCAAGGCACTATTAGGGATGGTGAGATGTAGACATCCAGACGTTTTGTCACAAGTTGCACGGGGAATTGCAAATTTTGCAAAGTGCGAATCCAGATCTTCAGCTCAAGGTAAGTGCTGCACATGTCAATCTTGTTTATCAAATTACCATGTTTCTTAAGGTTGATCTGCTACAACAGGCCAGAACGCTGGGCGTTCTTCACTGTTAGAAGATGGTGCACTTCCATGGATTGTTCAAAATTCCAATAATGAAGCCTCAATGATCAGGCGCCATGTTGAACTGGCTCTCTGCCATTTGGCACAACATGGTATGCAATCCTATCCTACCAAAGAGTTTGGGATACATGCATTGCATTTCTCATCACTATACTTAACTTTAAGTTTCACCTGTCTCTTCCTATCCTCAGAGGTCAATGCAAAAGACATGATCAGTGGGGGAGCCCTTTGGGAGCTATATCGTATCTCACGTGATTGCTCTCGAGATGACATAAGGTCTCTTGCACGTCGAACTCTGACTTCAAGTCCGACTTTCCTAGCTGAAATGCGACGCTTGCGGATAGAGTTATAGTTAAGTTATTGGTTTCACTCCAGGGTCTTGAGGCAACACCTAAATCTTGAAATGCACATGCATAGTGTACATGAACAAGTTCCTGAAAAGTGATTGCTCACAATTTTGCATCGAGGGAGTGCATCAAGCAAAATCCTCTTAGAAGAAAAGTATCCACATTAAATAGTTTCTAGTGTGTAGTATTTCTATGTGCTCTTAAGTTTCAGTGAGAAGCTTACATTCTTTCATTTTTCTTTGGGTTCTGGGGTAGGAATTCATCCCTAAAGCGGTTGCTTCAGCTTCAATATTGTATTTTTGTAAGCATGTAATTATAATATAACTAATGAAATTGTTTTATTCTTCATTTGCGGAAGACTTGATTTCTGATTGATATAATGAAACTACTAAAGTTTTTTCAATTACCCCCTTCCCTCGTTGTCTACCTTCTATTAATTGCCGAAGATCGTTGTGATCTTGTTTGTAGAAACGGAAAAAATCTCTAGTGTCTTAAGTTAAAACCTGCCAAGTGAAGGTTTAGATATAAGTTGAGGATAAAAGAATATATTCCTTTGCGGTTTTTGGATGTTGTGCATGATATGCTGTGCTATTAAACTGTAGGTCCTATCCTCATGTGCTTTTACAACACCTAAGTTGAACCCTCTCTAACAAATGAGGTCATCAAGTGTAAGTGCTATTACTGTGAGACCGTGTGAGTTTGGGGAGTAGTACCTCCAACAACCCATTGTAAATGTGTAAAGAAAGCCATTCCAACATTTTCCTCTCTTTCTTTTGGTTGGGTGAAGGAGAAGAGGTAGAAGAAAGCCGGAAACCTTCAGTGACAATGACAACTCAGATTGACTCCAACATCATTTTCCCTTACTAATTTTTCAATAAGTTTTTAGCCTTTAGTTTCTTTTATATATGTAATTTGCAAAAAGAAGATGGAGATTTTGAATATCTATCTTTATAATCTAAATTGTAGCCTTCAAGTATAAAATCATCAGTCCTTGTTTTATATTGCTATATTTATTTGATTGAATGCTGGGACTTGGTGAGTATATTTCTATGGTATTCATAAATGGACTAATGGAATTTGTTGTATGAGACTAACATCTATAAAAAGAAAGACATGGTTGTGATTCTCTCGTTGACGTTGCATGAAACAGAAAAGGAAAAGAAGACGATTCGTACCAACCAAATGCATAATATATCTTTCAACTTGCACTATTTTGCAAGACCTATCGTTCTGTTAATTGTCTCACGAATTCCAGAAATCAAGCGATTATGAACAACAACGGGTCCTTATATAAATGATAGAGTTCAAAAAGAAATTTTGATTTCTTTCCCATATTTACGTACTGTTCTTTTTTTTTTCAAAAAATTTGATCAGTATAAGGATAAGAGCAAAGCAAACTCATAGTAGCGCTCTATAAGCGTATTTTCTTGACCATTCCCAGATCACAGCGCCTCTACGTATATTTAAAAAAAAAATGTGCATATAAAAAAATATAAGTACTAAATAAACAAAATTTGTCCAAATGAATAAAATCAAAGGTGATCCCAACGACAGGAACTGGAGCCTCGCGAAGGATTTAGAAGTTTTGTGGTTGCATATACAGTCGATCGAGCATATATGATTCTCTCATGATAACATGCTAATTTTTCCAGATGCAATTTGGAGGGCTGTTGAATTTTTAGGAGTAAATCAAATCATAGTTTACTTAAACTCCAATTTTACCCCATCAAGGTTTTTTATTTTTCACCATAATTTTGAAAATGACGGTGGTTAATATATCTGAAACATATAAAATATGGTTAATTAATCTTGCAGTGGCCCAATTTATTATTACGAAAATTGTCAAATATAAAACCAACAACCATTAAGAATTTAGTCTTGTGACCAAAAACAAGCAAGAGGTGGAATACCACAAATTCCACAGAAGTTAGTTATGAAAAATCCAGCCAAACAATAGGAATTAAACCAAACACGGTTCGGAATAAAAAGCGATATATTAATCCGAATTAACATGATCTAAATAAAAATTGAAGTTATTTGCATTGCCATCATTTTTATCACGCTGTCAATTATTACTTCTATAGAGATTTACCTATAATGACATGATTGTTAGACTTATACTAAAAAAAGATAATTGCACGTAACTTTCCATAGCAAGTACGAAGGAACAATGACGTATAAAATAAAACAAACAACCAGCAACTAAAACATGCACGTTAAAATTAAAAATTGCTATCCGTGTGTATAACTTATAACCGTTGTATCACAATGTTGCACTTTCTGCGTCTAAAAATGAAGCAATCATGGTGGATGTGATTGATTATAGAATCCTTTATGATTGAAACAGACGATGCAAAACGAAGAATAGAACTGAATGCAGTGAACCAAACTTAAGTTTAAACCCGTTATTGAATTCTTGAAACAGTCTAACTTACCTGTAGTCATCTGTAGGTTGATCATTCCTTCTCAAACATCTAGCTGATGGGCAACTACTTTTGAAAGATTTCTATACGGATGACTCGAAGATCAGTCTTAAGTTAATATCTTCATCGTAGAAAATTCTATGATATTTTGAGGGGAAAAAAAAAGAGACCGAAGTGGAAACATAGTATTAGCTTCAGATGTGGAGAGTAGTACTAAAAGGAGAGATGGGATTGAGCAGTGGCAAATACAACATTAACGGGTTTTCAGGTTCGGCAAATACACACACAGTCTAAATGACATAAACTAGTATATATATATATATATATATATATATATATATATATATATATATATATATATATATATATATATATATATATATTACAATCTACTTCTAAATTCTGAATCGAAGAAATAGAGAAGAAATAGAGGCCGATGGCTGATTTCATGGGCGAATATAGTGTAGCTTTGGATTAGACCCTCTATACATATGTTAATTAAAAAACTCGCCAAATAAGTACAAGTAGTATAACATATTTTGAATCCACTAACTTAGACAAAATGTGAAAAAAATTTAAAATTCAAATTTTAGATCTACCGGAGTTAAAGCAAGGAGAAGAGAAGTTGTGCGCTAGTTGTTGTGGGTAAAGCCTTAGTATGGAAGTGAAAGTGTTAGTTGCCTCGAAAAGGAGCTAAGTTCAGAGAAGTGCACGTGTAACTCCCCACTACCCAATGTTCATGTCTGCCTAGCTAAGGCTAAGCTACTCCTGCTCTGCTCACTTCATAGTATTAACCCTAAATAAATATAGTACTCACTTACTTCAGTCAAAAAGCAAAACTCGAAGAATACTAAATGTGACCATACCTCTCTGCGTAATTCATCACTCGTGCCCATTTTTCTGCATGTTCTCTCATTCTTTTGTCTAATTTCCACTACTTTCTTTCTTTCTGCTTCCTACCTACACTTTTCCTTTTTTCTCATTAACATCACCACTGCGAGCAACTGATGTTATAATGGCGCCGCTTCTGCTAATAATGATGCTGCCGGCCTGCTGCCGCCCTCCATAAAGTTCCTCCATAATTAGAACAAACTATGAAACAAGATAATATTGAACCCTTTAATATTGAACCTGAATTATATTCTGTTACTAAATTATAGAAAACTAAAAGAAAGTAAAATGAAGAGGCTTTTTGCGACTGTGGGGAGTGAAAGACTGATTATCTTCTATGAGGAAAAGAAAGTGAGAGATGAGAGAAGAGACAGTTCATGTCATGCACCTTTGGTTAACATCTTTAATTTCTACCATCCACATAAAATAAAAATAAAAATGAGAAAGAAAAAAATCCACAAAGAATTCTTGAAATTTTACATACCTCACTAACAATCAAAAAGTAAAGATCACTACTAGCTAATTAAACAGATTAAATAACTCCACAAACACGACTAACACTTTAGAAGAAGTAAAGGTGATCAACAAAAAGTAATGGAGAAGAAGTTGTAGTAGTACTACTGTACTAGTAATAATATTGGAATTCGGAAACCATGTCCAGGATTAATGCCAAAAAAAAAAAAGATAAAAAAAGACAACTAGTTTTTGAAGTTTCCCAAATTGTTTATCAATAAGGAGGACGACCTGCTGTTCCCCAATAAGCCTCAGCTGGTAATTGACATGAATTTAGAAGATTTGGTGGCAACCCTTGTAGTAAATTAGCATTTGGATCACTATTACCACCCATAATTTGCTGTTGATGCTGCTGTTGGTTACTTACTATTGGTAAAGCCCCACTTCCCTGCTGCCCCACCGGCGATTCTTCGTCTTCAAGTGGAAGCCTTTCATATGCTGCATTTCCAAACGAAGCTGCCATTATCACAACTGGACCCGATGCATTTAACGGCCCGACTACGCTACCGCCAACTACTTGGCCTTGTCCTCCGGCCAAGTATATCGTCAGTCCCGACGCTGCTGGCGGGGCTGGCGGTGGCAAGTAAGAGCCAGAAAGAGATAAAATTTCGAATCTTCCATGTAAAGTTACCACCGCGCCCGGAGACGCTGGCTGCCTAACAGTTAAAAATTAGAGTGAGAATACATATCACTTAGCAGGTAAAGCTGTGGGAATTATAAATTTTTTAACCTTACCTTATTGTAACGTTTGTGACAGTTCCACTACCACTTAATATGCAAACTCCTCGTTGGCGCCTGGTGGCGAAAGTGGAGATACTTTCTTGGATATCACAGCCGCTGGCGATTTCCATAACGTGAGATCTAAGGGCATTAGCGCTATCGCGAGTGATTATGATGGGTGGTTTTGGTTTGTTTTTGGAACCAGCTGGTCTTCCTCTTGGTCTTCTTGTGACTTCTCCACCACCCTCTCCCGAATTTCCTTTGCTGTCCATAGAGCCGGATTCGGGATTTAAACCTGGTGAGATGCTAAAGTTATCGTCACGATCCCGTTTCTGGTTTCGGTGTCCGGTTTGTTGTTCGTCTTCAGTTTTGGGTTGTTGTTGTTGTTGTTGTATGTGATGGAACTGGTGAGGATTATTCTGTAACTGAAGATCTCTTGTGTGAAAAGGAGGTGGCAAAGGACGGCCATGAGCTGTTAGTTGATCCATCTTTTCTGGGAGCTTATTCTTCTTCTTCTTGAACTAGAACTGAGTATTTTCTTGGAACTTGCAAATTCTAGCTCAACTGAATAGAAGTAAAAAAGAAAATTTGCTAAGAGGGTAGAGCTGAAGTATCAAATTAATGGGTGTTCCTAACCTTCACTAGAAAAAAGTAGGAAAGGAGAAGTGAAGTCAGCCAACAAATTTTCAGGTGAAAGAGGTGAATCAACCATATCTGAACACTATAATTAGCTCATGTAGCAAAGTGTAGAATTATCCTTGGTTTGTTTGTTGTTCAGTTTCTGATCTTCCTTTTCTTTTGGTGAGGGTTTGGGGGAAAATGAAGAGAGAAGAAAGAAGAGAGAGAGAAGGGTGAGTTGGAGAAATTAGATACTTTTATTAAAAGTTTTTGTGAAGGGGGTTTGGGTTATAGTAGTATTTGGGTTAGGGTTAGGTCGATAGAGGGTGAAGGGGGGCTAGTTAGAGGAGTGTTGAGATGGGGATGATGAGTTCGGTTTTGGTAAAAGAGACAGCGTGCGTATGGGCGGTGGGAACATGGGACCCTTCTCCTTTACTTCTTTCTCTCTCCTTTGTCTCTCTTTAACAAAAAACTCCTTATTTTGGGTGGCTGGGGTGAGCTTTGGTTTGGTTTCATCATCTATATATTAGTAACATGTTGTAAAAAGCTTTTCGCTTTTGCCCTTGTAAAGAACACATGCCTATTGAACAAATTTATTTGGATTCAACATGTACACACAATTAATAAATGCACGATATATTCGTTAATGTTTAATAATAAATAATTAATACTCCTTCCGTTTCAATTCAGTTACTGAACATATTTGATTGGAAATGGAGTTTAAGAAAAAAGAAAAAATTTTAAACTTTTGATGTAAAAAAGAGGTACAAATATTTTGTTTGATTATAAATCAATGCATAAATATAAATATTTCCAAATATGAAAATGAGTCATTTTTTTGGCAAAAACTAAAAAGAAAATAGATTTGTGTTATATTTGTGGCTCTGTTTACTTCTTTTCGTTTTTGTTTACTACTTACTACAAGTCAATGTTCAGTTTCACGGTTTCACCTCAGAAGTCAAGTATTGATACTCTTACGGACTTTATTGAGAAATAGCAGTGGCGGGGGAGGAGTAGTTGAGAAGCGTTACGAAAATTTGGACCCGGAATTCACGTAGAGAGAGTAAGTGCCATAACGAGGGAGCTAGAAAAGAGAATAAAAAAACTCGTAGTTTAATGCAAAGAAAAAGAAGAAAAATTAACTGGAGGTTCGTCTTTGCAAAGGTGATAAAGACAGCAAGGACAAACACACGCACACTCAGAGAAAGGAAGAGAGTGAGTGAGTGTGTGTGTGTATTTGGCTGCTCCCCCAGAAGACACGGTCTGATCATCTTGGGTGGCTTTTATTGTTTTTTGGGGAATTGGCTCTTTCTCTCACATGAATTCCTCCAAATCCCACTTTTCATTTTCATTTTCTTTTTTTTAGTCTATACTATATCCTTAGATCCGGATGCCAAATCATTTACTACTCAACCTCGTTTCATTTTACATAACGGCTTTGACTCTATATGAAAATTTTAACTCAAAAACGAAGAGGGCAAAAAAGTGGAAGAGTCAAGATATAAATAAATAAATAAAAGAGAGAGTAATTAAATGCACCAATCGAAGTTTAAAATGTCGCGAAATGCACTATATGTGCGTCACTCATAGTCTAATACTACTATCTTCCAAATAAAGTCCACTACCGAGTGTCAAAATGGACCTTTTTTCTAACAATTTTTACCTACTTAAGCTCCCATATCTCGAGTGCTAATGTGCAAAGTGGGAAAGAAGGGAAATAAAAATACACTTTTGCCTCCAAATAAACAATCGCATGAAGAATTGAGAACGACTAAACAAGTGCGGGTCTATCAGATTGCTCTATAATTTTAAGGTAATTAAGTAAAATATTTTGATGCGTGGAATTATCATCTTTCATTTTGTTGAGTTCATATTCTTGGACAATCCCCGTCTCATCAACTAATTTTTTAAGTTGTGTTTGATCCTAAGGTCTATTTTCTTATCAAAGGTTTGTCATACTTGTTTTGAGTAATGGTTGTTCTCATTGGTAATTAGCATAACAATAATTTCTTCCAATGGTTATATATTAACTCCCTTAATGATGAGAACTATTAAACCGTTAATAACTCTCAATCTTTTATATGACTATAAATTTAACTCCCTAATGATATATATATATATATATATATATATGAATGATCACTTAAAGGCTAAAGGGTATCTTAATCCTTACTGCAAAATTTTGAATTTTTTTTTCATTTAACAAATTTGAATAATCACAAACCAGCTCAACATGAATAAGTCGAAAGAAATATTTACAGCATAAAATAAAATATCTGAATTTTGTGTAACAATAACATAACTAAGCTGTATTATATTGTCACTAGTCTTATATATTTCGGCCTTCTAGTCACAGGCATGCAGTGGGCATTTTCAATGCTAAAAGAGAGGAGTTTGAGGAGAGATATTGGTCAAAGGGAATTAGTGATGTGCTATTGGAATTAGAAACCAAAGAGAATGGGCGTGATTGAGAAGCAGAGTGGGTTGCACTGACCACCTGACACCAAAAAAGTTGCCACGAGCGCTCTTCTGCTACTTGCATTCTGCATCTGTCTTCTGCTGCAATTTTATTGTTTTGGCCATGGCCAATGAAACTTGTTCTAATATAGTAATTTACATGAACTGAAACATAATAATAATTATTACGTTTGTTGCTGTTATTATTGTTATATATTTTAATTTCTTTTGGAAGAAAAATCTTAGTCCAATGGTAAAAGTTAGCGTCAAATGATGGTTCAAGCATGAAAATTAGCTTTGTATAAATATACAAGTAAATGAGCTGCATACGATTGACCTAATGTTATTCGACTTATACACAAATCATGAGTATTATTGAGTATAGTTAATATTAATACATTCATTATTATATTATATAATGTAAAAGCTAGCAGATTTAGTTAGTTTTTAGCTTAGTCAATAAGTGGTTAGCTTAGTCAACATGTATAAATACTTCTACATTTAATGAAATCAATACAGAGTTCTCATTACACGAACAATGTCAGTGTTTTCACTCTCTCTATCTCTCGCTCCCTTTCTTCTCTCCTCTCAGAACACTCTAGAGAACTCCATGGGAGTTCTATCATTCTTAGCTTGCATGCAAAATTGTTATGGTATCACAGCCTGGACATCAGCTCGGATTCCTTCAGCATCTCCATCTTTCGTTCTGAATTTCATCTGTCCTCGTCATTCTCTAGGGTTTTGGCCATTGCCGCCCAATTCTGAAAATCATTCCACAAATTGAAGATCTTAGACCTAATTGAAGTGTTTATACTCCTCAATTTCATCGAATCGAAACTTCGCACATGGCTATCGACCAAATTGAAGAGACCACTTCTGGTACGAGCAGAAATGACCAATTGGTCATCGATACAGGTAATCCCCTCTATATTCACCCTTCGGATAGTCCTGGAGTGACTTTAGTACCAGTTCCGTTCGACGGAATTGGATATCGTTCCTGGAGAAGAAGCGTGTTGCGAGCTCTGTCAGTTAAAAACAAATTAGGGTTTTTTAATGGGGAATGTAGAAGACCTAGCCCTAATTCGCCTCAATTCCGTCAATGGGAGAGGTGTGATGGCATGGTAACCTTGTGGATCCTCAATTCCCTTAATAAGAAAATATCTGACAGTGTGGAATATGTGAACGATTCAGTCGAGTTATAGAGGGAATTAGAGGATCGTTATGACCAAACGAATGGGGCAAAATTGTATGAGATTCAAAAAGAGATCAATGACCTTGCACAAGGATCCTTAGACATTACCACGTATTATACACGAATGAAGAGATTGTGGGAGGAACTGAACAACTTGAGTGCCAAATCTCAATGCAGTTGCAATCGCATATGTGGAGCTAAAGAAGCTATGTACAAGGCAGAACATGATCGACGGCTTATCCATTTTTTGATAGGCTTGAATGAGGTCTACACAATAGTGCGAAGAAGTATTCTTATGATGAAGCCTCTACCTTCTATGGCACAGGCTTTCTCTCTACTGATATAAGAACAAAAACAAAAGGAATTCAAACCTAATAGTCAACTTAGTCTAGACTCTACTTCACTGCATGTAAATGCAAATCCACAACATCAGAATCCATTTGGAACCAGAAACTTCAAGACACATTACACAGTAAGCAACAATAATAAGGGTCGTCCATTTTGTGACTATTGCAAAAGACTAGGGCATACAAGGGAGAAGTGTTATAAGTTACATGGATACCCTCAAGGCAGTTCATACAATAATCAAAACTTCAATCGTGTCAATACTCAGTCCGATAATCAGGGGAACAACCAGAACCAATAGTTCAATAGAGGAAAATGGTATGTGGCAAATGTACATGGAACCCCAGCTGATATGATTCATGAGAATGGAGAATAGCAGGACATGCAAGATGAAAATCAGAATGTCAACCTAACAAAAGAGTAATATGGGCAGATAATGAGCTTGCTGCAGCACTTTCAAGTAGGATATGTAAGAGGATCTTCCAGCAATGGCAATGCCACCATTGGTAGTGCCAACTTTGTAGGTATTGTTATCTACACTTCTTTCATTGATTTTGACAAACCTTAATGCAAATGTTTTGAATCAAAGGCTAATCTTTGGATCATAGACTCAAGAGCATCTAACCATATGACCTTTGACAAACATGCACTCACTAACATCACTAGACTGCCAAATCCTCGACTGATAAGCCTACCAAATGGATATAGAGTAAAAGTTATTGAATTTGGAGATGTGATACTTTCTTCAGACATTATCTTACATAAGGTCATTCATGTTCCATCATTCAAATATAATTTGATTTTTGTTCACTCTCTTGTAGTACACCTTAGATGTATTGTATTCTTTAGTGATATACTATGTCTATTGCAGGCCCCTTCAGTAAAGAGGCCTCAGGTGATTGGTAGTAGCAAAAAAGGTCTGTACTATCTCTGTTCTAGGTGTTTGAAGGGTAAAAAGACAGTTTTATCCTCGACTGTTTTTTCTTACTACAATTGTATTCATGCTTCCAATGTAAATAGTCATGAGTCTGTTAGTCATACTCATTCATGTCACAATCCACAATCTGTAAATATTCCCATTTCAAATAATAAGAATGAGTCTTCATGTGTGTTTGATAAACATGATATAAATTCTCTGTGGCACAATAGGTGTGGTCATGTTCTTTTTATTAAAATGAGAAGAATATCCTCAATTCATGCAAAATTTGCGCCAAGGCAACCATTTATTTGCCCCATATGCCCTATGGCAAGAAAAACCAGACTCGCATTTCCTCAAAGAACCAGCACCACCTCCCAATTATTTGAACTAGTACACATAGACATATGGGGCCCTTACCATGTAACTACCCATGATAACCACAAATATTTTCTCACACTAGTGGATGACTTTAGCGGATCCACTTGGACTCACTTGTTGAGCTGCAAAAGTAATGCTCTTGAGGCTTTAAGGTTTTTGTGGCCATGATTGAAAACTAATTCAATACACCTATAAAACTCATTAGGTCTGATAATGGCTTGGAGTTCACCATCCATGAAGACTACTCATTCAACCAATCCAAAGGGATCATACATTAGAAAACCTGTCCCTATACATCACAGTAGAATGGTGTAGTAGAGAGAAAACATAAATATCTTCTTGAAACTGCTAGGGCACTCATGTTCAAGTCCAAACTCCCAACCAAATATTGGGAAGAGTGCATCCTAATAGTCACCTATCTAATAAATAGGTTGCCAACCAGTTACTTAAGTAACAAATGTCCCTTTGAATTGTTATACCAAAAGAAACCCAACTACTCTCACTTGAGAAGCTTTGGCTGTCTCTGTTACCCCACTATACCCAAGACACACAGAGACAAATTTGAACCACGAGCTACCCCTCATATCTTTGTAGGATATCCATTTGGAACAAAAGGCTACAAGGTACTAAGCCTAGCCACCAAAGAGAATACATATCTCTAGAGATGTAATTTTTCGTGAAAATGTATTTCCATTCTCCATGAATTCTAAAAATGCTTCAAGAAATGGTATTCTTATTTCTCAAAAGAAGTTTGCCTGGGATTTATTAAAAGAATACTAGTATTTTGACTACAACAATGTGTCCTCACCTCTTGATCCTGCTGTGAAGTTGAAAGCATAAAAGGGGAATCTTCTACTAGACACTGCATACTTCAGAAAATTGGTGGGAAAGTTCAACTTTCTCATTAATAATAGGCTAGATATAGCCTACAGTGTGCAACTCTTGAGTCAGTTTATGCAAGCTCTAAGGGACTCCCATCTAACTGCAGCATTTCATCTTCTTAGATACCTAAAAAAGGATCCCGCCTTGGGTGTTTTCTTCTCCAACAATCCTGACTGTTCAATCAAGGCTTATTGTGACTCAGACTGGGAAGCTTGCCCAGACTCTAGAAAATCTGTTACTAGGTACATTGTTTTAGTAGAAGACAACCCTATAAGTTGGAAGTCCAAGAAGCAGGAGACTGCTTCCTTATCGTTAGGTGAAGCAGAATACAAATCCGCGAGGAAAGTAGTTGGAGAGCTAGTGTGGTTGAGCAGGCTGTTTGCGGAACTTATTGTTGCCCAATCAAGTCCCATTCAGGGTGTTTTGTGATAGCCACCCTGCCATACATATTGCCCATAATACAGTATTTCACGAAAGGACCAAGCACACTAAAGTCGACTGCCACTTTGTAAGGAACAAGCTGCAAGAAGGCCTAATCTCTCTCCATCATGTGACTACTCACAATTAGTTGGCTGATATCCTTACTAAGGCCCTCACACGGGTCAAACATTCAAATGTTCTAGGCAGGTTGGCTGTGAGAACCTCACTTCCAACTTTAGGGGGGTATTGAGTATAGTTATTATTAATACATTCATTATTGTAGTGTATAATATAAAAGCTAGAAGATTTAGTTAGTGTTTAGCCTAGTTAGTCTTTAGCTTAGTCAATAAGTGGTTAGCTTAGTCAACATGTATAAATACTTGTACAGTTAATGAAATCAATACAGAGTTCTCATTACACAAATAATGTCGGTATTTTCACTCTCTCTATCTCTCGCTCCCTTTCTTCTCTTTTCTGAGAATACTCTAGAGAACTCCATGGAAGCTCTATCATTCTGAGCTTGCATGCAAAAATGTTAATTGGCAAAGACGGAATCACGATGTGAAGCTAACGATTTAGGATTTTAGTATTTTTAAATTATTGAGTTCTAAATTAATAATTTCTACATTCTTAATAAAATTTTTAGACAAATATAAGACATAGACGAAAATTACTAGGTTCGGCGAATCAGGCATGTGAGATCCGTCCGTGAGTATTGGGAGAGTTACGTGTATATGTGTGTATGTTTAGTGAATAATTAGTTAGTCAAAAACAGTGAAAATGGTCGCACCTGTTACCAAAAGTTAGATCTATCACTGTTAAACAATCATATTTTATACTCCAATATTATATACCGCTTCTTTCTGATGAGTTTCTTCAATGTGTGTAGTGTGCCTGTCTATTTTCATACTACAGCAATTACAATTCTTGACAGCTTATTGGTTGTGCAGTGATTATTACTCTCTTCCTGCCAAAAGCCCCGCACGCCCTCCCTCAAACTCATGCACTTCCACTTTAAATTTTTTCCATCATTTTCTCTACTTTTTAATCCATACAAGCATTGCTTCACCTTTAGATCACTTACTCTCTCCCACCATTTAATGTTTTAACAACACACGTTAAAAAATAGTGTTAATCATAAAAAATATTAGACATAATTATCTTTAATCTCTTTCTTAAATGAAAAAATTAACGATTATATGTTATTGATAGTAGTAAGAATTAGTGGAATTTGAAAAAGAATAATGTATCCTTTGTTTTCAAAACAATGAGTGTCAATCTCAAAATGTTAGATACAATTTAATTTTATTTAACAACTAAATCAATTTTCCAGATATTTGGACAAAATTTAATGTTTTTATTACAAAAAAAATAGTTAGTAAAAATTTAGTATAATAAAACCAAATAGTAAGTGATCAGCCGTAAAATTATCCAAACAAAAAAGAATATTGTTTACCCGTAAACGGTACAGTTAAATTTATACGTGGTTTATAAACAAGTGAATCGTTTTGATCCTAAAATGATAAATGAATTAGACAAAAATGTAAGACTTAGCGTTAAAATCGAGATAAGACGATAGAGATCTTGAGCCTGGAAGCTCTTCCGGAGGCAGTAAGAGCAATGTAAATAAGTAAGAAAGTAAAATGCTATTGAGCTTTGAACAAAATATAGTATATGCTTGTCAGAAAATTCGTGTCTTTTACAATGATGGTAGATCTCATTATTTATAGTTGCACATAGGGAACAAAGTTCTAGGATCAAACCCTTCTTAAATGACAATTATGAGGGTCATAGAAGAATGTGTAACGGTAGGCAGTGAATGTCATATTCTCTATAACGGACCATGAACTTAATGCTATAGAATATTATTCATTAAATGTTACCGGATGACAGACATTTATTTCGCCTTTAAGAATACTATTCTCTACGATAACAAATGTGATCATCGCCTTCGGGCCCGTCTGTCTTTGGCTACACATATGACTTTCTCATACGATCATTAAATATGAACATATTTTACACTATACAAATAAAAAAAAAATTCCATTTGCAGTTATGTTGTGAGAGATTTCTGGGTACCATAGTGCGACCGACGAGCTGTAGCATTAGGTCCTTCTCTGGGTACCATGCGTGGTCCTTGCACTGCTATAATAAATATATATTACTAATAGTAACAATTATAATACTATTAATACGGAATATTCTTTATTTATTATTAATCCGGTTATAATAATGGTTGGCAATTGGATAATGAAGAATCTAAATAATAAAGTGGGGTCCTCCCCCAGGACAACCGGCCCGCATTCTTCTCTAATCTCTTAGAGGCACGGAAAAATAATTAAAGTAAAAAAGAAAGGGAAAACTTAAATATTGAAATTACAAAATAAAAATAAAATAAAATGCAAAGCTAATAATACAGCAAAACCATCATTTTCAAGGGCAGTCAACGATTCTCCCACCACCTTTCCAGGAACTGAAATTAATGCCATCCCGTTACATATGTATTCTTTAAATATATTTTTATCCATCACTTTTTTTCACTTATTTTAGTAGAAAAAAATATTTGGACAATTGTTTCCCAAATGATTGGCATTTCTGTTATTCTCTTTTTTAATCTGGCTTTTATGTTTGCATAACTAGTTCAATTGGCAATTCTTTTATAAGTTTTAGTATTTAAAGTTAAACTTATTAATCCGATTAATTCAGATTGTTGGGTCCAATTATTTATAGACAGTACAATTAAATGATTGGATAATTTTTAAATTATCAGCTCAGAAGATAAACTGATCTTCTGAATTGTATCATGAATTTCAAGTCCTGAAATAGCACTTCCAATTCCATACTATGTGTTACTCCATTATGTTATTCCCAAGTTATAACAGGTCTAACTAATTAAGCAGCAAAACTGTCGCAAACAACCCAAAAAAGAAGTGAATTCTTTTCGGTGTTTATAAAACTAAAAAGAAACCCCAGAAAAAAATAAACGAAAGCTAGATATTACTTCTTGCAATATACTAGTATAAACAAAAAGGAAAAATGTGATATTTAATTTCTAGCTAGCACTTTCACGTACGAAGCTAGTATTAAATTTTGTAAACGAATTAAGTGCAATTCTCCGTAATAAAATGAGCTCACGTCCATCACTTATAACTTATAAGACAATGAGTTTCCAAAGATGTACCAACCATATTGTCTTGTGTTGAATCTTGGGAAAGTTGGAAAGTGGGGTCTTCAAGGAAGACATGGTCTTCTTCTTCCCCTTACTTTTAAGAAAAGAAAAAAGGAAAAAAAAAACATAGAAAATTGTTGCTAATTAGATCGATTGGACAACCACGACAACAAAGATATTAATAATAATATTGTCCTAATGCTTATCTTAATCAAGTACTCATTGTCTTATTAAACAACTTGAACCCCCATTACCTTCCCTTAGATAAACAATTAATTGAATTAGACAAGCTAATCTTGCGGCAGAAACATGGACCACTAATTAATTACTCCTAGCTCACAAAGAAAGACACCATCTTTCTTTCATGTGAAGAGCACCTAACTAATTGTGGTTTTTGGCTTTCGGAATCTTTTTGACTCACAAATGTTCTGCATGTTCTCACTTTCTGGGATTTCGCTTTTGAATTAGTGGATTCTTATCACATACACATGCTTTCTTATTGCAGTTGATGTAGATGCACTAATTATCTTTTTATGTTATTATGGTCTTTTTTGTTATGAGATTTCAAAAATAATAATATAGGAAATCGGTAAATAAAACATCACATATATATTTGTTGGGTCATTTTCTTCTTCTCAAATTTTAACCGATCATAAGAGATCATTACCACTTGATTAATACTCTTCTAATTGGATCAATAAAGGTTAGAGTAGATTAGAAGAAGAAAGAAATAAATAAATAACTTTTTACTTCATAAAACGTTAATATTTTTTGAAACAAAATAAAACAACTGATATTTGAGAGCGAAGAGAGTGTATACTAATGTAAAATTGGCATGTTTTTTCACAAAAAAAATAAATAAAGATATAGGTACATTAATACTCCGTACCAATTTAAATTTCAGAATTTGCCTCTTCATACGAGAGATGCAATAACACAAGCTTCATAAGTATTGTACTATATCTTTTAACAGTAATACCTCGGTCTAAATCATTACATTAACACTACCCTAATCAGTTTTCATGTAAAAAGAATAAAGAGAGAGATGTAAACTTATTTTGTCGTATACTACTTTGTCATTTGCCTCCTTTTACCAATAGGTAGCTCTCAAGTTGAGATTAATTAAAAGCAACTTGACGACTTTAATTGGAATATTTAAGTCCTAAACAGCCGACCAAGTTAAGGGTTATCCACGTGAAGGGATGAGAGTGATTTCGATTTGGAATCGACTCTTTGTCATGCCCACCTGCTACCCTTTGTTAGTCATCTCAATTTATTTAATTAATATATTATTTTGGTTAATGTCCATTATTTTGGCTTTAGCATTATGTCAACGGTCTCTTTTCATATCAATTTGATTGACATTATTGATCATATACATCTTGTTTTCATGTAGGATAAGTAAAAATGTTGTTGGTCTTGTTGATGTTAACAAGTCTTTGTATATATGTTAAGCTTTAAATCTCTTTCACAGGATAGTTAAACAAATTAAAAATCTCTTTCACCTTTTAACAGAAGGTATGATAGGACAATTGAAATTTCTTTTACTTCTAACCAGATATTTCGATTTTAAATCCTAAGAACAGAGAATCTTTCTGTATATGGAGCATTTTACTCCTATTAATATGCGTATCCCGTGTCGAAATCTGAATTAATCGAACTAATGACTCCCTAAATTTAAATCAGAAAAAAGTCCCTTTCACCTTTCATTAAATAAATACTGATGTTTTGTTGAGTCAATCGTCATGAGAAACTAATTAAGTTTCAAACACCCATGGAAAGCAACTAATCATCATACCAATCAGTGAATTAACAACTATATGAGGAGATGCCAATTTCTTTTAAACCCACTAATTAGGTATTGGCATACCGTTTGAGACCTTCAATTCAATACAATGATCAACTATGAAATCTGAACTTCTTAAAGATACTTCATTCAAGCGTTTTCAATTTTCCATACTTTAAAAGTTAAATTAAACGCCATGTTTTTCATTTTAAATAAGGTCAAATAGAATGTTGTTTGGTTTGGACAAGTGGTATTATTTAAACATATATTTCTGAAAATTGCAACTTAATTGTATTCAACGTCGTAGAATTTCTGAAATGCAAAAAGCTTAGCATCTTTAATATAGTACTTAAATTATAGTAACTCTGTCGGTGAGTTACAGTTCGATTAATTCTCTAAGAATACAATCATAGGCTCTAATTAAACCTTTTTCCTTTGGAAAGCGAATTAATTAGTTCAGAATCTTATTCCAAAGATTGGTTACATCTAATTAATACCCATCCCACGCTCTAGGTCCTACGTACAAACTACAAAACAATGAGTAAGGAAATGAGGCTTTACGTTGATATCTGAGAGAAGGAATTCGTCCCAGTATACTACTTTATTTGATGTCAGTATTTTTTAGTATCACACTATTGAATGATTGATTTGATTCACGTATAAGTTCCTCTTGAGAAATTAAACTTTGATTTCTGTTTCTTCAAATATCACGTGTATCACGAAGCTACTCACAGATAAGTGATACATATACCAAAAATAAAACAATTGGTAGGACTCAATTAGAGCATAAAATTTGTAACGATCAGACCCAACTGACAAATTAAAGTATTGTCCACTTTGACTCAATCTATATACTCTCACGGTTTTGTAACCGTATGTGTTAACAAAAAGCATAAAAAGAATTGAATTTTTGTACTTGTCCTTGAATGTCCCCTAACGTAACTTTTTCCTTTTATTCCAATATGTTATTTGCCTAACTCAAGTTTCAAAATAAAATTCTTTGGCCGTTGATCTGCAGGACGTTGTTACCACTTGTAACAACCATGCTTAACTATCTATTGTCAGTTACGTTGTGGCCCAACCTTTAGAGCCTCACAATTTTACTCATTTGAGCGTTAAACCGAGAGATGTATCAGCAGTTGAATTATGTATGTCTCTAATAAAATTTCTTGTCTTGGAGATTTGCCTAAATCTGTTACGGAGATGTTAATGTTACCTATTATAAGGAGAGAGTTTGCCTTCTTTCACCTATGGAATATTAGAAATATTCATCCCCTCGGCTAACTAAAAATCCAATCGGCTGTTTGAAAGCTCTAAAAAATGGAAGAAAAAATAAATGAGGTTTTCTAAATTACTATTTAATAGGAAAATAAATAAAGGAGATTTTCTAAGTTACTATATTAACAGGAAACGATACTATATAGGTTCATTATCCAACAAGGAAATCATCTGGGTTAAAGAACTGTATCCTGTTATTGTTATTAACTTAAGTTGAGATAATAAATAATGCAGACAAAGCATGAATTATAGTCTATAGTCGATTTTCCTGATTAACCAGAGTTGAAACCAATTAAATAGATACAGGTTCCACGCTCCTGCCAACTTGGAATAGCTAGCTTTGTTATTATATGAAGGAGCCTTTAGCAGCAAAGTGAAAATTAGAATTTATTAATATGGTAACTTTAAACACAATAATTAAAAGGGCAGGAAAGTGTATCATGTATGTATTAACTAGTAGTAGTACTCTATTTTATATTTCAAACAATAATAATATAGATGCTTGTTTTAAAGTGTAAACGATCTGTCTGTAATGATTACTTCATTGAAGTGTTATTGAGAAGCTTTCTAAACAATGGTAAGCTAATAAAGGTCATCAACTTAAAAAATAATTAGAGGGTATACATACTCTTGCTCCATTTTATTATATCTTCTTAGAATAAAAAATAAACCGAGTTTACGGTATGATCAGCAGTAGGAATTAGAGAGCAAAGAAATCAGAAACTGAATAGTTTAACTGAATAATATGATTGCCATGAACATGACTACTTTACTTTACCTATATTACTGTATAAATAATCCAATAAACAAATTAATGTCTTTCTTTGTTCCTCTATATCCGTTCTAGTATCCAATGTATCCAGACAATTGTATTCGAATTTTAAAAACTATCTACTTCTTTCGTACAGTATTTTTTTTCTTCTTACACGCGATAGATCAATAAAGCTTGAGTAGGCACGGAGAAGCGCAATAATCCTTCATGTCCATTTTAATTGAATTTTTTGATTTTTTTTTGTGATCCACAATATTTAATTTTTTCAGATATCAAGAAAAAATTAATTTTTTTCTTCTAAAGTTGCCATTGGAATAAAGAACCTAGTAATATTTTTTATATTTTCAATGAACAAATTAAGGTTAATATGGTCAATTATATTGTTAATTAATATTAAAAAGTGAATTTCTTAAGATGCGTGAAACGGCCAAAAAATCAATTAACATGGAAAAGGAAGTAATTTTTAGTAGTAAAATCCTCGAAGTTAGAAAAGATAGCCTATCCAGGTGAGCACTTTTTTTTCTTTAAATAGATGAGTACATAGTATTTCAATATTTATTTCTTGAAAAGAAATATTGGGATTGGTAGAGAATTTCATGTTCCGTACAAGAGAAGCACATAAAATAGATGAAAAAAGTGAAGGGAGAAAAGAAAAGAGCAAAATAGGACATGTTGCAACATGCCTAGATAACTACCAATCTAGATCATATAAGTATATAACTGATTTAAATTTTATACTGTTAATTAATCCTGACTTTTATGCCTATAACTGTACTTTTTTCTTGAAAAATAATACGTTCAGAATAGATCTTTTTATACAAGAGTGTATTGAGGATGTCGGAAAAGTGCTGATTAAGTTACTCAATATAAATAATACTACTAACAATGGGAAGACAACACTATATTCAATATGGCTTTGTTTCATTGAATATAAACTTAGCTAGGGTCCTAAATCTGATCTAACTATATCCATAATTGGAAATCCAACAGAACCCTCTTTAGGTTTTCCTATGTTAATTGATAATAATAACCATCTAGTCTGCTAAGATATTCTGAACATGTTTAGACAATAAAATCTTTGTTCTATGAAATCAAGATCCGAACCCAAACGCTTATTAATATTAGGACTTTACAATATCCGGAGCAGGATATAAAAATATAAACTGAAAAAAAAAAAAAAAAAAAAAAAAAAAAAAAAAAAAAACATATATATATATATATATATATATATATATATATATATATATATATATATATATACACACACACAACAAATTCAACAAATTGTATGATCTTTAGTACTTTTTGCAGACTTACAATTTTGAAATGCATTAAAGTAGTTCAGCAAGATTTAAAAAAAAAAAGAGACAGTTCACCTTTATCATTTGGTATAGGCCAAGATCATATCCTGTGCTGAGAACAATTCCAAACTCATTTAATTAGAAGAGCAATTTACTGGCATATACATACATTCCACATGAATGATTTTAATAAGAATTATAAACTGTTGAATTCTGTGCATCGTAGTGTCATATATTAATTTAAAAAATAGGTGATTTTTTGTACTACTGAAGTGCTGTTAAAATAGCATTGAAATTTTCGAATTTCATGTTCGATTTTTGTTTTTCTGGTTTCACATTCTTGGATTTGTTAATTTTCTTTTTCTTCCGTCTTGTTTCAACAAATACTTGAAATTTGTGGTTAATAATTTTTTTACATTAATATTTGCGGTCAATTTTTAATTTTTTCCATTTTATTTCTCCTTCACATGCAAATACAAGAACACTAATCTAATAAAGGAAATCAGTTCTGCGTAGATCCATTTGATTCAAGCCAGTGTAAATATTACGATCCAATCTTGAGATTACAATTGCAACTTTACATTACATCAGTTAATAGGGTTAAAATCTAACCCTTTTTTCGAACATATCTCACCATTGGGTCCTTCTATTTTTCTTCCTTTTCATTTCCCCTATTCAAGGGCATAGTATACTACTCCCCTGAAAAATCTGAAAAAAACAAAAAGAGAACAAAAAGAAAATAGAAAGCATGAGATTATATTTGATCTACCTTGAAAGTGGATTTCTTTATATTTTTTGTATTATAGTTCCTTCGTATTGTGATGTCCAGCTGCTATCTGTAGTCTACCCATATTCGAGCATCTTTTTTATTTATTATTTATTACTATTACTTATATTGGTCATTTCGAAAATGTGTTTATTTTTTGTTCACTCATAAGGTAGTTTATATTACCCTTGTCATGTTTAGCTCAACCTAAATAAAAAAAGAATAAATAAATTGAGAAAGAAATCATTTAATCAATCAATTAATTATATCAATATCACAAATTCACAATCAAAATAGAGTCAGCAATATGAATCCTCTGTGTCTATTTCATTTTATTTAGGTTAAAATCAAAATGATTAATTGTATATACACGCATGCATATGCACACATTACAAAGTTTTTGGCAGATATATTAAGATTGGCATTTCTATCAATAAACTTTAAATTCCTTTTTTCTAGATTGTTTACTAGCCAAGCCCTAAAATGTCACCAAAAATGCAAGTCGATATGAAATTGGTTGGTACGAAGCGACTTCTCTTTTCTTTTGTTTTCTCTATATAATAAAAATAATGTCAACGAGAGAATCATAGCCATTATGCAAAGATAGTCTATTTAGGAATACCATAGAAATATACTCACCAAGTCCCAGCATTCAACCAAATAAATATAGCAATATAAAACAAGGACTGATGATTTTATACTTGAAGGCTACAATTTAGATTATAAAGATAGATATTCAAAGTCTCCATCTTCTTTTTGCAAATTACGTATAAAAAAAAAGGCAAAAAACTTAATGAAAACTAAGGAGAGATTCAGTGTGCAATGTTGGAGGGTTGGAGGTCAAAGGGTATGCATAGATTATATATTGCTTATATATAGTTATACATATATTTTACATGAATTATACATATATTATACATCTCCCTGCTAATTTTCGTTTAAGAGATTAAGTGGACGGCTATTTAAGTTAATTCTTCGTAAAAAAAACTGTTTTGAGCCGTAACAATACAATGGGCTGTGGCATGCCTATTTTGCCAAGCAACACTTAACAACAAAGTTTAGCTAACTAATATGCACGAGTAGATAATGGGATTGTTACACAAATAATCGGTCAGATTCAATGTTTACTTTTTCTAGTCAATAAAAATAGATTATACATTAATTATACACAATTTTATATATATATATATATATATATATTATTTTTAGTTTAAGAGATTAGGTGGCGGACTATTTAGGTTAATTTTTCTAGATAAAATTTACCTTATTATTTTCTTAATTTGCTTGCCGGAATAGCTGTGATTAGAAACCGAAATTCGAATCCTTATGTACAAGCTAGGAAGATAGTTGTAACCTGGTTGGCTCTTACCTATACATTATAGAAGCTTCTAATATGAAAAATAACAGCATGTAGATAATAATCTAGACCGAAAACTACTAAAACATTCGTGGTATTTTATTTCAAACAATATGAGTATTACAATCTTTATGAATCCTCTTATTCTTCTTTTCGATAGTAAATAAAAGAGCCTTTGAGCTTAATATTGATTTTTTTTTTTTTAATCCAAGTGCATGAGGTCTGATCTTGATCTTGACATATTTTTAATCCAAGGGCTTGCAGCTTGTTCTTAAATCTCCGTCTTGATCTTTTAATCCTTAGAACACTTAAATGCTTGTAGCTTTTAGAGAAATCTGTAGTGTTTAATCCACGAGCTCCCTCTTGATTCTTGTTATAACTTCTGGTTTTTTCTCAGTTATGAATACCCCTATTTATAGTTGTGGGAGAGAAGAGTTATGATAAGAAAAAACTCTTTCCGACCAATCAAATTAAAGTGTGACAAGACCATAATTGATTGGCCAGAACATGTCACTTGTACATGTGGCGCGGTTTCATTGGCCTTTTAATTTGTCTTGATATGCCTTGTCATTTTGACATGTGACATAATCCTATTGGCTCTTTTGTTTGACTTGACGTGCCACGTCATTTGACACGTGGCACCAAACTGGGCCTCTAGGAATATGACATATTGGGTCTAATGAAATGGGCTCATCATTTGTAGCCCAACTAAATAGGTTAGCCCTATCAATATTTATTGGACTTAAGTAATTAATCCAATTATATCAGCCCATAATATTTATTTAGACCAAAATATATTTAATTGAGATCAAATTCAAATTTCATATGGATTTAAATTCAATAAAATTTTAATTGTCTACACACTTCATAACAAATATTACGTTGCAGTAAAAAGAGTGAAAGAGAAAGAAAAAAGAAATAAAAGTAGTACGTTGTTCTTAACGAATGAATCCAGCGCAAAACCGAATAAACAAGTAATGGCCCATAAAAGTCTTCCCCTGCTAGCTGGCTACTTGTGTAATGATCCCAATTTTAAATTATGGGCTCCAAATTTAATACATTTGTTAACATCTTAAGAACTTTTCACATACCTATTTATTCCTCATGTAAAAAAATATGGTTCAGTTAAACACCAATGCTACAATTCTCCTCATTCATATACATTTCGTTTGATGAATATAGGAGCTTTTCAGATTTTATCGCATTTATGATAAACAGAAATAGTGACCTCTTCTCTCATTTAATCAAAATGTAATCTTTTAACAAAGTGGAATGCTCTTATGTCTGCGTTTATCTTCTGACCGCTATATATAAATAAGTTAACCAGTAGGAGAAAAAGAAGAGGAAAGAAGAGAAATTTGAACTTGCACAATTTGTGAAACGTCCGAACAAAAGCAATTACATTCTTGAGATGAACCCGGTTGTGGATAATATCTGCACCCAATACATAATCAAATCAATGAATAGACGACATATGTCTTTCATACACATATTTATGTGATATGATTTTAATATTAATTTTTAAATGTTAAGGTTAAAAAACTTGATTTGATAAACACCAAATGCTAATAAGCATTCACCCTAGTACTGTAATCTATACCAACATTTTATGCTATTTGACAGAGTTTAGTACATGAATTTCGTTAATGAAAATTTTAGCAGAAGAATAAAAGAGAGAAAATGATTGCTGTGAAATACTCTTTTTAAATAGTTAAGACCCCAAGAAAAAGGAAATCCATTTAGGTCAAGAACTTGCGACAAGAGTAAACAATTTTGATATTTTTTTAATCCTTTCAAAGGATATAACAATTGACACGTGTCATTTGACGAGGCAGCTAATAAATGGCCGTGTTTGTATTAGGTCTTCAGATCTTGACTCTGATCTCTGGAATTGTTGGAGGCAACAAAAGAGCCGTTTGTTAGGGGTTCAAAATAGTAAAAAGTAAAAAAAAATTATAGCCGTTTTTGGGCTATGTCAAGGGGATTCAAAACATAATATATAGAGGTAAAAAAAAATAGATTTTGCCTTATACAGTCAAACATCTTTATAACGGCATCCTTATATAACAACACTTCACTATAAAAGTCAAGCTTTTCCGGAACCAATTTTTATGTTATGTTATAATATATGTTCTCTATAACAGCATTTCGCTATAACATCCAAAAATATTTGGAACAAACGAGGCTGTTATAGAGATGTTTGATTATATATACGGTGTAATTTTTCGACGAATGGGGTTCGGGTGAACCTCTTCCGCACCCCTAAATCTGCCCCGGCGAAAGGGTCAAGTTTAATAATATGATGAGAAAACCACAAGCTTGAAATTACTAATAGCATGTTTGGCCAAGCTTCTCCAAATCTAAAAGTACCTTTTTTTTTTTTTTTTACATAAAACGCCTTCTTTTTTTTAAAAGTTGAAGTGTTTGGCCACCCTTTTGGAGAAAAAAAAGTGCTTTGGAAGCAAAAATAGTTTTGGAGAAGCCGAAAAAAGTAGTTTCTCCCCAAAAGCACTTTTAAAAAAAATGCACTTAGAAGCACTTTTTAAAAGTTTGACCAAACACTAATTGTTGCTCAAAAGTGTTTCTCAAATTAATTAACCCAACACAAATTGTTTCTCATCAAAATCACTTTTGAGAATAAATGCTTCTCAAAATAAGTCGATTTTAGAATTTTGGCTAAATAGGCTATATAAGTCTATATAATTACAAGAAAAAGTGAATTTTCACAAGTGAACATGCAAACGAAGGAACACACGCACAAACATGTACACTTCAGAACACAAAGCAAAGGACAGAACTTGGAAGAGGAGTATTATGCTAATCAGTACATAATCCTAACAACCAAAGCACTATTTCGAAGAAATCCCAAACATAAAAAGAAAAGGACCGCCTAATGCACTAAACTATCAGTATGCGCAATCCCAAACATAAAAAAGAAAGGCCCGCCTAATGCACTAAACTATCAGTACGCGTAAAGTTGAGGGATGAGGGAAGGGCCAAACCATATTGGGTCAACTATATACACACGTACCTTTTGTTTCCACGGCTTGAACTCGTACCGATCAACTCTCCGCTTGTGCTAAGCTCCCCTTTAAATCCCAAATAAGACAAAAATAGAATAAGAAAAAGATTATGAGCTTACTATACTAAAGATTGCAACCAGCACCCATCATTTCTTTAAACTCATCAAAATTTACAAATCCATCACCATCTTTATCAACCCCTTTAATCATTCTACGACACTCTTTAACACTGCAATTTACACAACCAAGGCTAATTAGGACTCTCCTCAACTCTTTAGCTGATATTACTCCATTTTTATCAGCATCAAAAACCAGAAAAGCTTCCCTAAGCTCATCAATATCCTTAGTAGAATCACCAAGAACTTGATCATTTTCTACCCCCATAACACTCATGAACTCATCCAAATCCACAAATCCATCCCCATCACAATCCATTTCTTTTACCATAATTTCAGCTAATTCCTCAGCAGCTTTCAATTCTTCATGTCCAAGACTCAACAAAATTTCAGTTAACTCCAGTGGAGATATCTTCCCATCCCCATTAGCATCTATGAATTTAAAGACTAATTTAAGTTGACTATAGATTTCCATAGCTGCAAAACCTGATAACCAACTGAAATCAGAAACCATTCTCTTTGGTTTCTTTTTCCCTTTTTTCCAGTACTTAAATTCTCCAAGAAATTTGCCAGCAGAGTTATTTAAAGACGAGAACCATATTCTGAAAGAATCCATAGTGATCTTTTAACTAGGATCTTGAAAAAAAGGAGAAAAGATAAGAGTAAAAAGACTGAAAAATAGTGGTAGTTGGATTACTGTGAATAGTCAAGAAGTAGAATTAGCAAGTACAAATGAATGCGAGTGCATCATGTGACATTACATGTGCCGTGGAATTTGGGAAAAGAAAGTCAGTCATTTGTCACTTTCTAATCATACTATAGCCCTCATATGGTCCTACAGAAAGTAACCTGCATTTTCCGAGTAAGATTTATTTCTTTCTGTTTAAGTGAAAAATTCTGGCTTTTCCAAGTTAAAAAGAAGCAGCAGAAGAACGAAGTGGAAGAAGTCATGTCGCGGAGTGTAGACAATGTATTTGCTGTGCTAGTTACCAAGTTTAATTCCTAGTGGAATATGGAAATATCCTCTTTTAATTGCCGGCAATATTTATCATCATGTTTTTATTTACTTTTTGGCTCTCCGTTTGTGAAGGAATCAAGTGTTAATGAACAATCTTTTAGGAATTTACATGTCAGACGGCAATTTAAGACACAAATACTCTTTCTAACAGCAAGAGAAGGTACTTGGGATTCTTTAGGGACCAAGGTGCAACGTTTTAGAAGTCACCTAGTAGTTGATGGAATTTTCCTATCACTTTCTGCAACCCAACTTGATAAATTTAGTTTATCGATACTCAATTGGACTAATTTCTAGAATTAAGTTAACAGCTATCCGCGTTAAAATCACAGGTAAAACACTCTAAAAGTGCGCCCAAAATCTTGTTTTGAACTTTGAAAAGCGATGACTGAATATTCTTTGGAGAAGAAAATTTTTGAGTCTCCCTTCACATTGATTTCTACCACTAAAAAAAAAAAAGAAGAAGACATTCTTAGATCAGTAGGATAGGGCTTTCAGTCATTTGTAATTCGCTAGCTGAACAGAAATATAACAGTGTGGGATGATTCAAAAACAGAGTTTCATACGAATAGTAGGAACTAGGAAGACAGTCAATATGCAAATAGTCTCCATTAATCCCCCACACTTTACGAAATTTGATTGACATGAGGGTCAAGCACTCATAAGATGTCAAAAGTTCCCTGGATAAATGCAAAATTGCAAATCATTTCAGAGACCGTAAAAAGCACTATGTCAACAATAGACTTGGAAGATAAGGAAAATTACTCCATCAATTGGTTTTGTAGTCCTTTAAAAATGTGTTTGTAGCTTTATGTCTATTTTACAAGCGGTCTTCATTTCTACACATAAGAAATATGAAAAGAACACACAAGAGATTTGAAAAGGTCATTTCTTCTATTCAAATTGCAAGTGTTATAGGATACAAAACATGGCAATAACCACTCTGATATCTGTCTGTTTTTCAACAAAAGCTCTAAACGGAAAAAGGAAAATAGGTTAAGAAACTACATGGAAAGTGGAGACTGGCAGCTCTCCAAAATCACAACGCATAAACACCACAATAATCACCCAGACATAGCAGAAACAGAAACTTGCATAAAGACAAAAGGGACTTTTTTCGAGGGTTCAGAAACCTTAGTTACTCTGTTAGTCTATGATAACAGGAAAGAACTGGATCACCAGCAAAGTATATCTTTGAGTTGTAAAAGAATAATGACAGTCTGTACACTACGCCTTTCAGGGAAAATTCTCGAGTCCCTTAATGGTCATTGCTTATTGAGTTATAACATTAAAAAACAGTTGGATACGCCAGCGAAAATATTGCAGGTTCAGAAAAAAATCAAGGCCCTAATCCATAAAGCAATTATGTTAGTGGTTGAAGCATAGAAGTAACAACCTAAAAATCCTAAGTCTGAATCCCAGCAACAACATTTAGTTAAGCCCATCTGCTCATGAGAGGCCAACCCATCAAGTCTGCTTGTCGGTGTATTAGCCAAGGTGCACGCAAGTTGGCCCGAATATCATTACCGTCACAAAATAAATTGAAAAAAGAAGTAAACATCAATCCAACAAAAGCATACCTGTGCATCAAACACAAATAACATCTTTGTCTTCTAACCAACGGAATCGCCATGGATGATCTTATACTGCTTCAGAGCTGTAAATTCAAACATCAATTACCAGACCCCTGCAACTAATCAGATAAACAAAGCCCACAAAATGATTCTCAGCCGATAAAGAACAAGCAAACTTTAGGCATGAAATTGCTCATATAATGTAGAGGAAAATGCTACACATACAACACCAGAACTCCTGCTAACATCTAATGACTCTACAAAGAGTTAAGCTCCTCAGTATATTGCAGAAGGTTCTAAATGCCTGGGTAGATAAACAATCACTAGTTTTTGAAGCACCATAACTATCTTTCTGCAATATTAGATAATAGCAAAAATTGCAAAAATACAAGAAATATTACCATATATCGCAAAAAAAAAAAAAAAAAAACATATGAGTAACCTAAGCTCAACATGATCGAAGCAAAACAGGACCCACGGATGAGCTGAGCATATCACTCAGGGCTAACTGAATCTCATTTGAGCCATGCTCACAACTTATCAAGCTTGAAAGTAATGGGAAGAAGCAAGACAAGTTTTTCTCAAATGATGCATCTCCTAAACTACATATTGCCTGGAGAGTTGCAATGATAAGAGGTGCACGTGCAGCCAACTCTCTCCTTCTACCAGAGCCCAGGGGGATTAACCAACGAAGCTGTGCACCAAGAGATGACTCAGACATTTTTCTTGAACGTGCAATTTCAATATAGAAGTGTAAGACCTCGCTGCAAAGGTTGACGAGGTAAGTTTCCACTTCAGAATCTTCAAAACCATTAGGTTTATCTTGCACAAGATTTTGTAAAAATGAGAGGCAAATTTGATATGCCTCATTCTCAAGCCGTAATAATGGAGGGTCCTGCATTTGGGTCATGGAACTGAACTCTAGAAGCTTTGACCGCAGTGTTGCGTCACTGTTTATCTTATGAGCATGAGACGCCACGCCATGCATGGCATCAAAGAGGACAATGATGTTTTTGCTAGACAGCTGAGGTCTGTATATGTTGTAGATCTCCATCACAGCCTGCAATGTGCAAGCGACCATTACGGTAGTAATTATGCTCTCCACATATACACGAAAAGCAGGAACGATAGATCAAATTGACCATACAAGGTTTCCAATAATATCTATGTTCTTTCTGAAGACATGACATTTAAGGAAGCACACGGCCCCCATACTTCAGTGAATGACCAAAATAACAATACAAAGATATTCCGAGTGCAAGTAGACACCTAGAAAGAGAAACACAACCGCCAAACACCAAAAACACGAACACCTATCATATCAAAGATCTTCCTACAGGATTCTGAGATATTCTGAGTCTCTAATCTCAAACTACAGAGATCAGCAGTAGAAAGATTGTCTGAAACTTGAGAAGGCATCAAGAGTTCATAGTATTAGTCAATTATAATTTGATTCTCTTTTTCCCAGTTCTAGTCATACATAAAATAAACTATGATGAAATAAAATAAGTACTAACTTCTATGAAGGTGGTTACTAGTTATAGTTCTAATATCAAAAAATAAACTAGTACTAATCTCAGATTGATTAAAAACTGTGAGAAAAGATAACGCAACCGTAATCAATAACTCGTGAATGGTCGATTGTTAATCAAGTGGAGTACTTATCCGGTTATCTTTCCTTATTAAAATATCTTAGCCCAACCTTCATCAAATTACTCCTATTCGAATATGGACTTCACGGTATCTCCTTCTAGACATTTAAAAATAGCTTTAGTTTCCACAATAAATCTGTTATTTTATATCCATATATACATTTCAAACTTAAGAGCTTGAATAAACACTAGCATACCAGATATAAATGCGTCCAAAATTTCTAACTGTGCCTATATATTTTAAAACCAAAACTTATATGGCAACCCCACATTTCTCCCACTTAATTTAACACGTTATCCACCTTCAATTTGTGTCTAACAATGTCAAGTCAAACCACAAGATATTCAAAAGATCTTTTAAACAGTATGACATTCATTGGGCTTTCTCAGTCCATCACACTAATGATTTTTATGTAGGAACATGAAACAATTTACTGATTAAGCCCTTTATCTTGTACCCTTAACGTAGTGTATACCATCTTTACTTGCTTCAGGAGAGCATATATAAATGAATTAGAACTAAACCCACAGTAGTGGCTATGCTGGATACCTGAATTAATAATAGCTGAACAGCAGCCCTACACTTCACATCAGAAATAGCTTCATATAGACGGTGCCTCCTCAGGTTTTCCAAATCCTCATCTGGAGTATCTGTCCCAGTGGTTTCAGCATTGCTATTCCTAGCCATATCTTCTTCCTGGGACCAATAATTGTTATTTTCATTCAGAAGAAAAGAGAAGTCGGGAAGAGTTGCATTAGCTGCTTCTTTAAGGGACAAAACCACTTCAAGCCATTTGTCTTCAGAGAAAAGATTCCCAGCATTGCTCATAAGACGGACAAATGCAGCAATGCCAATACCAGCAAGGCTCTGATGAGGACGCTTGACAAAATTCACCAATAAGAACAGCACTTTCTTCAGAAGTGGATTGACTGTGTCATAAAATTTAACAAAAAGATCTACGACCAGTTGGAGTGCCAGTGTGCAGGTCTCATAAAGCCATGCATCCTGATCAGGCTCACCCTCTTCATCGTCATTTCCGTGCATAGGTGAGTTTTCACCTGAAGGATCAATCGTATGTCGAACATAGTCAAAGATTGGGAATAGGACAGATTCAAACACCCTTTCCCATAATGATAGAGAGAAATGGTGGCCATAATTGCGTAAGGTATCAAACAGCACTTGCAGAGCACTCTTTCTGATTTCAGGCCTCGGGTCAAAGCTAAGTTCAGATAGTCCTGTAAGAGAAAAGGAATAATTTCTTAAACAAGTATAACAAATATTAACCTAGACTTAAAACTTGTCTCTACAAAGAACAGTGAAAGAGAGCATTTGCTTTACAGGCATGAAATCCTGGTCCAAGTCTAATATCTTTGTCCTTACCAGCCAACAGAGGAAACCAGAAATACAGATGGTCCTCCTTATCTGTCAGTTCTCCATTTTCAATATTGTGGTCTTTTTCTTTATGAGGTGAAGATGGTGAAGGCTTCCCAGAAGTTTCTTTTTCCTTGTTCCTCGAGGAGCCAAGATCACCTTCAGCAAGTTTTGCCGCACATAAACGAAGGAAAGCAATGGCATTGAGACTAATATCTTTGTTGAACCTGCTATTAGTGAATGCAATAAGGCAATTAACGCAGTCTGTGAATGTGGTGGTCTCAGTCTCCGTAATATATGGAAAATAATCTCGAACAATCTTTTCCATTATCTCGAAAGACAACAGCACAATGTTTTTATGGTCATCATAAGCAGCAGTGGTGAAGACCTGAAAACGTTAGGTAATCAGAAAGAAAAAAAAACATTAGGTGAAAAGAACAAACTAGAAATTTAAGAAAAGAATGCATATTCAGTATTAACATGTAATCTATAATGGAGTAAAGATCAAAATATGGTTTATACCATGAACATGCTCTTCCATCCGGACTTCACATGATTGACTCGAGATAAAACCATCTGAGAGACGCATCTGATGATTAATTCTCTGATCTCAACAGCACTACTCTTGCGCATAACAATCACAAAAGGCTTCATAAACTCATTCTGGAAATTATAGTTAGCCAATTCTTCTCTCTCCAAGAACTTCATTGATAACTGGCGTAAAGAATCCATTGCAAATATGGCAATTGAAAGATTTTCGGAGCAGCCAATGGTCACAAAAAATTCACCAAGAACTTGCCAGATTTTTGTCCAAACAAATCTGATACGATTCATGTTGTAGTGCCTGTTTAACGAAAATGAATCAATAGTTCTGCTAGTTATCAGGAAGCAAAAGGGAAAGCAAAATGATACACTTTATGTAAAGAAACCAAAGGACGTACGCAATCTCAACCATCTTTGTGAGACTAAAAACCCGTGGATCCGAAGTTGAACGTAATTCTTCCATGGAGACCTTGCATAAAGCTTTAACAAAGTCCACTATAGCCTCACTGTTTAATTTCTGACTCCTTATGAATATGCGGTTCATTTCACCAACTTGTTCCAACATGTTTAAGTTAGAGACCAAGTTGTTCATCTGCTCAGATGTGATGCCTGCAGCAGCACTGCCACCAATACCAGCACTATCGTATGAACCTCTCCTCATAGCTGCAGCTGCACTTTGAATCTTCCCAGGACCTTTCTTTTTCAAGACAGGAAGGATGCTAGACTTAGTTTGTTTTGACTTGTCAAATTCATTTTGAGGAAGTGCAAAGAAAGTAGCATCCGGAGGGGCACCCTCCCCCAAGAGATGCAAATGTTCAAACCGAGAAACACATGTCAGAATATGTTCCCATGCCTCCTGAAGGTAGTTTCCATCCTCATCTGCGATCGTAACTATTGCCTGTTAAACAAAAAGGAAACTCAATGAGTTTCTCCCTTCAGAACTCAAGGAAAGGATGAGCATAGAATTTATAACCACCAGCCTTTACTTGCAAGGATACTGTATAGTCTTCCATAAACCTCAGGGAAAAGATAATACGGCAACTTAATAGCACTGACACAGGGAAACTAACCACTCGGGTCAAACAAGGTCCAGACTACCTGCTACTTTGACAAGAAACGTGGTCCTGCTTTTACATTTGCCACTTAGTCAGCGAGGAGCAGTCTATTAATATACATGAAGTCCCACCAGAATATGACAAATCTAGAGCCTAAAACACACGAGCGGTGTAAGTGCCAACAACCCCTTCATTATACACATGAAATCACATATCTGTAAGGAGGTGCAGGCAAACTCGTACAAGGATTATTTTTCTTGGATTTGAGTAAATTAAGTTTAATTCTCAGCTAAAAGAAACAAAAAGGAAAATGAAAGTGCTTAAGGTTGACTAATTAGCCAAAGGGGGGAGAAGAGGGTTGAGAAAAAGAAAGTCCAGGCTGAAAGAGAAGCCAAGGGTCCACTAAAGTCTCTTATATCCCCACACCTTACAAAAGAACCACTGAATCATAATACCAGGCATGACTATGGGTAGCATTGGATTGATGCTGAAAGGTATCCTCCACCAGCCCAATTTGATTGGATCTAAAACACTTTCCAACCATCATTTATTCTGGTAGAAATCCTGGCACTCTAAATGTGTAAACTTGTAACTGTATACTATAAATACAGTGTAATATAGGGTTGCGAACCGTTCCAGGTAATAAACTTCCTCTGTCCCCTTTCCATTGACCCTCTTTGCTCCGCTTAAAACTGTTGAAGAGATGTAACCTTTTTTTTTTTGAATAATACAGAATATAATTAACTGATATTACGCACGTGTCCCCGGAAACTGAATAACCAACAATAAAGCGGAGTTTCATTGTTGTCAGTAGATGAGTAGATTGGTTTTGTGGATACCAATTTTTGCTATTTCAGTTTCAGATAATGGTTTATACTGATAAAAATGTGGTTAGCCAAGAAAATCTAAAATGTTTGTAGAAATTCTTTGCATCATAGATTAATTCTCTGAAATTTACAGGACAAACTTCTTTAAAATGTAATATATATATATATAATACTGAATGGTCATCAAAAATATATATAATATTGAAAATCATGTGGTCAAATGGAAATTCCATTTTAGGAGGCAAAAAGTGAGCCGGTAATACTTTTTTTTGCTATGTGAACCTACTTTGTTTCTTTTTTCTTGTTGTGGACGAGACAAATTACAGGACAAACTTCTTTAAAATGTAATATATATATAAAAAAAAATACTGAATGGTCATCAAAAATATATATAATATTGAAAATCATGTGGTCAAATGAGAATTTCATTTTAGGAGGCAAAAAGTAAGCCGGTAATACTTTTTTTGTTATGTGAACCTACTTTGTTTCTTTTTTCTTGTTGTGGACGAGACATCTATCTATGGAAACCTGCCTTAAGTGAGAGCAAAGGTATAGGAAACTCTATTGGTCCTTGATATTTAGCATATAGTCCCTCAACCTTCAGTGAGAATCAAGGTAGTCAGAATTACACTAATGAAAGATCATGGACTAGCATTTGTTAACCACACCCTGTATTGGGAATTGGTGAAAAAAATATTAAGCCTTTTTTATTAGAAGGTAATAAAAAATTTACAACAAGATACACAGCATTCATTCTTAGTGAGTGTGTAGGATGCTTAATGTTTCTTTTTAGTTGGCACAAATTGTCCCCTGTAGACACCCCTGATAGCTTTCTGAACTTTGTCAGCACCTTGGTCTTAAATTAGCATTTCTTGTATTAGAGCTGACTTAGTTCTTTTTGATGTATTATCTTTTGTACTACTGCATCTTCTTGATGCCATCAATAAACAAATTACTTCATCTAAAAAAAAAAGGACGGTGAATTTCAGTTATAGATATGCTAAATGCAAGCAAAGATAAAAAACAATTCCATATTGTCACACTAAACATAGTCCCCCTATTATGCAAAGGAAAACTTTGAATTCCGGAAAATTAGTCCATATCACTTATATTCCAGAAATTTGGTTACCTGAAAACCCATACTTAGATCAGCTACTGAACTCGAGACTAATTCTAGAGATGTTTTCTCCCAAAACATGAAGAACCAAATTTCCTTTCAATAAAATAAAAAAAAATTAAGAACCAAAACTCCAAGTTAACCAAAAATTAATGGAGTCGAGCATGGCTTTGCCGAGCATCCAGGCCTCGTAGTTAATAAGAATTTAAATTATTGGAAGCGTAAACTTTTTACTAGGATTAAGTCACTTTTGGGCAGGCTTGAGCAGAAATAGGTCAATGAAAATAGGATAACTGCAGCAGTATCCAAAATATTTCCTGAGAGTAAAAGAGAGATAATTTAAGAAATAATGGAACAAGAAGTTTGGTAGTAAAGAGGAGTGGAAAACTAAATCTAGACCACAGATTTTTCAATATCATAATGGGAATGCGCAAAATTCTGGAGTTAGGCTTCAAAGAGGACAAGGGTGTGAAAATTTCTTAGCAGCATACCAATCAAAAAATATAGCAGATAGGCACTATAATCATTAGAAAGTGTACTTTTAGTCTTATTCTCATTTCCAAGGGCACTGATATCTGTTAGGGCAGACCAATACCTTATCCTTTGCATTCATATCATCATCCAAGATCATTCTCGAATAAAATTTAGTCAAATTGTGGTTTTCCTGTTTGGCTTGTTTATGTTTTTAACCAAATTTTGTCAAAATTTAACTACTACCAGATTGAATGTCCACATTTCGCCTGGACGGTTATCAATATGAGAGATTTGAGTTTTATTCCTACTTGTCAGAATAGGTTTTATTCCTAATGTCCACATTTTGGGTCTTGTAACACTGTTCACTCCTTAGCACATTCTTCGTGCTAAGGACTATCTTTTTAATATAATAAAATTCGTTACCTTCTCAACAAACAAACAAAAAAAGAAAAACTTATTATTTTTTAGGGATGATGAATAAAACAATTTTAAAGTTGAGAAGTCTAAACTCATTTAAATATATATAAATATTGTGAAACTATCATTTGATACATTAGATATTATGCCTAAAAGAAAGGTGAAAGCTACAATCAAACTAAGATCAATGCCCAGCTCTGTTGACAGTTATTTGACTCAAACATCATTTTAGGTCAAACCATATTGTTTCATTATCAGTGAGTCATGGTTTCACAAGCTAATAGTATCCTTGGACCTGAATTAAAGGGGTAGGTTGAACTTATGAAACTTCAGCACAACCTCACCCAATAGAAGGTACATCAGCTCTATTGATCAATTCCAAGGATTTGCCCTACAATTTATCCTATGACAATCAGTTCCAAACTATAGACAATAACCATCACATAAGACTCCAATCTGTGAGACTCATTCTAGCTCGTTCCAAAATTCACCGCACCAACTTCCTAATGTTACTAAACTGTATTATCAGCTGCCAACACAAAGGAAGTCGGAAGTCCTCTTAGTAAATCCATCATTCACTTCGATGCTGGAGATCGGATAAGCCATAAGCTCGGGAGGAACTCTAAGTCCCGACAACAATGCGTACATGCAAGGGATTTCATGAATATTATGCATAGTCTCTATTACAATAAATAAAATTTAAAAAAATCAAATTGCAAACTTGGTAAGCACCACCTAAAAGCAGATTAGCAACAAAAAAGATTAACTCAGTACAGTAGAATCATGGGCATGCAATACTAGGAGCAAACACAAACCTTGATTGCTTCTATGTTTTTCTGTTTAATGTCTGCAGGTGAGTGAAGAGAAGTAAATTTTGCAAGAGAAGTCACAAAAGCATCTCTATGTGTTTTCATGGACATTGCAGCAGTAACATGGATTGCACAACGAAATCCTTCCAAACACAGAGCTATCACAACTCCATCATCAGTTTGGTCTAGAGGAACACTAAAGGCAGCCAACATTGGAGCCCAGCAGACCTCTACCATGAATCTGAGGATCACCACATCTGTTGCAGCATAATACACTGATCTGCAAAGGCAAGTTGAATTCAAAGTGATCTAGGTTAATCACGCAATGGAATGAAAGGTGGTACACAAGATTGACCTTGAGTAATGAATAAATTACATATTTCTTTCTTCCCTAAAAGAGATCATAAGCAATGATACTATGACACATCCTTCTAAAGCTTCCTAATGAATACGAATGTGTGAAAGATTGATCTCAGAAAAAGAATACAACACAGTAAATAGTATCATCATTTTTCAGCAGCAGATCAATACGTTATTCTTTTAAAGCTCGCATTCTGATATCTTTACAGGAAACTGCTACAGACGGTAAAGAAAAGAAGCTGTTAAGAATAAAGACAGAATGATGGAAGTAAGATAATACTTCAAGAATATAACTTCTCCCGCCCACACATAGAAGAATTATCAAGTGAATCTTACTCGGATTTGCGAGCTTTCTCTTTGAACTGCTCCTGCATGTGTCTGACAAGATCATCACTAGTCTCCATACTGCCATCTCCTCGCTTACGGACAACAATATTCAAAATGCTGTCTAAACCTAAAATCCTGTTAGAGTTCAAAGACTGCTTTTGTTGGAGAGCCAAGTTATCATCTTTCATTTTAATTTCATTTCTCGATATTCGTTCATACAAAGATCTCAAATAATCCTCTGGCAAATCCTTTCCATCATCAATTCCGCGATTGTTCCTTATAAAATCATCAGCTGACATCTACAGAATAATGGGATATCAGGCCAAATTACTGAAAATGGGCATAAACAAATAGTCATCTCCTGCAAAACAAAAAGCATACCTTCGTTTTGACCATAGGATTATGGGCATCAGTGTTAAGCAATATAACTGAATAAGCAAGGACATAGGCAGTGTCTGCACTACTAAAAGCTTTTGGATTGCATTTACAGTACCGTTCAGCAAACTTTTCCATGATTCGATCAATTTTCTGGGCCTCACCAGGCAATCTGAATCCTTGTAGAAAGGCCCTGATGGCCTCATCAAACTCCTTTCCTTGGAAATCAAAGGATTCCACGTACGCATGCATTACTTTCAATGCTAAGTCATCCCTTTCCCCAAGGTAATCACCTATTAAAGTCTTATTCAAACCAGATGCATCTTTAAGAAATGCCGCAATTTCTTCTGGCAAGCTCCCCACTTTATTAGCATTAATCAGGAATTCAATGCCTTTCTTGGGTTTCCTATTAAACAGAGATATACCTTCCTGCACAAGTTTCAAGTTAGACCATGTCGCAGACACTGCTCATGACAATTCTTTTGTCAATCAGAATAGTTACTTGTCCAAAGAACAAATATACTCATCACCTACCTGAAGCTCAAGCTTGTAAGCGCGACGCTGCTCAATCGTAGAAACATCCGAAACTTCACTAGAGGATTCAGAATGAGAATCTGATACTTCAGTATGCTCATCCTCATTGCCATTTGCCATGGGAAGAGTCCCAGGTTCCGAGTTACTGTCAGGTGCCTCGTACTTTTTGGTTGAATGAGTATCCGGAATACGCAGTTGTTTGTTCATCCAGTCTCCCAAAGACTTCAAGATAGCCACTAAGCACTTCATTGCTTCTAGCTTCATGGTTGCCTCTTGTGGTGGCAACAGAGTTGTTGTTGTACCAGGAGGTACCCCTTGAGCCGTTTTAAGAAGCCCATTGACCATTCTGGGAGAATTGTGAGGACAACAAAGCAGGAACCAGATGAAATTTATATCAGACTAAGCTGAAATTTCTTAACTATGTAATACACAGACAACAGGATTTGAAAGATACCTCTCAAATATGTTTGATGAATTGACATCACAATCATAATTAAGGAATATATCAACCAGAATCTGTGAATCAATGCAGAGCCTCTCGAGAAATCGAAGCACTATCATTTTTTGTTGGAAATTTGGTTGAGCAACATTTTCCAATACTCTAAGAACAATCATGGGAAAGAAAACTCCAATTTCTGCCTTGAGGCCGCCTCTAAATCTTGCAACCAGACTTATAAAAATTGAGCATGAAAGCTGGAAGACAATCATGAGACTTGAAGCGCTGTTTTTCAAAAGCGACAAACACAAGTACTGCTTAATAGCACCTAAAAACCTGTAAGAATAGAACAAAGCAATTAAAACCAAATATAACCATGAATTTAGACCAACCATCATTGAAATTGAAAGATGCACAAGAAGTTGCCCTGCTGATTGCAGTAGGTCAAACAATCACAGACAGTGCCAAGACCTAAGAGTAGGCACTAATTAAAATTTCAAATAAAGAGAGGTTATGAGACTTATGCAACAATCTAGTAGACGACCAGAAGGAAATAATATTGCAGAAATGAGGCTAACTCATCCAGATATTGCTTGGGTCAACATGGTTGGGTCTATTTCGGCTAAAATAATAGTCATGCTCAACCCTCTCAACTCAAAACCATAATTTGTTTTTTTTTCCATCAATTTTTTTAAAGCCCAAAACCTTTTTTAATCGTAGCAGTATCTAGCAAACCATACCAAGAAACTATGTTTTCTATTCTTGTTGCAAGTTTTTTTATAAGTCAATTGGATTAACTATGCAGTCAATTTAGGCACAACCCAAGTCAAACCATCCTAAAAGTTTGGGCCAATTTTAGCTGCATAGGTAGCCCAAATTGACCCGCCAATAAATATATCCCAGCCAAACTCGTCCAGTTTTAAACTACTTGAGCTGGTCATAATTTCATGGGTCCCCTGCATATAAATCTAGCAAAAAGCTATTTTTTTTATCTTCTAAATGAACTCCATGGACTGCAAGAGTTAAGAAAGAATATAAGATGTAAGATTGAGATTCTGCGTGGAAAAACATTTGGGCATGCATCTCGGAGCAAGGAATAAATTGGTGCCATTAACTCAATAACAGATTAGGACCAACCACAGCCTTCGAAACTCAGGGATAAGCTCGCCCCTCTACCTTTCTCTACTTAAATACCAGGCTTAGTTTGTTGGTGTAGGGATAAGCCCGCCCCTCTACGTCTAATAGTGTTATTTTTTTATTATCAAGAAAAAATTTTAAAAGTAAGAATGATCATGGAGAAGTTTGAAAAGAGGTTGTCCAATAGGAAAATCCAATTGGTGAGAGACTACTACTTATAAATAGCGTTCTAGACTCATTACCGGCTAACGTTTTTTTTAACACAATAAATAAATCACTCCCCATTTACATGTCTTTTTTTTCTTCGGTCTGTCCACTTACATGATGTCTATTCCAAGAAATACAGATAAAGTTGGAATTTTTTTAGAGGGATTTCCTATTGGATGGAAAAAAAGTGAAGAAAAATTCTATTTACTCAAATATTCCAGTACATTTTCAAAAAAAATCTATTTATTCAAATAGAGTACAGTAACATAAAGTGAGAAGGAAGCAGGAAACTTTTTTAAAAGTAATGATGATCTTTCTCAGAACAACTAAAACAGCACTCACAAAAAGTATCACAAAGAAAGATCTGTACAAGCTAAATATGGAGCCCAAGATCCATGATGCACTAACTAGGAATCATGCTTTAAGGGGTTGGGTGTGGAAACGCATAAGAAACCTTTAGAATGAGTACTCTCAAAATTCATTCAGAGATGGGGATGGTAGATAATAACCCTTTGGGCCTGGTGAATGATTTGGACATATCCCCCTCAAACATCAGTTCCTGGACCTATTTAATTTCGGAGCTAACATGGATGAAACAGTAGCTCAGTTTGGTGGGAGTCAAGAGAACTAATAGACTTACACGTGTCTACATTAACAAGCTTGATTTTTTTTTAATTGGTAGAGCTTACAAGGCTTGATTTATTGAACGTAAGCCAGAATACTGCAGAATATTTCATGCTAATCCCTAAAATATCATATGATAATATGCATTTACTAGTAGCATTTTCACTTACCTTACTAGACATAGAAAGTAATTACAAATTATATTGTAGGTAGTCTGAGACTCCTACATAAGAAGCTTCTATTGTGCATTAGAAATCATCAATCATGAGGAGCCATTCTTGTACATTGTTAATCATCAGTTTAAGACAAGTTCTCTCTTTTTCTTCTCTCTACTTTTATACAGCACAGTTACGAATGGTTGGATATTATTTTTCATGAGAGATTTATGACTGGAAATCGAAAGAAGGCCCAGCTTCGGAAGATACTAGGAGGAGTAAAAGATCTAATCACAGAACCTGAATGGTATGAAATCATCGAATCCCCAACTAGATGGATAGACCGAAGTCTGTGCTTTGCACTTTACTTCGGCTTGTTTTATCCAGGCCAATCGCAAAAAAGGTCCTCCGGTGGGATTCTCAATAGGAGCAGATTTCAAATTTCTTTTAAGATAAAATGCTACTATGTATGTTACCGGGGAATGTTATCACTATCTCTAAGCAGCTTCTTGGACTCGTCGTATAATCTGTTGGTATTACCTTAGTTAAGCACATATAAGAGCAACAAACAACCATCTTTCCATGTGAAACATTGAGAATAGTACTTTCTAAATAATTAAAAATGAACAGTACTTTATAAGTTAGATCAAGTAACAAAATAAACATGTGCCATTTACACATTTATGCCACCCAAAATGAACTAGTGGCAGTGTGGCAGAGACAATACTTCAATACATCAAAATAAGAACTGATATACAGTACTTAGAGCAATTGCATAAGTGATTGAGGCATAGTCCTTAGAATAGATTTGAGTATAATAGCTGGTAAATACCTGTCACTTGTCCTAAATATTGCTCCAGCATTCTCCAACAATATCTTTAGCAACTCCAATGCCACAATCTTACCTCTCATCAACTGTGGATCTGCTGCTGCCTCCTTGGGTGGGGTTTTCATTGAGAGCTTACATAAAGCTCTAAACACCAAGAATGCATCCCTTCTCAATTTATTCCCGATTTGAACCTCCAAATCATCATCCCTTTCTCCCTCTCCATCCACCAACTCCCCTTTTCGCCCCTCCAGTGCCGTCTTATACATGCTAATCTCCCAATACTTGGCGTCCAACATATCCTTATCTGTGGAATCCAACAAATCAGCAGGATTAGTGGACTCCACAGTCGATGTAGTTGTCTCAAATGCCCCATCGTGAGCACCAGTAGACGTAGCACCGACCCTCGGAGTCCCAGCATTAAAAACACCATCAATGTCCTGCAACACTTTGGTTATAAACCCCTGAACAAACAATGTCATCGACCCATCAGCATCAGCTTTTTCAGCTGGTTCCATTAACTCCGCCACGACAATAGGCTGCAATGGCACGGTAGACGAATCAGCCTCCATTCTCCGAAAGACAATCACCAACATTTGAACCAAGGAAGCTTTAGCCGTAGTCTGATTCACCACATTCTTACTCTCCAAATAGATATCATAACACGTCCTCACAACCTGTAACAAAGAATCCCCATGGATTCGGATCGAAACGGATGTTACGGCAGATAAAATAGTCTTAATTACAAGCAATTCCACGGCATCATCTCCTAAATCATGACATTTACAAACAGACTCAATCAATTTGGATAGAAGCTTGGCATCAGGGCCTCCAGTGGGGTCCGCTTCACCGCGAAGGTACCCGTGAGCAATGAGCTTTTGCACAGCATCAAGAGCAGCTTCAGCGATCTTAAGGTGACCTGAAACAGCGGCGTTTATCAAAGGGCTAAGAATAAGCTCTGAATCATTAAAAGAGAGATCTAGGAGAACTCCGGGGTGTTGGTTAGTTGAATCAGGATCGGATTGGGTAGAAGGGGAAGTGGGTGGGGTTGAAGATGATGGGTTAGTGAGGAATTCAATAACGGATTTGCATTCGTGGGATAGCTTTGAATGTTTACGCCACGATCCGTTCTTAATAATCTTCTCAAGGGCTGGGAGAAGCACTTGGTTTAGCCGGGAATCGGCTTCCGAAGAAGCCATTCCCGATTTGGGTTAGATTGGATCTGGATTCGTAATAGCGCGGCGGCTGTGGAAGGTCGCTGAAGACGACGTCGTAATGAGAGTTGCAGCGGCGACAAGGGGCGCCCAGAATGTGTGGATCCGGTGTAGGAGAATGGAGTGAGGGAGTGTGATAGAAAGTGGAGCGAATCTAGATCGCGATGGGTGTTTGATTATTTTTTCCGTATAGTAGTATTATCAAACAAGTGGTGTGCAGCCCGAAGGTTTGACCATAGGAGCAATTTAGGAAATGAACATGGTGGTTGTTTGGTACTGGGATTTTAGGAAATTGGAAGACGTCTAATGGCTAATAGTACCTACCGTACGTACTATTACGTTTTCTGCTTTATCAATCTCTCTACTACGACTAGGAAATGAATTTGAAACAAAAAAATTAGGAATGTCAAGTGAAGTTTCCTTATAGTAAGACCTAGGAATGTCTCCAGATATTCAAACTTACGATATTACTAACAAAAACGTAAACTATTGTTTACAATTCTCTCAAAATATTGTATTTGCATGGAGTTTTTGTGGTACTTAATTGGTATAAACATAATGTGGACTATCAAAAAAGTATAATATTTACTTTTTACATTATCAGTTATCTAATTAATATTTATATAATATGCTTTTAACAGTAATATGCATTTTATATATCCGCTGATGGAGAATATTTGTCACTTTGTCGATACACGTATATGTGCCACTCATTAAGACTAATTTTCTCAATTAAATTTGTGAAATATGTTATGTAATTACACTTGTGTATGCAAATATGACTTTATATATAATATTATAATTATAATATGACAAACAAACACGTTTTAAACTTACTATCTTTTGTGATTATTTGATTGTGTAGTTACCCGGATAATAATGTACATTATTTAGTAATTATCTCACAAAACATATACTATTTAAGTAAAATAATATAAGGCTGTTATTAAATCCGGCAAAAGGCCAAATATACCTCTATACTTTCGAAAATGGTCTAAGAATACTCCTCGTTATACTATTGTGTCATCTATACCCCTCCCGTCATATTTTGGAACAAATATACCCTTATTTTGGATTGAGTGCCATGTGGCAGCACCAGATGAAAACGACTCATTTTTTTTTTTACCCGATTCGTTTTAAAAAACCCACCATCCGACCCGTTTTAAAATTTAATTTTTTAAAGCATATATTTTGTAAAAACTGGGAAAAAAAATTTGTTGTTGTAAAAACTGGAAAAAAAAAAGAATTTACAAAATATATATTTTTAAGTTTTTTTAAAGTATTTTTTTTGTAAAAATTTAAAAAAAAAATATTTTTTTGTAAAAACTGGAAAAAAAAACTCTTCTAAAGCAGTGGACTACATATGCATTAGTTTAAAAAATATATATATTTTGTAAAATCTTTTTTTTCTTCAGTTTTTACAAAAACTATACTTTAAAAAACTGAAAAAACTGAAAAATATATATTTCGCAAATTTCTTTTTTTTCTTTCAATTTTTACAAAATATATATTTTTCAGTTTTTTTTTCAATTTTTACAAAAAAAATACTTTAAAAAAACTGAAAAAACTTAAAAATATATATATTGCAAATTCTTTTTTTCTTTCAATTTTTACAAAATATGTATTTTTCAGCTTTTTTCAGTTTTTACAAAAAATATTTTTTTTAAAGTTTTTACAACAAAAATACTTTAAATAAACTGAAAAAACTTAAAAATATATATATTGCAAATTCCTTTTTTTCAGTTTTTACAAAAAAAAATCCAGTTTTTACAAAATATATGCTTTAAAATAACTGAAAAAACTGATTTTAAAACGGGTCGGGTGGTGGGTTTTTTAAAACGGATCGGGTAAAAAAAAAGAAATGGGTCGTTTTCATCTGATGCTGCCACGTGGCACTCCATCCAAAATAAGGGTATATTTGTTCCAAAGTATGACGGGAGGGGTATAAATGACCCAATAGTATAACGAGGGGTATTCTTAAACCATTTTCGAAAGTATAGGAGTATATTTGACCCTTAGCCGCATTAAATCCAATGTCAAGACTTCTATAATAATGATCAATTCAGAAGAATGTTTTGGATTAATAGTCCGGTTACCCAAGCTTATTTGGCCTTTTTTTAAAAAGTATTTTTTCCTAAGTTAAATTGTTTGGTCAAGCTTTTATAAATATTTTGAAGCAAATTCTGATAAGTATAAAAAAAGTAGTTTTTTCCTAAAAATACTTTTTTTAAAAGTAATTCGAGAAAAAATACACTTATAATCACTTTTTAAAAGTTTGGTCAAACACTAATTGATGCTCAAAGTATTTTTAAAATTAGTTACTCAAACACAAATTACTTTTTATCAAAAATAGAAAAGTACTTTTCAAAATAAGTTGATTTTAGAAGTTTGGCCAAACATGCTATAAAAGCTCACATTTAAATTTACAAGAATATGGATACGCCAGTTAATAGATAAATGGGACTAAACGCACTCGTAACCACTTTTAGATTTGTTTAAACATATTTAGTGTTATTTGTGAAATATTTAAAGTTTGACAAAAAAAATAAACCACCACACAAATGCTATTGTTTCTTTGAGTAAAACTCAGTTTACCCCCTTAACCTTATAGGTTGGGAAATGACACCCCTCGCATTTTGAATGAGAAAGTGAACCCCCTATGTAATCTTTTTCCAATTAGGTTTTCTTTTTCTTCCTCTCCTTCATTTTTTTTGGAAAAATAACTTCTTGTTTATTCATGATTTGCTTTACACATTAACTAACCTTGATTAAATATAGAAGTGCGGCTAAACTCCTTAGGACAATCTTCTGTATTGTTGCTCGTTCTAGATGAAAGCTAACTTCCAGCCATTCTTTACCATAAATCAAACAACTGAAAGTGAGATAAAGGACCATAGAACACAATGTCATTATATACCTAAACAACAACTGATAATTCAATGGGTCAATTCATTATTTGATCCTTTACAAAATGTCATTTTGCTTTGAGGATGTTTCAAATTGTCATTTTGGTTTATGACCTTTGTGGGACCTACATGCCATCCAAGTCAGCATTTGTGATTGTGTTGGAAAATTGGTGCAAATTGGAGGGGCTCATTGCAATTAAAATATTATCAAACCATATGCCTAGAAAAAAGAAGCGAGCGAATTTTCTCCATCAATGATAAGTCCAAGCTTCCAAATACGTCTATTGCGTGAAAAAAAAAATAGTTGCATTGAGTTCATAAATGTCTAAGTAAGTAATACATTACTTCAACTTCTATTTTTTTTGTTATTTTATGAAATGTTAGCATATTAAATGTAGGAGGTTGCTATTATAAAATGTAAGATATTGATATTAATTGACTTTTATTTTTATTTACAGGTAATCAATATATGTAGATATCAATGGGTGATTTGACTATTTGCATTGAGTTTGAGTCTAAGGAGAAGAAAATTATTAGGGTGATTCATTATCGCCAAAGAGTACGTTATAATGACTTGGTAGAAGTAATATGTCAGCGACGCAAGATAACATGTAACCCGAAAAATATTATTATAAGTTACAAGCCAATGGTTTTGGATAAAACTTGGCAAGAGACTTTGTATGCTCAAATAGATGATGATTTTGATTTAAAGTCCTATTTAATAATTGTTGATGAACGGGGTGCTAGGCCAACATTGAAAGTTTGTTTATTTGAGGATGCATATGAAATTGAAAAGAAAAGTGCAGTAAAACAAGTTATATTTAGTGGTTACCATTTATTATGTTTATTATTATTTTTTAATTAAAACATAATTTATCTTAATGAAACGTCTAAATTTAGTTGATAACAAGTGCGATCATGCTTGTTAAGTAATTATTCATAATAACTCCAAGTTACAACGAAAGAAAGATAATGCGTATATTATGGTCTTAATCTCTTATGAACAAATAATGATCTCTTACGACCGTGATACTTATCTCTTGCGACAATGAGTAGATCTCTCAAGTTATATTTAGTGGTCACTCTTTATTATATTTATTATTTTTTAATAAAACGTAACTTATTTTAATGAAACGTCTAAATTTAGTTGATAGTAAGTGCGGTCATGCTTGTTAAGTAACTATTCATAATAACTCCAAGTTATAACGAAAGAAAGATAATGCGTATATTAGGGGTATCAATGGATATTCGAAAAGAACACATGTTATTACATTCTACTTCTACTTGTAAATTTTACATGATATTTTAAAAAATACTGAAAATTAACCGAACCGTACCGATACCGATACCGAAGAGAAACCGACATGATTAGAATGGTTTCGAAAAGTCTAATTTTGGTTATACATAATAGAATAACCGAAAAATTGATATGGTACAAATTTTATAAAATAACCGGCCGAACTGAACCATTGACACCCCTAGCGTATATTATGGTCTTAATCGATTATGAACAACTAATGATCTCTTACGACCATGATATAGATCTTTTGCGACCATGAGTAGATCTCTCGAGTTATATTTTTATTTGTCGCCATTTATTATGTTTATTATTTTTTAATTAAAACGCAATTTTATCGTCTTGACACTTCCAAATTCAGTTGGTAGTAAGTGCGATCATGCTTGTTAAGTAATTATTCATAATAACCCCAAGTTACAGTGGTCTTAATATCTTATGAACAAATAATGATCTCTTACGACCATGATACAGATCTCTTGCGACCATGAGTAGATCTCTCAAGTTATATTTAGTGGTCACCCTTTATTATATTTATTATTTTTTAACTACAACACAATTTATCTTTTTGAAACTTTCAAATTTAGTTGGTAGTAAGTGCAATCATGCTTGTCAAGTAATTATTCATACTAACTCCAAGTTATAATGAAAGAAAGTTAATGTGTATATTATGGTCTTAATCTCTTATGAACAACTAATGATCTTTTACGACCTTGACATAGATCTCTTGCGACCATGGCGATTTGAAGCATGAAATTTGTGTGGTAAACTGTAGGAGATATTAATATAAAATATAGGAGATTCTTCTATTGCAATGTAGGAGATATTTATGTTCACATAAGAGATTGATATATAAAGTATAAGAGATCTCTTACGACTAAATGCTAGATCTCTTACACATGAGATTATAAATTGCAAGATACTAATGAACGTAACAAAAAAGATTTTAGAATAAAGCATAGGAGAAAATATATGTATAACATGAGAGATAATTAGATTCTAAACATTTAAACATTTGACAGCAATTGGATTGGTTCAAAACATCTGCACCATAAGTTTTACTTCCATGAATATTATCCAAGGATTTTTCACCTTTTCTGAATGTATCTTTAAATACTCCTCAGCCTTGCCTAACCGCTCCTCAAACATATTTATTGCTTCATAATCCCATACCTATCAAGGGAAACATATGTATATTGCTATTCAATTATAGAATAATTAACCCAAATAGCCGTCCACCTAACCGCTTAAACTAAAAATAGTCGGTGGAGGTATAATGTATATATAATTTATGTATTATATGTGTATAATTGTGTAGAATGAATGTATAATCTATGCATATGGCCAAAAAAGTAAACAATGAATATGACCAGCTATTTGTGTAAAGATCCCTAAATTATAAGATGTTATAAGAAAATAATAACGATTAATTAACAATAAAACTTATAACATAACTTAAACACATCAGATATTAGAATAAATATAAGAGATCATATATATACATTAAACTAGTTATATAAGAGATTTTACAAAGCTTTTAACTAGTACATTAGCAAAAACTTTAAACTAGTTATATAACAGATCTTACAACAAAACATAAGAGATCTAAACTAGTTATATAAGAGATCTTACAACAAAACATAAGAGATCATTAACTTTAAACACAAGAGATATTAGAATAAACATAAGAGATCATATATAAACTTTAAACTAGTTATATAAGAGATCTTATAACAAAACATAAGAGATCATTAACTTTAAATACAAGAGATATTAGAATAAACATAAGAGATCATATATAATCTTTAAACTAGTTATATAAGAGATACAATGATCATTAGCAATTTAAGGCTTTTAAACATTTGAGAAATATTATTAACTTCAAACGTAAAATACAAATGGAGAAGAAAAACAACAATCACAATCAATACAAAGTCCTCAAGCTATATTTGTGTTTCGAGCAGCAAATTCGACATTAATTGTTATCCCCAGTCTTATTGAATTGTGGAAGTCAAATAATTTCACGGGCCTCGTGAAATGAAAAACTACGAAGAAAAATTCACATGGATTTAGGAAAGGCCTGGATGAAAACAAGAAAAACAAGAATTTGTGTTTCATTTTCCGTAGCTTTGACAAATTCAAGTGGAACAAAAAATTGAGTTACCTCATTTTCCCCCAGTTTGGACAAGAAACAATGGGGATCTTAGAACATAGCAGAACATAAAGGACTAGAAAACATAAAAAAATGGAGAATTTAGAAGCCAACACTCTTTCAGTCGAAATCGACGGAAGGGTTTTCAAGGGAAGGGTTTTGTCTTTCTAGAGAAATTTTCCTACTGTAAAGGAAAAGTATTTGATTTTGGTTTACAAATACGTCCTTTGACATTTGGAGTTTGCAAATGTAGGCTTCTATATTGCCACATAAGAAAATATATAAGAAAAATAATTGAAAAAAATAATATTAAAAGAGGTAGGGACATTTACTTAAATTCAATTTATAAATGGCCATATCATCCTAAAAGCTCTAATTCAATGCTTATCAAAATTTTAGGCCAACATATTAAAGTGACACTAACAAAAGATGTAGCAACAGAAAATTGAACTATATAATAAGACATATGATTGGAAAGTTCTTCATGTTGCATTTTCATGCTGTTGGATTGAAAAGAAATGAATTCCTCCATGATGATCGACGAAGAGAAAGAATATTAGTAGCATGCTTGGCCAAGCTGCAAAAATAAGCTTATTTTGAGAAGTGTTTTTTTTTCTCAAAAGTGTTTTTTTCAAAAATACTTTTGCTAAGAATTTTTTTGTGTTTGGCTAATTTATTTGAAAAGCACTTATGAGTAGCAATTGATATTTGACCAAACTTTTAAAAACTGCTTCTAAGTGTATTTTTTTCAAAAGTACTTTTGGAGAGATGCCACTTTCCAAAACTGCTTCTAATTCTTCCCAAAAATACTTTTTTTCACTTTAAAAACTTGGTCAAACACTTTAACTATATATATATATATATATATATATATATATTTATTTTTTTATTTTTAAGTGCTTTTGGCTCGAGAAGCTTTGGCCAAACAGGCCGCAGGATTGACAAGTTGGAAAATTACCCACTTGAAAACCAATTCACATAATAATAAAAACATTCTTAGAGTAAAAATAAAAAAAGTGAAAGATGTATAATATCCACGAGATAGATGTGATAATCCCTCGTATTGATCAAGAAGTTGATTTTGAAGAAGATTCGAATACCCACTGCTGTTGAGCAGTACCCATGGTTTCTCGATGATAAGACGATGAATCATATTGTAGTATTTTAGTATATGTACTTTGTCCTTTTGAAATATGAAACATGGCAAATAATGTTGTGTATATATATATATATATATATACATATATAAAATTTGTACAACAAAAATATATTCAAGTTGTATTTTGTCTATGAGAATAGTAGTATATACGCTGTCTTTATCCCTACCCTGTGAAAATAAAGAGGCCATTTTCGAAAGCCCCAGTTCAAAAATTGAAATTTGCACACAAGCAAAAATCTATTGACATGGCGTGTTACTTCAATAGAAGAAAGTAACTCACCTTGAAAAGTTTGTCTGGTGTTGAAATGAGTTTGGTTTTTTTCTCAAGATTCCAAAGCCACTAATCCAAGAATTTACTTAAAAATAAATTACTGTAATTTGTGCAACCAAAATTTTACCAGAATATAGCGCCAAAAAATATTTTTTTGTGCCAAATATATTCTCTCCAAAAAAGGATTGTTTTGACTTTCTACTTTTATGGATAACAATTTATTTATTTTAAAAAAAGGAGAAGAAAAAGAAAAAGAAAGCTTATTAATCGACAAAAGAATGCATAAGGGAAGGTCTACTGATCAATTGTGTTTTAATCTTTATATAATAGAGAAAAGACCTGCATTTGTAAAGCACAAGCAAATGCGTTCAGGATACAATTTTTTAAAGTTTGATTCGCACTTTAGAAAGAAGCACAGAAGAAGAAGAGGAGGGTATCTTTGGCTTTTTAAGTTTTTAATATTTTACAGATATTGGCTATGTTTTAAAACAGCTGCTTAGGAGCCCCACAATACCCGGCAAAATAAGATTAAATATTAAGTATTAACCCGTTTATTATCCACTTAGCCAGTTAGCCTCTCCAGTTTTCCAAGAAACGCTTCGGCTTGACCGAATTGTTGTTGGCTGCTCGCAGTGATGATGGCAGATTGAAAAGAGCCCACAAAATTCTGTGGGAGAAACCCATTAATCTTGCAGTATTCTGGTATTAATTAATATCTGAATTTGACATGGGTTTTACGGCATATGGTGTCTTTTCTTGTTCCATTCAAACATCTCCATTAAGCAATACTATTCGAAGAATCCATCACTACCCTTTAAATTGTGTTTTTCCCTTGCAAAAAGTTACCATTTTTGGGTACGGTGAATTGGGTTTTAAGCCATTATTAGCTGTGAGTAATGTAGCAGCTGAGAAGGGTAGTGCTGAAAACCAAGCTAATGATAAACCCAGGTATAAGTGGGTTAAGATAGGCTCTGATATTACTGAGGTACAGAAACAGGCTATTTTGAAGCTCCCACCAAAGATGGCAAATAGATGTAAGGCATTAATGCAACAGATCATTTGCTATTCAGCTGAAAAGGGTAGTGTGTCACTCTTGTTAGAGGCTTGGGTGAAGAGTATGAAGCCCGAGAGAGCTGATTGGCTTGAGGTACTTAAAGAATTGGACAGGCTGAATCATCCCTTGTATTTTGAGGTAATTTCAGTTTCTTCCTCTACAACATAGTTCTTGATTTCACCAAAGTCTTGCTTGCTGCTGACTTATGTTCATATTCATTGAGTTTGTCACTTAAAGTTTGCTGTATTAGTATTCTATTTACTCAATCTTCTATCTATTGTGGAAGATTGTTAATTACAACCATTATTTTGGCCACGTTTTTAAACTCAAAATGTGGTCAGGATTGTGCTTGAGTGTCACATTTCCTTCATCAAACTTGAAGGATGTAGACAGAAATGGTTGGAACTTTTTTCTACTTGTAATTGGTTGGTTTATACTTCTAGTCCATGTTCATATCACTTTAAGGGTGGTTATTTGGAACCATCTCCAAAAATTTGTGTTCAACAACTGTTGATATTGCCTCCTGTTACTAACTTCATGATGTTTTTCGTTCCCACAAATTTCGTAGGTGGTTTTGGAACTACTCTGCCAAATCATATGCATTCTTTCTTTTATTCCATGTCTTCCATACCTTAACCTCTGACACTGATTTGTCTGATCTTTCTGCTGCCATTAAATATTGAAGTTAAAGATCCTTTTTTTGTGTTGAAGACTTCAATCTATTCCCATTATTTGTCTGTCCTGTTCTTTCCTTGTGGAGTTTAGTTGGAGGGCTCACTATTTCAGCACTAAAGGTTTGTATTAATGGCTTGAAGTAGTATTGGGATCACTTTGCATTGGCTAAACTTTTGTCCTACAAGAATTTGACTCCATTTCTTGTCAAATAGTGTGTGTTTCCTCTTCATAAGCTTTTGATTTGTAGACATTCTCCTTGAAATAGCTGGTACCCTCGCACTAGTTTTAATGTTATTTAAACAGGAATCAGGAAGCTAGATCCAAATTGGATGAATTTGTTATCTTTGTCAATCATCATCCACTGGATAGTAGATTAGAGATTTTATTCACCTATCCGTTAGATAATTGAAATTAGGAGATGCACAATTACCTACTAAGACTTAAATAACTATATGTCTTCTACGGCATCTGTGGTCTTTTCTATAATGGTTGCTATGTTGAGAGGTTGTTTTCTTCAATTGATCTTTAAACAGAGAGGCAATGGCTTAGATATCTTCCCTGAAGTTATGAGGTGTATGTCCGACTTCTGTCTTTTTCTGTGTAGAAGGTTGCCTCATTGCTTTTTAGAATTAAAACCAAAAACTGCTCTTCTCTGTTCTCACAAAACTCAATTGACTTTGTTCCCTGTCTACCAGAAACGCTTGACGATTTCCACTCCTTACTTTACAGTTCACGCTAATATGTACTATTATTTTGAGCTGATGCAGCTTTTTACAAACTAACTAATTACTTTTAACAAATTCAAGCTAATTTTTCAAACAATTTGTCTAAATCAGTATACAAAATCTATTAAATCTTTTTTACTCTTAATCTCTGCGATAGGTCATGTTTTTTTTTTGTGCCGGAGAATAATTGTCTTTCATCACCACCCTATTTCTTTCTCCAGTTGCCATTAACATTATTGTGAGATGGCAGGGCATCTTTCTATAACTGTCATATGGATGTGCTACGGTGCTAGTACTTTTTACTCTGGCATAACCTTACCGGTTTGTGGTAAAACACTTGATGCAGTGACTTAGTTGTTCTCGTAAAAGCTTGCTCCCCTCTCCCTAGGAGATGAGGGCAACTGGCACATGTCAAAGATCCTAGTTACAGCTAACTAGCCCTCCGGCAATTTCAATCAACTATGCCTCAATCTCAAATTTGTTGTGGTTGGCTACATGAATAATTTGTATCCATTCCGCTCTATTCATGTCTATATCATTCATATACTAAATTATTTGTCTTTCAAGGCACATTAGAGATTATCTAAAACTAGGGTTCTTAAAATTTCATACTTATCCACCTATCCAAAAAATTACTAAAAAACTTCATATTTATCCCTGTACATGCATATAAGTCTTACTAGATTAAATGATTAATTTATTACTGCTGTCGAAAGCCTCAGTTACTGGTTATTTGAGTTGCCTTGTTTCCTTTTCGTTGTAGTGTCAATTTGTTACTGCAAGTTGCTGGTTTCTTTTACAGTTGGATGTGCAGAATTCCGACTTCGTTAGTAATCCTAAGAGCTCCATGACAGCATATACACAAACAACTTCCTTAATTTAAACCTGGGGAGAGGGTGGAGGTTTTATTGTGAGGGCGAGGGCACAGACCAGCAATCTATGACCTTAGCTTATTTAGAAGCTATAAGGAGGAAAACTGCACTTTGAAGTATGTGTAAATGCATCTTGCCAGATACTTGCCGTGTTATTATTTGGAATCCCTTTCAATCAGAAAACTATAGAATCATTAGAATACCATGGAGATCTTCTAATTCATTAATAGTCCATGAATATAGAATTATTTTAACATAACTTTTCTTAAATGGTAGTATATATTAATCTATACCCTGGTATGTGCCTAAGGGATTGCTAGTTTATGGTATGCCTTCCCATTCGGTTGGGTTATTTGAAGCCAATGTTTGATTTAGAGGGTGTTTGGATTGGCTTTTAAGCTGGTCAAACTAAAATTTAAGCTCTTTTTAGTGCAAAAACAAAAAGTGCTTAAAACAAGTTAAAATGTGCTTAAAACAAGCCAAAAGTCATAAGCTGGGCAACCCAACTTATGGCTTTTTGGCTTTTAAGCTATCTACGTTTGACCAATAATTTTACCTATTATCCCTTGTCTTTTTTCAGAATCATCAAAATGCTCTCATTCCATTGCAACATATCTTTTCTTCTCCTACTTCTCCTCCACTTTTTCATCAAGCTTCTCCTGAATGAGAGCTTTTCCGTTTTATTTCTTGATGTTTTAATAGTTTCATTTCTTTTCATCTTTTTTTTTTTTCTTTTTCTTTCAACTACTTAACCAAGTTATTTCTTTGTAAATACGCTACGAAAACCATGAAAAAAAAGGAACAATTAGGAACAATGAAGAAAGAGAAGAACAAAATCAAATTAATTAGATGAATAGTTACGAGCAATGAAGAAGGAAAAATAGCATATCAGTAAATATGTTACTTCAGTAATTAATTTATATTTATTAAATACAATTTTTTAATTAATTTAAAATTTAAAGTGAATTGAAACATAACTTCATTTGTTTGTGTATTAATTTAGAATCAAATATTTTGTGATAAGCAACTTCTTTTCAATGTTAACAACTTTAAGGATATTTAAGTCATTCTAACAAATAAAAAGCATGCGTCAACATTTCTTTTCCAAATACATCAACAACTTGTTTTCAGTTTCAACACTTCTATCCAAACGCGTAATTGCTTATTTTTAAAACTAGTCGCAGCACTTAAAAAGTGCTTTTAAGCAAAAAATTCGAACGGGCTCTTATACCTAAAAAATTCATGGGTATGAAAAGCTCAAGCCTTTCTCTTTTTCTTTTTCAGAGAGTCGCAATTCCAATCTTCCAAATCCATAAGGTGACTAATATTTAATCTGTGGATTGTTTTCTAGTTCTAGTATTCTCCTAAAGAGCATTTGATTCTTCTATTCCATTGTGTCATTTATCAATAAAGAGTTATCCATCAAACCTTTCAAGTGTGTTAATTTCTGACCACTCTAGCCCCCAAAATTGTTGGAATTTTCCATAGAGCCTCACTATCGATCAGTTATAGAATCACAATTTGGTTAAGAACAAGTGAAGACACATTCTTCTCTTGATCCCAGTTGCAAAGAAAGATAGGAATCAGAAACAGGGCCACAGTTATTGTGAATTTTCTTTTAGTGAACTATGTGCTTACTAATCTGTTCGCCAAACTTATGACTTTTTTTGTGATGAAGAACGAGTAATTCAGTCAACTTATTAGTTCCTTCGGTGCACTTTCTGTATCTCAGGTAGCTGAAGTGTCCCTCTTAGAAGAATCATTTGAAGCCAATGTTCGTGATTACACCAAGTTAATTCATGGCTATGCAAAGCAGAATCGGCTGAGAGAAGCTGAAAGTATGCTCTTAGCCATGAAGACTAGAGGCTTCACATGTGATCAGGTGGTTCTCACGGCTTTAGTTCACATGTATAGCAAGGCTGGTAACCTTAAGATGGCTGAAGATACTTTTGAAGAGATGAGGTTGCTTGGAGTAGCATTAGATAAGAGATCCTATGGGTCAATGATCATGGCCTACGTCAGAGCTGGAATGCTTGGCGAGGGAGAGGCTTTACTGAGGGAAATGGAAGAACAAGAGATCTATGCTGGAAGAGAAGTTTATAAAGCAATTCTGAGAGCCTATTCGATGATTGGTGATAGCAAAGGAGCTCAAAGGGTCTTTGATACTCTTCAGTTAGCAGGAATAATCCCTGATGCGACCGTCTGTGGGCTGCTTATGAATGCCTATGTTGTGGCTGGTCAACTGAGCGAGGCTTGTATTGCGTTTGAAAATTTGAGAAGAGCTGGCATAGAACCTAATGACAAGTGTATCGCACTGCTGTTGTCAGCTTATGAAACCGAAAACAACCTGAGCAAGGCACTTGATGTTTTGATGAATTTGGAGAGGGATGGTGTTGTGCTTGGTAGAGAAGCTTCCGAAATATTGGCTCGTTGGTTCAAGAAACTTGGGGTAGTTGGAGAAGTGGAGCTTGTGTTGAGAGAATTTATGCATCAAACTTAGTGTATTAAGAATACCGATGCTTTCTGCTGTAGTCTGAAGTTTCTCTCCGTTGCATCTGTTTGAGAACTAGTCTTGGTTCCTATCTACGGGTATGTAACTTCTTTCGCTTAAGAAACTTTGTTTGCTAAATCTGTCTTCAGTAACTCCGGCCAATCCCTGCCTCCACATAAGAAAAAAGGGGCTAGTAAAACAAAGAGAACTGGAAACAAGAGCTGGCTTTTTTCATTCTGACTTGGTGAATATACTCGTAAATCTGCATGCTTGCATATGTTCAAGCACAAGATAATCTCGTGGGCGACACATATGTCAAGCTTTTCGAGCCTAGTGTTTGAGTTTAAATTTTTGGCTTTGGTTCAGGTATCTTCACACTATGCTGTAAGTCGATACAACATACTGCCCAGGAAAGTATCACAAGTTACAGCTGCTTGTTTCAACAAAACAAGCAGAGAGTATGTTTTTCATATTTCTGGTAAGAGCTTGAGGGCAACAAGCAGCTTTTCATGTATGTAAGCAACTCTCAATTACTGGAACAACGGTGTACATAAAAGGTGATGGCTCTGTCCCAACTCCCAAGTGTTGGTTGATCATCTTCTTTCAGCTTCAGTTTTTAGTTATGTGAAACCTTTCCTTGAGTTGGTTCATCCTGAGTTGTAACCCTTATTTTTGTTGAACCTAAGCCAGTAACAAAAATCCAAGTGTTTGATTAGAGAAATATTATTAAGAAAAGTACGTGTACTTCAGATCAGGAAACATACAGCGAATGCCAAAATCTGTCATTTTGATTACTTCTTATTGCATACTTAAGGGCAGGACGAGATTTTGATTATGACAACTACACTTTTTCTCCATAAATTGATTGTTGTTTAGTTCGATAAGTACAATTCCCAGCTCTCATTCCACAAATAGTTTTATTATACTATATAGAATTAGACTAATACAACAACAACAACCCAGTATAATCCCACTAGTGGGGTCTGGGGAGGTTAATTTGTACGCAGATCTTACACCTACCCTAGGGTAGGGAGGTTGTTTCTGATAAACCCTCGTCCCTCTCTCCAAGAATTCCCCACCTTGCTCTTGGGGTGACTCGAACTCACAATCTCTTGGTTGAAAGTGGAGGGTGCTCACCACTAGAGCAACTCACTCTTGTGACTGAGTTATAGACTAGTCAAAATGGCAAAAGATACTGTGTAAAACTTAAATTAAAGCAATGTGAGAATATGTATTCACTGTTTAATTTTTATGAGCCTATAAATGGTTTAGGAGATATTTGATGCTAATTTAAATTTATAAAGTATGTGATTTTTTGTTTTAACTCGTATTTGGATATATATTATATAGGTGTGTGTGTGTGTGTAACATGTGTGAAAGAACCATTAAGCAGTTTTTCGGCAAAATTAGTACTGTGTTAATCTAAATTTGATAAATAATTAATGCACTATAAAGAAATAACAACGACAACATGAGTGTTTTCGAATAAATAATCTTATTTGAACCTAAATACATGAGGAACTTGTTCAAAATTAATAAGAGAATTGAGAAACTTGTGATAATTGATTAGACAAAGAAAAGAAAGTGGCAGAAAAAGAAAATTATATGGAAAATGGTGTTTTATTTCTTCTAGGTAAAAAAAAGAAAAGAAAAATTGGGTTGCCATAGTGGAGAAGTAACAAATTATAATCACTCAATTATTCTGAAAAACAAAATTACTCAAAAAGGAAAAAAGGAAGAGGAGAAGGCGAAAAATGCTGTTGTTAAAGATAACATAGTCCTTTGCCAATAACTCTACGGGGTCGTTTGACCGGTGGGATAAGGAATAATTTGGGATTAAATGCAGAATTATTTTATTTCTCATTTGGTTGAATTCGAATAATTTATGCCATAATTATGGTATTATTTTATCTCATTTTGAGGCTGGGATAATAATCCTTGGATTACTTTATCCCGAGATAAAACACTACAATAACAAAGATGCCCTTTTCCAAGGCTCTTCCTCTAAAGTCCTTTAAAAAGTACTAGGTTAAAATTAAAAATAAAAGTTTATCCTAACTTATCTCGAATATACCAAACATATATTTTATATTATACACAATATATTTCATTTCTAGTCCAAGGAGCCAATATCTCTCAATAAAAGTATATCCACTACTAAATAATCGTGTTGCTATTTAATCCTCGTATTATAATCACGTCATGGTAACCCGATGATAACTTGTTCCCCACCAAACAACCCCGGTTGCTCGCCCTTCAAACGAGATAATAAAATTTCAGAAAAAGGTTACAGGGTGTGCGATCTGCCAATATCCTCTTTGAGACGTAAAAGATGCAATTTTCTCCTTAATCTATAACCTCATGACTTAACTTGTTAATGATGATTCAAGCTGAATTTTTTTATCACGCACTGTTATTAATCTAAAATATGATAAGTTTTCTTATTGTTTGTCCATTGAACGGTTTATACATCCTGAAATCCATCGTATAACACCTGGGCAACCCAAATTAGGACATCATCAGATTTTCATCAAATTAAATTAAGAATTTAAAGTAAACTTTGAGGAAAATTTTAGGGTATCAAATATCAATAATCATCTTCCCTTATTCGATTACGTTGGAGAAGAACAAGAGGAGGATTATAAGGTATTTCATCATCTCGTCTTCTAGGTATTCATTACTATCCATCATAATACAATCTTTTAGCAAGTGCATATGCAACTTTTTGATTCATTTAAACCTAGCATTGTCGACTCGAAATATATATAAATTTATGTGAAGGCCCACTAAAGTTTCAGCAAATATTGGATAATAACTTACGATATTATAAAAGAATAATTAATGAGTTCACTTTTAAGAATCTTAAAAGTCGATGACATCAAGTTTATATCTTAGATCTGCCTTTAAGGTTTAATCCATGAAGCAGTGAATCAGGATCAACATCAACGGTATACTAGGGGTGTACATAGGTCGGGGTGGTTCGAGTTTTCAATTATCAAACCAAACCAATTATGTCGGGTTATTAAATTTAAAGACCAAACCAAACCAATAAAAGTCGGATTTTGTAATCTCAGTTTTTCTTGAATTTTTTGGATTTTCGGGTTTTTTCTGGGTTTTTTTTCCATAAAGTTTTCATAGCACAAAACATAGAATTTGCGCTCTAAATATTTCTTTAATCCTAGTAAGACATAACTATATAAGGTGCTTTTCAAGAAAGTAACATAAAATATAAGATACGCCATAACATTGTACTAAAATATTCAACAATAAAAATAATAAAATCGCATAAAAAAATATATTATTAATAAATCATAATGAAAACAAACATAATTTAAAATTACTAAGTTGCTAAAATAAGTACGACTAATAAGTACTACTATTATTTACTTAACTAAACACAGAAAAATAAGTTATGCATTTTATCTAAACCATGAAAAAACTAAAAATAGATATCCAATTGATTGTCTTTTGTTAGCATTAATATTGATTTGATTTTGGTTTAGGATTTATTTGAGTTACCAATATTTATAGACTATCAAACTTATTGGAGCATACCTAATAGGATTGACAAGAAACTCTCTCTTCTCTCTCTAGAAACGGCTAGCTAACGGCTACTTCATAAGCGAGTGCCTTCACGCTCCTTCTTCATGGATCCACCGGACGGTGCCCCGCCGACGCGTCTGGAGGGCCAGTCCAACCTCAACCTCCCAATAAAATAGAACCCTGAACCATCTGATAGAAAAATGTCTTATGCAAACAAAATTTCCTCTTCCAAACAATTCCCAGAACCCCCAAATCAACATGCAAGAGAATCTGTCATTGAAACACATACCACTCACAATGGAATGCCGACGGTCCTTTTCAAGGCGTCGAATTATTACGGCATCATGGAAGATGAGTGTAGGCTCATAATTGTTGGAAGATTCCTCAAACCTAGGCCCCAAATTGACCGAATTAGGTCAAATTTTAAAGAATTAATTTTTATCAAAGGCTCGGTCAAAATTGGGGTTTATGATAACTACAATATATTCTTGAATTTCACCAACGAAGATGATTTCAATTTTGTCTGGTACAAGAGGGTTATTGAAATTGAGGGATAACAAATGTGGCTACAAAGGTGGTCGCCGGACTTCAAGCCTGGAGAAGATCTTCCAGTGGCACTAATATGGGTACTTCTACCAGGACTCCCCTTTCATATGCACACATGACAATACGTTAAACAGGTAGTCAACACTGTTGGGACTCCACTGAAAATGGACCTGGCAACGAGAGAAAAGACCAGACCTAGCATGGCTAAGGTAAGAATTGAAATTGACCTTCTAAAACAACAACCAGATTCGGTCTATGTTGGTCAAGTCTATGATGATGCCCCTCAAAAAAGTTTTGTTCAAAAACTTGAATATGAGGGGTTCTAAAATATTGTAAACATTGTAGAAAGCTTGGGCATAATATGATAATGTAGAGTTTTGGAAAGAAAAAGGGAACTGGAAAAGAAAGAACAGGAAGCAAAACAGGACAGGGGAGGGAATATTGAAACTAAAGAAAATGCGAAAAAAAACAGATAACAAAGAAGCAGAAACAGGGGAAGTCAGCAGAATAAATTTGGAATTGCATTCTCAAAGGAAACAGGGACACGGTATAGAGTAGAACAACAAAAAAGAGAGCAAAAACAAAATCAGCAAGGAAGAACAACCAACTGATGAGAACAGAGTGGAAAGTCAGGAAAGGATGCAAAGCATCAAGGGAAGAACGACCAAAAAAATCAAAGTTAGAAGACATAAGAGAGTTCCAAAAAAGAAGCCCAAGGTGACATTTAAACATGTCAAGATATCTGGTAACTTCAAAAATAAGGGAGTTATAGAGACTACTATGAATGACCAACAAGAAAACAAGTTGCAAATAAATACTCAGATGGACACTAACAAAAGTGAGGATAAGATACAAAATGGAGATGAAGGAAGCACTAATGTGACCAAGAATGAAAGTCAAAATGAGAATGAATAAGCAGTGCAAGAATCAAGCAATATTGAAGCCATAAAATCAGACAAGGCTCCTGACCGGCAGAGGTATATCAATGAATCCACTAGTGTCCCTTCAGACATCAAGAATCTACCAGGAATTTGCCTGGCAGTCGATTTGATCCCTGAAGAACAGGAAGCCCACACAGAAGCAGCCTTAATGAGGAGAGAAACTCAACAACAATTTGAAGTAACTTCCCCCAACAGAGCCACTGTTGTGATTTCAGAAGATCAATTACATACTGTGCATGACAAAGAGGAAGGGGATGGTTTCTCACCTGTCACCAAACACAGAAACCAAAACAAAAAGAAAAAAAAGAAGAAAAAATACAATACCAATTCACCTCCTTAGGGGGGTAGATCAAACTAATCCTCCTCCCATATTTCCATGATTAGTGCAAATTTCTGGAATATTAGAGGAGTGAATACCAAGAAAGCCATGCCTAGGCTTAAAAAGCTTGTCAACATCAACAAAGTAGATTTCATAGCTATTATGGAACCGTTTGCCAGCACGAACAAGATTGATAAATACATGGGGTATCTCAAGTTTCGACACTGCATCTCCAACACCAATGGGCAAATCTGGCTCATGTGGTCAGGTAATTATCAAACAAGCGTGATTAGTGCAGATGACCAACAAAACACCATCAAAATGCAGAATGGGGTGAGTACTACCAATATGTTCATCACAGATGTCTATGCTAAATGCAAATAAAAGAAAATATCTTTGGAGTAGTTTAGAGGATATTCATATGTTTATTGATGGGCCATGGTGCATTGGAGGAGATTTTAATGTTATTCTTGATCCAGATAAGAAACGGGGGAGGGGGGGTCGTCCACACAGAATGTACAAAAGTCTAGATTTTACCTCTTGTATGAACAATTGTGAAGCTAAGGATTTGGGCTATGTTGGACCTAAATTCACTTGGTGTAATAATTGGGAGTCTAGAAGAAGAATTTGGAAGAGACTGGATAGAATTTTTGTAAATGATTTATGGTGCCAACTCCTTCAAAATAACATTGTCAAGCACCTTCCGAGGACTGGATCAGACCATAGACCATTGCTGCTTAGTTGTTATAACAGGAACAATAATGGCATAAAGTACTTCAGATTCCTTGACTTCTGGACCGAGCAGCCTTCCTTCATGAACCTGGTTGAAGAAGTGTGGGCAACTAACATACGTGGGAATGCTTTGTGGAAACTTCAACAGAAACTAAAGATGCTCAGCAAAAGACTTACTCAGTGGTCTAAAGAAGAAGTTGGCAATGTTTTTGATCATGTTCAACACTGGGAGGCCATAATGCATGACCTTGAGGAGTTAGATTTAAAAAACAACATTGATTTCTCTAGAGAAGAACCGAACAAAGGGCAAGCAGAATACATTAGATGGATGACCATGCAAGATGCTATCTTGAAACAGAAAGCTAATATCAAGTGGTTTGAAGAAGGTGACTCCAATACCAAGTACTTTCACAGCCTAATCAGAGAAAGAAGAAGAAAACTACAACTCTACAGAATTAAAGATCATAGAGACAAATGGGTGGAAGGTGATGATAACATAGCAAAAGCTGCTATTCGACACTTCCATAAGAGATTCAACATCAATCACCAATTCAGAGATACTGAAATTCTTGAATGCATCCCTCAAAGAATCACATATGAGGACAATAGAACTCTCACTGCCATTCCTAATATTGATGAAATCAGAGATCCTGTCTTTGATATGGGAGCTACAAGTGCAGCAGGGCCTGATGGTTTCATTGGCACCTTTTTCCATAAATGTTGGGATATTATCAAAAATGATATTACTGATTTTGTTCAAGAGGTTTTCAATGGGAAGAGTTGTCCAAATTATTCTCACATACCTGCCTTGTCCTGCTTCCTAAAGTGGAGTCTCCTAACAATTTTTCTGAGCTTAGACCTATCAGCCTAAGCAATTTCACTGCCAAGATCATCTCCAAAATCCTTTCAAGAAGACTTAACCCTATGCCTCACAAGCTCATCTCAGAGAATCAAAGTGGTTTTGTCAAATGAAAATATATCACTGAAAATATTCTACTTGCGCAAGAGATCACTCAGAATATCAATCATAGGAACTGTGGTGATAATGTTATTATCAAGCTAGATATGGAGAAAGCCTACGACAGAATGTCTTGGAATTTTCTTATGTCAGTTATGAGGAAATATGGTTTCTCCGAGGAATGGATTGACATCATTTGGGGTTTGGTCAACGAAGTCTGGTCTTCTATTATTTTCAATGGTAGTAGAAAAAATTTCTTTACTTCTTCCCACGGTCTGAAGCAAGGGGATCCATTGTCCCCATCCTTGTTCATCATTGGTGCTGAAGTGTTATCCAGGTCTTTGAATAAACTATTCGAATATGACAACTTCACTTCATTCAGCATGAATAATAGAGGACCCAACATCAACCACTTAGCCTATGCAGATGACATTGTCATATTCTGTGGAGGAAACAAGCAGTTTATCAAGCTTATCAAGAATCAAATCAAGAGGTATGAAAAGGCCTCGGGGCAAAAAGTCAACAATGACAAGAGTTATTTCATTACATCTCCCAACACCTCTGCCTCCAGGATCAATAGAATTAGACAAGCTTCTGGTTTCATGGATAAAAAGTTTTCTTTCAATTACTTGGGATGCCCTATCTACCATGGGAGGAAGAACAATGTCCTATTTGAGGGCATGTTAGCTAAAATTGTTAAAAGACTTGATGGATGGCAAGGCAAGATTCTATCATCAGGTGGAAAAATCACTTTGATCAATCATGTTCTACAATCACTTCCCACTTATATTCTGTCAGCTATGAACCCACCCCCCCCAATGGTACTGTTACCCTTATGGAAAAACATTTTGCGAATTTCTTCTAGGGATCTACGAATGGTAAGAATAAATACCACTGGAGCTCTTGGCACAATATGTGCCTTCCCAAAGATGAAGGTGGCATGGTATAAGGAAGATGCAAGATGTGATTGAAACCTTTAGTATCAAAAGATGGTGGAGGTTTAGAACGTAACATTCTTTATGGGCCACCTTTCTCAAAGACAAGTATTGTAAGAGATCTCATCCCGTGAGTAAAGTCCTTAACTCGTCAGATTCTCACAGTTGGAAAAATCTATTGAAGACCAGGAGTAAAGCTGAAATGCACATTTATTGGAAAATTCAAAATGGTTCATCCAGCTTCTGGTGGGATAATTGGACTAGTAAAGGACCTCTAGCTCACCTATATCAAGGTACCAGGAAATCTGAAAAAACTCAAGTAAATGGCTTCTTTCACAATGGGCAATGGGACATCAACAGGTTAAACAAGGTTCTTCCTTCTCATATTACTGATTACATTATTAAAATTGATAAGTAATGATATGGAAGATGACTTCCCTGTTTGGAATTGTGATGACCCAAAAGGTCATCTTATATTTTAAAACTCGAATCTGTGCTTTTTATCCTCCTCGATTTGCGTGCATAGTCCGGACAGGTTTCCGAAAAGCTTTTATGTTGAAAATTGATGAAAATAAGAATTTATGCCTTGAAAGTTGATTTTAGTTGACTTCGGTCAACATTTTTGGTAAGCGAGTCTGGACCCGTACGTTGACGGTCCCGGTAGGTCCATATCGAATTATGAGATCTGGGCGTATGCCCGAAATCGAATTCGGAGGTCCCTAACTTGAGTTATGAATTTTTGATAAAAGTTAAAAGTTTGAAAATTATTTGTTTTTAAGAATTGATTGATATTTGGCATTGTTAGTATCGGGTCCGTATTTTAGTTTCGAAGCCCGGTACAGGTTCATTATGATACTTAAGACATGTCTGTGAAATTTGGTGAGAAACGGAGTTGATTTGACGTGATTCGGACGTCCAGTTGAGAAAATAGAAATTTTGAAGCGTTCTTGAAATTTTCATTTGATTTGGTACTAAATTCATAGTTTTAGGTGTTATTTCGGCGATTTGATTGCGCGAACAAGTTCATATAATATTTTTAGACTTGTATGCATGTTTGGTTTGGAGCCCCGAGGGCTCGGGTGAGTTTAGGATAGGCCACAAGATGGTTTGAACTTAAAAAATTTTGCTGCTATAACTGAACCTGTTGCAGGCCTCTGATCTCGCAATTGCGAGATCAGGCTTCGCAAATACGAAATAAGTAGGCCTTGCAAATGCGAGGTATCTATTGCAATTGCGAAGAAGGCCTGTGCCAGCATGTTCTCGCAATTGCGATGGGGGTCTGGGGAAGGGTATGTTCGCAAATGCGAATTTTTGCCCGCAAATGCGATGGGCCAATTGTCGCAATTGTGATATATTCTTCGCAAATGCGAAGGCAGCAGAAATATGAAGGATCTCGCATTTGCGATGACCCCTTCGCATTTGCGAGCTTCGCAATTGCGAAGCTCAGGTCGCAAATGCGACGTCCGCAGCTGATAACTTTGAACTTAGACGGGATTTTTCATTTCATTCTTCAATTTTTCGAGCCCTAAACCTTAAGAGGCAATTTTTCAAAGACCAAATCTTCCCCAAATCATAGGTAAGTGATTCCTAACTCTTTGCTTTCAATCTTTTACATCTTATAACAAGATTTCAACCTATAATCTAGAATTTTTATGGTGAAAGTAGGATTTTTGGGTAGAACTTAGGAATTTCGAAAATTTGAGGATTTAGACCCCAATTTGAGGCCGGATTCCAAAACTAATTACATATTCGGGCTCGGGGGTGAATGGGTAGATAGATTTTGGTCTGAACCTCGGGTTTTGACCAAGCGGACCCGGGGTCAATTTTTAACTTTTTGGAGGAAAAATTTGTAATTATTCATTAAACTTGATTCCTTTAGCAATGTTTGATATTATTGAGTCATTTTGAATAGATACGAGTGATTTGGAGGTGAATTCCAAAGGAAAAGCTGTGATTGAGAATTAAGTGGCTTTCGGAGCAAGGTAAGTGTTGTGTCTAACCCTGACTTGAGGGAATTAGGAACCTTAGATTACTTGCTAAGTGAAATTCATGTGAGCGGCGTATATGTGAGGTGACGAGTACTTATGCGCCGCCAATTTACATATTTTTCCATGTTTCTCTATTTTTCTTGTATTGTCTCATTCCTATGCCTAATTGCTACATGTTATACTAGTGTTGTTCAATTTATCGTTCTTATTATATTTACGGACTTTCTGGTGATAATTAAGTTTTTATTTCAAGTTGAGATTGATATTATAGAACCAAATGTTGAAGTAAGGTTTGTACTTGTTATTCTAACTCCCTGTTGTTATTTATGCATTGCATTATGGTAAGGGAGAGTGTTAATGCACGAAGGGTGATGTCGTGCCATATTGTGAGTGTTAATGCACGAAGGATAATGCCGTGCCATATTGTGAGTGTTAATGCACGAAGGGTGATATCGTGCCATATTGTGAGTGTTAATGCACGAAGGGTGATGCCGTGCCATATTGTGAGTATTAATGCACGAAGGGTGATGCCGTGCCATGATATGAGAGTTAATGCACGAAGGGTGATGCCGTGTCGTTTCTATTAATTCTATGGTGAGATTGAGAGTAAATGCACGAAGGGTGATGCCGTGTATTTTTGCTTACTGTAATCTCTATTCCTGTCGATTCATGGTATATTGACTGCTCCGATGATCATTCTGTTGTAGTTCTTTATCTTGTATTCCCCTCAGTATGATTCCCCTCCCGACATTTCGTGTTTAGTTCTCCATTTCTATTATTTGCATATACACTGTTAAATTATACAAGTTGATTTGTAGGTGCCTTGCCTTAGCCTCGTCACTACTTCGTATAGGTTAGGCTCGACACTTACCAGTACATGGGGTCGGTTGTACTGATACTGCTGTCACGCCCCAACCTCGGGGAGCGCGACCGGCGCTCAATCGAGTGAACCCGGTCGAACAAGCCTATTAAACCTTTCCTACCCGACTCATTCATAATCCAAAAAGGGATCGCATCACCATTTATAAAACAAGGGGGGAGGGATTAGTTATATAAATATATAAACGTTGCTAGTTCATTTTTTCTTATATACCTTATGCCATAGTTGAGTTCCCAAAATACAACTTGATCCAACGAACACCCCAACATACATACATGACCCACATAAACGTCTACGGAGCCTCTAAGAGTACAAAATAGCAATATGACAATGCCAGCAACAAGGCCCCGGCTATACCTCAAAATATGAAAACTTATACAAAAAAAGGACTACATGACCCCAGAGAGAAATGGGGCTCACCAAGACTGTTGTGAGGAGAGAAAGAGAGCACCACCTATCTGCGATGGAATCACCTACATCCATTCAAAGATGTAGCACCCCCGGCAAAAGAGACGTTAGTACTGTCGAATAGTACTAGTATGTAAGGCAAACACCAATCTTAGTAGAATGAACAGTGAAACAAAGAGAAGGCAGTCATAATAATCAATAAGAGTTTCATAGAAATACAAAGAAAACACCAAGTAAGGGTCACATAGTTTCCAATTCAATCTTTCCATCTTTTTAGATTAATAATCTTTAGTGCCAAAGCCACAACTCACAATGCCACCGTGTTTTTACACGGAGTCCAGTCTCGGCCCGACCGGCTAAGCCATCTCAAGTGAGACATATCCATATCCACAATATAAATCAATAATTCCAACACAAATGCCACCATGTGTACAATATGACGTCCGATCTCGGCCCGATCTGCTAAGCCATCTCACTTGAGACATAGCCTCTTTAAATTGTTTACTAAATTCATATTTTTTCCCATCTTTCATTACATGGCACAAACAACCTCATTTATTAAGTAGTTCTTGGCACTTGGGAATATTTTACAATTCAAGTCTTTTCCCTTTTTATCCGTTCAAATAACATCATCACATAAGGCATTGTACACATAAGGGAAGAAGCTTGGAAATAGCATAATTACGTTCTCAAATAGCATGATGACATGGTAACCATCTAAAACAATTAGGGAACATGAATCTTTCAATCCAACACACTAAGGCAAACAATTCTAGTATGATCAAGTTAGAACTTACACCCATCATTCGAACACCAGGAGTTTGATTCTAGGAAGAAGAGAGTTAGCCATACATACCTCAATTGCGCTTCTTTAGACTCTACAATTATCCAGAACCCTTAGCAACCACAATCTATTTTAAAAATATACAAATTGAACCCAGAATTAGGAAAACGTTCATGGTTCTAGCTCACCTTTTTCCCCACACTCTTCATCACACATGTATGCAAGATAAACCACCCTCATACCCATGAAGTATCACCCTAGTACCCCATTATAGCTATGTTTGAAATTAAGAGCTGGGGTGATGAAGTCTTACCTTTTTGGGTGAAGAATTTTGGTGCTCTACTTAAATATTTCCAAGGCTTTGAGTGATGGTTGAAGATCAATTTGATGAAAAATTAGGCCCTCATTCTAGAACCCTCTCTCTCACTCTAGAAATATCAAAAATGAGCTTCAAAATAGACTAAATAGGTGTTTTAACGGAATGGGGGTCGGGTTTTAAATTAAGAAAAAATGGTGCCCCGACACAGGTCTGCGGTCGCATATGCGACCACATAATGGTTATGCTGTCCGCAAAGTTACCGCAGAAATGGCCCTCAGGGGCCTAAACTTTCGGCTCAGGTATGCGAACAGTATGCGGTCAGCATACTTATTCTGCGGTCGTATAATGCACCGCAGAACTCCCTCCGCAGAAACCTAAGAGGAATTATGCGATCGATATGCGGTCGCAAAATCGACCGCAAAACTGACCTCAAACTGGCCAAACTTACTGCTTTACTCTGCGGCCATTATGCGGCCGCATAATGGGCCGCAGAAACGCTTTCTTCTGCGAAACATTTTTCTCTAAGTCCGTAGGGTACTGTTCAGTCCAAAAAGTCCAAACCGCGGCGAGCTTGCTCGCCGCGAAGAATTTTTACTATGGTAACGCAGGAATCTATCTTGGCACCACGAAAACCTGAATTTTTGGTTAAATTTTTTACGGGTCCTTACAACTGCACTCTGCACTTTCTGTATAGATTTTGATATCGGCTCGAGTTGATCGAGATTTTCTCTATTGGTTCGCTGTCCGGAGACTCAAGGTAGATCTATCGGCATTCACAGACCTTGAAGTCCCCATCTATCTTTACTGTTCTACTGTTTCTTTCATTTAGACAATTGTATTTCTTTCAGACTATTACTTGTCGTAAATTCTAGAATGCTCGTGAATTGTGACTCAAGATCCGAGTGGTAGTAATTAATGCAGTTTTATGATATTCCACACTTATTATATTTCATCTTAGTTAATTATTGTTAATTACTGAATGGAAATAAGGAATTGGTTTAATGATTCTCTAACGTTGGCTTTCCTAGCAAGTGAAATGTTAGGCGCCATCACGGTCCCGTCGGTTAGAAATTTCGTGTCGTGACAGTTGGTTTCAGAGCACTAGGTTTCTTAGGTCTCACGATTCACGAGCAAGCTTAGTAGAGTTTGGAGGATCGGCACAGAGACATCTGTGCTTATCTTCCAGAGGCTATGAAGTTTAGGAATAAGTTTCACTTCTATTCTTCTCTGTCATGCGATTTTGCTTTCTCAATACTGATTGAACTCTTCTACTCTTATTCTCTCGCAGATGGCGAGAACACATACTGCTTCCTCAGCTGAGAAGCAACCAGAGCCTCCAGTGACAGCTCCTACGCGGGGCAGAGGTCGAGGCCGAGGCCGTGCCAGAGGTCGAGGCAGGGGCAGGGGCAGGGGCAGGGGCAGGGGCATGGCTCAACCTAGGGCCCGAGCAGCAGCCCCAACAGTGGAGCCTCAGATAGAGCTTGACGAGAAGGTTCCAGCCCAGACTGTTCCTACTGGACCAACTCAAGTTTCGGAGGAGTTCATTGCCACCCCAGTACTTCAGGACGCTTCGGTCCGTTTGGTGGGCCTTACGGAGAGTGTGGCCCAAACTGGCGCATTTCCTATAGCACCAGCAGTCTCTCAGGCTGGAGGAGAAGCCCAGACTCCCACCACTCCCGCTCCGGAGCAGATAACTCCCCAGTATCAGGCTCCAACAGCTCAGCCAGTCGGATTAGTTCAGTCGGTTATTGCAGCACAGGTCTGAGATGGGCCAGCTATGTCTTTTGAAGCTTTATGGAGATTGGACAGGTTTACCAAGCTCTTTCCTGTTCACTTCAGTGGTGCTCCTTCAGAGGATCCCCAGGAGTATCTTGACAGCTGTCACGAGGTTCTACGAAACATAGGTATAGTGGAGACTAATGAGGTCAATTTTGCTGCATTTCAGATGACTGGTTCCGCCAAGAAATGGTGGAGAGATTACTTGTTGACCAGACCAGCTGGGTCGCCTACTCTTACTTGGGACCAGTTCTCTCAGCTCTTCATAGAGAAGTTTCTGCCTATCACATTGAGAGAGGAGCGTCGCCGTTAGTTTGAGCGTCTCCAGCAGGGCAGTATGACTGTTACTCAGTATGAGACTCGTTTTATGGATTTGGCCCGTCATGCCATTATTCTGCTTCCCACACAGAGAGAGAGAGAGAGAGAGAGAGAGAGAGGGTGAGGAGGTATATTGATGGACTTGCTCAACCTATCAGATTGCAAATGGCTAAGGAGACTGGGAGTGATATTTCTTTTCAGGCGGCTGCTAATATCGCCAGACGGGTCGAAATGGTTCTTACTTAGAGAGGTCAGGGGTCTGACAAGAGACCTTGTTATTCCGGTGAGTTCAGCGGTGCCTCATCTAGAGGCAGGAGTACTTTTGGTAGAGTCTATCCTCCCAAGCCATTTCATTCAGTGCTTTAGGCATCCCACGGTGCCTCAGGTGGTCGTGGCCCTCGGATGCATTATTTCGACCAGCTAGCCTATAGTGCACCACCAGCTCCTATTAGTACACCTCCACTCTAGAGTTATCAGGGTGGTTATTCATGTCGACATGGTCAGTTTTAGGGTCAGCAGTCATAGCAGCCGATGTTATGTTATACTTGTGGTGATCCGAGGTACATTGCTAGATTTTGCCCTCGAGCAACGGGCAACTCACATCATCAGAATTTTCGTGCCATAGTTCCGGCACCAGTTGCTGCACCACCTGCTCAGCCAGCCAGAGGCAAGGGTCAGGCAGCCAGAGGTAGAGGTCAGACTGTTAGAGGTGGAGGTCAGGCCGTTAGAGGTGGAGACCAGCCAGTTAGAGGCCGTCCTAGGGACGTAGTTCAGGGTGGTGAGGCCCAGCCCCGGTGTTATGCTTTCCCAGCCAAGCCTGAGGCTGAGTCATCTGACGTTGTTATCACAGTTACTGTTTCAGTTTGCAGTAGAGATGCTTCAGTTCTATTTGATCCGGGATCTACTTACTATTATGTGTCATCCTATTTTGCTTCCTATTTGGTTGTGCCCCGTGATTCGTTGAGTGCTCATGTGTATGTATCCACACCAGTGGGTGATGCTATTGTTGTAGATCGTGTTTATCATTCGTATGTGGTCATCATTGGGAGTCTTGAGACTCGCGTAGATCTTCTACTTCTTGACATGGTTGATTTTGATGTCATACTGGGTATGGATTAGCTGTCACCTTATCATGCTATATTAGATTGTCACGCCAAGACGGTGACCTTAGCCTTGCAGGGGTTGCCTCGATTAGAGTGGAAATGGAATCTTGGCCATTCTGCCGGCAGGGTTATCTCTTATGTGAAGGCTCGGCATATGGCCGAGAAGGGGTGCCTAGCTTATTTGGCTTATGTCCGCGATTCTAGTGCGGAAGTTCATTCCATAGATTCGGTGCCGGTTGTTCGTGAGTTTCCAGAGGTGTTTCCTGCAGACCTGCCGGGGGTGCCACCCGATAGGGATATTAATTTCTGCATTGATTTGGCTCCGGGCACTCAGCCTATTTCCATTCCGCCATATAGCATGGCCCCGCCAGAGTTGAAAGAATTGAAGGAGAAGTTGCAAGATTTGCTTGATAAGGGCTTCATTAGACCTAGTATCTCGCCCTGGGGTGCACCTGTGTTGTTTGTGAAGAAGAAAGATGGATCGATGAGGATGTGTATAGATTATCGGTAGTTGAACAAAGTCACCATCAAGAATACGTATCCATTGCAGAGGATTGCTGATTTATTTGATCAGCTTCAGGGTGCCAAGGTGTTTTTAAAGATTGATTTGAGATCTGGCTACCATCAGTTGAGGATTAGGGCATCCGATGTTCCTAAGACAACTTTTCGGACTAGGTATGGGCATTATGAGTTTCTAGTGATGTCATTTGGGCTGACAAATGCCCCAACAACATTCATGGATTTGATGAACCGGGTGTTCAAACCCTACTTGGATTCCTTTGTAGTTGTGTTTATTGATGATATCTTGATCTACTCCCACAGTCGAGAGGAGCATGAGCAACACCTTCAGATCGTTCTTCAGACTCTGAAAGACAGCCAGTTATATGCTAAGTTCTCAAAATGCTAGTTTTGGTTGAGTTCAGTTGCTTTCTTGGGTCACGTTGTATCAGCAAAAGGTATTCAGGTGGATCCTAAGAAGATTGAGGCAGTTCAGAACTAGCCTAGACCCACATCAGCTACAGAGATTCGTAGTTTCTTGGGTTTGGCGGGCTATTATCGTCGATTTGTGGAGGGGTTTTCATCCATAGCATCCCCGTTGACTAGATTGACCCAGAAGGGTGCCCCGTTCAGGTGGTCAGACGACTGTGAAGCGAGCTTTCAGAAGCTCAAGACAGCTTTGACTACGACCCCGGTATTGGTGTTACCCACAGGTTCAGGATCTTATATAGTATATTGTGACGCATCTCGTATTGGTCTGGGTGCGGTGTTGATGCAGGGTGGCAAGTTATTGCATATGCTTCGCGACAGGTAAAGGTTCACGAGAAGAATTACCCTATTCATGATCTAGAGCTGACAGCCATTGTTCACGCGCTGAAGATTTGGAGGCACTATCTCTACGACGTGCCATGTAAGGTATTCACTGATCATCGGAGCTTACAGTATTTGTTCAAGCAGAAGGAACTCAATTTAAGGCAGAGGAGGTGGCTGGAGCTATTGAAAAACTATGATATCACCATATTGTATCATCCCGGGAAGGCCGATGTGGTGGCCGATGCTTTGAGTAGAAAGTCAGTCAGTATGGGTAGCCTTGCAAATATTCTAGTTGGTGAGAGACCCTTTGCATTGGATGTTTAGGCCTTAGCCAACCAGTTCGTGAGGTTGGATGTTTTTGAGCCCAGCCGTGTTCTAGCTTGTACAGTTGCTCGGTCTTCTTTGTTTAAGCACATGAGAGATCGGCAGAATGACGATCCTCATTTACTTGTCCTTAGAGACACAGTGCGGCACGGTGGTGCCAAGCAGATTACTGTTGGAGATGACAGAGTTTTAAGGATACAGGGTCGTATTTTTGTGCCTAATGTGGATGGACTTCGTGAATTAATTCTTGAAGAAGCACATAATTCCAGGTATTCTATTCATCCAGGTACCGCCAAAATGTATCAAGATTTGCGGCAACATTATTGGTGGAGGAGAATGAAAAAGGATATAGTTGCCTATGTAGCTCGGTGCCTAAATTGCCAGCAGGTAAAGTGTGAGCATCAGAGACCTGGTGGTTTACTTCAGAGGTTAGATATTCTTGAGTGGAAGTGGGAGCGTATCACTATGGATTTTGTTGTTGGACTCCCACGGACTCAGAGGAAGTTTGATGCAGTTTGGGTCATTGTGGACAGGCTGACTAAGTCAGCGCATTTCATTCCTGTGGCAGTTACCTATTCCTCGGATCGATTGGTAGAGATTTACATTTGTGAGATCGTCTGTCTTCACGGTGTGCCCGTGTCTATCATTTCTGATCGAGGTACGCAGTTTACCTCGCACTTTTGGAGGGCAGTATAGCGTGAGTTAGGTACGCGGGTTGAATTGAGCACAGTATTCCATCCTCAGACGGACGGACAGTCCGAACGTACTATTCAGATCTTGGAGGATATGCTCCGCGCCTATGTTATTGACTTTGGAGGTTCTTGGGATCAGTTTTTGCTGTTAGCGGAGTTTGCCTACAAGAACAGCTACAAGTCGAGCATTCAGATGGCTCTCTATGAGGCATTATATGGTAGACGGTGTAGGTCTCCAGTTGGGTGGTTTGAGCCGGGGGAGACTCGGTTATTGGGTACTAATTTAGTTCAGGAGGCCTTGGACAAGGTCAAGATTATACAGGATCGACTTCGTACATCTCAGTCCAGGCAAAAGAGTTATGCCGACTGTAGAGTTCGTGATGTGGCATTCATGGTCGGAGAGAGGATATTACTTCGGGTATCGCCCATGAAGGGTGTTATGAGATTTGGGAAGAAGGGCAAGTTGAGCCCTAGGTATATCGAGCCATTTGAGATCCTCGAGAGAGTGGGGGAGGTAGCTTATAGACTTGCGTTGCCTCCAGGGTTATCCTTAGTTCATCTGGTATTCCATGTGTCTATGCTCCGAAAATATCATGGTGGCCCGTCCCATGTGTTAGATTTCAGCTCTGTCCAGTTGGACAAGGATTTGACTTACGAGGAGGAGCCGGTGGCAATTCTAGCCCGACAAGTTCGCCAGTTGAGATCAAAGAGTTAACCTTCATTTCGAGTGTACTGGAGAGGTCAGCCTATTGAGGCAGCTACTTGGGATTTCGAGTCCGATATGCAGAGTAGATATCCCCACCTTTTTACCAGCCCAGATACTTTTCTATATCCATTCGAGGACGAACGGTTGTTTTAGAGGTGGAGAATGTGATGACCCAAAAGGTCATCTTATGTTTTAGAACTCGAATCTGCACTTTTAAGCCTTAAAAATCTCATTTTTACCCTCCTCGATTTGCGTGCACAGTCCGGGCAGGTTTTCGGAAAGCTTTTATGTTGAAAATTGATGAAAATAAGAATTTATGCCTTAAAAGTTGACTTTAGATAACTTTCATCAATATTTTTGATAAACAGGCCCAGATTCGTGCGTTGACGGTCCCGGTAGGTCCGTATCGAATTATGGGACCTGGGCGTATGCTCGGAATCGAATTAGGAGGTCCCTAGCTTGAGTTATGAATTTTTGATTCTGGAGCCCGGTACAGGTTCATTATGATATTTAAGATCTGTCTGTGAAATTTGGTGAGAAACGGAGTTGATTTGACGTGATTCGGACGTCCAGTTGAGAAAATAGAAATTTTAATGCGTTCTTGAGAATTTCATTTGATTTGGTACTAAATTCGTAGTTCTAGGTGTTATTTCGGCGATTTGATTGCGCGGGCAGGTTCGTATGATGTTTTTAGACTTGTGTGCATGTTTGGTTTGGAGCCCCGAGGGCTCGAGTGAGTTTCCGATAGGCCACGTGATGGTTTGAACTTAGAAAATTTTGCTGGTATAACTGAACCTGTTGCAGGCCTCTGATCTCGCAATTGCGAGATCAGGCTTCGCAAATGCGAAATAAGAAGGCCTGGCAATTGCAAGGTATCTATCACAATTGCGAAGAAGGCATGGGCCAGCATGTTCTCGCAATTGCGAGATTGTCTTCGCAATTGCGATGGGGGTCTAGGGAAGGGTATGTTCATAAATGTGAATTTCTGCCCGCAAATGCGATGGGACAATTGTCGCAATTGCGATATATTCTTCGCAAATGCGAAGGCAGCGGAAATGTGAAGGATCTCGTATTTGCGATGACCCCTTCGTATTAGCTCAGGTCGCAAATGCGACGTCCGCAGCTGATAACTTTGGACTTAGACGGGATTTTTAATTTCATTCTTCAATTTTTCGAACCCTAAACCTTAAGAGGCGATTTTTCAAAGACCAAATCTTCCCCAAATCATAGGTAAGTGATTCCTAACTCTTTTCTTTCAATCTTTTACATCTTATTACAAGATTTCAACCTAGAATCTAGAATTTTTATGGTGAAATTATGATTTTTGGGTAGAACTTATGAATTTCGGAAATTTGAGGATTTAGATCCCAATTTGAGGTCGAATTCCAAAACTAATTACATATTCGGGCTCGGGGGTGAATGGGTAGATGGATTTTGGTCCGAACCTCGGGTTTTGACCAAGCGGGCCCGGGGTTAATTTTTGACTTTTTGGAGAAAAAATTTGGGAAATCTGTAATTGTTCATTAAACTTGATTCCTTTAGCAATGTTTGATATTATTGAGTCATTTTGAATGATACGAGTGATTTGGAGGTGAATTCCAAAGGAAAAGTTGTGATTGAGAATTAAGTGGCCTTCGGAGCAAGGTAAGTGTTGTGTCTAACCCTGACTTGAGGAAATTAGGAACCTTAGATTACTTGCTAAGTGAAATTCATGTGAGCGGCGTATATGTGAGGTGACGAGTACTTATGCGCCGCCAATTTACCCGTTTTTCCATGTTTCTCTATTTTTCTTGTATTGTCTCATTCCTATGCCTAATTGCTACATGTTATACTAGTGTTGTTCAGTTTATCGTTCTTATTATGTTTACGGAATTTCTGGTGATAATTGAGTTTTTATTTTAAGTTGAGATTGATATTATAGAACCAAATGTTGAAGTAAGGTTTGTACTTGTTATTCTATCTCCCTGTTGTTATTTATGCATTACATTATGGTAAGGGAGAGTGTTAATGCACGAAGGGTGACGCCATGCCATATTGTGAGTGTTAATGCACGAAAGGTAATGCCGTGCCATATTGTGAGTGTTAATGCACGAAGGGTGATGCCGTGCCATATTGTGAGTATTAATGCACGAACGGTGATGTCGTGCCATGATATTAGAGTTAATGCACGAAGGGTGATGCCGTGCCATTTCTATTAATTTTATGGTGAGATTGAGAGTAAAAGCATGAAGGCTGATGCCGTGCATTTTTCCTTACTGTATTCTCTATTCCTGTCGATTCATGGTATATTGATTGCTCCGGTGATCATTTTGTTGTAGTTCTTTATCTTGTATTCCCCTGAGTATGATTCCCCTCCCGACATTTCCTGTTTAGTTCTCCATTTCTGTTATTTGCATATACACTCTTAAATTGTACATGTTGATTTGTAGGTGCCTTGCCTTAGCCTCGTCACTACTTCGTCGAGGTTAGGCTCGACACTTACCAGTACATGGGGTCGGTTCTACTGATACTGCACTCTGCAGTTTCTGCGCAGATTTTGATACCGGCTTGGGTTGATCGAGATTTTTGCTATTAATTCACTGTCCGGAGACTCAAGGTAGATCTGTCGGCGTTCACAGACCTTGAAGTCCCCGTCTATCTTTTCTATTCTACTATTTTTTTCGTTGAGACAGTTGTATTTCTTTCAGACTATTACTTGTCGTAAATTCTAAAATACTCGTGAATTATGAATCCAGATCGTGTTGGTAGTAATTAATACAGTTTTATGATATTCCGCACATATTATATTTTATCTTAATTAATTATTGTTAATTAATAAATAGAAATAAGGAATTGGTTTAATGATTCTCAAACTTTGGCTTGCCTAGCAAGTGAAATGTTAGGCGCCATCACGGTCCCATCGGTGGGAAATTTTGGGTTATGACAGGAATTCTTCTGATGATGGTCTGTTTTCAAACAAGTCGGCTTGGCACCTAATTAGATCAAACTAGCAAAAAAGTGATTTTTTAAAGTAAGTTTGGCATCATTCTACCTCTTTTAAAATGTCCTTCCTAACTTGGAGACTTCTTAAAAGAAAACTCCCGTTTGATGACATGATTGGTTGGTTTGGTACTAACATCGCTTCTAGATGCTCTTGCTGTAGTGTCCCACAGATTGAGACTGTGCAACATGTGTTCGTGGAAAGTGAGGCAGCTATGTTTATTTGGAAGGCAATGGGCAACCCGCTGGGAATTGGGCATCAACAGACCCTGTTTCTGTCATCTTCAAAAACTGGTGGGAAGGAAAAGCAAAGAACAGAGTTCATAGCTTGATTCTCCAAGTAGCACCAACAGTCATATAATGGGAGAGTTGGAAACAGAGAAGCTCTTGTAGATATGGCACGCAGAAGAAATTTCATCTTAACTTCATGAAACATCAAGTTATATGGACTATCAAATCCATAATCTCCAAATTAATGCCAAATGGAGGCGTCTATCAACACTGGCCTAACTTATGCAGCAGGATAGAGAAGTTGAGACCTGTTTAAACTTGGAAACAAGTTCAATGGCATCCTCCTCTATATGACACTATCAAAGTTAACACTGATGGTAGTTATATAAAGGAAAGCGGGAAAGCTGGCATAGCAGGGATAATCAGATATGGGAATGGTAACTGTATCATGGCCTTTGCTATGCCTGTTAACTGTGATAGCAATAACATGGCCAAAGCCTTAGCTGCGGAGTTTGGAGAGAAATGGTGCAACCAATTAGGTTTTACTAATTTTGCTCTCGAACTAGACTCAACTGTCATGGTTAACATGATCAACCAAAGAGGAACAAAGAACATGAAACTAAAGATGGTGGTGGATAGGATTATAAAAGTTGTCCAATATGCAAATGCGACTGTTCAACACTGCTATAGAGAGGGCAACCAAGTAGCCGATGCCTTAGCTAAACTAGCCTCCACCTCCAGTACAAGGTTGATCTGCCACTCTTTCGGCCAGTTACCAAAGGAAGCTAAAAGCACCTTCATTCTGGATAAAAGGCAAATGCCTAGTATCAAAATAAAATATGATAAGTGCAACTTTTTTGTTAGTTGATTATGTATATATATACACTGGCAATAGAGAAGACTTTGTATACCTCCTACTGTTTTTTGGGTGATAAAAATTACCATGTTGTATTACGTTATTGAGGTAAGGCCAAACCCCCCTCACTGCAATTTTTTTGAAATACAACACGCTCAGACCTCTGTCTGGCGTATTTCAAAAAAAAAAAATTTATTGGAGCATTCAAAACTTATAAGTCCAAGTTTGAAATAATACGTTAAATGATAAAATTATAAAAAAAAATTTAAAAATATTTATCAACTACACTACAATAAGCATTTTTATTTATTAAATATAGTTAAAACTTATATACATGTAATGTCAGGTTGGTTTGGTTTCGGTTTAACTTTTTAAAGTTAAAACCAAACCAATTATAGTTGGTTTTTTTTTCTAACACCAAACCAAATCATAGTCGGGGTTTTTTCTCAGTTTGACTCGGATTATCGGGTTGGTGCGATTTATCGGTTTTCTTTGTACACCTCTACCACATACTATCGAAAGAAAATCGAAGATCCAATAGTACTCAATGGAGTAAAAGTGATTAAATTGTTGAAGATATTGAGGAATTCTCAATTCAATAATAAATAATTAATGAAAGAAAACTTTTAAACCATCACTTATCATATTGTTACGTATCCTAATCAAGATTTCTTATACTAGGCAAAAGAACCGCTAATCTAGACAAGAATCAAGATTCTTTGCAAATAAAAAGTTATGCTGACGTGTCCTACTTTCACTAAAAAATTTAGAGCAAATCCATAAAAACATAACCATGCTATCCAAAAAACTAAATATTGTTACCCTGATTTAATTGCTACGGTTATCAATTATGTAGTAGCTATACCACACACGGAGTAATTTAAAAGTAAGCATTATCTAAGACTAACTAATGTTGAATGTAATTAGTATTCCAAAAAAGTACAGCAAACAAAAAGGGAAGGATTATCAAGAAATTACAAATAGGGTAAAATTAAAGGATATTGAGTAGATGACTTTGCCTATTTTTGATTAATTAAAATTAAAACCCTCATTTCTTTTTAACATAGGTCAGTTTTCAAAGTCTCTGGTTACTTGGTCTGTGGTGGCAAAGCTGAGGATTCCGTGCATTGCATTACTGTTGGAGATCCATGTCTATGCAGAAGTTCACGTGCCAACTCTTGAAGATCGCCGCTGCCACCTCCGGTAGTCGACGGTGACATCTCTACCGGAGCTCTAGCGCCGCCGCCAAATTGGCGTGGGTCCATAGGCGGCGGCCGTGGCTGCTGCATTGCCCAAGAGGGTTGAACCATTGGGTCAAAAAGTGAGGATAAATCATATGCTGCTGGCAATATTGAAGTTCCTGCTGTTGGCAAGTCTGCTATGGAGAGTGCTGGCTGTGGCGGTAGCAGTGTCTGTGGTTGTTGTGACGGCGGCTGCGGCGGCGGTGTTGGAAGCTCTAGGGTTGCAAGGTGGGCTTGTAAGTATGAGAGTTCTGCTTGTAAATTCACTACCTGAGTTGATAAAAAATTATACGCTGTCAGTCCACAGAAATTAAACGTTTTCTTTACTAACATACTATACCTGAAAAATGAACAATATAATTTCGTGGATCACTAGTGGCAGAATTAATTATGCTTTGATTTTTTTATTATTTAAAAACCACCTAATTATTTGGAAGAGAAAAAACTAAACTTACATGATGCATGAGTGACTCTCACAAAGAGTCGAGATTTTGATTACATGAAAAAATTTGCTTTATCCAAATTTAAAGAAAAAGGTATATATTGCATGCTATATAGTCTAAATAACCATTTTGTAATCATGGGGTGCCTTTCTGTTACCAGGAAAGAAGGAAAAGCAATTTTAGGTAAATGCATTCTGAGTGATCTATTTGGCTAAGTTTCTATAGAAGAATTTGGTACGGGTGATAAAAGGGATAATTAATCTCGGGATTAAATTTTAGATGAGTTTATTCTATGTTTGGTTGAGATAAAATCGTAGTATAACTAATTAATCTCGGAATTAGTTATCCCGTGATTGAAGTGTTATTTTTATCCCTATAAGAGGGTGGGATAACAATCCGGGATAACTTGTTTCCCAACCAAATGACCCCTAGTGAAAGAGGAAGGAGAGGTTTCGTGATTCAAATTTTCTAGGGTGATTTACAAAAATAGCCAGATTTACAAGTGATAATTGAAAAATAGCCATAGTTTCAAAAGTAATCGAAATTTAGCCATTTTTTATTTAAAGATAAATCTGAACGAAAACATTATTCAAAATCCGAAAAATATTCCAGCATAATATACTGGAGTTCGAATTTTTTACATGTGAACTTCCAGCATAATATACTGGAGTTCCAGCATAGTATACTGGAGTTCCAGCATAATATGCTGGAAGTTCATACATATGTGCTCCAATCTCCAATAAATTATGCTGGAACTTTTCGTATGCTGGAGTTCCAGCATAATATGCTGGAAGTTCATACACGGGTACACCAATCTCCAGTATATTATGCTGGAACTTTCCGTGTTGCAGCAAAATAGTGACTATTTTTCATTGACTTTGCACACGCTGACTATTTTTCAACTACCAGTCCGAAAACTAGATCGCCCGTGCTATTTTCATAATTTTTTAGTTTAAAAGTTTTATAGCTTTTCAAAATTGCGTGAAGTTATCAAAGTGTTCATATTACAAGAAATTTAGTCGCTTTTGTCCAAAACATATATTTATCTTAAAAAATTCATCAAATATTTACAATTTATTAATTTAGAACTCATAAATTTCAAATCTTAAGTCAAGAGTTCAAAAAAAAAAAAGTAAATATAAAATATAAAGCTCAAGTATAAGGCACACAAAGTGAGGTGGGGGATAAACTTTTCTTATAAGAATGACAAAATCATCCAAGGGCTGGTGTTCTATAGGTCCCGTATATACTTCACATTTTCCATACTTATGCATTTTTCAAATACACATTTAAGTAATGGTAAACTTTGGGATCTGTGCATTACTGACAAATTCAAGGGAATAGAAGTTGATTTAGGTTCTTTTGGGAAGCATAAAAGTCATCTAACAAATTCCCTCTTCTCAATACTCCAAATGATAAATAAAAAGGGAGGAATGAAAAAATGCAAGAAGCAAATAACCTTCAAAGTCAACCAGCAGACACGGAGAATAATCTAATTAAATCTCTAATACAAGTGAATTATTGAAGTGGAACTTTAATTAAAAATATCTTAAATCCATTTAAAGGATCAAAATTATCATCAATTTCTAAGATATTTGATATCAAGAAAAATATAGTGTATGCCTTATGTTTTCAGAAGAAATCGGCCGGTTTACTTTTACAAATGTTAAATTTTAGATTATCGAAAAATTTAAGGGAAAATTCAGTGGTGACCTCCATACAGATTTGCCTTAATGTGAAAGCAACTGAATGCAGCGAACACAAACATATTACACTGTTAATTAACGTTAAAAAAGTTTTAAAAGGACAGTTTATCAAAATAAGCAGACATAATTCACTATACTAATTGAAGAACCAAAATTAAGTCAAGTTGTTAACCGGATGTAAGGAGAGAGAAAAAGATAGGGCTAAAGAAAGCTTTTAAAATTTTTATTATTATCCTAGTTGAGGAGTATCGGTTTCAACATGCTTCTTAGAGAAGCAACAAAAGAGTGGTCATTGTCCCTTGTGCTAAAAATAACCAAAATATATTATATTTTCATTTTGCTCCAAAGAAAAAACAGACTGATTTTTTTGTTTTAGTTAAAGAGAAGAATATTTCTATGAATTTTGAATAAGGAGAAGAAGGGGAAGAAATGGAGATTTTAGGCCTATGCCGACCATTTCCTTAATAACAGCAAAATTCAAAGAGATATGCAAGAGAAAAAGTAGAGGTACTGTTGCCCATATCATCATAAGTTAATCAATCAAACAACTTATTGATTTCAGCAAAGTATAAAACTGTTCCCCAAATGCAACACATCATGGTCCATTTCCCCTTTGTACAAGAAAATCTTGTTCAAGATCTAAGTACATTATTTTCACTCACTTATATATAGGTGTTTAATTAAGTTTATTGAACACAAAAAATGTTAGACAATTTACATATGCCAACTCAAAATCTTAAAACATACTCATCGCAACCTTAAGAAGTCTTTACTTTTGACAGCCAATGCCAGATCCAAGACCATGTTCCTCAATTAGCAAGAAGGCTTTATTTCCTACATACATTTCTTCTTTGCTTTCTTCACACAAAACATTAATTAATGCGTGAAAGCTGTCTCTTTTCACTCGTCCTAAAATTTTGAGTCTTTTGAAAAAAAATTAATGAATATGGTATTCTTTTTTAAGATCATCATAATCTTAAATAAATTCCTTTGAACTTTGGGAAAATCTGAACAGGACCTGGGACTTAAGAGTGTTTAATTCAGAGTTGATCATATTCGTAACGCATGGAGAAAATGGTTTAAAAAATAATGGAGATTCTTGAATACGCATATGGGGTTGTGCTTTGTATTTATTCTACATATGAAAACATAACGTGGAAGTAGAGTGAAGGCATTGATAATCAGTTGTTGGAGAAGTTCTAAAAGAAGAAGCAAAACGATTTGTAACGGAAGAAGAGAGGAGTGCCTTTATTTTACCAACTTTGTTGATAAGACAGACTTTGAATAATTAAAAAAAGCAACCCCCACGAGTTAAAACTATTCTTGAGGAGGACAAATGAGTCTTTTTCAAGAACCAAATTAAAGTTCAGATAATGAGTGTTAACCAATCTATAGTCATGGCAAGAAACACTGTTGAGTCTTCACTTTGATATATGAATTTAACTTATATACGCTGATAATACGTACAGTTTAATATATAAGTTTACCTGTTGTTGAAGAGCGAAGATGTGAGCAACACAGCCATAGACAGGATCTCGGAGTCGAGCTTGAGCTTCATAACAAATGGTGACAACAGCATCAAGACGTTTGTGGACAGGAATGTGAAGGAGAAGCTTTGAAACATTGCTAGCTCCAAATACTTTGTGGACAGCTGCAAAATGGGCTGCACCTTGTTCTGAATCAAAATAAGGTGCAAATATGCAACCAGCTACACACTTCCTTCTCAAGAATTTACAAGCACCACATGGCCCTCCTCCACCACCACCCCCGGTGCTACTACTGCCACTGGTTCCACCACCAACTCCTCCTCCGCCTGTGGCGGTGATCCCGCCTCCAGTGCAACTACTAGGATTATTTGAGCTCATGTTTTTGGAGAATTCACCTCTTTTGGAACTTGATATAACATAATTTGAAGGGGTTCTAGAGAAGAAGAAGAAGAAGAAGAAGAATAATAGAGGGAGTACTTACTAGGGTTTGGTTGGTGGTATTTGTTGGTATTAATTTTTTTTATTTTTTTTATTTTGAGTTTTGTTGAAGTGTGTATATTAGTGGAGAGGGGGGGTGTTTTAAACACTAAATGAAGCCTTTAAAGCCACGCGATGAAGCAAACTCCATTTAGCTGCTTGCGTGAAGCAAACATGCGATAAGCCAACTGCCTTTTTATTTATCTTCCTTCCTCTCGTGAGTTTTGGCCTTTGCTAGCTAGCATTAGCAACACCCCCTCATGTTTTTCTTTTTCTTTTCTTTCTTCTAGCAATAATAACCTATTTTTCTTTTGGCTCTCTTTTTATACCACTTTTGATGTAATACAAGAAGAATACATCCAATCTTGCTTTATACTAGAAAAAAACCATTGCTATATAACACAAACTTACAAACTAAGAGAATAGTTTTTGGAGAGAGAGAGAGATGTTGAAACGTGTCAATGGGAGTGTCTATATTAGCCTTTCTCTGCGTGTTTCAAGCTGCGTAGAGGGCAAAAGACGCCAACTATATCTCTCCTTTTCGACGTTGAAAAGGAATTCATTCTACCTCATCTTTTCATTCTTTTATAAATTTTCATTAAAAAAAATCCAAATAGAAACGGCTTTATACGCTTTTTCTATACAAAAGAGTTTGTTGGAATGACATAATTACCTAAAAAGCTACTTAACTGGTTTATTATTACTCTACTAGTATAAGATTTATATATTTAGGCGTATTGTTTTCTTTCGTTTCTTTCCTAGAGTGTTAGTATAAGAATTAAGGAGTGTGAAAATTTTTAAGCCTATACATGCTGATATGTACTAGTACACTAATATTATAAATTTATGGTGATTATTGTATATTAATGTTTACATCAAACATGTCAAGTTGTCGCGAAATTGAAAAGGAAAAGATGGGAAATCAAGAAGGTAAGGAAGAAAGTAACAATTTTGTATTAAAAATAACATTTGTAGCAAAATCATTATCATAGATTCTTGTCCATTGTCTAACCATATCTAGATTTGCTAAGTTGGTATTGCAGCACTTGAAATAACTACATCAAAATGAAAAGATGGGGTGATATTGACAGCCATCCTTTTTTGTTTTAATTTTAGATTTTCTCATTCAAGCTACTAAATAATTTGCTATTTATTTATCTTAGTCCACTTAAAGTGAATTCCTATAGATTGTATTTTTCCCCTTGTAGAAAAATTGTGAAGACTTGAATACGTATGAAGATTAACCATAAAAATATTTTGTCCAGGAGGAACTTTATTGTTTTATTTAGCCGAATAATCAATCATATCGTGTCAACAAATTAACCAAAATGTATGTTTTCAAAAAAGAGTATATTCATAGATTTACCACCTTGGCTTCACTATCTATTCTTTCTCTAATGTGATCCATTTTTTCTTCCATTTTGTTGCAGTTTTTCATTCAAATGCTCAAGATTAATTTCACATTATAAGATGCATGAAAAGATATGGTTAGGTTGTGCTCTTGACGTGCATGATTCTAAATATATGATTGATCTAATGATGAAGAATGTTTATCGATACGCATATGACTAGTTTTACTTTTAAAAATTTAGCCGGTTACTTCATTAATTTTATAAAAAGTCAAATCATTCATAGCATAAAAGTATTAAACTTTTAAGTGTTTGATTGTGAAAAGAATCATTATACTAGGTATAAAGTCACCAAATGCCAATTACATATAACTCCCTAATAAAGCTTGTATTGATACTATATCAGGTAAAAGGGTAAGTGGCTCGCTATAACGATAAAAATAATTTATAGTGTAATTCTTTTACCGTACCGGTCGATATTAGTTAAATCCCAACTTTTATTATTCACGCCAACTTTAAAATGTGTTACAGAATTTCTTGTAAAGTTTATATGCATGGCATATAATACAAATTGTTTCATTTTCGCTCAATTAATTTTCACTTCATTAATAGGTTGACTTGGCTTACAATGGAATGCATATTCTTTGGTTTAAATCGTAATTTGGACAAAGTGGTAGTTACTTTACAGCATAACACTTTTGTTTACTCTTAAATCATAGACGTACGTCACTTAAAAAAAGTAAAGTTACTAAGACTGTTAATTATTGTGCTACTAATCTTTTGTCCTTGTATAACAGTTTGTAAGACGCCAATTAAGAAACGATGAGTATATATATAGACGTGGTATATCATCCTATATATATATATATATATATATATATATATATATATGTATCACCCAAATACTTGCATAGCTTAGTACTCTCATCCCTTTGAAGAAAAACAAGAACTAATCTAATATCAATTTAGAAAAAACTACTATGTAATGTCATTGCTTTTCTATGTTCATAAATTTATTCATCGTGCTTTTGATTTCTTTGTCATGCATGGGACTTAGAAGCTAGCTAGTTGCCTTGGGAATTCTATCAAACATTATGAAAAATGAATTCAATATAGCTTTTCTAATATAGTTCCAATTTGATAATTACGCTTCTACATCTTTTTTGTTAGCTTTAATTTTGACAAATAGTTTTTGAAGCTTTCACAACATTAATTACACCAAGTATATATTAGCTGGCCGGCCTCGAAGCACCAGGAAAGTTTTGGTTTAGATTTCTCACCTAATTGATTTAATCACTTTTTCAATATTTGGCTATGTTTTTAAAAAGTATTTTTGTGTCTTTTTTTTCAAGAGTAAAATTAAAAATAACTTCTACCCCTATTTTTTTGGGGAAAAGCTACTTCTTTCAGCTTTGGAAAAACAACTTATGCTTCTATTTAAAGGTATTTATTTTCTCCTAAAAGCTTTGCCAAGCACCCCAACTCTCTAAACATTCTATAAGTTGCAGTAGGCATAATCAATAATGAGAGACGAATCCAGAATTCAAAGTTTTATGGGTTCAACTTTAAGATTTTTAGTATTGAATCCATTATATTTTTAAAGCTATGAGTTCAAATCTATTATTTGTTCTAATTTTAATGAATTTTTACACATAAAAAAAGTTATGAATTCAATTGAATTCGTCTATTTTATTACCTTGCATCCGCCCCTGTCAATAGTTCTATGAACACAGAAGAAGGGTCCGGCAACAAAAGCATCATTTCATATGGAACTTTCTGAGTATTTGTATATAATTTACCTAATCAGTCACCTTTACATACATTTTGACCCAAGAAAATGATCACAAATTCAATAAGATCAATTCTTTAAATATTGTAAATGGTTGTTGAGTGTGAGTGTTTACATATAATACTTTCATTTTACTTACAAAAGTGGAAATTCCATCTGGTTGAGATGAGGATTGAAGAAGAAATTAAAACTGGAAAGGAATTATGTGTAATTAGATCCAAAAGTTGGACGTAATTGTCACTTAACAAAATTTGGAAGAGAGTCCAAAGTTAACTCTAACTCCAACTTCTTCTTTTTTATATAAAAGAGGAAAGTCAAAGGGGACAGTTCGGCGTTCAAAGCACTAAGCAGCCTGTGAGGCGTTTCATTTGTGGTTCCAATAGGAAGATGCCACGTCGGATTTCGTGATGCCAAACGTAACGGCCACAGTATGAATGATCTCACCACATCTACAATAAGTTGCATAACAGTAATAAAATGAGTTGAGTAATTAAAAATGTTAAAAAAGAATGAATTTCAATCTATTACCTCATCGACCCCTTTGGCGGTAAAATTTTTTTTACAGTTTAAATTGATAATAGTCCTAATAGTTAAAGAAAATCTAAGTCGTACAAATTGAGAATCATTAACAGTTAGTAACGGCGCTAAAGACCGCGCCGTCCGATTCTTGTCTCAAGCGTGTGGTGTGTGAAGGAAGCAAAGGACAGGAAGGCTTTTCTTGGACCCACAGCTGACACGCCACGTGTCACCGTGAAATCCCTTAAATGACCGCTTGCTTACGTTAGAACAGTCGGTTCACCAAACACAAGAAGCTCAAGGCATAGTACTGACTACTGACTCATCTCATTCAGTGAGGTCACCTTTTTATTACTATTGTGTTTTTTCTTTTCCTCTTCTAATCGACACCATGACACGTCTAGCTACTCTAATTTGCAAGTTTCAACGGTTAAGCAAAAATCTTAACCGACCGTTTGGTTCGAAGACAAATTATGCGAGGATTAATTTTTCGACCAAAAGTATAATTTTTAGTTAAAACAGTTAAATTTATATAATAATGAGTTTAACTTAGTTAATAATAGTATTTTTAGATTTTTCGAAAACTAGCCGTTACAGCTTCGTCAATGGTGCTCGACCTCGACATTGTTGACATCTCGACCACGAATCTTGCTGTTTCCTGGCCGACCTCGACTGATGATGACTCGAAGACTCTTCCTTTGATGTTATCTTATCTTAAATATTCTAGGGCAGATTTTAACCCATATAGTTAGTCCCTCCGTTTATTGAGGGCGGCCTCAGGCGGGCTTGATGAACGGATTCTGTTTAGTGTGGTTGAAACGATTGGACGAGTTGACCGAGTCGTGACGATTGGGGCGAGTAGGCAGCGTGACCCTTTGTGAACCGCAAACTCTTGAGTTATGAGTTCCATGAATCAGGGTGACGTCATGCGTCATTAAGACGCGTTTTCCCGTTGTGTTACTTCGTTTTGCGTGCGTCTTTTGATTGAATATGCCGTTTCGATTACAGTGCCAGGTAATGATGAATTAATTCATTAGTTCTGACGCTTGAATTTCTATAAATAGGGGTGTATGGGTATAGCTTTAACCTTTACGAAATCCTTGCATAAAAAATTATGTACCTTCTTCCTCCTCCTCTATTGTTGTGCATTTTTTCTTCCTGTTCCAACGATCTCTATCTTTTTCGGCTCTCCGTTGGTTGATACCTTCCTTCCTCTTGTTGAAAATATGTCTAACGTACCTTCAGGGCCCAGCGGGGGAAGTGACCCGGTCCCACTGGCAATTCTCTTTCCTCCTCATGCAGAGAGCGTTGCTACTGCTATAGAGGATGGAAGCTTCCCGACTGTGGAAGAGATAGTTCCTCGCAACCCCGACGTTAGGTCTGATTTCTCAAAGTAGCCTAAAGCCGAGCCTAGAACCTTTAAATTGATGATGACGGAGGCCGATTTGTCAAAGCTTAAAGCCAAGTACGGCCTTCCCGACCACGTCGAATTGATTCCCGCCGGATGAGATGCGGTGCAGCATCACCGTCATGGGTATTGCACATTCTACGCCTACCCCATTCACGTCGTCTACATTTTTCCTCTCCTCCATCTGGCGCAGGAATTCTGTCGCTTCTACGGCATTTGCCCGGCTCAACTCACTCCTTATGTTTACAAGCTCATATGGATGTTCACCAAGTTCGCTGAATCGGCCGGGGTCGAGATCACACTTCGACATTTGATGCATTTGTTCGCCCTCAGCTTTTACAGAGGGACAATGCTGAATCTCCGCCACCGAGGGGGCAAATACCTGGTGTTGAAGATGGACGATAAGGCTAACTGCCAGTTCTGGATCAACATCTTCTTCATTAGAATTGAAGATGTAGTAGTCAACGTTGACAACTTCCCTAAAGCCTGGAATTGCACTCATAAGTGGCTCGCTCCCTTGCACGTAGGTATGGTTTACTTTGCTTAGTTGTGGATTCTGACCCCTTGTCCTTTTTTTGTGCATCCAAGACCTCGCATCCCTCTTTGGTCGAGGACATTTCTGGTTGGGTCGGCCAACTCCTCCCTCACATCACGGGAATTCACGAGTGGCCGGGCTTCTTCAAGAGGTTTGGACCGGCTCCCCTTTTAACCGGTAAGTTACTTTTGTCTTTATTTTGTTGGTTATTTCTTTATGTGGTTGTTTTCGCTAACTTTCTTATCTTTTTGTGCTTCCCTTGATTTTAGCTAGGGGGTCTTCGAGGAGGTCGAGAGCCCCCACGCCTGCATTTATTAAGAGGAAAATTTCGGCCTCTTCGGCTCTTGCCTCTTCTCCGACCGCGACTGATTTGGGTCATTCCTCAGTCCCACTTACTTCTACTTCCGCATCAACTCCTTCTTTATTTTTGGAGACTTCTGCAGTTGAAGCCTCAGTTTCTCCCTTGTATGGTCTTATAGACGAAGAGGAGCAATCGCGCTAGGTACCGGGGACCTAATGCCCCGTAAAAGGAGATTAGTGGACATGGACGTTGGGGCTTCCTGGGTTGTTGATTCGGTGATGGATGACTTCATGGTTCATGAGATGGAGACTATCGTCATAGACGGTGATGTCAGACCGACGTCTGAGTTTTCGAGGTTGGCGGAGGCCGCCGAGTGTGTATCTCTTCCTTCTGCGATAATCGAAACCAAAGGGCCGGCAGCTAGGACTAATACTTCGCGGCATGAGGGGCCGTCGACCTCACAACTGACTGATGATGCTTCTTCGCGAGTCGATGGGATAGGCAAAGGCGTTGCTGAAGACTGCTATGAGACGGGTTCAGGCATCGATGTTGCAGAGCTGAGGATGATGGTTGAAGGATTTACCCAGCTCGAGGTGAGGCTGGAAGGATCTACGCGGACCATTGTGATCCCTATGGATCGTGATCTAATCAAAAATACAGAGAACGTGGTCCCTTCCCTTGGCCCCCTTACCTCCGACGTGGAGGGTGAAACCCTGAAAGAGCTGGACGATGTTACTTTATCGAGGAGCATAGCCGACCTTGCTCTCAGGGTAAGTATTTCAGGACTTAATTTTTCTGTCTGTTAGTTCGAGTGAGGTCGAACATAACCTAAATTTGAATTCGGGCGAGAGTTGGTAGGTGTTAGTTCGAGCGAAGTCGAACATAACCTAAATTGATTATGGCCGAGGGACGATAGGTGTTAGTTCGAACAATGTCGAACATTACCTGAATTCAATTTCGGTCGAGGGTCGGTAGGTGTGAGTTCGAACAAGATCGAACATAACCTAAATTTAGAAAGATGTGCTGATAAGTGCAAAGATTGTCTAAACCATAAACTTTAAGCATTATTGCTTTGGTCATATACTTGGATAAATACCAATAAACTTCAAGCATTGTTGCTTTGGTCATATACTAGGAGAAATTTATAAATTTCCGGCCGTTGGCTAGCATTCCAGTCCCAGTCTATCTAGTCTCTTCATTGGTTGACCAGGAGAGTGCTTGAGAGGTCGAGCAATAAACAAGTCGTCCCGGTCCCGTCTTTGCGTACTTCGACTTGATGTGTTCCCTTCGTCGCCTCGTTAAAAACCTCCTTGAGAAAACCCAATTGGGACAAAACTCAAGTGAGGAAAAAAGAGTATGTCTCGGGGGACGCTTTATCTCTTAAAAGTTGAAGTACATGAGATAGGTAATATTCCAGTTGTTTGGTTGTAGCTTTCCTTCCATTGTTTCTAGTTGGAATGAACCTTTGTTTGGAGCCGTCCCAATTTGTTCCTAGTTTACCTTCCCATTGGTCTTTGCTCGCTTGTGTTTTAGCTTTAAGTACGTAGTCCCTGAATTTGAGCGGTCTGACATTTGCCTTCTTGTTATAATAGCGTTCTGCTTGTTGGTTTTGGGCGATCATCTTTATGTAGGCCATATCTCTCCGTATGTCGACTTCGTCGAGTTCCTATTTTCGACCATCATCATTTCTTGTACCGCTCTCGTGGGAATACCTCAGACTGGGCTCACCGACCTCGAGTGGTATTACTACCTCAGTCCCATAGACCAAAGAGTATGGTATCTCTCATGTGCTCGTTTTTGGAGTTGTTCGATAAGCCCACAGTACTTCTGGTAATATTTCCAGCCACATTCCCTTGGCGTCTTCAAGTTTTTTCTTTATGATGTTCAATATCGACTTGTTGGAGGACTCCGCTTACCCGTTGCCTGCGGGGTGGTATGGCATCGAGAGTATCCTTTTGATATGCCATTTCTCAAAGAACTCATCGGTTTTCTTTCCCGTTAATTGGGGTCCGTCGTCGTAACCGATCTCTTTGGGAAGGCCGAACCTGCATATGATGTTCCTCCATATAAAGGTGATTACTTCATGTTCACATATTTTGGCAAATGCTCCTGCTTCCACCCACTTATAGAAATAGTCAGTTGAAAGCAAATGGAATCGTACGTTACCTCGCCTTTCCGAGAGGGGGCCCACGATGTCCATTCCCCATTTGATGAACGGCCAAGGTGAGGTGACCGAGTGAAGGTGTTCACTCGCTTGGTGAATCATCAGAGCATACTTTTGGCATTGCTCACATTTTTTTTATGAAGTTTGCGGCCTCCTTTTTCATGGTGGGCCACTAATATCCTGTCGGTATGAGTGATAAGTAGGGATTTTGACTACTTATTAGCGCCTTTTAACTTTTATTTTAGTCTAAAAGCATTGAATTGTGTGCCCGAAACTAATGAAATTATGCAAATTTTCAGGAATGCTGGAAGTTGGGCTCCCGAGATGAAATCCTACTAAAAAAGGAGCAGTCTAAGCACAAGGCAATAACGGGCACAAAGGCATAAAATATGCGATCCGTGGAAGGAATTCTGCGGTCGTAGAAGAAATCGCAGACCGCAGAATTCCATCTGCGGCCGCAACCAAAGAAGGAAAAATCTGCAGACATTTGTGCAAATTGCGAACCACACATGAAATGTGCAGCCACAAAAGTTGGGCTAGGAGTCAAGATCAGAGAGTATGAAAATTACCAAGTCCAGAACTTTAGTGAATTGCGGACCACACAACATTTGTGTGCTGCAGAAGATTGTCTTGCGGCCGCAACCCTAACATTACGGACAACAGAAAAGTTGCTTCGCGACCATAGTTCAGAATTGTGCGGTCGCAGAACCTCCCGAGGGGTATATTTGTCTGAGATTTTCAGCCTTGTATAAATAGACGAGTTTCACACAATTAGGTCAATTTTGAACCTCTGCAATTACTGTAGTCGTTTTTCTTTGCCATTTTTGGAAGTTTACTTTACTTTGGTGTATTTTACAATAGTTTTAATCATTTTAAGTTTTCATTATTAGTTTAATTAGTCTTTCTTCTTCATTCTTTTCAAACCCAATTATGAGTAGCTAAATTTTACTAGGGTTGTGATCCAACTCTAGTGTGTAAACCTTATGGGTATTTAATTTAGTGTTTATTTATGATTGAGTGTTTATTATTTAGCTTAGTTTATTCTTTAATTTGTAGAATTAATGGTTGCAAACATTAGTTCATGCCTACTTGACTTAGTCTTTACTTGAGAAAGAGAGACCTAGTCTAGGATAATTTGTCTAACAAGGAATTGGGTCAATCGAGATATTGATTTACCCAATTAAAGGGTTCAACCTAGAGATAGTAATAAACCAACTTGAGCTTTTATCAATTGTTTTGTATGATACCTATTTGGTCTTGAGAAAGCCAAATTGGACAAAACCACTCTCTGATTGAGAGGTATCGAGTGGGCAATTTTGAGTTGATAGCTATAATACACCATAATCAACAGAACAAGCATTGAAGTCTTTATCCCATTAGGCAAACGCCTAGGTAATGGTCGCAACCCTAGGCTTTTTATCAATTTGAAAAAACCCTAAAAAATAATTATCTCTAGTCTTCTTTCTTTATTTTACAATCAATAGAGTAGAATTAGAAATAGACTACCAATATTTAACTGGAAGTGCAATCTAGATAGTTCAATCACGCGCATTGAAATATATACCCCTCACTCCCATCTTAGCTCCATGTGGATTCGACCCTGACTCTTAGTTGAGTTTCTATAATGATAAACGGCCATTTCATACCTTTTTTGATGTGTGCATTTGGACGCGATCAATAAGGCATATGACCAGAGCCCGATTGCCGGAGTGAGATCCATAATGGCCCTCGTAGACCTCTTCAAAGACGCGCAGCATTTGGTCTGGGCCCAAGCATTTTGCCAGATGACCGCCATAAGTTCTCTTATACAGGTTGTTGTGGATGATATTGCACCTAGCCACTTGCATTCTTAGTTTCTTGGATTCTTTTTTATCATATGGGAGTGTGACGTCCAGCAAATAGGTAATAATACGATTTCGCCAATCCCAAGTTAAGTTTATGGTTCTTACCTTGACTTGGTCTAGCGATGAGTTGAGGAGGTAGACCACGCTTCTGTCTCAAGTTATAATATTTTTGGTGGCTGCGGCTAGTTTAGCGAGGCTATCTGCCTCAGCGTTATGTGCCCGTGGAATTTAGTTGAGTTGACATTCGTTGAACTCGGGCAACAGCTTGCAAATTTCGGTCTAACACTTTTGCAATCTTTGTTCCTTGATTTGGAAATTCCCTGTGACTTGGTTGACTACGAGTTGGGAATCACAACGTAGTTTAACCGTTTAGCCCCGTACTTGAGTGCTAGCCTCAAACCTGCAATTACGGCCTCATACTCGGCCTCGTTGTTAGTCATATCCAGGCCCCTTATGGACAGGCAAATTACCTCGCCGGTTGGGACTTCGAGTACGAGTCCCAGTTCGTACCCTAACGCGTTGGACGCGCCATCGGTGTACAAGACCCAGAGGTCTTGTGTTTTGGGAGAAGTTTGAGCGGCTTCTCTTTCAACTTCGGGCATTAATTTTGCGCTGAAGTCGGCGACGAAGTCAGCAAACACTTGTGACTTTATTATTGTTAGCGACTCCAACGTGATATCGTGCTTGCTCAGCTCGATGGCCCATTTGTACAGAAATACGGTCTAAGCTTTCGCGAAGCTACGACTAAGGCCAAGGCCAGGTTTTCAAGGTGATGGTACCTCGTCTCGATGTCGACTAATATTTTGCTAATATAATAGATGGGGGATTGCGTAACTTTATTTTCTCGAACCAGGACTGCGCTCACAGCTACTTTGGATACAGCAAGATAAACATGGTGACGTTCTCCTGGCTGTGATTTTGAAAGCAGTGGTGGTAAAGACAAGGATGTTTTTAATTCCTTTAAGGGCTTAGACTCACTCTGAAGTCCATTGGGGCCGTAAGCATCTGGATAATCTGGAATGCGATGTGGCATACCCTAAAGCCTCCATCCTTCTTGAGTACGACAAAGAATTTTTGACATCTATCTGATGATCGTGAAATGAACCTTGACATGGCGGCGATCCGGGCAGTAAACCTTTGAACCTACTTTTTAGTGATCAAGTGTTCCGGCATCCCATCGATGGCTTTGATTTGGTCAGGATTGACCTCGATCCCTCTATGTGATACCAGGAACCTAGAAACTTTCCTGAGGCCACACCAAACACACACTTTTTAGGGTTCAGCTTCATTCCGTATTGCCTGAGTATGTCAAAAGCTTCTCTTAGATGGTCGATGTGATCTTCTTTCCTTTTGGACTTGACCAGCATGTCGCCTATATATACATCCACCGTTTTACCGAGTTGGTCCTTAATCATCCTCGTCACCAACCTTTGATAAGTCACCCCCGCGTTCTTTAACCCGAAAGCCATGACCTTGTAGTAGTATGTCCCTTAATGGGTGATGAATGTGGTTTTTTCCGGATCCTCTTCTTCCATAAGGATTTGATTACCATGACCACGTTGGTGACCTATTGGGCGTACTTTGACTCCCTGATGGAGCCATTCTCCAACAGTTTTTCTACCTCTTCATGTATTGCATCGTTAATTGCGAAATTGAACTTACGTCTGACCTGTCTTACTAGGGGTGGAATGGGTCGACGTTCAGTTTGTGCGTGGCAATTTCCTTTGGGATACCTGGCATGTCTGCATGGTCGAAAGCAAACAAATCTGTGTTAGTTGCTAAGAATTGACGGCATTTACCCGGTTCCTGAAGTTTGCAGCTGATGTGTAAGCTTTCTTGACGTGGTCGTTGAGGTCTAATGTAATGGGGTCGAGGTCTTCTAAGGTTGAACATGCAGGTCGACCATATCGAGGTCTCTTTTGCAGCCGATGTAAGCCTCTTTTTCTTTTCCTTCTTTTGTTGAGTGACTATGCTGTCTAGGGCGATGCTGTAGCATTCCCGGGATGTGCGTTGTTCCCCTCGTACATTGAATATTCCTCACGAAGTCGGGAACTTGATAACCCGGTATAAATTGGAAGGGACGACTCGCATGGTGTGTATCCATTGTCGCCCTACTATGGTGTTGTACGTTATGTCTTGGTCCATGATGTGGAATGTGGTTTCCAAAGTGACGCCACCGGCAGAATAGGGAGTGATTTCACCAGATGTTTGCTCGACTGCATTGTTAAAACCAGTTCGAGTGATGCAACGCGGCACTATCTTATCTTCGAGCTTCATTTGTGCAAGCATTCGAGGATGGATAATGCACACACAACTTCCATCATCTGCCATAATGCATCTCACGTCGGTATCTAAAATTCGTAAAGTGATAACCAGGGCATCATAGTGAGGAAATACCAAACTGTTGGTATCTGACTTATCGAAGATGATACTCTCTTCGAGTTCATCATACCGTTCACGAGTGATCGATCATTTGAGTTTGTGGGTAGTGGCGAACTTCACGCTGTTGATGGAAGCATCATCGCCGCCGCCGATGATCATGTGGATTGTACGAGCTGGCGAGGGCGGCTTCGATAGTCCTTGGTATTGCTCGCGTCCTCTAGCAAAGTTGGTCCTTCCCCGGTCACTCAGCAACTCTTTGAGGTGTCCTTGTCGTAACATGTTTATGACCTCCTACCTTAGGGCAATGCAATCCTCGTTCCTTATGGAACTCGTAGAGGGTGTCTAACTTTCTAGTGCTCGGATTTGACCTTATCTTTTGCGGCCACTTTACCATTGGTCAGAGCTTATCCAAGACATAGACTATTTCTGTAGGTGACACACATATGTTGTGAGCGGATAATAAAGGGGGCATACCTCTTTCATTCTGGTAAGTCCCTGTCCTTGGTCTAGGCGGGCCTTCTTTGTGGGGGGAGGAAGGCACAACGATCGTTCTGACATATGGTTGATGTCGTTCCCTGTTAGATCATTTCTTCGATCATTTTTGGATTCGGCCTGTACCGAGGTTAGTCGGTGAGTTGGTCCATTAAGGTCATCCTCATTTGCTCGGACCTCGGCATAATATGAATTGTGTATTTTGTCCCAAGTGGTTGGGGGTACTTCATAAGTCGACTTAATAACATTCTTGTCGCTCTCGAACCATCTTTGCTCAGCCTGTTTTGAAAGATTGTGATCGTCGTCACTTTCGATACATTACGCAGGGTCATCCTTACTCGGTTGAGCCGGGCGAGTAAGTCCCTCAATCACTCTCCTCGAGACTGTTTAATAGCAATTGTGTCGTTCACTCTTGCCTCGGCCTTCTTGGCCCTAACATGGACCGTTACGAACTTGTCAGCCATTTCTTGGAAAGTTTCAATAGAACGCGCTAGTAGTTGTGAATACCATATTAATGCTTCTCATGTGAGGGTTTTACCAATATTTTTCAACAAAAAGGAAGATACTTGTTCTTTGGCGAGGTCATTGACTTTCACGGCAGTAACGTAGTGAGTCACATAATCTTCAGGGTCAGTCGTGCCATCATATATCCTGAGGTAGGGTGGCATTTTAAAGATTTTTGGTATGGCATGGGGGGCTGCATCATCACTGTACGGTTGTTCGACGAACCGGCCGGCGTCTCTATTTGGCAACAGCTTGGGGGCGCCCGGTATTTATCGACCCTTTTTTGGTGCTCTTTCATTTGATCTCAGAGTACCTTGTTCTCGTTCTCCATTTCCTCCATCCTTTTCAAAATAGCTGCAAGGGCGTTGTAACCTGCATTATTAATGACATTGTGAGCAATACATGTCGTTGGAGGATGAGGGAGTTGGTTGCATTGTTCGTCTGTCGGTTGCATAGTGCAAATCCTTGCATTTTTTGTAGTCGCGTCCTGTGCGGGCTTGTTGAGGATGTTGGTTAGCGTGTCAGTTACCCATGCTTCGTGGAGCTTTTTTATAGCTGGGGGCGTCTCCTCCCCTATAGATGTGGAGGCTCCCTTACCAAGAGATTTTGTGATACTGCAGTGAGGAGGCGGTGACCCATCTCGCTTATGGGAGGCGTTGGGCGTTGCGCCTTCGTCTGCCATTTCACAGCTTTCGTTGATGACATTCATGAGGTTAGTTGGGAGGTCGCTTGTTATTCTCGTCCATTCTTCTCGATTACCTGCCATGTTAGGATTTTGTACGTATAAAGAAAGGAGATCTTTTTTTTTTTGCTTTTGTTTTTGTACGTTAGGGACCCGTGTTGCTCGTAGATCTAGAAAAAACTTAAAGAATAACTAAGAAATCCCCACAAACGGAACCAAATTGTTTGACAAAAAAATATAATTTTTGAAAAAATCAGTTGAGTTTATATAATAATGGGTTAAACTTAGTTAATAATAATATTTCTAGAAGTGAGTTCAGAAAATATGACTAGTAATAGGTAGATGTGGTGGTGGATTGACAACAATATGCATTAACTATTTCAAAAAGTATGAGCAATAATATAGCAATAACTAGCAATAAATAACAATAAATGACATTTAAATAAATACGAGGAGTGATTCACCCAATAAAGGATGATCTAGATGATTGTCTCTCCTGACAATGATGAGTAACAGACAAATCCTAGAATGTTCGAATTATTCTTAGATCTGATGGAAAAGTGTGGAATAATATGAGCAAGAATCTTGATGAAAAAGGCAGTGTTTGTATCTTAGTAAGAGAGAGAGAAAATCTTTTATCAAAAATCTGTTCTTATCAAAAATGAATTTCCTCCCTACACCATTGTCTTTTTTCTATTTATCTCAAATATTTTACTAACAAACCCTAATAGTACAAGTGCAAAGAATATATCCACTAGAATATTCTTTTTAATATCCTATTACGAATACTAGCCGTTACAGCTTCGTCAACGGTGCTCGATCTCAACCATTGTTGACATCTCGACCACGAATCTCGTTGTTTCCTGGTCGACCTCGAGTGATGACGACTCGAGGACTCTTCCTTTGATGTTATCTTATCTTAAATATTCTATGGCAGATTTTGACACATACATTAATTATGTTTAAATTAATTATACTGTGATTAACTATTTTGATTTAAATTTTTATTGACTGTTTGATATATCATGATAATATTTTTAATTATGTGATAATTTATCCCAACATTAGTAACCCAATATGGGATAAGACGGTATTAAGTTTTTATTTCAAGGTTATTTTAGTTTATCTATCGAACCAGACGACCCCTGAGGCAATGTCTAGTCGAGTATCTCGGTACCAATATAAACCCATCAAATAAAACATTTACTTAGAACCATTAATTAATGTAGTAATTCTATAGAAAATGTCGAACAAGATAAAGTTGATGAAGATCTCGTTTGGGTAATTTGATAACTTTATAAAATAACAGTGTTAATCTTCGGATGGTAATTGTGAGTTGCGTTTCCGTATTATCACTTTTATTTTGTTATATTACGTATGGGGCACTAATTAATGCATCAAATGTGGTACATTGATGACCTTCTAAAGGAAAAATGACTTGATCTAGATGCATAAAAAAACTATTATTGGAAAAAAGAATTTTGGTGGGAAAAAAAAAATTGACGCAGAAGATTGTTGTACTTTGAACCTGTTTATCCGAAAAACGGATAGAGTTGAATTTATACGTAGTTCTAAGGATACGTGGAATAACGTGGCACAACCTGTAAAGGTAAGTAGAAATATATTGAGTATTGACTGTATAAAGAATGAAATACAAACCAAACTGAGTGGAAAACGGTTTATGAACAAGCAAGACGAATCAATATACAAAACCCAAAAAGGGATAATCTCTATATGAATATCAGTATATTTTTCTCTGTGAATATCAATAATATGAGAGTGTATATATGCCTTGATCTTTTTTCCTTACAAAAATAGTAGCTATCCCTCTTATAGTGGAGGAATCCTACTTTAGATATAATTAAAAATACATAGTGGGAATCCCATGATAGATTAGTTTTTCCCTAATTCCCGCTGAGATTCTCTCCCTTAGTGCGGCCGAAACGGCTCTTGTCTCTTGGCTCGATCTTGGTCGGATTTGGTATTGATCGATTTCCAGATTTAGAGCTCGATATTGATTCGAGCTCGATATTGACTCGGGGCTCGGTATCGAATCGGGCTTGATATTGTCGGTCTCTGGCTCTTAAGCTTGATGACACCGCTTTACTTCATAGTCCGAGTTGGACTCGAGCTCGGTAATGACTTCGAGCTCGGTATTTGATCGGTCCCAGAAATTCGAGCTTGGAACCTAGATTCAGATCTCGTCTCGATATTATAAAGATGACCTTCGGTCCATTATGTTCCAATCCTGACTAACCATACGAAGGTCGAAAACCGGTTTTGACCATATACAGATAGTCCCCTCATTTCTCGGGAAGAATATGGTGAGAAACGATATGATTTTCCAACGGTATGACTAGATATACAATGACGTTTGTATCGAGCCCGACCATGGCGTACGTGATAGATGTCCCGTCGGTTCAGTTACCATGAAATTAAATGTGTGTCAGACGATGGTCGGCCATTGCCGGTATTGAACCGTCATTACCAACCCTATAAATAGCTCCTCTTTTTACCATTTTTTACTTTTATATCTCCAATTTCCAAATCTTCTAAGTTATTTTTCACATTTTCTGAGTTCTTCATCTGTAAATCTGTGGTTTTCACTGCAAAATCCCTCTTCAGAACACCAAATCTTGTCATCTTCCTCTATATTCAAAATCCAAATGGCGAAAACGTCAAAACCGTTTCTCAAAAAGAAAAAGCTTCCTCTTCACGGCCCGCCGGCGACAAAATACTGGTGGAGCCACGACATGAGGAGTGTGTTCCCGGTGTATGTTCTTATTTCTGATTTTAAGATCGACAAAGCTTCGCCGATTCCCGGTCGATGCGAGCCAGTATCGAGGTACATGTGCTCGATAACCGAGGGACATCTTGAACAGTTAAGAAAAGATTGCAACTGGGAGAACAAAGAAGTGATAATCCCGGCTCCCGAAAAAGATATTACTACTCATGTGAAAGGGTTTTTAAGTGTTTATACTTACCCTTTCACGTTGGGCCCCCTCGACCCAGTTGTCATAAATTTTTGCCGCCAATACCGAGTAACCCTGGGCCAAATCCATCCATCTTTCTGGTGAATCATTATTCTGATCCGCTTCTTCATGAACAAAGTCGAGGGGATGCCTTTCACCCTCTACCAGCTCATCAGATTGTACAGTCCCCGCCTCTATCGAGGTGGGTTAATAAAACTCCAACGCCAGGCTAACAAAGTATTGTTCTCGAGCATAGACAAGGACAAGGACCGAGGCTGGATGGGCTGGTTCGTTCGAGTGAAGACTTCAATCTAATCCCGGCCGAGAAGATGTCATTTCCCGAAGAATGGAACATGAAGCGTAAGTATAATTTTACTGTTAGCTCCTATCGTTTTGCTCCTTCGTTTCTTTCTCACCAATATCCTTTTCCGTGATGTAGCGGTTGCTTGGATGCCCGATGTTGTTCCTAACCTTAAGAGTTGGGTACGGGACCTGGCTTCGACCTCCACATATGCCGAGCGCTCGTGGCGCAACTTATCAAAGGGCCGATGGGAGGCTAAAACTCATGGTAAGCCTCTTTCCCATGTCTTCGATGATTCGAACAAAATGTCTTTTTATACTTAACTAATTTTCTTGTGTGTAAGCTTGGGCAAAGATGCAGTTACGAGGCCCCCGTCTGCCGAGGAAGAGACTTCGGCCCCGGTTCCAAAATCGGCGAAGGACAATAAGAGAAAGAGGACTTCTAATTCCGAGGATCCAAAACTTAAGACAAGGACGGCTAATAAGCCGAGGAAGAATACCATCCTTTTGACCGAAGAATCAGTTCGGCATCTAAGGGATGAAGACGAAGAAGAAGAAGAAAATGATGGGTCCATACTGGTGGCCCGAGTGAAGAAAACCATCGATGCCCCAAAGGCAGCTGGTTCGATGGTGGTTGATGAGGCTCCCTCTCGAACTGAGGGGGTATCGGAGCAGGACTCGGGCAAAGTCCCCGAGTCGTTGGAGATCGAAGATGCCTCCCACCGAAGTCAACAAACGGTGGATATATCTGAAGCTCTTCGAACTGAGGAGAATGCCCCAAGAGACTCACTTGGGGCAATAGTAATCGGAGACTCGCTTGCTCTCCCTGCTTTTTTCAAAGGAGCGATTCGGGAAGCCCGAGCTTTGGAGACCCTAGAGGTAGACGGGGCCCATGAGGGAGCGGACCCCTTCCATGATTTGTTTACCGGTATCGAGGATGTTGCTGGCCCGAGTGACGCGTCAGGTCTTTTCTTCGAGGTTCAACAAACCCTGAGTCGGGTAAGTCTCGATTCCCTTTGTCGATGTCATATTTTTTCATTTTTTGCCTAACTTTTTCTCTTTTTCGTATACGCTTTAGCTCTTCATCAAGAGGAGTTTTCCAAGTCTCGGGCAGAGCTGAGTCGACGTGAGGCCGACTTCCGAGGGATTTTGGAGGAGATAAATGCCCTCAAACTTCTTAGTGGGCAGAAAGAGGAAGGGATCAAAGATCTTCGAGCCGAGTTGGCCAAGGCTCATCAAGATCAGACAAACCTGATCGAGCAGGTAATGAAAATTTTAAAAGCTCATGGGCTCAACACGGGAACGGTGGCTAACATTTCAATCTCACAGCTGCAGCAGAAGATCGAGAGGATCGAGCAGTTTCATGAGGAGGTCGACACGATAAAGGCGGAGTCCTTGGTATAGAAAGAAGGTATGGAGCATCTTGCTGCAGAGAAAGAGACTGCTCGAGCTCAATTATCATCGGTCAAAAATCAACTTCAAGTCATGAAGGAGAAGAGCTCGGCTCAAGCAAGAAAAATAGAAGAGTTCGAAGCTCGGTTGGCTTCCGAATTTGCCAAGGCCGAGAAAGCAAAAGACGATACGGATGCAATCGTGGATGTCTATCGGGCTGATGCTGAAGCCGCTCAAGTACAAGCGAAAGAGGCAGTTGAGACCGCTCAAACTCGAGCACATTGGGTTGCTGAACTTGCCAAATGCCAATCTCGGAGGGAAACCCTCGAGGAGATCCATGCTGGAGGTTTCGACCTTACCGAAGAGATACTAAAGGCTAAAGAACTTGAAGCCGATACTGGAGCCTTGGCTTTCGATGACGATGATGACGATAACGAGAGTGGGTCTGAGAGCGGGGAGGAGCCTGATGGAGAAGAAATGCCCCCGGAGATAATCAGGAAACTTAGGGTTTTTTCCATTTTGATCTTTCTGTGTAGGGTCCTGATCGGACCTGGTAAATACTCTTATATATGTATAAAGATCTTTTCCTTTCCCGACTTGTCTTTGTTTAATTCTCTGCTTTATGAAGATTTTGTTTCATTCATGCCTTATGAAAGTTTTCATAAGTTCGAGGCTTTAGGCAATTTGATCGAGGTCGGACTTTGTAGTCTTTATAACCGATTGAATGTTTGCTCGAACTCGGGGTAAGAGTGGCCCTTAGGCTTAGTAGTCGAGTGAGAGTTAGCTCAAACTCGAAATAAGAGTAGCCCGTAGGATTTTATCGTCGAGTGAGTGCTTGTTCGAACTCGAAGTAAGAGTAGCCCTTAGGCTTAGTAGTCGAGTGAGTGATTGATCGAACTTGAAGAAATGTAGCCCGTAGGCTTAATAATCGAGTGAGTGTTTGCTCGAACTCGAAGTAATGTAGCCCATAGTCTTAGTAGTCGAGTGAGTGTTTGCTCGAACTCGAAGTAATGTTGCCCATAGGTTTTATGGTCGAGTGAGTGATTGCTCGAACTCGAAACGAGAGTAGCCCTTAGGCTTAATAGTCGAGTGAGTGTTTGCTCGAACTCGAAGTAATGTAGCCCTTAGGCTTAATAGTCGAGTGAGTGTTTGCTCGAACTCTAAGTAATGTAGCCCTTAGGCTTAATAGTCGAGTGAGTGTTTGCTTTAACTCGGAATAAGAGTAGCCCTTAGGCTTAATAGTCGAGTGAACGCTAAGTAATGTAGCCCGTAGGCTTTATAGTCGAGTGAGTGTTTGCTTGAACTCGAAGTAATGTAACCCGTAGGCTTTATGGTCGAGTGAGTGATTGCTCGAACTCGAAGCGAGAGTAGCCTTTAGGCTTAATAGCCGAGTGAGTGTTTGCTCGAACTCGAAGTAATGTAGACCTTAGGCTTTATGGTCGAGTGAGTGATTGCTCAAACTCAGAATAAGAGTAGCCCTTAGGCTTAATAGTCGAGTGAGTATTTGCTCGAACTCGAAGTAATGTAGCCTGTAGGCTTTATAGTCAAGTGAGTGTTTGCTCGAACTCGAAGTAATGTAGCCCGTAGACTTTATGGTCGAGTGAGTGATTGTTCGAACTCGAAGCAAGAGTAGCCCTTAGGCTTAATAGTCGAGTGAGTATTTGCTCGAACTCGAAGTAATGTAGCCCTTAGGCTTTATGGTCGAGTAAGTGATTGCTCGAACTCGAAACAAGAGTAGCCCTTAGGCTTAATAGTCGCGTGAGTGTTTGCTCGAACTCGAAGTAATGTAGCCCTTAGGCTTATGTATTTCGTTGATTTTTTGGTTGGCAGTCCCCGATTTATGGGTAATGGTCGGCCCTTAAACTTGTTTGCATAATAGATCACGAAATAGAGGATGTATTATGAGATATGAGATATAGGTAAAGAAGAAATTCCTCTTTATGTTATTATATATGTGTTCATGTTTTGTACCAGGGATCGAGCAAACTACACGAGCATGGTTCGTTTTGACCATTTGGCTCTTACAATTTTTCCTATCGAAATCCTATTGTCATGAAATAACTTCCTTGCATGGAACTTGATATATTCAAGGGTAATGCCCCCCAGTATCCGATGTTGATTATAAAGAGGCCTCGGATATTGTTGAATTGTTCTAAGTTAGCACGATCAATGGTTGCCTCATTAAAAACCTTGCCGAAAAACCCATTTGGGACAAAACCGGTCTAAGGAAAAAAGAGTGCAACGCGTGCTTTCAGGCCTAAAGGCTTCGAGTTGAATACTTCATCCTCGTTTCTGGTTGAACACCTGCAACGGTTAATTTCGAAATATAAATGGACATAGAAGGGTCGTACCTTAACAGTAGTATCATTTTAGGTGCGACACGTTCCAATTGCTTGGTAATTATTTGCCGTTTATTACACCGAGCTTGTAGGATCCTTTTCCGACGATTTCGAGAACCTGATGCGATCCTTCCCAGTTAGGACCTAGTTTTTCTTCATTTGAATTTCGGGTGTTGAGGGTGACTTTCCTTAGCACTAAGTCCCCAATTTTAAAATATCGAAGATTGGTTCTTCGATTATAATACCTTTCGATTCGCTGTTTGTGGGCGGCTAATCGGACGAGAGCTGCTTCTCGTTTTTCGTCCAATAATTCTAGGTTCGTGTTCATTGTCTCGTTATTCGAGTCATTTGTTGCATACCGAACTCTCACGTTAGGTTCTCCGACCTCAACTGGGATAAGAGTTTCTGCACCATAAACCAACGAGAATGGTATTGCTCCGGTACTGGATTGTTATGTCGTGCGGTACGCCCATAGGACTTCGGGTAGTATTTCTCTCCATTTTCCTTTAGCATTGGTTAATCTTTTCTTAAGATTTTGGATGATGGTTTTGTTGGTCGATTCGTCTTGTCCGTTCCCACTAGGATGATAAGTTGTTGATAGGATCCTTTTAATTTTGTGGTCCTCGAGAAATTTAGTTACTTTACTACCGATGAATTGCTTTCCATTATCACATACAATTTCGGATGGCATCCCGAACCGACATATGATGTGGTCCCAAATGAGGTCTATTACTTCCTTTTCTCTGACTAAAGCCTGTGCTTCAACCCATTTAGAGAAATAATCAGTCATAAACAAAATAAACTGAGCCTTACCTGGGGCCGATGGGAGGGGGCTGACGATGTCCATTCCCCATTTCATGAAGGGCCATGGAGATAAGAATGAGTGGAGAATTTCCCCAGGTTGATGGATCATGGGCGCATGTCTTTGGCATTTGTCGTATCCTCGACCGACGAACCTAAGTTGAGTTTGTCATCCTCGACCGCGAACCTAAGTTTGCAAGAACGTCGGCCTTACTGTTCTGTTCTCGAAGTACATGTTGCAAAGTCCATTCCTTAAATCGATGTAGAGTCACTTGTAATTTATCCAAGTACCTCTGCATTCGATCTTCTCGGACTTCAAAAGTCCCATTGACTTGATTTACCACGAGGAGGGAATCATATTTAGCCTCCACGACCTCGGCTCCCAAACTTCTAGCTAGTTCGAGACCTGCAATCACGGCCTCATAATCGGCCTCATTGTTAGTCAATTTTGTAGTTTTAATAGACTGTCTAACTATATTACTTGTGGGTGATTTTAGTACGATGCCCTGTCCGGACCCCTTTGCGTTCGAGGCACCGTCCGTAAAGAGGGTCCAGACTCCCGAAGAGGTACCTGATTTTATTAGTAATTCTTTTTCAATCTCGGGTACAAAGGCCGGCTTAAAGTTAGCCACGAAGTCCGCTAAGATTTGAGATTTGATAGCGGTTCGAGGTCGATACTCGATGTCGTACCCGCCGATCTCTATGGCCCATTTGGCCAACCGACCTGAAAGCTCAGGTTTGTGTAAAATATTTCGTAGAGGATAAGTTGTTACAACATGTATCGAATGGCACTAGAAATATGGTTTTAGTTTCCTAGAGGCACTTATTAAAGCAAGCGCTAATTTTCCTAAGTGTGGATATCTAGTTTCGGCCTCACCTAAAGTTCGACTTACATAATAAATAGGGAATTGCGTACCTCGTTCTTCTCGAATTAGGACTCCACTTACCGATATCTCCGAGACAGCTAGATACATATAAAGTTGTTCATCTGCCTTCGTGGTATGAAGCAACGGAGGGCCCGATAAATACCGTTTTAGCTCTTCCAAAGCATGCTGACATTCCGGAGTCCATGCAAAATTGCTTTTCTTTTTAAGCAGAGAGAAAAATCGGTGGCTCCTATCCGAGGATCTTGAAATGAATCGTCCTAGGGCGGTTATTTGTCCCGTTAGCCTTTGTACGACCTTTACATTATCTACCGCTGTGATGTCCTCGATTTCTTTGATTTTATCGGGGTTAATCTCGATTCCTCGATTAGACACCATGAAACCGAGAAACTTGCCCGAGCCAATCCCGAAAGCACATTTTTTGGGATTGAGCTTCATATTGACTTCCTTAGTATGTCGAAAGTTTCCTGCAAATGCTTTAAATGGTCCTCAGCTCGTAGGGGTTTAACTAACATGTCATCAATATAAAGCTCCATTAATTTTCCTATTTGCTTTTCGAACATTCTGTTTACTAGGCGTTGATAAGTTGCGCCAGCATTTTTTAGGCCGAATGGCATTACATTATAACAATAAGTCCCGTACTTAGTGATAAACGAAGTCTTTTCCTGATCCTCCGGGTTTATCTGTATTTGATTATACCAGGAATAGGCATCGAGAAAACTGAGAACCTCGTGGTCGGCCGTGGCATCAATCATACGATTGATATTAGTCAAAGGAAAAGAATCCTTAGTGCATGCTTTATTCAAGTCTTAATAATCTATACACATTCTAAATTTGTTCCCTTTTTTAGGGAGTACCACCACATTTGCTAGCCATTCGGGATATCTTACTTCCCGAATGGACCCTATTTTAAGAAGTTTGGTTACCTCGTCTTTGATGAAGGCATGTTTGACCTCGGACTGGTGCCTTCTTTTTTGTTTTACCGGGTGGAACTTTGGGTCCAAGCTTAGCTTATGAGTGGTGATTCCCGGTGGGATCCCTATCATGTCAAGATGGGACCAAGCGAAACAGTCTATATTAGCTATAAGAAATTGAATAAGCTTTCTCCTGAACTCGGGATCTAACCCCGTGCCCAGGTATACCTTTCGTTCGGGCAGATATTCGATTAGTATGACTTGCTCCAGTTCTTTGATCGTTGATTGGGTAGCGTCAGAATCATCGGGAACTACGAAGAATCGAGGGACCCCATGTTCATCATCTTTGTCAGTCTTCTGATTCTCTAATTGGGTCGAAGCTGACGTTTGTGATTGCCATTTGGTATTCCGTTCCTCTTTCGAATCTAATCCTTTTGTTGATAATAATGATAATATCAGAATCACTTCATCGACGACAAACATTTCTTTTGCGGCCGGTTGCTCCCCGTAGACCGTTTTGATTCTCTTCGATGTTGGGAACTTCAAAACCTGGTGGAGGGTCGAGGGTACAACCCTCATATTGTGGATCCATGGTCTTCCGAACAGGGCGTTGTATCTCATATCGCCTTGGATCACGTGGAACTTTATTTCTTGGATGGTCCCGGCCACGTTAACTGGCAGGATTATTTCGCCCTTCGTCGTTTCACATACCATGATGAATCCGTTTAGTACCAAAGTTGAGGGCACGACCTGGTTGCTCTACGACCCTCGATCGAATAATGTTGGCCGAACTACCTAGATCAATTAACACATGTTTAACTTGAGTTTTATTCATAAATACAGATATTACCAGTGCATCATTTGTGGTTGCATGATTCCTTACGCGTCTTCGTTATTAAAGGACAGGGTTTCTTCAGGGGAGTAATCCATAGTCCGGGATCGCTTTTCTCTTACAATCGACATCTTAGTGCGTTTAAGCACCTGTTTTTGAAATAGTTTTTGGCCCTATCACTTAAAAATTCTCGAAGGTGCCCTTTATTGAATACCGGGCTACCTCTTCTCTCAATTGCCTGCAATCTTCCGTTCTGTGGCCATGAGTGCCATGATATTCGAACATTTTATTGGGATTCCTCTGGGCAGGATCGGTCTGCAGGAGTCGAGGCCATTTAGTATCTTTGATGTGTTTGATAGCCGACACAATGGCGGATGCATCGATGCTGAAGTTATACTCTGATAACCGTGGTGCTTCCTTAGGTCCGATATGCATGTCGAACCCATTCCTGTTCATCAGCCCCGAGACCCTTGGCCTCGATCACTTTTCCTTTCACCTCGTACGGGGTTGTGCGAAGGTTTGCTACCCCTACGATCTCCGTTATATGGCCGATATCGATCCTTGTTTGACCTTGGTTCTCGGTCGATGTTCCTTTTAATAACGGACCTAGACCCCAACTAGTCATCTTCAACTCTGATCTTCGATTGATATCGATTATGTACATCAGCCCAAGTAATAGCCGGGTACTCAATCAAATTCTGCTTCAACTGTCGTGAAACCATCGAGCTCCGCTCGTTCAGTCCTTGAATGAAAGCTTATACAACCCAATCATCAGTGACCAATTGTAGAACCATTCGTTCCGTTTGTAAAGGAGATACGAACTCTCTCAGCATCTCGGTGTCCTTCTGTCTTACCTTGAAAAGGTCCGACTTCCTTGTCTCGACCTTTATGGATCCGGCGTGTGCTTTTATAAAATAATCTGCAAGCATAGCAAAAGAATCGATAGAGTTAGACGGTAAATTATGATACCATATCATTGCTCCCTTTGACAGAGTTTCACCGAATATTTTCAATAATACAGATTCGATCTCATCATCCTCTAGATCGTTCCCTTTAATGGCACATGTGTAAGAGGTGACATGTTCGTTGGGGTCGGTCGTTCCATTATACTTAGGAATTGCGGGCATGCAAAACTTCTTTGGGATTGGTTTAGGGGCCGCATTCGGGGGAAAAGGCTTTTGAATCTAAGTCCTTCAATATCGGAGGTTCCCTTGGGATCTGATCAACCCTGGAGTTATATGTTTTCATTTTTTTGTCGTTTCTTCGATCCTCCTTTCTCCACACTCTATTCGTTTTGTCAGTTCTTCGAACATCTTAACGATTTTGGGATTAATCCCGATTCTTGCTCATTTGACCTTACTATGGTTGGCCCCGTTTTGTGGGTGACTTCTTGGGGTGGACTGAGCTCGAGTCTGGTCGGTGCCTGGGTTTGGCTCTATAATTGGGCTATTGCTACTTGTTGAGCTTGCAACATTTCAAAATCATACGCAAGCTGATTACGTTCTCCTCGTTTTGGGTATTTCGAGCTGCAGACCAAGTTCCATCATGAATGCTATTTTCAGGGTCGGAACGTTGGTTCGCCTCGATGGCCACATATGAATTAACATCTACTGGCTCTTCGACCCGAGCTCCAACGGGATCGACGAGTGGCCTTCCACCCTCGGGGGTTAAATTGTTGTTCTCATCTTGAAGGCCGATTTCATTGTCGATAGGTAGGGCCATCAATTGAGAATTCGTCATTTTCAACCTGAAATCAAAGATACTTCCAAGAGCAAGCGTAAAATAGTATGTTTTGTAGAGATTCGTACCAAATAACCACGGTTATCCTTAGCCCCACGGTGGGCGCCAAACGGTTTAACTGAAATCGGATAGAGTTGAATTTATACGTGGTTCTAAGGATACGTAGAATAACGTGGCACAAATTGTAAAGGTAAATAGAAATATATTGAGTATTGACTGTATAAAGAATGAAATATAAACCAAACTGAGTGAAAAATGGTTTATGAACAAACAAGACGAATCAATATACAAAACTCAAAAAAGGATAATCTCTATATGAATATCAGTATGTTTTTCTCTATGAATATCAATAATATGAGAGTGTATGTATGCCTTGATCTTTTTTCCTTACAGAAATAGTAGCTATCCCTCTTATAGTGGAGGAATCCTACTTTAGATATAATTAAAAATACATAGTGGGAATCCTATGATAGATTAGCTTTTTCCTAATTCCCGCTGAGATTCTCTCCCTTAGTGCGACTGTAACAGCTCTTGTCTCTTGCCTCGATCTTGGTCGGATTTGGTATTGATCGATTTTCAGATTTAGAGCTCGATATTAACTCGAGCTCGATATTGACTCGGGGCTCAGTATCGAATCGGGCTTGATATTTGGTCGGTCTCTGGCTCTTAAGTTTGATGACACCGCTTCACTTCATAGTCCGATTTGGACTTCGAGCTCGCTAATGACTTCGAGCTCGGTATTTGATCGGTCCCAAAAATTCGAGCTTGGTAACCTAGATTCAGATCTTGTCTCGATATTATGAAGATGACCTTCGGTCTATTATGTTCCAATCCTTACTAACCATACGAAGGTCGAAAATCGGTTTTGACCGTATATAGAACCTTTGACCAGTGAAGAAAAAAGACGATTTTAATGGAATATCAGATTTGGAAATTGGACAAATTTTCATCGAGAAGAAAAATGGTATAACCTTAACTACTCTGAATCTAGAAACTAACAATTTCAAAGATGTGGTGCATCCCTGTCTGTTTAATTTGTAACTAAGCACATAGCCTTAACGTCCTTTCTAAGTAAAGAAAATGACGTTATTTGATGGTTTGAGACTTTGATTTTGTATTTTGACGGACAGCTGCTACTCTCTTTTATTTATTTAAATTTTTCATTTAATTGTTTTTTGGATTACCCTTCGTAATACTAGCACCAAAAAAGTTGTTAGTGAATTTATTTTCATTTTATGCAGTGGTAGAGGCACTCTTAATTAAGTAAGGGTCATCCAACAGTGTTTCGTTAAAAAAAATTGTTTTATACTGTGTGTTAATAATACAAACTATAGCTATACCAAAAATAATAAAAGTAATATTAGTAAGAAAATAAAATCTTAAAATCATTGCATTCTTAAACTCAAACTAGCTAAAAATCGAACTTTGAATATCCACTTTATTGACAAAGGTGGTTAACCCTTCATTCAGGTCACAACATTCCATACAGTTTCTTATAAAAGTTTAATTTCTAAAACCTAAACATGGTTTCCTATTATTTATTTTTCTCTTTCTTTTAAGGTAAAAATAAAAAGCAAAAAGAATAATAGTATTAGCTTACTAAAACTCATAGTTAATCGATCATATTTGGATGATGCAATATATTGTCATGGCCCTACAGGCTACAAGTTTTCTTCCTTTTATCTAATGGCTAGCTAAAGGTTTGATTCTCACTCGTGTGGTCAAAACCTAGGAAACATAAAACTAAGGACTATATATATAATAATAAAATTGAATGTAGTCTAATTTAAGGTATTTTTGGTTTTATTAAGACTAAAAAAATATAAGAAACTACCAAATTTCTGGAATGAAATTGTGTTTTAAATGACAGGATGTCACCCCGACATACGGCATGGTGGGTGTTGATTGTAAATTCAGTTTGTTTATGTAGCTTTAAGAAGAAAGGAACCCCTATTATTTAGTGTAAAGAATATTTAATTATTAAATTAATAAAACGGTACTGAATAATTAAAGGAGTCAAAGTAGAAGTAACAGGACTTGAAGTTTGAAAGTAATGTTAATCATGATTATTTTCTTAGAACGACTTTATGACCTTAAAAAGTAGATTTGGTCAAGTGATCTATTCCTTCATCTGAAGAGTTTTTTAATTTATTTTTAAGGGAATATTTGACACCAAGTTATCGGGAAAACATGTTGTGATCTAATCTTATATAGAAAAGTTAGAGTGCACGTAGTACATAATCATGTAATTCCTTTTTTTTTTCGTTGGAGGAAAATAGTGGTGAATCTAACTATGGGTTCAACAAAATTTAGTGCTTCAGTCAATGCTACTCTTTCAGCTCAAAACTCACAGTGTTAATTACTGATGGAACATAAGGCTATGTGATTTGGTATGCCTAAAACAAGTGGAAAAAGATACACACAAAAATATTCCTCACTTTACCGCTAAAGACTCTCTTATTTATCCTTCCCTTTCCTCCTGTGTATAATAAAAAATAACAAAATAAAACTTGTTTTGAAGGTTATGACCCTAAAAAATCCTTAAAACAACAACATCTTCATTTGCTAGTAATTTAATTATGTTAGATAACGTAATCTTTTCACCATGTGACACAAAAATTAAAAGTTGATAATTGCTCTAATACTAGTTTGCTTTGAGCTAGGTCAAGGTTATCAGGAACAAGGTACGATAAGAATTTCATTTGTTGAGATGGGAGTAACGTTAAATTACGTAAATCCCTTTTCTTTTTTGTTCTAATGTTATAGATATATAGTTGGTAGACACGGAATGAAAGTTCAATACAAATAGAAAGTAACACCATTGAAGTATCTTTTCTAATAAAAGTAAGATAACAGTTTTTAGTCTAATGTACCATTGAAAATGTTAATAGGCATGAAATTTTAATGGGCTTCGTCTAAGGTGCAATCAACAAATTTAGTAGGCTTCAAAGTTTTATGGGCTTAACTTTCATGGGAGCCTAGAGTATTCGTGAAATAAGAAATACTATTATTTCCCTACAAGTTTTTGTGACATGATGGTAAATTGACATATATTCCCTCCTTTAATCTTGAATTTACGTGGTGGGTGAATTACAATCCAAATCGCATCTCAAATCTGGGTTGGTTTTCTTTTTACTGCTTAAAATTTACACTACTAGTGAGTAAAATAGATTAAATAATAAATTGATCATGATTGAAGCTATCAAAAAATTTCTAAGATAAATATGACTTGGGTCAAGATAAAATTTATCCATGAGTAAAAACAGACTCACCCAACTCAAATTTGCGTGTGTACATATATCATGTCCATAATAAAAGGATAAGAAAACGATTTAAAAAATTAAACTCTACCAAATTACTAGGAACATAAAGAAGAATTGGTCAAATGTAAAACTAACATGCATGTAATTTACAACCAAAATCCACATTTCGTGTTACAAGCTCAAAATTGTCCGAGGGTTAAGGCTGGACCTATATTTGTCACAACCCCATTATGACAAAAATAACCAAATTTTTGCACAATTTAATTATTATTCTTGGTTGCATCGAGTTGATACAAATTAACAACTCACAAATCACAATCCGTTCTCCCCATTTACCTAAATATTGCCAAGGTTTTCATAATCATGTCAAAATTTGATCCTTACGACCACCTCAATGTGTTGCTCAATAAAGATGGAACTTTAACTCGTCTCCTTGATTTTCCAACAACCCAAGCCACTGGTGATCAAGGACATCTCCCTGGTCATGAATCCGTTGTTAGCAAAGATATCACTTTAAATGCAGACAAGAAAACTTGGATCAGACTTTATCGTCCAAGTAAATTGCCTTCCAATGATAAATCCGTCGCAAAACTTCCCATCATAATTTACTTCCATGCAGGTTGGTGCACAAATTCCCTTTATGTTAGTACGATTACCTCTTTAATCATGTTAGAATAATGTTAATTATATGTGCCTCTTTTCTATTTTTAATTCTTCACTGCATTATATTAAACACTTCTTTTTCAAACCTTGTGAGAATTATTTTTTTTGGGTCAAGGGTCTGTCAGAAATAATCTCTCTACCTGCTGAAGGTAGAGGAAGTAAAATGTTAAAACATTTTATTATATTAAATAACAAAATTAATAAGTGACTAAAAAAGTAAATTTCGGAATTTTTAATGGTGGCATTAATGGGACAACTACCACACACAACAAATGTTCTGAAATAATTCTGATTATGTATTTATATAAGGGCTGGAGAGAGGACCTAACTGTAATTAATAAAACTTTGATGGGCCTCATCGAGTTGAGCTTATACTCACCGCCATACTAGACCCACCCAAGAACATAAAGTGCGCAGCCTAATAACTAATTATCACACTTATAATATAATTGGGTTCACATTTATGGACTATCATCATATATTATAAAATATTTAATTATATAGATCCATTTTTCTTACGCTTCGTACATAATACCGTTCACAGACCACACTTCTGGGATTATAATGGGTATGTTGTTGTTGATGCATTATATTAAACACAATGTGATTGAATAGAGACTTTAAATGTAAATGCAGGAGGGTGGATTCATTTCAGCATAGCAAATACAATGATCCATGAAAGTTGTAACCAGCTCTCTAGTGAGGTTCCAGCCATAGTTGTGTCCGTGGAATATCGTCTTGCACCCGAAAATAAACTCCCTGCACCGTACTATGACGCAGTCGAAACAGTTCTTTGGATCAAGAACCAAGCTTTGGATCGCATTAACGGTGAGAAATGGCTAAGGGATTATGGAGATTTCTCTAGGTGTTACCTTTATGGTGTGAGTTGTGGAGGAAACATTGCTTTTAACTCTGCACTTAAACTTCTTGATCGAAAAATAGAGCCATTACGTATCAATGGGATAATAATGAACCAACCCCTTTTCGGAGGTAAAATGAGGACAAAATCTGAAATGAGGTTGGCTACAGATACATTCTTTCCTTTACCAGTAATTGATGTTCTTTGGGATTTAGCATTACCACAAGGGACAGATAGGGATCATAGGTTTTGTAATCCAATAGCAGATGGACCTTATAGGGATAAGATTAATAGTCTTGGAAGATGTTTGGTGATTGGATTTGGAGGTGATCCTTTGGTTGATAGGCAACAAGATTTTGTGCAAATGTTAGTTAAGGAAGGGGTTATGGTTGAAGCTAGGTTTGATGATGTTGGATTTCATGGAATTGATGTGGTTGATAGTCGAAGAGCTGCTGCTATTATTAATTTCATTAAGGAGTTTGTTTGATGTTCCTTTGGATAACAGAGGGGGGGAAAACAGTGTTATTGTTATAAGGTTATGACTTTATATGTTTGGAAGAGAAATTTGTTTCCACGGTGACAGTTATTGATAAGTAATGTTAAACTAGAAAATGATAATTACTAGAAGTTACACAATTGATTTCGATCTTGTTTATTTCTGCTTCTTAGTTGAATAAGTTTAGGAAGTTTTGAATTTATATTCATCTTTAGTTTTAACCTGTTTTGTGGAAATGTATTTAATTGAAGTTAAGAAATTTTTTGTTCATTGATTCATATTAATTTTCCGATGAAATGCTGCTGCGAATACTCATGAACCAAAACTCATGTTTGTGTTCACGGGAAAACAGTTCACGTTTGATTAAAAATTTACAGTTTTTGATTCCTAGAACATACATGTTGCCACTTACATATGCAATTACCCTTTTTTAACATAGTAATTTACTCTAAACATTCGTATAACACTGCACATTTACGAGCATACCATAAGTAATATCATATCAAATATTCTTTTATTCGCAATCAATTATAAGCGTACGTAACACAACACTATTATCCGTTTTGAAATATTAGAGATGAAAGTACTTAAAAAAAACAGAATAGTTAATACACCTTTCTTAAGAGATACTAACAATTAAAACATAAAAGATAAGATAGTGCTTTTTGTGTGAAATATCGATTTGAGGCATGGAGGTGCTAATTCAGAGTAGATCTTCGTCAATATGTATCTAGGTACCAAAGTGACATCCTATTACGGAAATATAATGAACTAGATATAATTTTATAATGTGTACTCAAATATTATTTTTTAAACAATAGGCAGTTAGGTGTATGGGTCAAAATCTGTCTACTAAGGGAAGAGTTTTCAAGCCGTCGTTTGTCGAAATGGTCCAAGGAGCAGCAAAGTCTGTGGTCGAAGAGTCAACGAGAGTCCTAGTCGAGGTATCAACAAGGTCGAGATCGAGTACCATTGACAGAGTTATAACGGTAAGTTTTCATGATAGGATATTAAAGATAATATTCTAGTGGATATTTTCTGCACTTGTACTATTAGATTTTCTTAAGAACAGGTTCCCTATATATAGAAAAAGAGAAAATAGTGGGAGAAATGTGATATTCATTTGTAAAAAAAAACACTTTGACTTGAGAAAGAGAATCGGATCTCACTTGCTAAGATACAAACATCATATTTTTCACTAATATTCTTCTCTAAATCCGAGAATAACTCAAATATTCAAGGGACTGTCTATCATTCATCATTGTCAGAAAGAACATCCACTTATTCAATCATTTCTTGGGTGAATCATTCCTTCTAGCTAATTACTTAAATGTCATTTATTGTTATTCATTATTATTGAATGCTACATTATTACTTTAAATTTCTAGAACATTTATTGTATGCCACTGCTGCTGTCCGACCAGATCTACGTAATATTTGTGCTTCTTTAAGAACTCCGTATAAAAATATTATTATTAGTTAAAATTAATTATTATTTATGTAAATTTAGTTATTTGAACCAAGATACATATTTTTTTATCAAGCACATTCAATTTTGAATCAGTGAAAATAAAAAGCAACAAATTAAATCTCACAAGTCATTGGCAGAAGTCCTACTTAACACTGTTGCGTGCATGAACTCGACACACTCCTCATTTTCTTTTCATTCCATTCTTGTTTCTTCTCAACTGTAGTAGTAATGGTGAGGACTGAGTGTGATTTGTGATTGAAATGACAAGAGAAAATAAGGAAGTGTTCGGCAAAGAGGGGGAAGAAGTATTGAGTAAGGGACAATTGGATGGGATGTCTGTACCTCGTGAGTTGGGAGTCGCTACGTTTGCAGTGGCTATGAAACGGCGGATTGACTTGATTCGATAAGATTTTGGTGAACAACATAGGAGTCCGGAATCAAACGTGGTTCTTTTGGACTCAAACGATCGAAATATGTGAAAAAAAATATAGTGATCAAAATATGTATAACGCCATTTTAAATAGCGCTATACCTTAATGGCCGTTTGCCCGTTAAGGTATAGCGCCCTTTAAAAGGGCGTTATACTTGAATTTGAAAAGACGAGCAAGTATATCGTCGTTTATTAAGGCGCTACAATAAACGGCGTTATACCTACATAATAAACCGTCCCCTTCCCTTCCCACCAAACCAGAACTCTCCCCCTCCCCCTCCCCCTCCCCCTCCCCCTCCCCCCATTAAAACTTAAAAAATCAGTGCCCCCCCCCCCCCCAATTAATGACCAAAAAAGTTTGAGTGGAGCCCACCCGTCCCACAAAAAGTAAAGATTCTCGATCCCACATCCTAGCTAACGCGTTATCTCGTTGTGGGTTGCTCGTTTCGGCTCCAAATCACCAAATCTTCAACCTTTCAAAAACCTTAAATCGATGTATTCCGACTTAAAAAATGCATATTAGTTGTTTTTAATGTGTTCTATGTTGTTTTGTGATTGTTTTGCGATTTAACTAATTTGTTATTTTTATCCGGATTATGATATTAGTGTGCTAAAAAAATTAGTAAAAATAAAAAAATTATTATTAGTTGTTTAAAAAATATTAATTAGTTACTTTTTACTGTGGTATATGTATTTTCGTGAATGTTTTGTGATTAAATTTATTTATTATTTTTATCCGATTTAGATTATTTATTTGCTTAAAGACTAGTAAAATAGATAAATTGTTACTTTAGCTCTCTCTAGTGGTATCTTGTGGCCTAATATAGTGCTTGTATTTGTAATGTAGTGTCCTTTTAGCGTAGTAAAGTGTAGTGCTCTTTAGTGTAGTATCCTTGTAGTTATTGAAATTAGTCCAAAAATACGACAAAAAAGCTGATAGTTCAAACACAAACTCTGTCCAATTCTATTCAACAATCGTAAGAAAATAACATGAGAAAACAATAATATTTTCAAGATACCTTAGTGGTACTGGGTCTCAAATATCGAGCCCGGAACCCATATGTGAATATTTAATAATTAAATCTTGTATAATTATGAAAAATAATTATTTAATTTTATTATAGTCAAAAATAAGTGAGTCATAAATAAAAATATATAATAATAAAACTAACATATAAAATAATAAAACTAACATATAAATTAATAAAACTAACATATACAATATTAAACTAACATATAAATAATAAACTAACATTTAAAATAACAGACATATTGAGTGATAAATCGAGATAATTTTCTCATTATGAACATAAGAATTCAGGATATCTTGGTGCTACCGGACCTCAAATATCGAGCCCGGAACCCATATGTAAATATTTAATAATTAAATATTATATAATTATAAAAATTAATTATTTAATTTACAAACAAACATATAAAATAATAAAACTAACATGTCAAATAATAAAACCAACATATAAATTAATAAAACTAATATATACAATATTAAACAAACATATAAATAATAAACTAACATTTAAAATAATAGACCTGTTGAGTGATAAATCGAGATAATTTTCTCATCATGAACACAAGAATCCAGGATATCTTGGTGCTACTGGGCCTCAAATATCGATCTTGGAACCCATATGTAAATATTTAATAATTAAATTTTGTATAATTATGAAAATTATTTATTTAATTTGCAAACAAACATATAAAATAATAAAACTAACATGTAAAATAACAAAACTAACATATAAATTAATAAAACTAATATATACAATATTAAACTAACAATTAAAATAAAAGACATGTTGAGTGATAAATCAAGATAATTTTCTCATCATGAACACAAGAATTTAGGATATCTTGGTGCTACTGGGCCTCAAATATCGAGCCCGGAACCCATATGTGAATATTTAATAATTAAATCTTGTATAATTATAAAAATTAATTATTTAATTTACAAACAAACATATAAAATAATAAAACTAACATGTAAAATAATAAAACTAACATATTAAAGTAAAATAATATAATTAATATTGTTTAATTTACAGTAGACGACATGGAGGTTCCGCCTTTGCATCCCGGACCTGTCCGTCTGGAGCTAATGTTGTTACAGGGCGATCATAGGTCGTCGCACATATGGGAGGGACAGTTACTGGCCCAGACGTTCCGTGCCAGGAGAGTAGACGATATGTGAGGCTTTCTCGGGGACCGCCCTCTCCATCCCCGTATAGTCAGACGCCTCCAGGAAACGGGCTTTTATAGGATTGTGAAGATCGGCCGGCTGCAGTTGGATTGGTCATTGATCACGGCCCTGATAGAGCGGTGGCGACCGAAGACGCACACATTCCATTTGCCCATTGGCGAGGCCACTATCACGCTTCAGGACGTGGAGGTCCTGTATGGGCTGCCCGTTGATGGACACCATGTTGCTTTGCCGAATGCCATCAGAGAGTATACGGGTTTGCACTACATGAAAATGTTGCAGCGGCTCACCAGTTTCCAGCCATCGGATGAGACTGCACTGGTTGGGGCCAGTCGTCTACAGTTAACGCCCGTCCGGCAGCATTTGGAGGCATTGTACACTGACATCACAGATGATACACCGGAGCTTCATATTCACCGGTACACAAACATAGCAACTTAACATAATTTAAATTCACTACAACTAATGAAAATACATGACACGAAAAATATAAAAATAAAATACTACACTCAACACATACATGTGTTTGTTTAGTCACTACCGCCTATTATTCTCTGCTCCAACCACTTAAATTTCTCTTTCATTTTATTTTTTTCTTCTTCCGCCCCTTTTAGTTTCTCATGCATTGCCGCAATTTCTCGTTGCATTTCAGAGATCTGGCATTGGTATTCACCATTCATATTCCAAACATACTGCAAACATGATTTGTAATATTTCTGGTTAATGGGTTCATCATATCATTCCTCAAACATACAATGATTTCCGTCATTGCATCCAAATAATTGTTGACACATCCAGTATCTGTGCCCAACATTACTGTCGGACCAACATGCCTTCAAAATCGCACGTTTGCCACAAATAGCACCTTGGTTGGTCATTGCGTCCAGACATTTGTTAATGCAAGAAAAATAAAAAAATTTATGGAAAGTTTTGCTATTTATTTTTGTTAAGCGCAGATAATAACTAAAATGCACTAGTAATTTATAGGCAAGACAACCCACATAACGTAATAATTCATCGCGCTATGTTTCGCGTGTTAAAAATTTTTTTAGGAACAAAATAACTTTTCCAGAAGATAGCTTTTGCAGGCGAGCAGCTTTTCAGTTCGACAAGATAACACACATAATGTAGTAATTCACTGCGCTATGCTTCGCGTGTTAAAGATTCTTTCGGGTAAAATACAGCTTTTTCAGAAGATAGATTTTGCAGGCGAGCAGCTTTTTCAGGTCGATAAGACAATTATTATTTTTTTAAATGGGGTTTATGTTAGATTGTTGTACTGAAGTATTAATGTTAAATATCAATAAGATTTAACATCAATGGAAACATAATTTTATTTCATACATTCTGCAAGATAAACAAGTACATACACTTATTACAACCACATTACGGAAACAAAACACTACGTGTATCCTTGATAGTTGGGCACATTAGATGAACTTCCACCAGGAGCTGGATTACCACCGCCACCCAAACCAGCTGAAGGACATTTATGATGGTCGTGTCTTATTTGCGAGCACATGCCATATTTGCGTGCATAAACGGTATCACCAACATCCATTTGGTTATGTATACGCGTTCTTTTTTGCACCTGTCGTTGACGTACATAGTCCTTATTACACACCATTTTAAATGGTTCCGGCGGTCAATAATGCTCAGCACCCACTGGCTGCAACTGCCCACTATTGGTGTTTTAAGTGTGCAGCAATACTATATTCTTTATCAAAGTAGTTGGTTGCCCCTAAACCTGTATGTTGAAAGCACTTGATGGCATGTGAGCACGACATATGGTAGATGAACCATTTCCCACAAGAGCATAACCTTTTGGCTTCATTTACGGTGTGTGTATTATTCATCTGGTTGTGATGGATAGTGGTGCGAACTTCAAAAATATTTCGCTCGTTGCAATACTGCAAAAATAAATGCCAATGTGCTCGCTTCCTGTATTTCTCAAATCTTTTCACTGGTATTGGCATAAATTCAACACCCATTTCCATCAATGACGATGCATTTCTAGCCCTTTGAACAAACCTCTCTGACATCTACTTGAATGACATCTGCACCATGGCAGTGACAGGCAATCCTCATACAGACTTCAATAACCCGTTGAAAGACTCTGACACATTTATAGCTAGAATTCCCCATCTTCTGCCACCATCCGCATGCAAAGTCCATTTGTCAAGCTCATATCACATCAACCAACGATAGGCTCCCTCGTCTTCCTACCTGATAGATTCCATGTGCCTCCTCAATTTACACTCTTGGTGATCTGTTGCAGTCATCCACATTAAATCATGCAAATCCTTGTTGGGATATGCCTTCTAGAAATTGGCCTTCAGGTGCCTCACACAGCAACGGTGGCAGGCATACGGTTCCTGTCATGCACGTAAATTCTGTTCAAAACTTAAAATACCACCATACCGATCAGATATTAAACAAATACCTAAACGTTGTTTGATAACGTGCTCTTTCAAGTGGTTCAAAAATAATGTCCACGTCTCCTGGCTTTCATTGGCACAAATAGCAAAAGCTAAGGGAAATATACTTCTATTAGCATCTACTGCAGCGGCGATCAACAGTTTAATATCATACTTTCCATAGACATGAGTGTCGTCTATGGATATTACCGGCCGACAATGCAGAAAATCATCAATTGCTGGTTTAAATGCCAGAACACATATTTGAATATATGTTCTGGTATTCCCGGATTCCGCTCAAGCTTCCATTCAACAACAGTCCTGGGGTTAAAGTATTGCAATGCAGCCATGTACCTGGGTAGAGATGCAAAGGACTTATCCCAATTATCATAAACAATTTCAAACGCACATTTGCGCCCGAGAAATGCCTTTCTTTTGGTAATGGTGCACTCATATTCCTGGTGGATGGATGTTATACACTCTTTGATCTTGTACCTTATGGACGTTTCAATGTGTGGAATCAAGACAAGAGAAATCAAGTCAGCATTCAAGTTAAAATAATTCCCACTAAATGTGTCCATTTCACAATTGTGAGTGTCAATGTATTTACCCACAACCCACATATTTGTTTTCTACTTCCTCGCACGGAGTATCCAATTACAACCCGTAAATCATCTACGGCAGACTACCTTGTATACATCTGGAGATGACTCGCGTACCGTAATCTTACGACACTCTTTTACGTTGTACATTAGCACCGCCCTGGTTAGGCGCGTTTTATCAGTAAAAAACATGTCCTTTGACAGTACTGTTGCTCTATATTCATCCCACATTGCTTTTCAAATTTTGTCAATATCCCTTGTGAGGGCATCCACATCCGGCATACTTGGCAAATGATCAAGGTAGGGAGTCTCCCCTAAATAAAACGGCACGTGGGACTCGTACACTCTTGGTCTAACGGGGGGTAGAGCATGCTCCATCTTCAAATCAGGTCCATCATTCTCTTCCTCCTCCTCACCAGGGAAGGGTGTGTCATCTCCAGACTCATCGACATTATTGTCATAATCATTATTCTCTTCCTAGCTTTGTGCATCTGCTAGATCCCGATTAAATATGTCGTCTTCGGGCAATTGAGTAAGGACGGGACCTTCAGGAGGCTCGTTTTCACTGCACAACCAACAAAATAATGAGTTACTCAAATTGATAAATACTTTACATATAGCTATATCATTTCACTTACAAATCGTAATGTGTTGACATCCCATGATGGACATTATCCTGTTGGTGATGACTCCCGGATGGACTACTATGATCTAACACACCAGAACTAGGCATATTCCAACCGGGCGTTGGTTCATAACTTGTAAAATTTATATCTGGCCGGTACCCCCTGTGGAATATATGAGTGTTAATACAACAAAAATAAACATCGTAATACAAAGAAAAATTGAAGTTTACCACTCGTCTTGTGGATTATGTAAACTAGGAGAAAAATTATTTCCTCGCTCCTCATTCGCTCGTGGAGATAAGTTTAGATCAGGCCAAACTCTTTCAGTCGGAACCTGTTCGGCTAAAACTGCTCCAAAATAACCACCCGATGACTGAGGGATATCCCTGCTTTGCGCAACCTCATTATTGCGAACGTCTTCAGCCTTGACGTACATTTTCAATATTTTTATTACAAGAAATTTTCGGTATTCATCCGGAGTCCTCAAAAAATATCTCAGAGTTTCATCGTCCTCGATGTTAAACTCAGCATAACAAGCAACCCCTTGCGGAGTGACAGAATACGGATATCTTCCGGTTACTTTAAGGTTCACCGAATGTTTGCTCACTCTCATTTTTTTTATATAACAACGATACCAATTTATCGTACTCCATTGTAAGTGGCAACTTAACATGACACTGTGGAGATAAACTATAGGTTACTGAGTTATTCGCCACTACAACCTCACCCCTCACCCCCCCTCCAAATATAATGAAACCCTTACTTTTCGTTCTTCAGACATTATGACAAAATGCAAAACAACTTAACGAAGAAATATTTCAGAAGACTTGAGAATATTTATGAATGGATTTTTAAAAAATTCTTAACCTCCTTAAATAGGATAAAAAACCAGTCTGGTGTACAATTTATTTTAGGTATAGCGCCTTAAATAAGGGTGCTATACCCAGTTAAATTATTGTTATGTCAGTTAAGCCCAAAAGAATTATTTGTGGGCCCACAAAATATGTATAGCGCCTTAGTAAACGGCGTTATACTTGCCCGTCTTTTCAAATTCAAGTATAACGCCCTTTTAAAGGGCGCTATACCTTAACGGCTAAACGACCGTTAAGGTATAGCGCCCTTTAAAAGGGCGTTATACATATTTTGCTCACTATATTTTTTTCACACATTTCGGTCGTTTGAGTCCAAAAGAACCACATTTTAGTTCCGGACTCAACAACATAGTAGGCATTTGGAGCCCGTTTGGCCATAACAAGTTTTTTCACTTTCCATCAAAAGTTCAATTTTTACTTAAAGATGAATTTTGAAATTTTTCGAATTTGAAAAAAATACAAAAGCTGATATTCAAAATTTTCACTCAGATCACTCACAAAACTTCAAAAATAACCCAAAATTATATTCATGTCCAAACACAACTCTAATTTTCAAATACCATTTTTATTTTTTAAATTTTTTTTACAATTCTTATGCCCAAACGCCCACTTAGACAAAAACATTGGTATTTTTTAAAACAATTAGTATTTGGAGTTAAGTTGAAAAATGATATTTGAGATTTGAAATTATATTTGGACATACATTTCACTTGAAAAAATAATGCAGTTTCGTGGGTGAGAAAAACTTTTTTCCAAAAAACTTTTGGTTTTTGAAAAACTCGCTTTCGAAAAATCTCCAAAAACTTATAAATTTTCATGGTCAAATACGTTTTTAAAAAAGAATACCGAAAAAAAAAATCTATAGAAAAACAGGTCCGTAATCCATTGAAATTGGAGATTTTTTACCATCATTAATCTTTTATACTAACATATATTAATAACCTCCAAAAGGATGGCTATTTGGTACACTCAATAAAAATGCAATGATAGTATAATTTTTTATAGTATTATTAATGTATGTAAGTTAAATTCATATTTTTATAAGCTGTTTCTAGTTTAGTCCTAATTTGTTTGATATAATTTGAATGGGTACAAATTATATTTTAAAAAAAGAAGATTTTTTGACATAAAGATAAATATGGATAACATATCAAAAGTCTTCTTGTGCAAATAGCCGCATAACAAAGTCATATCAATGACAAAATAATGAGAATGTAAAAATGAATATTTGAGATGAAAGATAACAATATAGGAGTTGTTATGGGCCGAATAGTGAACGGAGAGCAAATATAAGACATAAAAGGTATATTTGGATCTTTTTCTATTTTTATTATAAAAAATTTGTCAATAGAAGAGGGCAGTCAGGTGCAATGTAGGCAGTCTACCCTAATACAAACATCAGTGACTAATTCCATAGCTCAAACTCGTGACCAATAGATTACACGAAGACAACTTTATCGTTGATAACCTCTAAGGTTTCCCTTCAAAAAATTTGTCAAGAGAATAAAAAATGATACCAATTAAACGAACTAAGTAGCATAAATTATATTGCGGTAAATAGAAAAATGTCAATCAAACATAGTGACCATAATTAATGAAATTCAAACTCGTAAACTAAATGTTGGATTTCTAATCTCTTATATACTGTTTTCCTAGGTGAGCAATTAAAAATGGAGCTATTACTATCCAGTATCCACTCCAACATTTATATGATTGCTTGACGCAAGCTGCAGCTCTTTTCTCCCCCCTTTTGCTCCTCTCATTTGCCTTGGCTTCAAAGTTTACACCAGAAAACCGTCCTTTCCTCTATTTAAAACACTCTTTTAAATCCTAACACCCTTTTATAATTCAAGAAATACTAATTATACTTATGGTGTAATCTAAAATTAATGTCTCCAACAAGTTCGAGTGTACTTAAAAGTAAACTAATTCTCATCATATACAACATTATATTATTAGTGGTATTATTTAAACATTTCTAAAGTGTTTTGAAGTCCATATAAATATGATTTAATTAGAAAATATAATACTGTTCGAGGAAGTAGCATAGCTGTCTATCAAGTGACCCACCACCAAAAGCTTCAACATTTTCTTATCTAATAGGAGTGAATTAAAGTAGAACTACTTTGTATGTAGTAATAAACCGCGACAAGTAGTCCTACCTACCTACCATCTATAATTGAATAAATACCTACATATCTCACACACTCCAAATCTTTAGCTCTTTCTCTGCCTTCTCTTCTTCATTCCCCATACCCCACAAAATTGAAAAACTCTTTGCAGAAACAGAAACGGAAACTAAAGTTCAAAAATATGAGCAGTGGGCCGTGTGGTGCATGCAAATATCTTAGAAGGAAGTGCGTAAAGGGTTGCATATTTGCACCTTATTTTGACACAGAACAAGGTTTTGCTCACTTTGCTGCTGTACACAAGGTGTTTGGAGCTAGCAATGCCTCCAAGTTATTGCTTAGCATTCCGGCAAACAAGCGTCTCGAAACTGTTATTACACTCTGCTATGAGGCTCTTGCTAGAGTTAGAGACCCTGTTTATGGCTCTGTTGCTCACATCTTCACTCTTCAACAACAGGTGCTTGCTTTTTTTTTTTAAGTAACTGAAAAATAAGACAATGTTTTTCTTAGTTTGTTGTTACTATCTTTGTGATCCTTGTTATTGATATTGCTTTTTTCTAGTCTATTGTCTAATGGAAATGGCCTCTTACACACTATCATACCAGACTCCACTTGTGAGACTTTATCTAATAAGACATGTTTTATGCTGTGACTTTTTCTTAGGTTCCTCTTTTCTTGCTAGTTCTACTTGTATTTTTCGCGAACTTGACCAAATAAAAGAGAAATTGTTTTTTTTTTTTTTTTTTTTGGGTGAGAACCGACTAAATTAGAAATGCTGAAGTTAATAAAGGTGTGTTTACACGCGGAGTTGAAAACTTAAGAAGCATGGAGTAGACAATTGAAGTGTTGGAAAATGGAAGTGGATAATGGATATAGAGTTTTTCCCTGTATAGACCTTCTGTTTTTCTTTAAACTCAATTTTTTTTTCCTTTGGTTAGTAAAAGAAAGATGGTCCTGTGCAAAAAAACTCATAAATTTTTTAGATCAACTATGGTACTCCACTAGTTAATGTTTTTTAGCTGGCTGTTTGTATATATGAGCTGATTATTAGTGAAGACCCCCTATTTATTTTAAGCTAACATTTCTGAAATGATGCAAAATTTGTGTGAGAGTGCCCCTTTATTGGGTTTATGCTGACTTCTTCTATTACTCACAGGAAATATAAATTGGAATAATGTAATAGTAGTTGATTGATGTGGACTTTGTATTGTGTCTTTTTGCTTGCCGGGGCTAACAAGTAACCTTAATCAACTTTAGCAGCTCGAGAAATATTAAATACATCAATAATTTGACTTACCTGCTTTCTCCGATTTTTTGTCTTTCGTGGAGGTCTACAAAATATTGTTAAAAGCACTGAGCGGAAGTCTTGATTTGGCATAATATTCAATTCAGATGCGAATAGGTGTACATATATATTTGTATGAGTTTAATTTTTGCACACACTGACAGTGTACACATTTTTTTACACCATGCTATTGCAAGTTCTCCATACATATACAAATAGTAATATTTAAAAAAAAAATGTAAATATACAATTGATAGATCACATCTATTCTGAACCACTGAAAAATCTAATTGTTTGGTTTTCATATAATACGTGTAGGTTGTGACATTGCAAGCAGAGTTAGCTTATGTTCAAGCCCGTCTTTCTACCCTGCAATCTGCTTCTACAGAAATGGCAGCAAGTTATTCTACCATATTATCGGTGTCTATGGATCCTTTGTTCGATACAACAGTTTTGCATCATGTGTTGGATCAACAACTGGACAACTGTGACCTCCATTCTGTAGCTAGAGATTTCGACTCTAGACACTAATCTTGAGTTAGGTTCGGGTCTTCAATAGCCATGACAAAGATACTTAGTTTTTAAGATTTCGACTCTTTTGTTTATATGTAATCTTTTTATGTTCTTCTCTAATCAATGCTAATTGTGCTTGTTTGATTCTTGTTAGGCCGTTTCAGCTTGTCCCCCAATTTCAACTTCGCCTTATTTTCATTTCCTTGTAATGTCAACCTGCATTAGTTTCACCATATATTTTATGGAAATAAAAGGTTATGAGAATAAGAGAACCGAAAAGGGGATTATTTGGCTACTAATTGGGCTTGCAAATTTCCTAATAATTGACTCATGGACTTGGAGGAAATTATTGTAGAGATGACACCAGGTAGCCACTCTAAAAGGTTGCTATTTAAAAATTAGTCAGTGCATCTTGAATTTTAATTTTTTCGGGACAAAACTGTCCTTGATTGTCCTGAAGTTACGATTTTTAATTTAAAATTTTAGGAGAAAATAAATATGGACTAATTAAGTTATATATGTAATATTGACTAATTAAGTTATATTGTCCTGAATTATAGCAACTGTCCTTGATTGTCCTAATTATATGTCCTAAATATTGACAAAACTGTCCTTGATTGTCCTGAAGAATGACTATCTGTGCACTTGCCCCGAAATTATTCAATCTTAGGAGTTGGGCGTGGCATTTATCAAAATTAATCCGGCTGAATGGAAAAACATTTTGTGCTTTTAACACATTTGGCTAGCTGACCAAAAATAATTACAATCGCAAGCCAATATATAAAATATACACTAATTATATATAGAATATGTATATTATAATATATATTATTTATATTTTGTGGCTATTATTTTTGGGAGCGGTTATACAATGTAAATTTCTCAAACATTTTCCTATGGTTAGATGGGTACTCGTGATTCAAGAAGAAGTAAGGAATCTTTACACAAATAGTCGGTCATATTAATTATTTACTTTTTCTATCATATACATAGATTATAAATTAATTATACACATACAATACATAAATTATGCATATATTATACCTCAACCGCTATTTTTAGTTTAAGTTATTGGGTGGACGGCTATTTGGGTTAATTCTTCAAGAAGAAATAGAGCAGAATTTCAAGGGCCAAGTAAGTTGCCTTCACTTGAGATTTTAACATGCTTGCTCCCTTTTTAAAAACTATTCTCATAAATGATAGTAGGCTTTGTTTATTCCAAAAAGGGTACTTTTTAAAAAAAATTATTTTTAGCACTTTCACGTTGATAACTCCATTAACTAAGGATCCCTCTACATTAATATACTTTTTACTACATTTCTTTTTCCCTCACTCTTCGATAATTTTTTTTCTTCCATAAACAACACATACCTAAATATATCAAAGATTCTGAAAGAAGAACATCTCAAAAATAATTCCCTCTTCGAAATGAGAATTTTAGTTTTTTTTTTTTTTGAGTTTTTAACTTTTTTCTGTACAATTTTAGTTTAACAAAAAATATACCTTTAATATATTTCAAGTATATTATATTGTGATAGTTTACAATGTAAATATTCCATCAATATGTCATATATATATTTTTATATATATTTTACCAAAAAAAGTATATAGAAGAAAAAAAATATGTCGCATATACTATTTATATACGGATAATTTATACAAATATGCACGTTATATTAGTGCAAAATATAAATGGTATATTAATAATATCTATTTAAATATAAATAAGTGTATAAATAACATATGCATATATACATGATTTTTCCTTAAAAAATACATGATTTATAATATACCACAAACATACATTATATTTTTATTCTACAAAATATATGTATTTTATTTCTATATAATATACAGATATATATTTTTTCTAGGATTAAGTTGAATAAAAAGGTCCATGTATAAAAAGAAAAAAACCTGTTATGGAATGGATTGATGGTATATATTTAAATATAAAGAAGTGTATAAACAACATATGCACATATACATGAATTTTCCATATATACATGAATTTTCCTAAAAAATACATGATTTATAATATATATATACCACAAACATACATTATATTTTTTTCATGAAATATATGTATTTTATTTCATCAGAATATAAAGATGTATAATTTCGCTACATTACATTATATAAAAAGGTCCATGTATGGAAAGAAAAACAATCTGTTATGGAATGGATTGGTTTCCAACAAAAATATAAAATATGTTATGGAATGGAGAAAAAAATAGGAAAAGATATAAATATATAACTGTACCGATAATTAGGGTAGGTTTTTTATTTTATGAAAATAAATCGAAAAAATACCGAACCGTACCGAAAAAATTTATATATGAAAAATATATTTATATATTAAGTTTAAAAATAATAAATTATTAAATTTTTTCTTTGGCCTTGGAATTATGAAAGAGGTTACAAGTCAACAAATAACTAAACTCAAAATCCCAATTCTCAAACCTATTATGCTATTTCTACTGACACTAAATTATTTTCAGCATGTTCACTAGCAATACACAAAGTATTATGGCGATTATGAGTAGCAAACTACAATGTATTGGATATGCTTCATTCCATATGATTTAGATTTATCTTTTTGAATATTTAATCTTCTATAGATTTTATTCTTTAGTCCCAACTTGGTTAATATCTTTTCACTCGTATGATTTATATTTTTTTTTGTCTTTACTTAGTTTCCTTTACGCTGCTGTAGAATAGTTGATGGATCTATACTTTAGCCATCTTTCATATTTTCACTATTCATCGTTATTTAAAAAGTAAAAATATCTAGACAGTTTTGCTAAGTCCTATTAAAGTATATATGTTATTGCATTCTACTTATACTAGTGAATTTTACATGATATTTAAAAAAATATCGAAAATTAGCCGAATCATACCGATACCGAAGAGAAACCGACATGATTGAGACGATTTCGAAAAGTCTAATTTTGGTTATACATTATTAAATAATCAAAAAATTAGTATGGTATAAATTTTATAAAATAACCGGCTGAACCGAACCATTGACACCCCTAATGTATGGAAAGAAAAAAATCTGTTATGGAATGGATTGGTTTCCAACAAAAACATAAAGCATGTTATGGATCGAAGAGAAAAAATATGGAAAGATATTAAATACTAGGAATGCCTTTTTAAGCAGCTTCATTCTTGCCGATTTGAATTGAATGAAATCTGCTATATGTATAAATATTTTACTGCCATATTTGTTAATCATTAATTAATGCTAAACTTTTATATTATGTTTTTAATAGTTTGCTATTAATGAAAGTAGCTCCTAATAAGAAAATTATTCGCGTTAATTTCATTATTTTCACTTAACTTTTAATTTATTACACTGAAATTACTAATCTATATTTTTATAACACAAAGTCACTTAATTTTACCTAAGTATCATAAAAATAATATTTATATTCACTATTACCATGTCTTATTTTTTCCCCCCTCCTATTAAATATTTGTGATATTTAGGCAAAGTTAAATGATCTTTTCATTATAAAATTATTTAGTGACTTTATGTGACTAGGTCAAGTCATGAATAACAGAAAATTAAAAATGTACATATCTTTAAGCTCTCGCGTGTGACATGGTAATTGATCGACACTTTCATTTCTCCTACTTCCACTTCATCTCTCGTATACTTCTTAATTCTTCTTTGAATAACAGTCTCGACCACCAAGAAATTTATTATTTTATACGCAATAGCTTAAACGGTAAAATTCTCATTCAAAATACTCCTTGATCATTTTTACATAAGGCTCTCGCCGTCCAAGATAGCTGATAATTTATCCTTCATACATAACAATTTTAAGATAAGAAACTATTTTTTTATCCTGAATACTTTTAATTCTTTTTAATTTTGCCTAAATATCATAAAAATAATATTTATATCCACTGTTACCATGTCTCATTTTTGTTCCTCCTATTAAATTTTTGTGATACCTAGGCAAGCGTAAATGATATTTTCACTAAAAAAAAAATCATTTAGTGACTTTTTGTGACTAGGCCAAGTCATGAATACTAGAAAATTAAAAATACACATAGCTTTAAGCTCTCCGTGTGACTTTTGTCTTATGACGTGACATATTTATTGATCGCGTGGCCTTTCCTTTCTCATACTTCCATTTTTTCTATGGTATACTCATTGATTCTTCTTAAAAGTAACTATCTATCGTTTTATACGCAATATCGTAAACGATAAAAAAAATCTTTCTCATTCAGAATACTCCTTGATCATTTTTACATAAGACTTCCGCAATACAAGAGAATTAACAATCTATTCTTTTAACATAATATTCTCAGCCGCTCAAAAAAATTAATTATCTATTTTTCTGTAGGTAATATTTTAAACGATAAAGAAATCCTTCTCATTCAAAATACTCCTTGATCGTTTTTACATAAGATTTTCGCCATCCAAGAGAACTGATAATATATCCTTTATACATAACAATTTGAAGATAAGATATGATTTTTCAATCTTGAATACTCTTAATTATTTTTACATAACATTCTAAGTCGCTCAAAAGAATTAAATATTTTTTTTTTGTGTGTGTAATATTTTAAACGGTAAAGAAATCGTTCCTAAAATAATCCATGTCAACAACAACAACGATCCAGTAAAATTTTACTAGTGGGATCTGGGAGAATATTGTATACGCAAATCTTACCCCTACCCTGAGAGAGTAGATAAGCAGTTTCCGAAAGATTCTCGGCTCAAGAATACAAAAAGATAAAAAGATAAAAAGATAAAAAAAATTAGTATCATCCCATAAATCATAAAAAAAGTAACAATAAAATAAAAACAAGAAGATAGATGCAAAGCAAAAATGATAACAGTAAATAGACTGACACTATGAGAAATAAAAGAGCAGTAAGAAACACATTACCCTTCACAACAAAAATTCTACTAGACTAGTCTCGCAAAGTTAGGCAGAAAGTAAATACTTAACTAGCTCATAACCAACGGAATCCATGTCAAAGGAAAAATTAAAAAAGATCCATCAAACATATTTTTGTCTCATCAATATGCAAGGCGGAACAAAGATCACAAAAACTCCCTTTACAAATTCATCATTCGAGACAGGAAAACCACGGATTGAAACAAGAAGATAAACAGTATGAAATTGAAGGAAATACAAACACATATAAAACGGGGCAAAGAGGCGCAAAACATTAGAAACAATTCAAAACTCACGAACTCACAAACAACAAAGGTAGTTGCATGTTTGACATGAGTCAAAAGGGTTGAAGTTCCACATAAGTCAGTCACTTTCCTCTCTCTCTCTATGTGATTTTTGTCTTTCCCCGCAACCACCACTGATCGTATTCTGAACAGAAGCAAACAGTGATGGAGAAATCAAGAATGTGAGGAAAGTTTGTGTCAGAAACCCAACTGACCCACTTAGAGAGAACCTTCGATTTCTCCGAGAGAGAGAGAGAGACCAAACACTTTTAGCACTGTTTCTTCTTCCGACAACCATGAATCCTAGTAAAGTTGAAGCAGAAGATCTATTCCACCATCACTTGGACCCGCAACATCACCAAATCTTGGATCAATCACAGCCGTCAATTCTTCACCAGGACGATGAAGAACCGTTCTTTTCTGATATCGGTTTTTTCCGCGACGAAGATGACGATGCTGCCAGCCATAGTTCCTCCGACCCCGATCAACATCAGCTAATTCAGTCGTCGCTACCTCATTTGGACCAGCAAAACGGCATCGTTTCTGCAAACCCTAACCCTAACCCTAATTTGGGTTTGGGAAAGTCCGGCGATAAAAATAAGGCGGAGAAACGCCACCGGCATACGGCTGGTGCATCGGCGGCGGCGTATATAAACCCGGAACCCCACATTTCATCTCAATTCTACACATTCAACAAGGAATCCCATGCGCTGATGATACGCTGCCTCCTTGAGGGTCGCGTCGCCACGCCGGAGGAAATTCGATCTGTCACGCCGGCGTCGGTGCTCCAGAGCTGGCGCGTGGTGTGGAAGGACCGGAATGAGGACACAGCGTATCTCACGGCCTGGAAGCGGATACAGGACAAGCTCGTTGTGAGTATCGACCCCGTGAATGGTAATGAATTACTGTGTTTCAAGAATAATTCGAGTCAATTTGTTTCCCATGTTGATCAATGGCATGATATAGTCACGAGCTTTCACCGTGACGCTGATTTAAAACACTTAGGTCTCAAAGAAACTATAGAAAAAATCAAGCAGGTTTGGACTGTAGGTGCTAAATTTTATGGCATACCTGAGAGTTATATTAGGGTCTGTGTTGAGGTGTGTCCCGTGTGCTCTGAGTCTGCGCCACGTACTAAGAGGCGTAGGTTCGAGTATACTGAATCATTCTATGTACCAGCAAAGGAAGTGCCCGTTAGATTACAGCAATTAGCTGCCAAGTATAAAGTGGTGTTGTGTATTAGACAGAAATATATAAGGTATAAGCCATTTATGGCTGAGGTTAAAGATTACGCGTGTCATCGAGCAGGAGAGCCTGCATCCTCGAAGAAATCGAGGATTTTAAAGAGGGAGCCTTACGCGTCAAAACGGTGTGGGTGTGGGTTTCGTATCAGGGCGATAGTTCCAATATCGAATTATAATGAGAAGGATAAGACATTTGTCTATCAGGAGGAAGGGACAGCAGTCTTTAAGTTGTATGCGGTGCACTCGGGGCATGAACCTGGCCCTTTGGATGGGAATGCAAGGATAATGCATCGAGTTGTTGGGCATAAAGGAGGGTTCTTGATGGATCAGGAAACAGTGTATGGGATGGGTGATGAAGCAGAAAATGAAGACTTTGGGTTCCTTGGGAAGGATGGTGGGGATCTGCAACATTCGATTTTGCAGCAAATGCAGGAAGCAAGGAATGAGATTGGGCTACTTGAGGGCCAGATCGGGAAAGTTCCTCATGAGTTATTGTGCTCTGTGTCGCGTGAACTGTTTGATTTTGTGAATAAGCTTAGGAATGTGAGAGAATATGGATCCAAGTCAGTTGGATTGCTCTCAGATAAGCCGATATCGGATGATCTCTTGGTTGGGGAAAATGATTTGGCAGATTGGGGCGCTCATCATCATCATCATCGCATTTATGAGGATGGCAAGGATGCAGAGCTCATCGAGGAAGATGAAGACAGCTTCGGGAGGACACTTGGGGAGGTTGCATCTTGGGATCAGATAAGGTCAGGTTGTAGGAACGAGAAGGATCTACTGGGTGAGTCTTGTAAATCAGAGAAACCAGTGGAATGCAATGAGTTTGATCAGAAGCGCATTCTTGAGTGTGGGAATTCTAAACTGACCAAGCCCTTAAGGCATGATGAGAGTATAGATACAGATGTAGGTTTCGTTGTAGAGAACTTCTATCCAGAGAACCCTAAATGGTTTGATTCGCCCTGTGAACTGGACTCCGGCACAGACTGTGGCGACAGTGGATTCAAGCCTGGGGAGATTGTTTAGAGATCTTACAGCTGGTGACCCACTCTAACTTAATTCTGAGTCTTTTCTGTTCCATTTTTCATACTATAATGTTAGAAGTGGGTTGTATATTTGTGTAAACAAAAGGTTGAAACATCTGGCAACCTCTTTGTTGTCTTTGCTGTTGTAATTCTGTAAAGTACAGCCTGTGGGCTTCTTTGCACATACATTAGATAGTTATTTGACTTGTCATAAATTTTCAAAACTTCAACTTCGTTTTTCATATTTGAGTTAGTGGTTTCCTTTATTATCTTGCATTTATAGTATATACTGCTGCTCTATTGATTTTATTGCTGAGATGCATATAGCAGATAATTACTGAATTGTGCTGCCTTTTTGTCATTGTAATTATTGTAAAACTATTTCTATATGCAGTTTATTATAGAAAAACTAGAGTTATATAAAAACATACTACTAAACCATTGCGCATGTATCTGTAGCATTGCAGAATGGTGTTAAACAAATTTTGGGTTCCGAAAAGGAAAGAGTATCACTTAAATCCGAAAAGAGTAATATCTAATCAATACTGTAGATCACAGGAAGCTTGTTCCACAATAGCTTTTGGCTTCAAGAAGCATTACCTTCTTTGTTCATTCTCCGTATAACTCATTGAACCGAAAGTCACATTTGGCCTTCAGTCGTGCTAAAACCGAAAGTAGACTATTTATTCCCTAACTGACATGCTTATCCTAAAAAAAGGTATAGAACGTTTGATTTCCTTGCAAACTATTGATGGTTAAGTAAAGAATAAGGACGGTATTTGAATTTTCAAATAACAAGCAAGATTGGCTAAATCTGTTTCTGTTAGCTGTATTTATTTGGGATTGAAATGATCTCTTTGGAAAAATCTTCTCGTGTGTATTAAAGAATGCATTCACAAGTTACAAATATTTATGTGTTTCCATAAGCAATTGGTAGGTAGTATTTGAAGAAAAAGCTCAGAAGACTGAAGACCATAAGTTGGAATTGCCTCAAAGATCTATGCTTCAAACCTAGAGAATCATAACGGAACATCCTGTGCCGTCCCATAGTAAAATCAGTTGTTGCTGATTCCTTCTTATCTTTTCCTCCTTCCACAACTAGAGCTCGGACATTGACAAAATTGTTTTGAGAATGTGGCAAAAAGTTCTAGTTTTTATTTACTTGTTTTTTTCCTTTTTGATGAAGGTGGCAAAAGCTTCTAGTTGGAGGTGGCAATTTGGAACTCTTAACTATTGTTGATGTACGAATGATGGCTTATTTCTATGGCTTCTGAGTGAGATTGAACAGAGATACATGAAATGATTCTATTCAGTGGTTTGAAAATTATCATGTAGATAGATATCCTTAGTAACTCAACAAGCTAATCAACTTATCTTGATGCGGGAAAAGAAAAAAGAAGACAAGGAGATCAATCTAGCTTATTTTGGTTCGTTTTGGACAATGTCTAGTTTGACCTGTTGGCTCTAAAATCTATGTCCTATTTTCAGAAACAAGGAAAATTTGGAGAAGATGAGACTGTGTAATGCTCATTTAATTCAAATGGTTGCATATCCTGATCCCATATATCTTACTTATGTGTTATGACACAATAATAACAGGTATATGCAACCTCGTTGATATTTTGAGAATCAATAAAATTAATCCAATTTAAGTTTGAACTCTTTATTTTTTGAAAGATAAATCTCAACCTAAGTACAGAATATTTAGAATTGTGTCTACTAATTTGAATTCAATTGTTATCAATGAAGCGACCTGTTTTGACTGTGTACTAAAATCACCAGGATTTTTCTAGGAAAGTTTTGGCAAAATTAAATGCTGTCAATCTTTAAATTTTACGCACATTTTTGGATTTTCTATTAAGCCTTTAATAATACTAACGATCAAATCTATGAATTGTATCAATCTGTGAATATATGATTTGTCAAATAACTATAATGAGTTGTGATGGTGTCATTGAGGTTCTTTTTCCATTGGTGCTAGAGAGAATTTTGTTGGCTGCTTGTAATAAAAAACCTTTCCAGTCATCTCCCTTGAGTTAGTTCAGATTTGCTTTTGTTTGAAAATGAAAACAACAGATCTTCCTATTAAAATTGTATTTGCTTAAGAAAAATACAATCAATTTGTTCATACTATTGAGCATAAGTTGCTATGTTTAGCTTTGAGTTCTGAAAGCAGTCATGAGGAGAGAACCTCTTAAGCTAGCAGCAAACATTGGAAAAAGTGTGAAGGTTTATTGTTGAAGAACTAGTTCGTGACGATTATCTTGATGTGGACATGTAATTGAGGAATAGAAATCTCACAGGAACTTGTCATTGTCTGTTAGTTTCAGTTCAACTATAATTGTTGTCCTCACATATATCTGTAATGGTTTCTTTTTTTCTTTTACTTGTCTGTAGTATCTGAGAATGAAAATAATGGGTAAAAGGCAATTGAAGTTCATTTAAGATTCCTTTGGATGTGTTTTGACAGCTCCCTTGCGTACAAACAGCTTATGGAAGTTTATCTCTCATTACATTACTTTCCTTTTTCTTTTTCTATTTGAATTGTCAGAATAGCTACTGTTTGGTCGTAGAACAATGTATCTGTATGTCTAAAGAAAGCTGATGTATGCTCCTGCTGCTTTAGGGATAAAATTCACTTCTTGATTGTTATTTTCCCTTTAGCAGACCTTGTTACCTGTGAGGCGTTTCCCCACTTATCAGTAATTTTATTGATCCTGCTCCACATATCCACATATGACATACCTAACGAAGGCTAAAGTTAAGATGCACGTACATTTGTCCTCTTGGCAAAAACATAAGGAAGGCCTTATTAATCATTAACCTATTGGAGCTTCTTTGGATCTCAATGCCCTTCATCAACAAGTATTTGTATCTTCTGTAACTCTTATAAGTACTTGTGATTTGGTTGACAAGTTTAACAGTTAACTCATGAAACTAGAATCAAAATAAATCTTTCTCCCTGCTTTCTCAAAAAAAAAAATGTTTCTCCCTGCTTGTGTTTTTTTTTCCTTCAAGTTATGGCTCGTCCTGTTAGGTTTTCCATGTGTCTAAAAATCTACTTTATTTATAAAAAGAATTTATGTGTCTAGTTGAGTTGGTTTTGTTATCCTAAGCCTAGAATAAATAGCCCATTATGGATCTTGGAAATTGGACAAGCTAGTTTTTCTGGTTCTGGGTTATTTTGAGGAAAGTATAAGATGTTCAATGAGTTATATGGCTACCTCCCATATGGAAGCCGGCACAAACTGACTGCAAGAACGTCGATTGCACAATGTTGGCAGGCTGCTATTTTGAAGAATACAAGCTTTTGACATGTTGCTTGGGTGGCGTGAAGCTTTTGGTGAGTAAATTTTAAGTTTCATTATGTTAATTATATGCAGATAATGCTCTTTATGTTCTCATTTAACATACTGCTGCTTGTTCCTCTTTTACGTTTGCTTTTATTTGCTTCCTTTGTTTTTTGGGGGTGAGAATTACACATTGGAGAATGATCTTTGTAATTCAACCGATGTTTCTTATGCTGTTGTTTGCGGATGTTCATTAGTGAAGTGCAGAGGACGGTTTTCTTTTCCCAAAGAACGATAACAATGCTTTCATTGTCTTCTGGATTTTGGGTGCATAGTACCTTATCCTTTTTTGTCTTCTTCTGCATTTGAAAGAAGGCAGATTCTGCAGAAAATAATTCCAGTTTATATTTTGAGTGAACTGCTTGGCTTTCCTTTGTACATTTTGATAAAGTGTTCTGCTGTGATGCTTCAAATCCATTTGTTAAGTTTCTGCATTTTGCTTTCTCGTTTCGTTTTGAAAGAAAGTTTGCAGGTCAAGTGGAGAAAATTTTATAACCCCATGCTCTCTTTTATTTTCATTTCACATAGTAAAATGGAAGGATAAAATTTTACTCTTAGGACTGGCAAAATCAGAAGCATGGGATTGATTCTTTAAATGTCTTTGGGATGGAAAAATTTCCCTTTGACCAATTCCTTCTGATTATGTGACTTGGTCCAGTTCTCCCATGGAAAGCCCAGAAAGGTGCCATTCTTACTGAATCTTTAAACCCCCAAAGTACCTCAACTATTTTGTAAGATTTAATTTTCAGTTATTTCAGCACGTGTATGAAAAATTAAACAACTGTAATTGCAGTTGGATGCTTCTTTTTTCTGTTTTATGTGTTTCATATGGGATGTGAATTCTAGAATCCAAGCTTTACGAGGAATTGGTTATGTTGTGTCAAAAACAAGTAAGCTATAGGAACTTATCAACATGCTATTGTCTGTTTTTTATGTGATGTTCTTAAATTCACCATTCTCATGTTTGGTCTGGCTAACTCAAAACTCAACTTAATGTGGCATTTGGACTGCTGTCTTTCTAACCCATTAAGTTTTATATGCTTTTCATGGAAATAAAATTTCATTGGTAGATTTACCCCCAGTTGTTACAACTTGTGTATCTGAGCTTGCATCTTTTGAACCTGTGAAATGTTTTGCCTGCATTCTGGGCCCCGGCCTGAAAGTTGTGTCCTCCCCCCCCACCCCCCTCCTTTTTTCTTTTGCCCCCTGGTTCCCTCAGATTGGTGGGACCTTAGGTTACATTGAGGTACTAACAACCCAGTCAATTAATCCATGTGAAGAAGTGTAGTGGAATTCCAACTAATTGTCGAAGCCATCTCAACTTTATTCCACTTTAGCTCTGTCAAAGGTCACATGGTCTTCAATGTTGGTGATGAGAGCAGCAATGTTGATGCCTCCTACTCAACTTGGGACCTTGAGGGGATGAGAATGAGCAAGTTCTCTTTCTATGCATGTTTACAGGTGCCTGGTATTGCAGTTTTAGAAGACTGTCTTTGTTTGGAGAAAAAGCAGAAGCAGTCGACATTGGCGAACCATTTTGAGGTCTGTCTCACAGAAATTGCTGGATTGAAGTGTCAAACACGATCATTTTGAGGACGTTCTGTTACAAATGCTGTCGGTTGATGCACCTGGGTAGTGTAGATTTGGTAGTTCAATTCATATGTAAGTAAAGGTTGCTTGAGTTTTTGACTTTGTAATTGCTGTCACTCATGATTGGTTATAGTTATTTCGCTGTGGTGCAAAGCACAAACGTTTACTTCTGATTATTTTGTGCATTCTTCTATTGCCCACTTTCAAATTTACGTTGTTTCTTATGTATGCTATTAAAGGAAGAATGAGAACTGAAGTGTCAAAAGGATAAAAGGAAGAACTTATACCGATGCCCCTGGGAAGAGGAATAATTACGAATGAAATTAAGAAGCTTCTTTTCAGTATATGGTGTCGTAAAAGGTTAAAATTACCCTCCCCCCTAAATCCTCCTTCCCGTAAGGAATGTCGCATTTTGGGGTAATGAGGTCAATGTATTTAATATTGTTTTTTATAAAAAAGATTTACACATTTAGAAATTACTCAGAGAATAGGTAGTCAAAATCAAAGTATTTTTGCTGTTCAAAATATTCAGGAAGGGTTTGAATAAATGTAATTACAGAAAATCATTTCGATCTTTAAATAGTTACAGTGCAATATAACTTGAGATATAGCGAGTGGTGGTCATAGTTAAAGGATTTTAAAGTATCAAGAATAATTTATAGTGGCTAAATATTGCAATTAAATCGTGCTTTGAAGAATCATAATAGGCATTATCTCGGTTGCAACTGGCTGTAGTTTTTTAAGTATCAACTTGGGAAAGAGGTCCAATGTTCCAATTGGTTTGTGTAATTAGTACGATAGACTTTAATGAGTAAAACATCATATGAAATCGATTCGAATATGAAGAATATAGTTGCAAAAATTATGGAGGAATCTATGCTATTTGTAAATGGTATCTCAAAGCTAAAATTAATATTGGTGATCTTTATTTTCTAATGAATGGGTAGAATATTTTCAAATTGTTTGCAAATATGTGATTATAGTTCTAACCCATACACCTCTACTACTTCACTAACTCTTCGTATTCAATTCTTGGTATGAGTTAACTTTTTTCACTAAACCTTAAGAACCTCTTTTGCTAGTGGCCCTATTAGTATAGGTGCTTGATCGATAAAAAATAATTGCATTCGCTAGCAAATATATATATACACACATAAAATATATACATTTTGTTGGCTATTATTTATGGGAGCCACTAAAAATAAATTGAATTAAATCATACAATAACAACATATGCAGTGCAATCAAACTATAACAAGGTAAAAAAATTGATACTCCTCACCTATGAATTAACTAACTTATTCAGTGACTTTAGCATTTGATTGTACCAAAATGGGACAAGTGAGAAATAGAATAAAGGATTTATGGCCCAGAAATAAAATAAAATAAAATAAAATAAAGGATTAAAGAAAGAAAAAATAGAATAAAGGATTAAATGGGAATCAACTTTGAAATTCAAAAAACAAATTCGGCACTTAATTAATGATCAGCGCCCTATAAAGATGACAGCGCCAAAAAAGGCGCTCTCTCTGCGCATACGTTTGCTTTTACAAAAGCTAACGTCTCCTCCTTTCCCTCCTTCTCCCACTCAAAATTCAAGAATTCAATTCTACAATTCCCCTTTTCCCAAATTATCATATCATCAAAACAAGCGTCACGCATTATCACCAAGAGTTCCATTTTTGTAATTTTCTGTTGGTTACTGGTCATCAAGAATTTAGCCAGGTTTCTTTTCTTCTGTTTCTGTGTATTTTACGTTTAGTGAACTTGATATTCAGTGCATGTTTTGGTTATAAGCAAAATGAAATTTGAGAGTGGAAGTTAAAGATTTGAAAAAATTCATACCAGAAAAGTTCTTCTCTTTTTTTATTTTCAGGTAAGAAATATGTTCTCAATTTCACTCGAAAAAGGGATTTCACGTTGAAACCCGTTATTTCTGAACAGAATCCACAAAAATTCCACCCATTAATAGTTGGTCTTATACTCTTGAAAAGATAATAATTCTTTCATGGAGCAAAAAAAATATCAAATCAAGATTTTGTCTGTTAGTATACCTAATAGGATTTTAGTTTCTAGGGCAATTAATTCGACATTCTTGTAATTTTACATGTGCATCCATTAGAAGCTTAATCATTTTCACATTCTGGACGAGAAACTATACATGACAAAACAAGAGCCTTATTTCCTGCGGTTTCTTTTTTAAAATTATAAGGTATAGTTGTTTAATTGTATAGATAACTGTAGATTGAATATATGCTTTTAATCCTAACAAAGTAAATATCAAAAATTGTTTGAGAGGTTCTGCCCGAGAGGTGCTGAAAGATCATCACAACTTTTGTGACATTGTAAAAAGGTTGCACATTTAGTTGTTAGGACTAAATCTCAGTCCTTTACCATCTCATTCTCTTTCTCTGTCTTAACCTTTTAAAATTCTTTGTCAAGGCGTAAATGTTTCAACATGCATAACCGCCAAAGTGAGAAGCCTTTGCATATGGAGACAACTTGCGGCTCTCTTCTGTCTGAGATGCAGGTTTGCTCCAACTATGCTCTTCTATTGTTATCTTAAGAAACACAAGACTTATATCGTATTGTGAAAGTGTTGTCTTTTTGGTGTGTTACCTTGTTTGTTTGGATCAGAGAATATGGGATGAGATGGGAGAGCCAGAAATTGAAAGAGATAAGATGCTTTTTGAACTCCAACAAGAGTGTTTAGAGATATATAAAAGAAAAGTGAATCAAGCAAGTCGTTCTCGCGCTCAACTGCAGCAAGCTGTTGCTAACTCTGAAGCAGAACTTGCAAAGATATGTGCAGCACTAGGAGAACAATCATCATATGCTAGGCAGGTTAGAGACAAACAAAAGCCTCTCTTTTGAAGCATTCAGTAAAACTTTAGATCTTTTGCTTGGTATGTAGAACCTTTTTAACATTTAGCCTCCTATATAGCAGAGTTACAGAAGTTTGAATGAAGAGCTTAAGGCTATTAAGCCTAAGTTAGAAGAGATGAAGAAGAGAAAAAGAGAGAGGATGGACCAATTTGCAGCTGTTGTCGATCAGATACAGTGTATCTCGAAAGAGCTCTGTGTACACTTACAAGAGAATACACAAATGAGTTCCATTGATGAAAATGATTTGTCTGTCAAAAGACTAGAAGAAATGCAGAATTATTTGCTTGCTTTGCAAAAAGAGAAGGTCTTTTCTGTTTCATCTCTTCCCTTGTAATATAATATTATTTTATTTTGATATCGCAGTGATATGTACTATAATCTTGTGTTAGCTACACGTGCATCTCCTTTAATTTTAATATTTGTATCTGTGTCCAACTGCTTCTTTTTCATTTTTTCTTGAGCCGGGGGTCTATCGGAAACAACCTCTCTACCTTCGTAAGGTAGGGGTAAGGTCTGCGTACACTCCACCCTCCCCAGACTCCACTTTGTGGGATTACACTGGGTTTGTTGTTGTTGCTGTTGATATCGCAGTGATATACTTGAGCTTAAAGAAAGAAGTAGGGATTCATATAGCCGACCCCAACTTGTTTGGGACTGAGGCGTAGTACGAGTTGTTGTTGTTGTTGTTGTATCTCTTCCCTTATCTTCAACCTCTGCCAGTTTTAGCATTGAGATTGGTGCTTTGAATAAAAAAGTTTTCAAGTTCTGCAAAAAGAGTATGGTAAAACTGTCACTTCAGAACTGCTTAGAATAGAGAAAAAACAAATGGGAAGTATCATCCCATTTTCATTGTGCGGAGTTTCATACTGATGGAAATATTTTCTCTGCTATAAAGAATTTCAAGAGTTACCGTTTGTCTAACAGAATCTCGTAAACATTTTCAGAGTGACCGCCTGAAGCTGGTGCTTGTCCACTTGACAACTATCAATTCATTATGTGTGGTGCTCGGGATTGATTACAAACAAATCATTGCTGAGATTGATCCAACCATGGACGACTTCAGTGTCTCGAAAAACATAAGCAAATATATGATCCTTAAGTTGTCGGCTACAATTAACAGATTGAAAGGGCTCAAAAATCAGAGATTGCTTAGGGTGAGTTTAAATGTCAATTTAATTGTTCCAAACCAAGTTGCATATTGCTCTCTGCTACTAATGCTGATCTACTTGTTGCTTAGCTTCAAGATATTGCAACTACCCTTGTAGAGCTGTGGAACTTGATGGATACACCGCTAGAGGAGCAACAACAATTTCATGATTTTATAAGGCACATAGCAGCTTCAGAAAATGAAATAAATGAGCCTAACGTTCTGTCTGTGGACAGTCTTCAACATGTATGAAATAAATAAACCAAATGATCTCCAATTAATTTATTTTATGTTGTTAATTTCTAGCAGAACTAGAATGCTCCCTTGGTTGGTTCTGCTGCTTTCATAGCAGTAGATCTATTGCAGTAATGAAATTATTGCGATTCTATACTACTTGTGCAGGCGGAGACCGAAGTGTCGAGGTTGCAGGAAATGAAATCAACAAAAATGAAAGAGGTTCTTCTGAGAAAGAGGCTGGATTTGGAGGAAATCTGTAGGAAGGCACATATGGTTATTGAGATTCAACATTCAGTTGACTTTTCTGTTGAAGCTATAGAATCTGGTAAATGTTTTCTGTCATGAATCAGACATCAAGGTTACACATAGCTACTTCTATCCATATGAATTTCTAACTGAATCATTTCTGCGGTAATCTCTGGATTATTTGTATGCCTAACGACATGGATTTCTTAGGAGAAATCTATTTAAGGTTTAATATGCTTGGATGTTTGTTGAATCATTCAAGTTGTAATGCTATCATTTGTAGGGGCAAATGATCCTTCATATCTGCTTGAGAAACTCGAGGTCCAGATTTCCAAGGTTAAAGAGGAAGCTTTTAGTAGGAGAGATATTCTTGAAAAGGTTGAAAAGTGGTTGGCTGCATGCGACGAGGAGTGCTGGCTGGAGGAATATAACAGGGTTGGATGTTATACTGCTTTTTTTTAACCTCTTTTGTGTATATTCTGCACCATACTTCTTTTTCTAATAAGTTTCATTCCAGGATGAAAACCGTTACCATGGCGGAAGAGGTACACATCGTAATCTGAAGCGAGCTGAGAAAGCTCGAGTTCTTGTCAACAAAATCCCTGGTACGGAACCTATTTTCTGTTCCTGTATCTCCCATCATTAAAAACTTATTTTCGTTCTAATAGAATAATCTTTCTTGCTTTTGGTGTACTCTTCTTTGAGTTAGCTTACTGCATTACATGCGTTCTCTAAGTATACAGATACCAGAAAATAAGAGTTTACTCATCTGTGTGGTGTCTGAAAATTTGTTTTGCAAATCAATAATTGGTTATCATGAACATATCACCGACATTGTTAAATTTCTTCTTAGTGTTCCAATCAAACTTGATCTGTTCGATAAGAAATCTTAACATTGTCTTTGTGGCAGCTATGGTGGAGACATTGAGATCGAGAGCTAGTGCTTGGCTGAAAGAAAGAGGACATGAATTCTTGTATGATGGTGTAAGCACCTAATTCGAATTTGTTAAAGCTTTATTAAGCAAGACTAACCCTGCATCCACATTCTGTAGCTGCCTTAACTCTTGGAAGTAGGTGATTTCACTCTTTTGTTGTTACTTAATCCTTCACTTTTTCTTTCCAGGTAGCGCTTCTTTCTATGGTTGAGCAGTATTGTGCTCTACAGCGGGAGAAGGAGCTTGAGCGTCAGAGGCAGAGGGTATGAATTTTCCATTTGATTACACATGAAACAACTGCTCTATGTATTAGTTGTTTATAACGTTCTTTTTTTTATTCAAGGACCAGAAGAAGCTTCAGGGACAATTAATGGTGGAGCAAGAAGCACTTTTTGGATCAATACCTAGTCCTTCAAAGAGTGCAAAGAAGAATTTTAGACCATCAATGGGAGGTTTGACCAATAAAAGACTTTCGCTCGGAGGAGCAATGCTTCAAACCCCATATGCTGGTAAAGCTGCACCATCCTCTCATACTGGAAGACTGTCTAGCTCGTTGAAACAACAAACTCCCCAAAACTCTCACCAAACTGGTAGGCTTGTGATCTTGTTCTCTTAGTGTATCTAAATTTACTTTTCCACCAATAATTGTAGTATACTAGCTTCTATGATTACATGTTTATTGACCTTTTGCAGCTTCTAGGTTGGGCTGCATTATTGATATCTAAATTGTCTAGTTTTAATTTTGTTGTTGCAGGAAGGAGAGATAGTTTCATGGCACCAAAAAGGCAGCAATCCTGCAAGGTATCAAATCCACCTAGAACTGAATCAAAACAGACGATGAGGCCCCCACCGGATCCACGTAGAACTGAATCAACACAGACAAGGAAGCCTCTATCTCCCTTATCGTCTATGTTATCATCAAACGCAAGCACCATTAATATTCAGAATCAGACCCTAAAGAGTGGGGAAGTCAAGGAAACACCGTCTTTGAACAAAACTCCGGTTATGACTCCAACCAAGATTGCCTCTGCTGTTGAAGACAGACTCAAGGAAACAATGTCATTGAACAAAACTCCAGTTATGACTCCAACCAAGATTGCCTCTGCTGTTGAAGGATGTATTACCCCAAAAACAATGACTATTCCAATGCCGGCAACTCCTTCCACAGTTTCCATTGCAATGCAGACTGCAATGACACCTGCCGTGCTCCATGTTTCTGGTTGTGCTGGTGATATTGAGTACTCATTCGAGGAGAGAAGAGCCGGTTACAATCCATTATCACATACCAGGGTCATTAACAAATGCTTGATTTAGAGTACTAGTATCAGTATATTATCTTGAGATGAATTCTTTTCTTTGCATTGTTAGCCGCCATAAATGCATTCTACTCATCTGGTTTTAGGCAATGGTTTTTCCACTTTTTTTTTGGTTGGTTTCTCTTTAGTCATTTGTATAGTGGTGCAAGATGAGAAATAGTGTTTACTTTGTTTTGATGATTGTGGGCTTGTGCTCTTGAATGGACTAAAGTTCTCAGTAAGTCCTCTAATACCAAAGAATATGAGACGTTGCTTTTGCAAGGGTCAAACTTACTTTTGGGAGAATCCTTCTACTGGTAAGTCAATGTTAATATTTTTTTTGGTTTTCCACCCGGTGTCGCATTGGAGCCCGATTATATCAGTATTCGCGCCGAGTAGGGCTCCATTCGGGGGAAGTGCTCCCTGCCAAAGATTTTTCCATACTCAGGCTCGAACTCTAGACCTCTAGTTAAGGGAGGAGCAGCCCATCCGAGACTGCAATGTTAATATTAAATTGCTTCAGTTGGTAGCTAAAATATTAAATTTTGGAACACATCCTAAGTCAAGGTCAAACATCTTTTATTTCATACTTGTTCGGTCATCCAATTACAACCTGTTTTACTTCAATTCTATTCCTTGGGACTTCAAGTAGTCAAATGATACTTTATAGTGCTATTTTCATTTTCAAAAAACCAAATGAAAAAACAATGGAAAAAGAGGATCGTTTGCCTTCGATGAGATTTTCTTTTTGTTTTTTTGGTTAGGACTTAGGAGTAAGTCTAGTAAATAGAGGGGAAGGAAGAAAAAGAGGATTTTTGTTGAATTTAGATGTTAAACTTAAGTGGTATATGATAAAATTGCAGCCCCATTACATGCCTTTACAAATTTACAATTTTTTTTATCATAGATAAATAATATATGTATGTTCACTTTTAATTGTAACTTCTAATGTTAAACTATTTACTTTGCTCTGCCACAGAAAATTATTCTACCACTGAGCGGCGCTAAAAAAAGACAGAGGTAAAATAAAAATAAAAATACTCTCTCCGTCTCAAATTATCTATCGTGATTTTCAAAAATAGTTGTCTCAAATTATTTATCATTTTAGAAGTTCAAAATTAAATTAATTATTTTTTTCTTATTTTACTCGTAATATTAATTATTCTTAAAGACTACAAATACCTCAACAACAAACAACAGTATAATCCCACTAGTGGGCCCTGAGGTAGAGAAGCTGTTTCCAATAGAAACTCGGCTTCCTCCCTCCAAAAACTACCCACCTTGCTCTTGAGGTCACTCGAACTCACAACCTCTTAGTTGGAAGTGGAGGGTGCTCACCACTAGAGTAACCCAATCTTGTCAATTACAAATACCTCAGTTACGAGTAAATATTAAATGAAGAGATTATATTTTAAGACATAAATAAAGGTAAAACAGTCAAAAACTACTCCCTCCGGTCAACAATAAGTGATTTTTTGGTTGTTTTCACACAGATTAAAAAATTCACCTTTTAACATTAATTAGCAATGAAATTGACCATATTAATCCTTACTATTTCTTCACATAAATACTCCTAATACATGCTCAAACACTATTTACTCCAAGGACAGTGTAGGAAAAAAATAATTAGTTCATTCTTGAAATCTGAAAAAATCACTTATTTTGGACCACAAAAAAATGTTAAAAAATCACTTATTGTGGATCGGGATCGGAGAGTATTCAATATTTTCTTAATATGCGTGTAAAAGAGAAACACGATAAATAATTTGAGAATGATAGGAGTAAAAAGTTATACTAGTAGTAGTAAATATTACAGTGACTGATGCCCAAACCATGAACTTCTTTCACCAACCAATTTATTTTTTCAAACGCAAAAATGTCAAAAAAACAAAATTAATTCTTTTGACTAATGAAGCTAGGGGACTCATATTTCAGCAACTTATCGAAGGTGGGCCATGACTGCTTCCAAAAGCTCGAAGGTCCCACCAATTGCTTTTTCCTTTTCAATTTCGTCTGTTTTTGGATTTTGTTTCTTATACTTGAAAAACTAGTTTGAAAAAAATTTGAAATAGATGCTAGAGAAAAAGTTGTCCATTTGAATTACTTTATGAGAAAATATATTTTAAGCTAGCGTGAAAAAATAGTGTTTCAACTAATTCTTTTCCGAGATGAATGTTCTTAGCTCCCATTTGGCCAAACGGGAGCTAAGAACATTCATCCCGGAAAAATCTAATTTGAATTTTTTTAGTTCCCCTAAAATATTTTGGTTTGATTTTCCATAAAATATGATTTTCTTTACAATGAAACGATTCTTTTGAATATTTAGAAATTTGTCAAAATTTGTTACCGTCTAAAGTTGGCCTACTTTTTTTGGGACTTTTTCGTATATATACAAGATTTTAAATTTATTTACCCGATTTTGTCTAAGTTTTCATATTTACAGGAAGTGACAAACGTTTTTACAAAATATATACAAATTTGGTCAAAATCTACAATTTATCCACAATTTATCTGCAACTTAAATACACATTTTTTGTACAGAATCCGATCAAAAACTACAATTTATATACAATTATGTAAGTTGTAGATATTTTGTATACCGTTTCTACCCTCGACATACAATATATATCCAATTTGTTTATGTCTTCTTTTTCGAGTTTCAATCTGAAATTTCAACCAAAACCACCTCGATTCTTCACCAAATTATCTCAAAATTGAGATATAAATTCCAACGAATATTCCCAATCATTTGCAACAACACCCAATCCAAACAAAAAATAATTTCGTAAAATTTGATTTTCGAATTCAAACTTCGAAGCATTTTAATGGCTGTCAATGGAGTTTTTAATGGATTAACATAGTTTCCAATTCAATCTACTCGCTTCTAATTAATTATATTTTGTTTATTGATTCAAAAAAGCTAAAAGAACGATAACTAAAATGATTCTCTTCATCAGAGTTAATTTCTTTCTTATTTACTTCCTCGTTTTCATAGGATCTGAAGCAAGAACTTTGCTAGGTACTAATGTTCTCTTTTTTTCCACTTAACATTAGTATCATTTCTTCAGTTAATCCACATGAAATATTAATATAAGAATACTAATAGAGAATGAGAGGGAGAGAAAGAGAGAGAGGGAGAGAGATCAAAGAGGGAATTCCTTACTCAATTCATAATATAAAGAGATACTCATTAATACTAATTTGTATATAATTGATAAATTGTATATCACTTGTAATTAAGTTAAAACCTAAACAGTGAGGGTAAATAAGTTTCTAATGTAGTACATAAAGGTAAAAATCCCTATTTTTTCTTGCAAGAAGGGAGTTGGTTAGGGCCGATTTAATAAAAGCAATCTCATGATAGATTACAATTATATGAACTATTCCTTTAAAAACTAATTTATTTTCTCGCTATCTTTTCCTTTAGTCAACTACTTCACCTCGGTGCTGTTACCACTGAATTTATTCATATTTTCTCCTGCAAGTTATATTTACAGAAAATCTCTATTAAGCCAATACCCATCTTAGTATATTTTTTGGGGGGCAAAATTACTTTATTCTTGTTATGAAAACTAACACGACTTCAAAATCGGGGAATTTTTTCCTTCTAATTTTGTACGAACATTGTCTAAGAGTAGCTTATATATAAATAAATAATGTTTAATTCTAAGATACAGTAAAAATTTATATTTGTGTGAGCGAGAATTGATTTTGTAGTCCTTTATAAATTTATTTTTAATTATATATTTTTTATAAGAGATTTTTACTTTTACACATAAAATATCACAAAATAACATACAAGAGATCAAAAGATCATTTTCTTCTATTCAAGTAGGTGATCACAATTCACAAGAGATCATTTCCACGTTTGGTGTATATATCCTTAAACATTTCATTCTATGAGATTTGTAATCTTCAAAGTATAGTAAAAGATATTTACAGCCAAAAGCCCATTTAAAGTTTAATTATCAAGAGAATATAATTTTGAATCAAGAACTCAATTAGGCTGGGGCACGTTTTACTTATCATGTGGCTTTTATCCCGCACAAAAGATAATTACATGTAATTCATATAAATCTAATTTTTATAATTTATATAAGTATAATATATTATAACAGATGAAATTATACTGATAATATCAAAATCATTTACCTCTTAGGTCGTTAGTTGAAGTCCAACATAATATATTCATTCACAAAATCATTCTTGATTCAAAGTCGATATAGCCTCTTTCTACACATCGACTCCTTTAGACATAAAAAAAGGTAAGCTGTAAGAAAAGAATGAAAGCTTGATTGACTATTGGGTTTATATTTTTCCTGGAAATTCGATCCAAATGTTAGAGAATTGTCATGTAGTGCGTAACTTATGCATTAAGCCACGATGAACTGGATTCGCAAAATCTAAGCAATTGATTACTACCACATTTTTTAATAGTATTATTTTCCCTACATTAATCTATTTCTAAAACCCCCTCACCCAATCTAAAGCTACAACCAACAACTTACAACTGCCCCACCTTCGCCATATGAAGGCCGCAATTGACAGTTTTCTAATTTTACAGTTTATCAAAAGATACAGTGCGGATTTTTACAGAATTTCCTATACTGTATTTTACTTTTTCGAAGTATAGACTCCAAAGTTTGTTTTATAAATATAAAATAGCTATATCGTCCAATTCCATTTGTTTTGATATCTCATATCGTGTTATTGTTAGTTATTATTATTACTACTGACGGGTGATAAGTGGGAATTTTGACTACTTATTAGCATTTTTTGTTTTTGTTTTAGTCCAAAAAAATTTATTTATGTTCCCGAAACTAATGAAAGTATGCAAATTACAGGAATGTTGGAAGTTTGGTCTCCAAGGATGAAATCCGACTAAAAAATGAGTATTCTGAATCACAAGGCAAGAAGGGGCACAAAACTTAAGAAGTGCGAACCGCAGAATTCCATCTGCGACCGCAGAACAAGTGAAAGAGCCCAACTGAATTATGGCCAATATGCGGACCGCACATGAATTGTGCGGCCGCATAACAAGGTTTGCACTGACAAATAATTCAAAGTTCAGAGAGTGTGCAAAAGACCAAAACCTGAAACCTTGCTGAAGTGCAGACCGCACAAGAATTGTGCGGCCGCAGAAGATGCTTTGCAGCTGCAATCCAGAATTGTGCGGCCACAAAACCTCCCGAAGGGCATTTTTGTCAGTGAATTTTGGGCCGCTACAAATAGACGAGTTTCACATTTTTAGGTCAAGTTTCGAAGTTTGAGCTGCTGTAACCATTACATTTTGCCATTTTAGGAATTTTGTGATTGTTTTAGGTCTTAAAGATCATATTTTACTATTCTAATCTTAGATTATGAGTTTAATTAGCATTTTTTCTTTATTTTCTTCAATTCTCAATATGAGTAGCTAGATTCTTACTAGGGTTGTGACCCAACCCTAGTATATAAACCTTATGGGCACTTAATTTAATGCTTGTTTATGATTGAGTGTTGATTATTTAGCTTAGTTTTTGCTTCAATTTTAGAATTAATGGTTGCAAACATTTATTTATGCCTTTTTTGACTTGGTCTCTACTTGAGAAAGATGAACCTAATCTAGGATAACTTGGCTAACAAGGAATTGGGCTAATTGAGAGTTTGATTAGCCTAATTAAAGGGTTCAAACTAGAGATAGTAAGAACCCGACTTGAGCTCGTATCAACTATTTTGTTTGATACCCATTTGGACTTGAGAAAGTCAAATTGGGCAAAATCACTCTTTCACTGAGAGGTATTGAGTGGGTAATATAGAGTTGAGAACTATAATACATCTCAATCAACAAAACATGTATTAACACATTTAACTCATTAGGCGAACACCTAGGTTATGGTCACATCCTTAGGCTTTTTAATTATTTGAAAAAACACCCAAAAAAAAAACACGCATTCGCTTGTAGTTTCTTTTCTTAGCTTATAATTGCTAGAGTAATCGTAGAATTAGAAGTCAAAACTTGTTGTTTGGAAGCATAATTTAGTTATTCCATTCGCTTTCGTCAAGTGAATACTCCTAACACCCATTGTAACTCCCTGTGAAAATCGACCTCGACTTGTTGGGTACTATTCTTCCAACTACCATTTTCACTCACTATTGAGTGCAGATTGAACGTGGAATAATTTTTGGCGCCGTGTTGGGGAGTTAAAACGGTGTTAGCTATATATTTGAGGTTTATTTTTGGAATATCTTTTTTTCCTTCCGTGTTACTAACTTGTATGAGAAATTTTAGGTACAACCATGGCGGCGAACAATGATCTCAGAAATGTGCCTTTGGGGGATGTGAACGGAGAGGATGAGCAAGTTGAGGAGGTACCTCTTGAAGCTCAAGCCAATCGAAGAGGCTGGGTTCCTCATGACAATCTACCCGTTCCACCCCCGCCTCCACCACGAGCGGCTCCACACCGGACATTGCCCAATGAAGGTTATGCTAGTGTAATAGTCCCATCCCGTATTAGCGCGGGCAACTTCTAAATCACCAATGTGATACTCACTTTGCTTGAGCAACGAGGTTTCTTCATCGGTGCTCTAACACAAAATGCTTATAAACATTTGAAGGGGTTTGTGGACACTTGTTGGGGGAGCAAGCAAACAAATGTCTCTGAGGATGCATTGGGGCTAAGGCTTTTTTCCTTCTCTCTACGGGGAAAAACTTTAGATTTTTTGAAACGATTGCCGAACCATTCAATTCACACTTGGTATGAGTTGGCGGAAAAGTTTATTGCTAAGTTTTTCTCTCCCGGACATATGGCTACGCTTCGAGATGAGATCTTGGCATTCAAGCAAGAGCCGAATGAACCACTACACGAGATATGAGAGCGCTATAGAACTATGATCAAGGAATGTCCCAACAATGATATGACGGAAAACATGATTCAACAAATCTTCTATCGTGGGATTAACACAACCAACCAATGTATACCGAATCAACTAGCCGATGGAAACTTGATGACTATGCCTTATTCGGAGGCGTGTGAGATTTTGGATGAATGGCGGATACGTCATCGGCTTGGCAATCTCGGGCCAATGTTTCACAAGGTGACCTGAATATGATCCACTTTCACAAAGAATTGCAAGACCATGGCCAAACCATTGCTGAATTGACAACTAACATGACTCAACTAATAAAGGCCCAACTAAATCAAGTGCAAACTCCTAAGCAAGTCAATGCTATGAAAGGAGTGAACATGATGGTGAACAAGAGGAGGACCACGGGTCCACAAGTACAAAATCGAGTGGAGAACTATGTGCAAGAAGATGATAGTTTTGAGCAAGATGATTCCTATAATGAACAAGAACAGGAAGTGCAATATGTGAATAATTTTCAAGGGCAAAGAGACAACTTTCAAGGCCCAAGCCAACAATAATAGCGACCACAAAACAATCAAGACAAATGGAATTCTTACAATTAAGGAAATTGGAGCGGAGGTAACAATCAAGGGAATTGGCATAACAACAACAATCAAGGAAATTGGAGTGGAAACAAGAAAATTGGGGAGGTAACAATCAAGGCAGATGGAACAACAATCAAGGCAACCAGGGGTCGGGTTTTCAAAGGCCTCCAATGTACCATCAACCAAGCAACCCACCTCCTTATCCTTCTCATGGTTCGAGTTCTTCAAACAATGAGATGGGACAAATTGAAAATATGTTCAAGCAAAGATGAAAAAGAATGGCGATTCGAATGCCCAACTTGCCTCACACAACACATCAATCCGCAACCTCGAAGTTCAAATGGGGCAAATATCTCAAGCTTTAAATTCTTGTCCTAAGGGGGCACTACCAAGTAATACGGTGGTAAATCCAAAGGGTGGTAACAACACGGGGCATGCCATGTCGTCTATCACAAGAAGTGGAAGAGGCAGGAATGAATCCACCTCAAGTGGAACGCAACTTGTTGACGATGATCAAGTGATGCAATAAGAAGAGATCCCGAACAATGTGGTGCAACCTCATGATGAAGTTCAGATTGATATTGATGATAGTGTGGAAGAGACTCAGTGAGGAGGTGAACCTATCTAGGGAACACATTATTGACATACTAGAGCTGGTAATGCAAAAGGTTAAGGCACTATTGCCTAAGCCTCCACCTCCATACCCTCAAATATTTGCCAAGAAAAATGGTAAAAATCAATTCAAGAAGTTCATTCAAATGATGAAGAGTCTCTCAATCAATGTTCCATTAGTTGAAGCTTTGGAACAAATGCTCGGTTATGCAAAGTTTATGAAGTATCTTGTAACAAAGAAGCGGTCAATGAATTTTGAAACACATCAAAGTCACTCATCAAGTGAGTGCAATTGTGCATTCAATGGTTCCTAAGTTGGAGGATTCCGGTGCTTCACGATTCCTTGTACAATTGGAAGTGTCGAGTTTGCTAAAGCTCTTTGTGATCTTGGGGCAAGTATCGATTTGATGCCCTTTTCGATTTTCAAGACTTTGGGAATTGGGCAACCAAGGACCACCTTTATGATATTGTAAATGGTCGATCGTACTATGAAGAGGCCCTTGGGAGTGATTGAAGATGTTTTGGTTTGTGTTAATAAATTCATTCTTTCAGCGGATTTTATCATTCTAGATTGTGAGATTAATTATGAAGTGTCGATTATTCTTGGGAGATATTTCCTTGCTACGGGTAAGGCTTTTTGTGGTGTTGAAGCGGGAAAACTCACTTTCCGGGTTGGTGATGAAAAAGTGGTATTCCATGTGTGTAAGTCCATACGGAAACTAAATATCAATGCGATGTGTTCTTTTGTGGACTTGGTGACCGATATTATTATTGATGAAACAAGTGCTACAATCAATGTTGGTGATATATTGGAGGTCGTCTTGCTCAACTTTGATGATGAAGAGATGGATTGTGTAAACTCTTTGCAAAGAATGGGGTCGTACAACTATGCACCCCGAAAATTGTCCTTGGATCTTGAAAATAGGACAACTCCTCCTAAAAAGCCTTCTATTGAAGAGCATCCTACTTTAGAGTTGAAGCCATTATCTCCACATCTTTGGTATGAATTTCTTGGTCCTTGTTCTACTTTACCGGTTATTCTTTTTAACGTGCAGGTAGATTCTACATTGGCGGTGCTACAAAAGAGGAAGAAGGCTATTGGGTTGACTTTGGCGGATATTCGAGGGTAGGGGTGGCATGTGGGCCGGTCCGGTCCCTAAACAGGCCAAGTGGGCCGGTCCAAACGGTCTCGGTCCCGGGTCGGTCCCAAAATAAATAGTCCTAACGGTCCCGGGCTAAACGGTCTTTTTGTAGGAACCGGTCCGGGACCAGGACCACAAACACGTAATCCCGGGCTAAACGGGTCGGGCCCGCAGGCTAAGTGGGCCCATCAGCTAAATATGTTTTTTTTTAAAATTAAATAAAAATTAGAGACAAAAAGATGTTAAAAAAATACCTTTTAAATTTTATTATAGAACAACATGACCACTAGATTCGCCATTCTTGGATTTTTTCTCATTCTTATTTTTGGAAAAATAATTTTTTAAGGAAGCCATATTAATTAATCAAGTAATAGCAAATAAATAAAACAAACAAAAACTATAATATTAAGACTTAAGAGTTGAAACGAGTTTACCGAATTGACGAACAACTTGTTCAAAATTGATTATCGTTGAAGAATTGAATACTTCAATTCACCAACTTCACAATTTGTTTTACAAATTATAACAACCTCAATATTTTTGAACTATTTTTTGGAATAAAGTAAGCAATAGTAGAAATTATAGGAGAAAATTAGAGAGGGATTGTGATAGATTGATATTGATTTTTTAAGAAAAATAAAAGAATGAGGGAGTATTTATAGTTGAAAATAGGAAAAAAGTGTAATTATAAATAGTTGGGGCTAAAACAAAGTTGGGGGGGGGGGGAGGGGTTAAATGGCTAATTTCTAAATAGCCAACGACTATTTTTGACAGCCCAACGACTGTTTTTAAAATTTTTCAAACGACTAGTTTTTTTTTAAAAAAAAAGAAAATTACCGTTGGGATCGTTTGGCCCTCCAAGGGACTGGTCTCTTGACGGGCCAAACTTACCGGTTCCAAATCCAAGAACCGGCCCACGAGACCGGCCCAGGCACACATATACCGGTCCTACCGGTCCCGGCCCACGTATCCCGTTTGGCCCATTTGAACAGCGATCCCGGGCCCGGACTGACCCACTTGCCACCCTTATTCGGGGGATAAGCCTCGCCTTTTGCATGCATAATATCAAATTGGAGGATGGAGCCAAACCATCTATTGAACATCAAAGGAGACTCAATAAGGCTATGCAAGAAGTTGTGAAGAATGAGGTTATTAACTGGTTGGATGACGGGGTTGTCTACCCCATTTCTGATAGTTCATGGACTTTTCCGGTTCAATGTGTTCCAAAGAAGGGGGCATGAAGGTGGTCACCAGTGACAAGAATGAGTTGATTCTTACTAGAACGGTGACCGGTTGGAGGGTGTGTACGGACTATCACAAGCTCAACAAAGTCACAAGAAATGATCATTTTCCACTTCCTTTCTTAGATCAAATGCTTGATAGATTGACCGGACGTGCTTTCTATTGCTTTCTTGATGGGTACTCGGGTTACAACCAAATTCTCATTACTCCGGAAGATCAAGAGAAAATAACCTTTATATGTCCCTATGGTACTTTTACTTTCAAGCGGATGCCATTTGCTTTGTACAATGCACCAGCGACTTTTCAAAGGTGTATGATGGCTATCTTCACAGACATGGTGGAGGACTACCTTGAAGTTTTCATGGATGACTTCTCGGTGGTTGGAGATTCTTTTGATGATTGTCTTGCAAATTTGGACAAAGTGTTGGCTAGATGTGAAGAAACAAATTTGGTGCTCAATTGGGAGAAATGCCATTTCATGGTCGAGGAATGTATTGTCCCTGGCCACAAAATCTCAAGAAATGGAATTGAAGTTGACAAGGCAAAGATTGAGGTGATTTCTAAGCTTCCACCCCCAACTTCGGTGAAGGGTGTGCGGAGTTTCTTAGGCCACGCGGGCTTCTACCGGCACTTCATCAAAGACTTCTCTAAGGTGGTGAACCCGTTGTGCAAGCTTCTTGAGAAGGATGCTAAGTTTCATTCAATGATGATTGCGTGAGAGCTTTTGAATTGTTGAAGCTCAAGTTGACAACTAATCCCATCATCACCGCTCCAAATTGGAGTGTGCCTTTTGAACTCATGTGTGATGCAAGTGACATAGCGGTTGAGCCTTTTTTGAGGCAACACATCAACAAAATATTTTATCCGGTCTACTATGCTAGTAAGACCAAGAATAGTGCCCAAGTTAACTATACCTTTACGGAGAAAGAGCTCCTTGCTATTGTGTTTGAAATTGAGAAGTTCCGCTCGTACTTGATAGGTGCAAAAGTTATTGTCCACACGGATCATGCAACGCTTCGTTATATTATGAGAAAAAAGGACTCCAAAGCGCAGTTGATGAGATGGGTGCTCTTGTTACAAGAATTTAATATTGACATCCAAGATAAAGAAGGTAGTAAAAACCAAATGGCGGACCACTTGTCTTATTTGGAGGAGGAGGGGAGGCCGCATGATGGCCTTGAAATCAATGACTCCTTTCCCGATGAGCAACTCTTGGAAATTTCAATGAACGAGGTGCCATGGTTCGCAGATTTAGCAAATTTCTTTTTGTTTGGAATCATTCCGGATGAGTTCTCTTTAAGCCAAAGGAAGAAACTCAAACGGGATTATCATGATTATTATTGGGATGAACCATACTTTTTTGGATTTGTACAGATGGGGTGATTAGTGTGTACCGAAAGAAGAGCAAGGTAAAATTCTTGGGGCTTGTCATTCCTCGACATATGGTGGTCATTATGGTGGAGCAAGAACGGTGGACAAAGTGCTTAGTTGTGGTTTCTATTGGCCTACTCTTTACAAAGATTCTAGTGAGTTAGTGAAAAGATGTGATGAAATTTAACGGGACGGTGGAATCTCAAAGAAAAATGAAATGCCTCTCACAACCCTTTGGGAGATTGATATTTTCTATGTGTGGGGTATTGACTTCATGGGCCCTTTTGTTATTTCTTGTGAAAATACCTACATTTTGGTCACTGTGGATTATGTGTCCAAATGGGTTGAGGCCGTTGCTTTACCCAACAATGAAGCGAGAAGTGTGGTGGATTTCTTGAAGAAGAATATTTTCACAAGGTTTGATACTCCACATGCAATTGTAAGCAATGAGGGGTCATATTTTTGCAACAAGTATTTCGGCACTTTACTTAGCAAGTATGTTGTTACTCACAAAGTCACGAATCCTTATCACCCACAAGCTAGTGGGCAAGTGAAAGTCTCCCACCGGGAGATAAAAAGTATCTTTTCCAAAACGGTGAATGCTAATTGGACGGATTGGTCCAAGAAGATTGATGATATATTATGGGCTTATCGGACGGATTACGAAACACCTATCGGAATGTCACCATACCGGTTGGTATTCGGGAAAGCTTGTCATCTTCCAGTGGAACTACAACACAAGGCAACGTGTTCTCTAAAGAAGTTGAATCTTGATTGGGATGTGGTCGCTAACTTGAGGGTTGCACATTTGAATGAATTGGATGAGTTCCGATACCATGCTTATGCGAGTTCCTTGTACAAAGAAAAAATGAAATATCTTCATGACAAATACATTTGGAACAAAGAGTTCAAGGTGGGCGATCTTGTATTGTTGCTTAACTCAAGGTTGAGGATGTTTTTCGGGAAGCTAAAATCCAAATGGAGTGGTCTTTTGAAATTATGGGTGTGATACCTTTTGGTGCATTAGACTTGAAGAACAAAAACAATAAAGTGTTCCGAGTCAATGGTCACCAGGTGAAGCACTACTTGGGAAAGGTTGGAGATAGCCACATTGTGACGATCATTCATTTCACTTGAGGGTATTCTGCGCCGTGCCACGACGTTAAATCAGGATCTTCTTGGGAGGCAACCCATGTTTCATTTCCTTTTTCTTTTGTAGCTAGGTGTTATTTGTGTTCTAACTTGATTTGAAGTGTGCTACATGGATGAGTGTGACTTATAAGAATTGTGGACAAAAATATGGCTAAGTGTTCATGAGAGTGCGGGCCGCACTTTATTTGTGCGAACTGCACATTTTTATGTGCCATAGCAGATGATCATTGCGGCCACACATTTCTCTTGCGAACCGCACATTTGAAACATCAAAAATAATAACTCTCTGAAGTTTAAGCTTGTCAGTGCGGAGGTCGATTTGCGACCGCACATGAAATCTGCAACCGCACCTGAAAATGTGTGGACCGCAGATTGGTTTCTAAGAATAATCGCATAGGTTAAAGAGTGCGGACCGCACATGAAAATGCGCGGCCACACTCGTCTCTGATCCCTTCTCATTTTGAGTGGTATAAATAGAACAGTAGGGCTCATTTTACTCTTTTCCCACTTTGAACAAACAATGTTGCCCGCTAAGTTTTCTTGAAGATTTCAACTGTCCACACATTCAGCCACCTAGATTACTTACTCAATGCATTCACTCTATCTGGTATGCTTCAATTTCATGTTAATTTTTATGTTAGTTTAACTTGTAGATTTCGTTTAGGCCATATGTTATTAGAGTTCCATTACGTGTCCATATAGGTTAGATCTGAATTGGGTTAACTTGATACATGCTCTACTGTGCGTGGGTTAGTAAAATTTCATGATTTTACAATGTTGTCATGCCTATTTGTGCATGAAATTAAAAAATCTTAGACTAACAAAGTTGTCTATTCGTAATGGTTTGAATTATACGGCCGCACTTGAATTGTGCAGTCCGCAGATTTGGATTTTTAGCAACTTATGTGAGGCTGGAATCTGCGATCGCAAGTCATAATGTGCGGACCGCAGATTTGCTCTTGCGGCCGAAGATTAGGCCCTTCTCTGTCATCAGAGAGTCTTTACTTTTGAGACTTCAAGGTGCGACCACAATCTCAAATGTGCGGACCGCGAGTTCCCATCTACGGCTGCAGGTCAAAATATACGGACCACAGAGCCCTTATCCTGTAGGCATGAATGAACTACACAACCCCACTGTGTCTAATTGTTTCTCCTTCACCTACATGTCTCCTGTATGTGTTTGAACAATGAATTGAAACTAACAATCTCCACTGTTGATATAGACAATGGTTCGATCAAGAGGCCGAAGTGACACTTCAAAGGGGAGAGGCGAATCTTCTCGGGGTCGAGGTAAAAGTGCCTTGCTCCTTGGCCAGCCCAAGACAATAAGAAAGAAAACAACAGTAGGCGGAGGGAGAGGTTCTGAACAATTAATTTTTGACCACACCTGAATTCTATACTATTTTAGTGTAAATATTTGTTTTAGGTCTAATCTTGATATTTAATCTTTTATCCTACTCTTAAAAGATTTTATTTGAAAAAAAAACTATAAAATATTTACATTCTTAGAGTATAAGTTTTATTTCTATTTACATGAGAAAAGAAAATTCACAAATATATATATATATATATATATATATATATATATATATATATATATATATATATTTCTTCTTCGTGTCAGTTTAAGTTGTAGTCTAAATATTTAATATTTTCTATACTCTAAAATAGTTAGTTAATATTATTATTTAGGTATTTTGCTTTATCTTATAAAAGGAAAATAAGTACATATCCTTTAGTAGTGTAGGCCTTAGTAATGTTAATTATTCGAGTAGTTTCTTGTAGAAATATTTGATTCCACTATAAATAGTTTTTTTTTAACTTTTGATTAACTAGTTTTGACTTTTGCTTTCAAAAGGAATAAGAACAGAAAATCTAAAAGAAATACATTTCTATCCACAACTAACTCTCTAATATACCTCATCTTAATCCAATCTCCCTAACTTCCCCACCTTTCACGTCACTCACCTCACATTGCACACACACACGATCATCCCCGTCCCTCACGTCTTGTTGCCCACTCCTCCATTCATCACTCTTCACACACATTATATATATATTGGTCATACACATTAGATTAAGGGGCGGGAATTATTTTTCAAAGAAAGGAGAAAATATTGATTCTAGTCTAATTAAGAAGACTAAGATTTTCGTACACAAACACACACTGGTTTGCTCACAAAAGGTTTCTTCACTATCTCTCTTAGTAAACTTGGTTTTCAAATAAAGGATGCTTGAGATCGGATTTGAGGTTTCTGGTTAGTGACTGCGTTCGTGATCTCCATCTTGGTTCGATATTCCGATAGAGCATCAGATTTCTCTTTGTTAGTTTTCTACAAAAGGCCAGTCATTCATTTTGCTAGTATTTTAAATTATGCCATGAGAAAATATGTAACTTTTAAGATTCTCAATATTTAATGTTAGTTTGGTGAAGATATTAATTTTGAGTATGTTATCATATCATCTCCATTTTAATCCGATGAGCCTTTGGGTAACATTTTTAAGTCGTTATCGTTATTAGATAATCCATGTTTGATGTTATCTGTTTAAGTTATTTTGAGTTTAATTTGTGATAATAAATTAGATGAGATAACTTTCATTATTCTAACTTTAATATGCAGTGCAGTTAGTTATTGAAACAATATTTATTTGAATTTTTAGGTTTTGAGTTGTTAGCCCATTTGTCGAAGCATTTGAACGTTTACAATGTTACTAGTTTTATGTTTGTTTAAAGTAATAGATTTTATATTTCTATACTTTGTCTAATGTGAACATAATTGCATAATTATTTTCTTTTGGATTTTAAATTTAATTACAATTATATAATGTACTTTTGGCGCATTGGATTATTTTCAAATAGAGTGTGAGTTGATTTGCTTTCAAAAAATAAATTATTTACCCCATGTGTTTATACCCAAACTTTGGATTGATATGCTTAAGTAATAAAAGGATCATGCGTGCCTTCCCGCGTCTTGATACCTTTAAATTCAAAATGATTATGTTTTGACCTTGTGTACATTCCGTACCTTGGTTTAACATTCAATTTCAAAGAAGTACCTTGTGTGCATACCGCATCTAAGTCAAAATAATTAATAAAATACAATAATTAATTAAGTGATAATAGGCAAATCATAATCAATAAAATACAAGAATAGTCAAGAATTGATTTAAGTCGGACATTAGTCAATAAAAGCGTCCGTGTTAGAACCACGGGACTCGAGGGATGCCTTACATTTTTTTCTCGGTCAAAAGAATTCCTTACTCAATCTTCTGTTTTCGTAGACCTTAAATTAGGAGTCAAACCTTCCTTTTGATAAGAGATTCAAGATAAAAGGTGACTTGGAACACCAAAACTCAATTTCAAGTGGCGATTCCAAATAAATAATTCCTTTTTAAAATTAAAACGTCACTTCAATTGGAAAAACTCTTCTAACTCAACCTCGTAATAAGGGTTGCGTGGGAAAAAAAGAGGTGTGACAGCTCTGGCGACTCTGCTGGGGACAATTAATAAGAATTTGAGCTTTGTACATTGATTCTTGTTTGGCTTTTATCATGTTTTGTATATTATTATTTTTGGGAGCCTAATGTGCTGTCGCTTATTTACCGCTTTAATATTTATTTGAACTGTGATATAAATTGAATCCTCTCTCGCACCCCTCTGAGTCTTCTGATAGGTAGTTATGTTGTGTTTGCCTACAAGCATCACAAAATTTCTGTCTTGAGATAAAGCCAGTTAGCCTACCAGCTTCTGATGAAGGATTTAGTCACACATCTTTAGGCTGGAGAGCCGTTAGCTAGCCAGTGTTGTTCTACTACTGGTGACGCTTGACGCTCCTCGGTTCGGGTCGACCGCCCGGGTAAGCCAGGTCTAGATACCATCTCCTTTAGGGTTTGAAAACTTAGAAGAACAAGCCATAAGCAATGAATATCGCTAGTAGGCTACACTTTATTTGCATCATGTGCATTGGACTTAGTGGGACTCTGCACAGGGGTCGGGCCTGTCTAGGACATGTACCAATTTTTCAGACCAACATGTTTATTTTTATGTATTATATGTAACATTATTTGGTAGGTTTTACTCAAATATTGACCGACTTTAGGATAGATTGATTGAACAGAGGAGAGAGAAGGAGAAAATTTCCTCCAAGTTTTCATAAAGTATCTATTTTTTTTAAAAAAATAAAATTTTGAAGTGTTTTGGTGTGTAAAATCACAATTTTTAAAATGGTTTTTTATTTGTTTTAACCAAACTAAGCGGGTCTGATTCTCACCGAATGTGAGATATGTAGGCAAACCCCATCGGTTGCGGCCCCCAATTTTCAAAAAATCCAAAAATATTTTTCATTTCCTTAATTCCTTCTTAGAATTCTTTCCTTAGAAAATTCAAAAAAACAAAAAATCATTAAATCCAAAAAAAAAAAAATCCGAAGTCTTTCACTCGAAAAAAAAAACAAATTTGCAAATCAAAATCTAAAAATATTTTTTTTTTCTTCTTTAGAAGTCTTTCTTCCAAAAATTCAAAGAAAAATCAATCAAAATCAATCAAATATTTTCTTTATCCTTTAAGAAGTCTTCTTTCCAAAAAATCCCAAAGAAAAAAGAAGAGATAGCTTATGTACTTTGTTCCCGGTATTTCCGAACTACGCAAGATCTGATTCATGCGGCGTCATGATACGTAGGCAATCCCCATCGGATTCGATCATTATCATCAAATAAACTGAGTGAAAAAATAAGAGAAGAAAGAACTGTTTGTCCAATTTGAAAAAGAAAACCGCGGAAAGTCTCCGTGAATGCTGTCAAATGGCGCAAGCAAGCCGTCAGGGTAAAGCCTATAATGGATGAAGCAGAAATGGTTACGGTCTTCCTACAGGCACAAGATGCGGACTACTTCTAGAACATGATGTCCGTTATGGATAATCCATTCGCCGAGGCTATCAAAATTGGAGAGATAGTCGAAAATGGTTTTAAAACGTGTCAAATCTTGAGTCATGCTACCTTTAAGGCCACATCACAAACCGTTTAGAATGGTTGGGGGGGGGGGGGGATGAACAGAAATAGGAGGGAAGAGGGAGCCATGGTGGATTTGAGCTCGAAGGGGACCCCGGGGGTCATTCAACCAATCATATATGCTTCCTAAGGTCCCATAACACTATTATCCCCATCAAGATGTTACTTATGCCGTGGCACTGCCTCTCTATGCGGTGATAAACGCGCAACCTTACACGCGGCCACATCATTATACACAAAGCCGAGCTCCACCTCCCAGAAAAGCCCATCCCTACCAAGCTCCATATAATCCCCAACCAAATGTTCCCCAATACAATCCTCGCCCAAGAAATCCCCTTAGAAGGAATCATTTCACCCTTATTGGTGAATCATATTCAAGTTTATTTCAAAAGCTAATCGGGCTAGGTCTGTTGTAGTCAGTGGCCCCGAACCGGCCAAATCCCAAGTCCCCCTTGCACCAAGCTGATGCTAGATGTGAATACCACTCTGTAGCAGTGGGACATGATACAGAGGACTGTTGGACCCTCAAAAGGGCCGTTGAAGAATTTGATCCGGCTCTGAAAGCCATTGTAGCCATTGCCGCAATAGAAAAGAAACCTAAAAATGGTTGCCAAACCTGAAATTTTCCCTATCAAACGGAAATTTCGATAGCCGGTCTTGCTATCTTTTCTATATTTCGGGTTATTTCAGGGTGTAATCCGAATGCTTTTACTTTACTGTCTTACTTTCTGATGTAAACTCTTCTATTTTTTTTACATATAAAATTCAAATAAATGAAATTAATATTTCATCATTCATGAATGTATCTTTTATAAATCATGCTACCTTTCTTATTCTCTTTTCAGTTTTGTTAATGCAGATTTTAATAACATGACATGCTTGCGGACTTCATGCCCATATCCTAAAATGATGTCAGACCTTGAAATAATGAATCAAGAAGTAGAATCTGCCGAAGATATGCCCATATCCTAAACCAAGTCCAAACGAAAACTGCCCTTACTTGATTGGTTTATGGCACTGATGTCGTGATATCAGTAGACATTGAAATTCCCTCTCTTCGGATCATTGTTGAAACCAAGTTCGAGGATGAAGATTCAGTCAAGACCCGATTGAAGCAAATGACTTTGGTTGATAAAAATTGATTGACTGCAGTTTGCCACAGGCAGTTGTACCAACAAAGAATGGCCCGTGCCTATAACAAGAAAGTGCGGCCCAAGAAATTTGAAGTAGGGCAACTCGTTCTGAGGAGTATTCTTTCGCATCACGAGGAAGCTAAAGGAAAATTTTCCTCGAATTGGAAGGTCCATACATTGTAACAAGAGTGTTACCAAAAAGGAGTACTGTATTTGGTAGACATCGAAGGAAATGTTCCTGATACAACTGTCAATCCAGACGTGGTCAAAAGGTAATATGTTTGACCCTTTACGCAACTTTAATGCTCTCTGATTGGGATGACAAAGGCTTTCATTCTCACTACCCAAATACTATTAACCATTTGAGCCAAATACTTTTTCCTTGGCCACCCTCTTTGGAACCTTGTATGTAATGAGAAAGAAAAAGAAAAGAAAGGGATTGAAAAAAATGAAAAATGAAAAAACAAAAGTAGAAGAAAAACAAAACAAAAATCAAAACAAGTTCAAGTTAATTGAACTACGTTTGACCTGATTACGAAAGAATACGTAAGCAACCTCACTCTGGGGTTCAGTTACACCAAAAAAACAAAATCCACATTCCCCAAAACTGAAAGCTGGAGCAGATGTTACCATGGTTAGGCGATGGTTTCACCCGAAAGGTTCCAAAGTTGTAATTCAATCCAAATTCTTTTTATCCAAATCCTTTCAAGTCTTTTCGATCAATCGGTGAGAATGTTAAAGAATTGGAGAATACAGTTACTTGGATCGGATGCAATCAAATGAGAGAAATAAAATGAGAGAGTCATATTGGTGAAAACTCTCATGGGCACTAGGGCGATGGTGAGTAGAGAAAATAAAAATGAGAGAGTCTTGTTAGTGAAAACCCGCAAAGGGAACTAAAAAGCGACGTCGAGAAGAGAAATGAAAGAGATCAGCTAATGAAAACCCGCAAAGGGCACTATTGATCGAAAAGAGGAACCACATAGCCATGGAATCAACACAGTCTTGAGCAAGATTTTTCGGTTTCAAGTCAAAAGTTATGATGAGTTTCTAAGAGTCGGACAGTTTACACAGATCGGACATCCAGTCAAAAAGGCATGTCATGTTCATTATGTCCACATGTACTCCCAGATAAGTCTGTCTTTCTGTTCCCCGAAATGGACCTCTCTTGTTTTAAACTCATTCTCTATTCCATTGTTTATATTTCTTTGAATCCCTTTTGTTCTAACTTTGTTTAAAAAATAAGGCAAAGAAAAGACGGCAAGACCGATTTATAGGGTTCTCGTTTGAAGCAAGCTGATATATTCAAAAGGCGCCCAGCCTTGGCAAGGGCATCAAGTCGACCCCGACTGGCCATGATTGGCTGATGCTTTGAAATGGAAAACTTTGAAAGAAGCCAAAATCAAAATGCCCACAAAGGCAAAAATAAAGTTGAAAAAGGTTAAGTCCCACACGACCAACCGTCATGGCAAAGTTTTGAAATGCCAAAGGTTCTACGGGGTCAGAAATGCAGTTGGTATTCAGGAAATAATTAGTTGCAGTTGAAATCATTAAATAAGATGAGCCGAGATCAAGAGATTGAAATAATCAAGGCCACAAACCGACCTCCATTGTAAAAGTAACAAATCTTTCTTTGTTCAGAACAGGAACACAACAATTTAAGAAACAGTTCGTGAAAAGACGAACACCACCAAGTGAAGTTCTCAAATCTTTGATTTTCTTCCAATATACATGTAAACATGTTATTTTTAGTTTCATTATAGGGAATCAATACCCTATCTTCAATACAGGGTACTACATCCCCTGGTTGCATTACTTTCTGCCTACATAGAGTATGACATTACCTAGTAGAATCTTAGAGATAGAAGAGTCTCCTCTTAATTGCCAACACAGGATACTACACCCCCTGGTTGCATTCCTTATTGCATACATAGGGTATGACATTCCCTAGTAGCATTCCAAAGTGCCACGAGCCTAACCTTATTACCAACACAGGGTACTACATCTCCTGGCTATATTACTTTCTTCCAACATAGGATACGACATTCCCTAGTAGCATCTCAGAGCGCCACGAGCCTCCTTTTATTGCCAACATATGGTGCGACATTCCCTAGTAGCATTCCAGAGTGCCACGAGCCTCACCTTATTACCAACACAGGGTACTACATCCCCTGGCTGCATTACTTTCTGCCAACATAGGGTACGGCATTCCCTAGTAGTATCTCAGAGCGCCACGAGCCTCATTTTATTGCCAACATAGGGTATGACATTCCCTAGTAGCATCCCAGAGTGCCACGAGCCTCATCTTATTACCAACACGGGGTACTACATCCCCTGGTTGCATTACTTTCTGCCTACATAGGGTACGACATTCCCTAGTAGCATCCCAGAGTGCCAAGAGCCTCACTTTATTGCCAACACAGGGTACTACATGCCCTGGTTGCATTTCTTGTTGCAAACATAGGGTACGACATTCCCTAGTAGCATCCCAGAGTGCCAAGAGCCTCACCTTATTTCCAACACAGGGTACTACATCCCCTGGTTGCATTTCTTGTTGCACACATAGGATACGACATTACCTAGTAGCATCCCAGAGTGCCAAGAGCCTCACCTTATTGCCAACACAGGGTACTGCATCCCTTGGTTGCATTTCTTATGGCAAACATAGGGTACGATATTCCCTAGTAGCATCCCAGAGTGCCAAGAGCCTTACCTTATTGCCAACACAGGGTACTGCATCCCCTGGTTGCATTTCTTATGGCAAACATAGGGTACGACATTCCCTAGTAGCATCCCAGAGTGCCAAGAGCCTCACCTTATTGTCAACACAGGGTACTACATCCCCTGGTTGCATTTCTTATTGAAAACATAGGGTATGACATTGTTACATCACATAATTTTGTACGTTGGATTTGTCGTAAGATAATTGACATAGGTTCAAGGATAAGACTATTTTTGAGGTTATAATTATTTATGCTATTTATAACAAATGATAAGTATGTGTTGTGAAGGTCATAGGGTAAACGAGTTAAAAAAAAGAGTTTAGTCGAAGTTTGACAATTTGGGATAAAATACGGTCTAAGCTATAATACCCGATATTTATGAACTTGTGCCATACAAGGTACCACATGACCGTGATAGTAAGGTATATGAAGTATACTAGTATTTAAGTGAAATGAGACTTAGAATTTATTATGTGGGTAATTGGGTTACTTAATAATTTTGGTGGTAAGATTAACTTAAAGTCTTTGGATAAAGATTAAGGCATTAACGTGGCGGCCTTACCTTATGGGAATGGTGACTCTTAAAGTTCATAAATAGGTGGCAAAGTTAGATGAATATTGTTGGCTAAGTCATCCCAAAAGTGGGGCCCACAAATCTAAAAAAATGAGAGATTATTAAATATCTTTTAAGAGGTAAATCATGGGCTGCAACTAACGCACATCATTTTCAAAAGAATTCTTATGAACTCTTATAAGAGAGCTAGGCTTGCTAACGGATGACTTGCTATAGTAGTGTAAAATGCGATTCTAAGAGAGCACGGTGCAATCTTCCTCAAGAATATCATACGGATTTTTTCCTACTTTGATCCGCCGTTACATGTTTTGTCGCAATCAATGTGTGTTAGAGGGATTGTCAAGAAAATCTGCTCAGGTATGTTAAGGCTAATCCTTTCTTCTTTTGGCATGATCCAAGTAATGATACGTAAATATAATGTTATTTCATAAGTGATTCTACTCTTAGCAGTTAAGGATGTCTATGTTATTCATTCCGGTAAAGTTATATTCAAGTATGTCTAAGTACGTTCCTAAGTCTCTATTGAGGTATTTGATAAAGATGTTAATATTTATAATATAGTGATACATGAATCTTCATGCATTTACTACCGTGCTACGGCCGGTTGGGCAGACATGCATATTCATTTACCACCGTGCTATGGTCGGTTGGGCAGTTACACATTTATCATCGAGCTACGGCCGGTCGGGCAGTCATGCATTTACCACCGAGCTACGGCCGGTCGGGCAGTCATGCATTTACCACCGAGCTACGGCCGGTTGGACAGTTATACATTTACTACCGAGCTACGACCGACCGGGTAGTCATGCATTTACTACCGCGCTACGGGCGGTCGGGTAGTTACCATTGATCAGTTGGGCAGTCATGCATCATACGATATGGATAATAGTCTCAAAGAGAAGCATTATATATATAAGTATACTAAGTATTTATATACGGTGGCACTTCATAAATTCAAGTTGATTCTTATATGTCTATAATTAATGTTGACTTATTGTTATATTTCAGTTCTGACTTACATACTCGGTACATTATTCGTACTGACGTCTTTTTGTTAGGGACGCTGCATTCATGCCTGCAGGTATAGATAGTTAGTTTGACGAGCCCTCACAATAGACGAGGTTAGCATTCAGCGAAGGAATGGTAACACTCTACCTCATTCGGAATGCAGCCGAGTCTATGAGTCATCGTGTAAGAGTTTTGCTACAGACTTATGGGTAGGCCGGTACCCTGTCCCATTTGATGTCAAATAATCTTAGAGGCTTTATAGACAGAGGTTCATTTTGTATAGTGTGTCGGAGGCCTTGACGACCCATATGTATTCATGTTTTAAGAACGATGGTTCAATGATACAACATTTTCCCACTTATAGTTATACATTACAAGTTGTGTCCATGTTGGCCAATGATAGTTAAAGAAAAAAAAATGAGTTACAGAGTGGTTCGCTCGGGCCAGTACGACACCGGTGCCAACCACGCCTCCCCGGATTTTGGGCGTGACAGACATTCCCTAGTAGCATCTCAGAGTACCAAGAGCCTCACCTTATTGCCAACACAGGGTACTACATCCCCTGGTTGCATTTGTTGTTGCAAACATAGGGTACGACATTCCCAAGTAGCATCTCAGAGCGCCAAGAGCCTCACCTTATTGCCAACACAGGGTACTACATCCCCTGGTTGCATTTCTTGTTGCAAACATAGGGTATGACATTCCCTAGTAGCATCCTAGACTACCACGAGCCTCATCTTATTGTCAACACAGGGTACTACATCCCCTGGTTGCCTTCCTTCTTGTTAATATAGGGTACAACATCCCCTATTATTCATAAAAAAAAACGTGTCTTTTTCAATTCTTTATTCTGCAATAGCAAAGATAGTTTTATGTATTTTCAATAACTCACAAAACATTCCTAGTGCAAACTGGGGTAGAAAATATTTGTTCGTTTTGTTTGTTTGTGATGACTTGTAGGTTTTTCTAAAAATCACGGATTGGATGTGCAAAAATAAGATTTCATCTCTTGCCAGAGTAAGTGGAACGTTTGATCTCAATACCAGCCGCAACCAGCTTGGACATAATGCATGCAGAAACATAGGGTCTCAAGGTCCATATTCTCATTATCTGATCAAGAATCAAGCTTGGGAGAATATTTCATAGTTTGTTACATCGAGAGCATCAAGTTTCAACCTAAAGCCAATGGGGGAAGTAAGTCAAGAATCAAGATAAGACTCCAGATGGTATTTAGATAGAAATTTTGTAACTCTTAGATTTCAAGAGTATGTAATTTTCTTTTCATTTTGATGTAATAGTAGGAACTGCGGATCAGAACCTCGACGGAACTTCGCTCGACTCTCTATCTAAGCATACTATATCAGCCATTTTTCACTTGAACTACACATGACCTGATTCCCTTATAACCCGGGATATGTAGGCTGCCTAAAACCAAGGCTCGGTCGCAACGTCTTCTTTTCACTTCTTTTCCTTTTTAAATAATAGTGAGGTAAAAAATAAGTCACCTTGTTCATTATCTTTGCCTGAAAACTTTTCATGTTTTCAAGCAAAGAGCGACATGCTGTGAACAACTAATTTTTTACCATACTCGAATTCTATACTATTTTAGTGTAAATATTTCTTTTAAGTCTGATCTTGGTATTTAAACTTTTATCTTACTCTTAAAAGGTTTTATTTGAAAAAAAAACTATAAAATATTTACATTCTTAGAGTATAAGTTTTATTTATATTTACATGAGAAAAGAAAATTCACAAATATATTTGTACATATACATATACATATATATATAAAGATTTCTTCTTAGTGTCCATTTAAGTTGTAGTCTAAATATTTAATATTTTCTATACTCTAAAATAGTTAGTTAATATTATTATTTAGGTATTTTGCTTTATCTTATAAAAGGAAAATAAGTGCATATCTTTTAGTAGTGTAGTCCTTAGTAATGGTAATTGTTCGAGTAGTTTCTTGTAGAGATATTTGATTCCAGTATAAATGATTTATTTTTTAACTTTTGATTAACTAGTCTTGACTTTTGCTTTCAAAAGGAATAAGAACATAAAATCTAAAAGAAATACATTTCTATCCACAACTAGCTCTCTAATATATCTCATCTTAATCCTAATCCCCCTAACTTCCCCACCATTCACGTCACTCACCTCACATTGCGCGCGCACACACACACACACGATCATCCCCATCCCTCACGTCTTGTTGCCCACTCCTCCATTCATCACTCTTCACACACATTTTATATATATTGGTCATACACATTAGATTAGGGGGCGGGAATTATTTTTCAAAGAAAGGAAAAAATATTGATTCTAGTCTAATTAAGAAGACTGCGATTTTCGTACACGAACACACACTGGTTTGCTCACAAAAGGTTTCTTCACTATCTCTCTTAGTAAACTTGGTTTTGAAATAAAGTATGCTTGAGATCGGATTTGAGGTTTTCGGTTAGTGACTCCGTTCGTGATCTCCGTCTTGGTTCGATATTCTGATAGAGCATCGAATTTCTCTTTGTTAGTTTTCTACAAAAGGCCAGTCTTTCATTTTGCTAGTATTTTAAATTATGCCATGAGCAAATATATAACTTTTAAGCTTCTCAATATTTAATGTTAGTTTGGTGAAGATATTAATTTTGAGTATGTTATCATGTCATCTCCATTTTAATCCAATGAGTCTTTGGGTAACATTTTTAAGTCGCTATCGTTATTAGATAATCCATGTTTGATGTTATCTGTTTAAGTTATTTTGAGTTTAATTTGTGATAATAAATTAGATGAGATAACTTTCATTATTCTAACTTTAATATGCAGTGCAGTTAGTTAATGAAATAATGTTTCATTGAATTTTAAGGTTTTGAGTTGTTAGCCCATTTGTCGAAGCATTTGAACATTTACAGTGTTATAGGTTTTATGTCTGTTTAAAGTAATAGATTTTATCTTCCTATACTTTGTCTGATGAGAATATAGTTGCGCAATTATTTTCTTTTGGAGTTTAAATTTAATTACAATTATATAATGTACTTTTGGCGCATTGGATTATTTTCAAATAGAGTGTGAGTTGATTTTCTTTCAAAAAACAAATAAAAATATTTAGCCCATGTGTTCATACCCAAACTTTGGATTGATATGCTTAAGTAATAAAAGGATCATGTGCGCATTCCCACGTCTTGATACCTTTAAATTCAAAATAATTATGTTTTGACCTTGTGTACATTCCGTACCTTTGTTTAACATTCAATTTCAAAGAAGTACCTTGTGTGCATACCGCATCTAGGTCAAAATAATTAATAAAATATAATAATTAATTAAGTGGTAATAGGCAAATCATAATCAATAAAATACAAGAATAGTCAAGAATTGATTTAAGCCGGACATTAGTCAATAAATATGACCGTGTTAGAACCACGGGACTCGAGGGATGCCTTACACCTTCCCCCGGTCCAAGTGGCGACTCCAAATAAATAATCATTTTTCAAAACGTCACTTCAATTGGAAAAACTCTTCTAACTCAACCTCCTAATAAGGGTTGCATGGGAAAAAGAGGTGTGACAGAGGTGCAGACCTCCCCGAGTTCAGCTCCTATGTCCCGTCTCGGGAGGTGTCAAAAGGCAACTCAGCCTTTGTTCAGGAGGAGCATACGACCACATTGTCGAGGCCGCAAGGGAGATACCAGCTCAGGGATAAGCCATTTTCATCTCACAACACCTCTGAGGGATTGGAGAGTGCTAGTCAGGCTTCTGAGCCATCAGTTACACCAGTCCCTGAGGCACAGATTACACATGATATCCCCGATGATGGCAGAGGGGAAGATGCTACAACTATAGGGCTTGAGAGATCAAAGAAGAAAGAGGTTTTGGGGGATCATTTTTTCAGCTTGGCCGCCTTCACCAGTTTCCGTATGTGGTGGCCAGTGAGATCGCTAACTCTTGAGCGACAGTTTCTATTGAAGTATTTGGAGATATACAACACAGGTATCCTGATATAGTTCAGGGCATGAAATGGGTGGATATGGTTCACCTAGAGAGTGGAGGATGCCAAAGAATACCTCGTCTGTGAATTCTATGCCAATATGGCTTATATAAAGAAAGGGATAAAGGTGACCAAAGTACGCAACCTCAAGGTGAGGTTTGATCAACATACACTAAATGCGTATTTGGGCTTCGAGGATGTTGAGCCGAAGGAATATCTGGAGAAATGCGCACTGAAGGAGGACGTCCGAACTTAGTTGGCTGAGATTCTAGCACCACCAGGGCCACCACCATGTATTACCGCTAGGGTTCCCATTCAGCGGAGTACTTTAAGGCTACAGAGTAGTAGAACTTTGTTTATAGCAGGTTAGATTTATGCCAGAATGAGACTCGCCTTCCTATCTCTCGGGCAGTGCTTGTGGCTTCCATCATGGCCGGTTACCCAATTAATATGGGTGCCATGATGTCAGCTAATATTTCAGTGATTGCATGGCAGGACAACTCAGACTACCCTTATCCCAACACTATCACAGAGTACCTTGCTGATGCAAAGGTAGAGCTGAGAGATTTTGATACCAAGTTTGTCACGACCCATATCCACGTGACCGGCACCCGATACACTACCCGACTCGAGTGAACCAACCCATATATCAAGACCAAGTATAATTGCGGAAGCCAATTGAAAATCTTGTACATTTTCAAATCAAGTCACAACAATTTTTTTTATTCCCAAAGTCATACATGAAACCTTTCCTTAAAATGATATAATCAATTAAATAATTATTCCTTTATGCATGACGTCCACAATCTTATTTTTACAATCCCACAACTATCTATGGAGTCTCTATACCAAATAATAGAACCAACACTTGGAGTATTTCCAACAAAATAAAATAAGAAAGAATATGATAACTACCACGAAATAAAAGTAGTGCTTCATAATACCTCGGAAAGAGAGTCATCCTAGCCCTGACCGCATGCCACGTATCATACATCATCCTGAAATATGTAAAGTAAGCGTGACCCTGGAGGGGACCCATAAGGGCTGAGTACACCACGACGGTACTCAATAAGTGTCATAGACTCTCTCTAACTTAAGTTCTTGGGACAAACTTTATAAAAATGATGCATCAATATTTGAAATGAAAGACAAGTAAAACATAACCCACAATATATACTTTTAAAATATTTATATCAACCCAAGATTTTGGATAAAATCATACGAAATCATTCCATTTGCTTTAAGTCAACTAGGTAAGTTTAGCACCCCGAAAAACTTCAAAATACTTAAGCGCTATTAAGAAAGTTGATGTGTGATAATTATATTATTTTGTGTGCAGACGAGGACTATTAATATGATGGATATCAATTGGATATGATAATAATTGTACGAGGTATATTATAAGTGATGTGGGGTCTAAGGAGAGCCCTAAGTCTAAGTCAAGCTGGAAATTACATGATAGACTAAAGTTCCAAATGAGTACGCATGAGACCAAACTTTGGATGCGTATATATAAATGGTTATGTGATGTAAAACATATAAAATGAAAGATCTTTGAGTCTAGTGTCTAACGCTTCAAATCGTTTATCATTTTGACATTCCTACAAGTCTAGTTTCTAACGTTTCAAACTATTTTTCATTTGGACATTCCTACATGAAGTTATGACCAAATTACCAAAGGCTAGCGGAGGAGCCTGCGGATGCGAAGCATCCGAGGCCGCGTCCGAAAGAGAGGCTGGCAGTCAAGTGCTGCCATAGCATCCAGGTCCGCATCCAAAACCCTGAAATCTGGGGCTATAGATACAAGGTCGGGGGAGAAGAGTATTTTGTGTATTTGGGGGTTAGGGTTCTTGAAGTGAAGTGGCGATTTTGAGCTCAAATCAAGTCCAATCAACCAAGGTAAGTTGTTAATAGTTATGATGTTCTGCGTCAGGGATGTTGAAAGTTATGTCTGATAGTCAAGGATTTAATACGCAACTTGAATGTATTCCTACAACTTGGGGACATGTGCTATTTGAATTAAATTTAAGTATTGTGGAGAATGAGGGAGTACTTTGAATTATACGTAGAATAACGGAGTCCTTTTAATATATGCACACTTTGCACAGAATAAAATAGAAAAGGGTAATGCAATGCTTATTCTTAAATGAGAAGAGACTTCTATACAAAAATAAAGTATGTAAGTAAAAAGTACGAGTTCAGAAAAGAGCACTAATATTAAAAGAGTGCAAGTACCATCGTGGTAACGATGATTCTTGACTGTTGAAAGTTTATGGGCTACGGTAGCATGTCTCTGGTGCGCATGAAAATAAATGCAATCCCAATTTTTTTTTGGTAGAAAAATATCACAAGATACTCAATAGTGTTAAGGAATTGGTAAAAGTTAAGAAATAAAAAATAGAATACGGATATCCGCTAGTAGGTGGCAAACTAGTGTCATGAACACAAACGAAATGAGTTGAATTCTTTTTAGAGCAAACTTGTTGGTAACAATAGTTATCAAGTTATGGGTCTAACATGATCTCTAAAGGTATGAGAGAAAGTGGGGGTACGAAATTATCATATGATGGATAAATCTGAGACAAATATCTTATTAATCTTTGGAAGGAATAAAAGAACATTCCAAAATAGTTTTGATAATTAGTGAATATTAAAAGTTTTAAGTGGGAAGACTTTTCTTGGAAATAAGACTCAAAAAGGGCAACAGATTTATTAGAAAGGATTCGTTATAAGAAAATTTTGAGACTACGAGTCGTAATGAACAAGTTTTACAGGTACCTGTCACGACCCAAAACCTAACCCGTTGTGATGGTGCCTATCGTGGTACTAGGCAAGCCGATCTTTCCAAAACACTTTCAAAAATTTAACAGAAATGAATTAAAACATTAAAAATAACTAGAGTTTTTCATAAAACGGGGGTAAACCCCAATTAAAACATATGTGCGAAAAAGAAAATATCCCGACATCGGGATGTCACTAAGTCACGAGCATCTAACAACCAATCTAGAAATAGAGTCTACTACAGTCTGTGCCAAATGCCAATACAAGAGAGAAAAGATAATAAGAAAAGAGAAACAAGGACTGCGAATGCCAGCAGCTACCTCGTAAGTCTCCGATAATCAGCCTGCGCACGAACTCAGCGACCGTCAGAACCGTACACACCTGGATCCGCATATGAAGTGCAGGGTATAGTATGAGTACAACCAACTCAGTAAGTAATAGAACTAAATAATGAACTAAGAAGCAGTGACGAGCTATAAAAAAAATACAGTTCATTTCAAAAGTTTTCAGTAAAGAGTGAACATACTTTCAATTCCGATGGTGTAAGTCAAATCAGTTCGAGCTCAAGTAAAACAAATATGAATCTTCCAGAAATTTCACCATAACAACATATAACAACTAAGTGCAATAATAAATAAAAAAACAAGTACAGACTCTCATGGCAGCAACCACTCAACTCATCACAACAACTCATACTCTCGGCTCTCAGCCCTCAATACACACTCTCAATAGGTACATGCGCTCATTGGGGGTGTGCAGACTCTGGAGGGGCTCCTTTCAGCCCAAGCGCTATATCTCTGCGGCGTGCAACCCGACCCAATCATATAAGTAGCCATAAGGCTCGTTGAGGCGTGCAACCCGATCCACAGTCCATAAATAGCCATATGGATCGTTGTGGCGTGCAACCCGATCCATATAACCTCACATAGCTCACAGCACGGAACTCAGGCCCTATATCAGTCACTAACCTCTCCTGCCCCTCGGGCTCACAGAATACCATAATAATCATGCCAAACAGAGAATACAACAAGTATCAACAAGAACTGAGAGGGAACAGAGATGTAACACACAAGTAAGACCGTGAGTGAGTACAAGACAACAATTAGCAGTCAATTCAACAAGTATAAGATGACTGCGGGTCCCAATAGTGATATCATATGGCCTAAGCATGGTTTCTAATATGAAAGGTAGTCAATTGCTCAAAGACGAGGAAAAACAAGTAATAACAATGGCTATTCGACTTTACAGCCTCACGGGATGGACCAAGTCACAATCCCTCGCGGTGCACGCTCACACGCCCATCACCTAACATGTGTGTCAACTCCAAATACTCACATCATACCAATTTTCGAGGTTTATACCCTCAAAACCACCTTTAACACTGTTACTTACCTCGAACCGAGCAAATCTCTACTCTGAAATGCCTTTGCCTATCAAATCGGTCTCCAAACATCCTGAATCTAGCCATAAGTAGAACAATACGATCAATATAGGCTAAAGGGATCAATTCCACAAGAAAAGTACTAAATTATAGCCAAAAATCCAAAATTGGCCCGAACCCGGCTCCCGGGTCCACGTCTCGAAATACGACAAAAGTCACAAAATCCGAAAGCCCATTCACTCACGAGTCTAACCATACCAAATTTACTCAAATCCGATAACAAAATCCCATTCAAAACCTCAAAATCCCAACTCAAGAGTTCTTTCTCTTTTTCCCCAATTTCGCACCCCAAATCACAAATTAGATGATAAAATTAAAGTTGAAATCATGGGATTTAACCCAAACCAAGTAATAATCAATTACCCCAATCAACTCCACGAAAATCCTTTCAAGAATCGCCCAATTCCCTGTTTTCTAGCTCAAAATATTTAAAATGTGTTAAAACCCTCGTTTTTTAAATTAATACTGCTTGCCCAGATATCCTTCCTCACGATTATGGAACATTCCTCGTGATCGCGAAACACAACTATGCTGCCCCACATTTTTACCCTACGCGATTGCGGATCACTGCCTCTCATACCTACGCGATCACATCCTGTTTCACGCGATCGCGTAGAGCATTGGCCACACCTCCCCTCCTGCTCAAATCCTTCTACACGAACGCGACCTTAGTTACACGTTCGCAAAGCACAACTTCGCACACATACGCGGTCGTGTTCCTAACTCTACGATCGCATATAACAAACTCACATCCGCCCCGAATAAGCTTACGCGATCGCGAATGAATCCCTGTGATCGCGTACAAGGAAACCAGAACCTGCTGCAACCAGACTTCAGCTATCAAGCCAAGTCCAAAAATAATCCGTTAACCACCCAAAACTCACCCAAGGCCCCTGGGACCTCAACCAAACATACCAACACATCCCAAAACATCATACGTACTTATTCGACCCTTCGAATCACTCAAAACAACATCAAAACACCAATTACACCCGGATTCAAGCCTAAAGAACTTGTAAAGTTTCAAATTTCACAAACGATGCCGAAACCTACTAAATCATGTTCGATTGATCTCAAATTTTGCACACAAGTCATATTCAACATTACGGACCTATTCCAACTTTCAGAATCAGAATCCGATATCAAAAAGTCATCCCCCCAGTCAAACTTTCCAAAATTTGACTTTCGCCATTTCAAACCTAAATTAGCTACAGACCTCGAATTCACAGTCCGCATACGCTCCTAAGTCCAAAATCATCCAACGGAGCTAACGGAACTTCATTCCGGAGTCGTCTTCACAAACTTCTGAGTATGGTCAAACTCCAGAGACTTAAACCTCCATTTAGGGACTAAGTGTCCCAAAACACTCAAAAAAATAAAAACGAAATATCCCGACAAGTCACATAAGTAGAAACAGATACAGGAAAAATAATAAATAGGGGATCGGGGCTTATACACTCAAAACGACCGGCCGGATCATTACAGTACCAAATGGGAAATATAATTTTTCTCTCACCAAGCATGAGCCATAGCTTCAAGGAAGCTGAGAATTTAGGCAGCATGTATATGTGCCATTCTACAATATAAAATTTGTAAAAGTTCCAATCATAGAGAAATTTTAGTTTACTTGAAGATACTTTTCAGGTACAACTTCACGTACGCATGACAAAAGAAAATGTAGGCATATATAATAGTGATATGGGAGCTATGTATAGTAGCAATTATTGATATTAAATGGTATTCATATATGTTACAAGTTAAAAGTTTTAAAGATATACATTTGATGCACTTATGGTATATTTACGGACGAGTGAGGTCAAGATGGTACATTATATTGTGTATTGTTAGTTATTGAGCGATATTGTTATTGGTGCCCGTGTGGGGGATTGTTCTGGACATGTTAAAGTTTTTGGATATTCCTAGTTAGAGAGTAAGCTCTGCCGAAATTTTTAAGAATTTGTAAAGATAGCCAAATTTTGAGGGCCATAAGTAAGTTAAGATTTTGGAAAGGAAATATAAGACCCATGTAGTCATAAGTGCCTATGCATAATGGTTAAAGGTAAAAGGATGGTAACTCTATTCTTAGAAGTGACTTATAAAACATTCGAGGACGAATGTCCTTAAGTGGGGGAGAATGGAGCACCCCAGAAAATTTCATAAGTACTTAAGCGCTATTAAGAAAGTTGATGTGCGTTAATTATATTATTTTGTGTGCAGACGAGGACTATTGATATGATGGATATCAATTGTATATGATAATAATTGTACTAGGTATATTATAAGTTATTTGGGGTATAAGGAGAGCCCTAAGTCTAAGTCAAGTTGGAAATTACATGATAGACTAAAGTTCCAAATGAGTACGCATAAGACTAAATTTTGGATGAGTATATCTACATATATAAAAATGGTTTTGTGATGTAAAACCTATCAAATGAAAGATCTTCAAGTCTAGTTTCTAACTCTTCAAACTGTTTGTCATTTGGACATTCCTATAAGAAGTTATGACTAAATTACCAAAGGCTGGCGGAGGAGCCTACGGATGCGAAGCATCCGAGGCCGCGTCCGAAAGAGAGGCTGGCAGTGAAGTGCTGCCATGGCATCCAGGTCCGCATCCGAGCTTCAAAGAGGAGTGAAGTGGGGATGCAAAGCATCCAAGTCCGTATCCGAAACCCAGAAATTTGGGCCTATAAATACAAGGTCGAGGGAGGGGAGTATTTTGTGTATTTGGGGGTTAGGGTTCTTGAAGTGTAGGGGCGATTTTGAGCTCAAATCAAGTCCAATCAACCAAGGTAGGTTGTTAATGATTTTTCAGATTGATTATTACTCAATATACATGAGTTCTAACATCATTCTTACATCCAAATACTAGATTTCTTCATCAAATCCTCAAGAACACAAAAATCACCAAAGTTGTAATTTTTCAAGATTGATCTACTAGATGTAATTCTAATGCTTCAAACTCGTTTATTATGAGTAAAGAAGTATTTGAAGCATTTGTTACTAGTTTTAATGATTGAAAGATTGGATTATAAAACTCTAGTTCATGGCATGAATAGTACTTTTGAGAAAATAAGGGAGAAGATGAAAGGTAATCTTGACGATGAAATTTACGAATACAATGAACCTATGGAATTATTTGTTAGCAAAAGATGGAAGTGATCAACTAAGTAATCACCCAAATTGTATATTTTGCAAGTGTTGATTATGGAAGATGATGAATAGAAACTTGGTGGCAATGGACAATTGATATAGTGTCATTAATGACTCCTAACGGGTATTAAAACATAAGAATGAAGTTGAATGGTCTAGCATGTAAAACTATTTGGCGATTTGAGTTGTTGGAGGCTTGTAGCCAACTTGTTAGCCATATATGGATGTTAATCAATATCTTAGGTTATATTATGATGTAATTAGGATATCTAATTGTAGATATCGACTTGTTGGTGATGTTGAGCATTTTAGTCAACATTGGAATAATGGAGGAGGATTGAAAGTGTCACGACCCAAACCGATGGGCCACGACGGGCACCCGGTACCTTACTCAATCGAGTACCAATGTAACGTATCTTTCGTATCATACTATCATAGGTAATTGAGCCGGAGAGGCTGTCGTGAGATAAGTAGAATAAAACATGAGGAAATACTCAATATTGGATGAACCAACTTGATATACCGACTTATACAAATGACGTACTGGCCTATAAGGCCATACCAGTATCCGTATATATGACATATGTCTACAAGCCTCTAAGAGTACATAAATATCATAAAGTTCGGGACAGAGCCCCGCCATACCAAACAATACATATTCAAATCATACTGACCAAATAGGCAACTACGGAGCAAGTGGAGTGCACAAACACCTTCTGCTGAGTTGATAACCTATTAGGAGAACTCTCAACCTGTCTATCGAGACCTTCGGGCATGAAAAGCAGCGTCCCCAGGCAAAAGGGACGTCAGTACAAATAAAGTACCGAGTATATAAGGCATGATAGTAGTGTATAAAAGACATAAAAGAAACATGGAGTAAAGAAGTCAACCTGTAATTCTGAATAGCTCTGTGAATCATGAAAATTTATAATGTCATGCATGTGTGTATAAATTCCATACCATGCATAGGCATATGCATACATAACATCATCAAGCCTCTGAGGGCATCCCATCATATCATCTCAGCCACTGTGGGCAAAATTATCAACGTATACCAGCTGATCAGGTGGTGGTGCGTATATAACGCCGTAACATTTTCCCATATCCCATATACATATAATATACGTGTATATAACGCCTTCTGATCATTGGTCAATGTACATGTATAAATGCATGAAATGCATAAGAAATACGTTAATAAGATTTCTCGAATATCATAAAATCAATATGCCTTTCGGACAAACTTTATCAAATACGTATTTTTCTGAGACCCATGAATAGAGGATATAATAATAATTTACATGGGGAATCAAGAATATAGACACCCCTAGTATTTCTATGAATAGAGTCATTTATGAAAGTTGCGTATTTTGCTCGTTTCGTTTGTATCATGCCAAAAAGAAAGAAGGGATAGCCTTAACATACCTTAACTCCATTGAGTCCTTAAAACCTTCCAAGCAATTATTCAAACAACTCAACTCAATCTACCATAGCATAAGGAGATTTAAAATCGGTGTTGAGTAAAGGCTAAGTACGCAACTTAAACTAGTAGCCCATTTACGTAAATTTGGGCAGCATCTCCCCTGTTACTAGGCCCTCCTCCAATACCATATACCAACAACAACAAGAGCACAACAATAACAACATGTAATCATCATTTTACAACCTTATATCCATCACAATATACCACAAAACAGCCCACACCCCCCAATCACTTCATACATAAAACGACAACCAAAGTAGTGTCAAACAACTTTAAAAATGTAACGACGAATGACCAGCCCACCATTCCTTCATTATGTGGTTTTTATCTACACCATTTGTCCTCCAAAACTCCATTAAACAGTAGAAAACTATACAATCCAAAGGCAACACGAAACAGCCCACAAAACAGTCCACTACAAGTCAAAAAATTCGAACTCACGGCTTCTGATCACCGTCCCGTGAGTTCTAACTATTAGGAAACGAATTTATCAACATTCCTTGATATTTAAAAATTTAAATACATAAATTAGGAATTTTATTAACTATTAAATACATTCTAAAACTCAAACTATAAGGAAAAAGAGAGGCGACATAGCGATACTTACGTCGTAGGGATCGTTTTAATGTTATCGCTTCTTGATTTCGTGCCCGGGATGATAGTCTTGTTTGAAGCTCTTGTAGAGAGCTTAAGGGTAAGGTTAGGGGTGTTATTTGGGCGAGATATCTGGAAATATGGATAAAGATACGAGATGGGATGTAAAAATTCCATTTATTTAAAAGTTAAAAAGGTGCTACTTGGCACCCTATGATTCGCCCTTCTTCCAACGCTTATAGCTTTTTACCCGGGTATCGTATGAATGAACGGTTAAGAACGTTGGAAACTAAATTCCAAGACCTTCAATTTGGTATATAATATATCCCAAAAATACCTCATATATCATACGAAATGTATTTCTCAAAAAGCTCTGTTACAAGGCAAATCCTTAGTCGGTTTTTCCGCAACTTTAATCTGATTTTTTCCAAACTTCATATTTTCTATCCAAATATCATATATAGCCATATTTTGACTTTAAAATCATTTAAATCATGATTAACAAGTCTCATATTTATTACGTCACCTTGAGACGTACATGGTGTAACAATCTTCCCCCTTAGAAACATTCGTCCTCGAATGTTAAACTCCCAGAAATCTATAGAAATTTTGCTAGAGTCTCCTATGTAACGGTACTACTACCAACGTTTCACACAATAAACCCAACAATACAAAGCCATGCAGGGCCACAATCATCAATAACACCAATGGCCTCACATGACCAATAACAATAACTAACATAAGAATCAAGTACCATATACGTACCTTAAGGTTGTGATGTCTTAGTCTGATCCTCCTCCGGAAGTGGAAACAAGTGAGGATACCTAGTCTTTATTTCTTCTTCAGCTTCCCAAGTTATCTCATCTACATTATTATTAATCCAAAGTACTTTAACCGAAGCTACATCCTTAGTTCTTAATCTCTGAATTTGTCTATCTAGTATAGCAATGGGAGCTTCCTCATATGATAGCTGCTTTGTAACTTGAACATCGTCAACTGGAATGCCTTTATAGGGATATCCAATACACCTACGGAGCATAGACACATGAAATACTGGATGTACAGACTCCAATTTGGAAGGCAAGTCTAACTCATATGCTACTTGGCCTTCTTTGCGTATAATCTTATAAGGTCCAATATACCGAGGGCTAAGCTTTCCTTTCTTACCTAATCTCATAACGCCTTTCATCAATGATACCTTTAGGAATACCCAGTCATCTACCTAAAACTCCAAGTCTCATCATCGATTATCTGCATAGGACTTCTAACGAATCTGAGCTGCTAATAGCCTTTCCCGTATAAGCTTAATCTTCTCAACTGCATATTGTACCAACTATGGTTCTACTAACTTAGTTTCCCCAACCTCGAACCATCCGATAAGTGACCTACACTTCCGTCCGAAAAGAGCTTCGTATAGAGTCATCTGAATGGTGGAATGATAACTATTATTATATGCGAACTCAATAAGTGAAAGATGATCATCCCAGCTACCCCTGAAGTCCATCACACAAGCCTGTAGCATATCCTCCAGTGTATGAATAGTACGCTCAGCCTGACCGTTTGTCTGGGGATGAAATGTTGTACTAAGACTTACCCGAGTCCCCAATACTTTTGTAAGGATTAGCTGTAAACTGAGCACCTCTATATGAGATAATAGATATAGGAACACCATGAAGTCGTACTATCTCCCTAATGTAAAGCCTTGAATAATCCTCTGCTGAATAAGTAGTCATGACATGCAGAAAATGGGCTGATTTTGTAAGTCTATCGACAATAACCCATATAGAATTGAACTTACGTTGGGTACAAGGTAAGCCTATGATAAAATCCATATTAATCACTTCCTATTTCAAAGTCGGAATCTCTATAGCCTGTAATAATCCACCGGGTTTCTGATGCTCAATCTTAACCTGCTGACAATTAGGGCATTGAGTAACAAACTATGCTATATCCTTCTTCATTCTGTCCCACCAGTATATTCACCTGATATCATGATACATCTTCGTCGCTCCTGCATGAATAGAATAATGAGAATAGTGAGCTTCTCCCATAACCTGCTAACGCAACCCTACCACATTAGAACACAAAATCGACCTCGATATCTGAGGACTCCATCTCCTGAAATCTCAAATGGTGTATTATTCTTTTGAGGGGATGTATCTTTGTAATGAGCTAGCACATGATCCTCATACTGGCGTTCCTTCACTTCAGTTACTAAAGCGGATGTTGCCATGTCCTGAATAGTAACTCCGGTATCACCTGAGTCCAGTAATCGAACTCCAAGACTAGCTAGCTGATGAATCTCATGGGCTATCCCACACTTCTCTGGCTGTAAATATGACATGTTACCCATAGATCTATGGCTGAGGGCATCGACTACTACATTCGCCTTCCCCGGATGGTATAAAATATCAACGTCGTAGTCTTTCAGTAGCTCCAACCATCTCCTTTGGCGTAAATTCAATTCTTTTTTATTGAAGATATATTGAAGTCTCTTATGATCCGTATATATATCAACATAAATGCCATACAAATAATGTCTCTATATCTTTAGTGCATGAATCACCGCAGCTAACTCTAAATTGCGGGTCAGATAATTCTTCTTATGCTTTCTTAGTTGTCTTTAAACATAAGCAATTACTTTTCATGGTCGTTCTGCCACTTGTTGCATGAATACATGGGGTATCTCATTGCCCACAAATACTGGAATTTCCTATAACTCATATGATCTCAAATGTCATCTTTTAATTTTTGTTTTTTCCCGTTCATTAGCCACGATAGGTGCCACTTTCTTATGGAGTGCATACAGTGTTGTTGTGAGACTGTTGTTACAAGACCATTTCTTCTTTATGTCACTATGCTTAAGTTGAAGACTTCTTCCTTATTCCTCCAGCTAGTTTTTCTTTTGTAGTACTTAAGAGAGACCCTTTGACTCATGTAAAGTTACGAGCTTGTTATATTGTATATCCGAAGAAATTTTCGATGTTCTTACTCGCCTACAAATATCCTTAGTTATATACCTTTGTGCCCTTGTGCTCGTAGGGTTACTTCTGAACTCAAATTTTGATTGTCTCCTTAATGGCATTCTTCTTATTTCCGTAACACTTTTACGGTACCTTTAATTACTCAAAATCCTATCTGAATATTTCTCAAGGATTACGATGTCATCATATTTGCGAAACTGAATTCCCTATGTTGGGTTTCACTATTTTTATCTTGCACAACCTGCCGATTTGTCTATATCCTCTTGTTTAGCCATGGCTAGGCTCTTCCTGAATCAACTACTAACTACACGCTAGTCCATTATCATATCTATATTCTGCGTAATCTCTCTTGGGTTATATCCTTTGTCTTAACTTATCCTGCACACTGGCTCCTTATGTATCCATTGTTCATTTGCACTTATTTATTAATAACATCTAGTGATGGAACCCTTACTGCCTCTTCCCATCGTCATGCTTACATAATGTTTTGGAATCGTATCATATCCGTAGGATCTGAATAAATACAATCTCATTCTTTTCGCCTTTCTACCACATTCTTTCCTTTATTATTCCATAGTTACCTTAACCACATAACTCCGACTTAATAAAATATCACACCATTTTCCCCCCTTTAGGGAGTACTAACATTTATTGCTATGAAGATTTACCTATAAATGTTTCACCTCTTCAAATTTGGCGTCTTTTCACATCTTCACTGACTCTTACTTGCCTTGCGGTAACCCTTCTGTACCAGAGATAATTTAATTTCTTACACACAAAGGTGATACCTAGTATAACTAGCACACTTAGTCTCTTAAGCTTAACTCTGCTCACATTGCTTGTTTTAGGGAAACGTCTTCCTAAATTACCTTTAAAAGTTATTCTTCTGTTGTCCATTCAATTATCGCCCAGAACGCGATCTCTGAAATTCTCATGATGTCAACTATTATCAAATCCTTCGGTCTCGAATTCATGTTCAGTTTATCTTATTCACTAGCCCATACTAATTTCTATTACTCCGGGGTCTAACTTTTCCTTCTGGTAATCACGTATGAGTCACCAACTCATTTCGCGAAATGGGGACATGACCTTATAGCTTGTACTCTTTTATTGTCTCAAGGCATGTAACTTCTTGTCTTTTCCTTCACTTGACTATAGAATCTGTAGTCCTGTCATATTTTGATTTACCGTTATCATCAATTTATCACATCTTACTCATAATGCTTCATTTACTTTCTTCTTATTCTCCTGTAATATTTATGTCTATCACCTTATTATGAAAACTTCTTCAAAACATTCTTTCACTTTTAGCCCCCCTTGATTCAACTCACTAGCTCTTTGGGTCGCCCAACACTCTCTCTTTACTAGGGACGAGAGCCATACAAAGGTAAATATTTATCCCTTCTAAGATTCCAATGCCAATCTTCTGAAATTTTTGAACATTCTAGTATTCATATTTGATTGTACTATTCTAGAGTGCACCATCTAGGTGTCTCACAAGGAGAACCATTACCACTCTTGCAATATCCCTCAGAAATGTGAGCTAATGATAACAATCCATCCACAATTTTGGGTTACTCTAACCCCAGCTAGATGTTGATATCAATTCCTTCTCTTAAATTATATCTGTTAGCTCCCACATGGCATAACTGAAATGGGTGTTGTCAAGTGAATATATCTTTGTTATTGTTGAAAGTAACTCAGAATGCTCATATTTCTCTGCCTGAATTGTAAATATAGATAATATTCACTATTTGTGTACCTCGTACCCTTCTTCACCTAGCTTCTTTTACTTGTTGAAACTTGTATCTACCTTCTGATTCTCTCATTGCTTTTTTTTTTACCATAGGGGTAGATAGATATTCATGCCTTAGGGCTCCTTATATTAAGAGGCTCACACGTCGTAGTACACACATATCTACCGAAGGCCTTACATTTACTCATCATAAGCATGACGCAAAATCGAGTTCCTCTGACTCAACTCTTCCACAGCCACATTCAATCTCTTACCAACTGTCTTTCTAGATGTAGATGTCGTTGTATAACGAATAAAATAGAATTTAGGAATTTGAATTTCTTATAACTGAGCTCTACCATACTATTTAGAGTAAGAAGAAAGAGTGACAATCCTAAATGCCATGTAGCCTCCTGCTTATAAGTGTGGTGCACAACAAACCCATAAATAAGACTATACTAGACACGACTTATAGACTCCCTAGGATAGAACTGCTCTGATACCACTTTTATCACGACCCAAACTGATGGGCCACGACGGGCACCCGGTACCTTACTCAACCGAGTACCAACGTAACGTATCTTTCGTATCATACTATCATAGGTAATTGAGCCGAAGAGGCTATCGTGAGATAAGTAGAATAAAACATGAGGAAATACTCAATATAGGATGACCCAACTTGATATACCGACTTATACAAATGACATACTGGCCTATAAGGCCATACCACTATCCGTATACATGACATCTCTCTACAAGCCTCTAAGAGTACATAAATATCATAAAGGTCGGGACAGAGCCCCGCCATACCAAACAATACATATTCAAATCATACTGACCAAATAGGCAACTCCGGAGCAAGTAGAGTGCACGAACACCTTCTGCTGAGTTGATAGCCTACTAGGAGAACTCTCAACCTATCTATCGGGACCTTTGGGCATGAAACACAGCGTCCCCAGGCAAAAGGGACGTCAGTACAAATAAAGTACCGAGTATGTAAGGCATGAGAGTAATATATAAAAGACACGGAAGAAACATGGAGTAAAGAAGTCAACCTGAGATTCTGAATAGCTCTGTGAATCATGAAAATTTATAATGTCATGCATGTGCGTATAAATGCCATACCATGCATAGGTATATGCGTACATAACATCATCAAGCCTCTGAGGGCATCCCATCATATCATCTCAGCCACTGTGGGCAAAATCATCAACGTATACCAGCTGATCAGGTGGTGGTGCGTATATAACGCCGTAACATTTTCCCATATCCCATATACATATAATATACGTGTATATAACATCTTCTGGTCATGGGTCAATGTACATGATAAATGCATGAAATGCATAAGAAATATGTTAATAAGATTTATCGAATATCATAAAATCAATATGCCTTTCGGACAAACTTTATCAAATACGTATTTTTCTGAGCCCTATGAATAGAGGATATAATAATAATTTACAAGGAGAATCAAGAATATAGACACCCCTAGTATTTCTATGAATAGATTTATTTATGAAAGTTGCGTATTTTGCTCGTTTCGTTTGTATCATTTGGATCATGCCAAAAAGAAAGAAGGGATAGCCTTAACATACCTTAACTCCATTGAGTACTTAATACCTTCCAAGCAATTCTTCAAATAACTCAACTCAATCTACCATAGCATAAGGAGATTTAAAATCAGTATTGAGTAAAGGCTAAGTCCGCAACTTAAACTAGTAGCTCGTTTACGTAAATTTGGGCAGCATCTCCCCTGTAACTAGGCCCTCCTCCAATACCATATACCAACAACAACAAGATCAAAACAATAACAACATGTAAGCATCATTTTTCAACCTTATCTCCATTACAAAATAGCACAAAACAGCCCACACACCCTAATCACTTCATACATAAAACGACAACCAAAGTAGTGTCAAACAATTTAAACAATGTAACGATGAATGACCAGCCCACCATTCCTTCATTATGTGGTGTTTATCCACACAATTTGTCCTCCAAAACGCCATTAAATATTAGAAAAATATAAAGCCCAAAAGCAACACGAAACAACCCACTATAAGTCAAATAACTCGAACTCACGACTTCCGATCACCGTCTCGTGAGTTCTAACTATTAGGAAACGAATTTATCAACATTTCTTGATATTTAAAAACTTAAATACAGAAATTAGAAATTTTATTAACTATTAAATACATTCCAAAACTCAAACTACAAGGAAAAAGAGAGGCGACATAGCGATACTTACGTCGTAGGGATCGTTTTAATGTTATCGCTTCTTGATTTCGTGCCCGGGATGATAGTCTTGTTTGAAGCTCTTGTAGAGAGCTTAAGAAGTGTAAGGTTAGGGGTGTTATTTGGGCGAGATCTCTGGAAATATGGAGAATATACGAGATGGGATGTAAAAATTCAATTTATTTAAAAGTTAAAAAAGTGCTACTTGGCACCCTATGATTGGCCCTGCTTCCAACGCTTATAGCTTTTTATCCGGATGTCGTATGAATAAACGTCTAAGAGAGTTAGAAACTAAATTCCAAGACCTTCAATTTGGTATATAATATGTACCAAAAATACCTCATAGATCACACGAAATATATTTCTCAAAAAGCTCTGTTACAAGGCAAATCCTTAGTCGGTTTTTCCGCAACTTTAATCCGATTTTCCCAAACTTCATATTTTCTATCCAAACATCATATATAGCCATATTATGAATTTAAAATCATTTAAATCATGATTAACAAGTCTCATATTCATTACATTACCTTGAGACGCACATGGTGTAACAAAAAGCTTGTGAATGTTAATAAAGCGAAAGCGAGGTAAGTTGATTAAAACTTACTCTTCTTGAGGGACTTTCTCTAAAAGCATATTTCGAGTTAATACTTAAGTTGTTTGCAAATGTTCTTTCATGATTATGGGGACAAACAAGTACGGATGTCTCCATGTACTAGAATATTATGTTGCATATAGTGTCATGCCGTTTTATAAAATTTTATTTTAAATCTTGTTGGCAAAGTGGCACTTAAGGTAAATGTTATAAGTTTTTATCAAAACTTACGTATTGAAAAGAGTATACATATTTGAATGCTAAAGATAAGTTTTCATGAAAAGTATTCTTTTGGAAATTGACAAACGGAATAGCACTTGTGGTATCTTTTAAAGATTGATGTTAAATTTCTAAAGGCTTTACCATATAAAATGTTATTTATTTAAATTTTATTCAAAGGATTTAGATTTTCTATAAATGTTATGATTTGATAGAAATAGATCATTTGAGGCTACTATTGTCACGACCCAAAATCCGTTAAAGGTCGTGATGGCGACGAACACCACTGTAACGCAAGCCAACACTAAATATTCAATTAAATTATCATTTTTTAATATTTTTGAAATCGTAAATTTATTTCAATTTAACTAGTAAAAGATGAATTTACAGAATAGATAACAATATTTTCCAATTTCAATACTGAACATCCCATAATCATCTTATAACCCGGTGTCACAAGTGCATGAGCATTTTCTAGGAATTTAAAATAAAATACAATAACTGTCTGGAATATAAATTTGGACAGGAAAGAAAATACAATACTCTGAAAGAAACTCTGCTGGTTGCGGATCGTACATAAGATGCAGCTCACCTAAGTCCCCGTGTCAACCACGCTGCTGCGTCCACAAGGCCACTAAATGCATATATGCATGTACAACAAAATGTACATCAAGTGTAGTATGAGTACGAATATAACGCGTACCCAGTAAGTATCCCGCTTAACCCCGAAAAAGTAGTGACGAGAGGTCGACTCGGACACTTACTATGGGCTACAAATAAAATACCAATGGTATGATTAAGTATGGATTTTGTAGAACGGCTGTAAGCTCATTATTTTGAAGTAAGTAAGCAATTCTTTTATAATTAAGGAATCTCCAAATTTATTTTCATCTTTTAACAATTTATATCTCTGGCCAGTGAGGCCATATCAATTGTCATAAATTTCAGGGCAAGCAATACAAGTATGCGCAAATCATGTCGAGGTCGTACGGCCCGATCCAACATAATATTTAAACTGTGCACTGCCAGAGGGTCGAATAGCGCAAACCATAGATGCATCTAGTTAATCTACCGAGGCGTTTGGCCGTTCCACAAAAGATAACACATTCAAACAATCAATCAAGAATTCACCAAGGAGCAATTATCCAAGGAAAAAGGCAATTTCTCTTTTAAAAGTCAAGAAAACGATGTCTAGCCTTTTAGAAATTTATTTACAAGGTTCGATATGATTTAAGCATTTTAAATTGACAACAAGATTGTAAATATTACAAGTAAAGCATGCTTTTGGGTCCTAGGCTACCCGAACATAAGCATAATAGTAGCTACGCACGGACTCTCGTCGCCTCGTGCGTACGTAGCCCCCACAAATAGGAGCACACATTGATTTATTTTACCTATGGGGTAAATTCCTTCTTACAAGGTTAGAAAGGAGACTTACCTCACTCTGAAATTCCATAACCGCCTCCAAAGCCTCCCTAGCACCTCAAACTGATGCCCGTCGCTCCAAAACTAGTCAAATAAGTTGCAACCCAATCAAAATATACTCTAATACTCATACTTAATCAATTTATTACAATTTCCAACTCCGCTTGAAAAATCGATAAAATCACCCCACGGGCCCACGTGCTCGGATTCAGAAAATTTTCGAAGATAAACTTTTCCCATGACACCACAAACTCAAATATATAATTCATTTCCAATTATATGCCCAAATGCGTGATCAAAATCCACAAATACCAAATTCTGGGTTTTCCTCTTAAATTCCCAAATTTTTACAAATTTGCATGTCTAAATCCATACAAAATCCAAGTATTTAACTTGCAATGGGTGGGAATCACTTACCTTGATATAGATGACAAAAATCTCCTCTTGAAGCCTCTCCAAAATCGCCCAAACCAAGAGAGAAATGACTGAAATGGGCAAAATTCCTGAATTAAAACAATCTGTCCAGGCCCCGTTCTTCATCGCGTTAGCGACCTATGCCTCACGTTCGCGAAGGCCAAATGTTCCTGCCCAAACATTTACTCTTCGCGTTCGCGACCTCCTCGTCGCGTTCGCGATGACCAACTGACCTGCTCCTTCGCGTTCGCGTTCGTGAAGGCCAAGCGACCTCAGGCCCAACTCCTCCATTTCCTTCTACATGTCTGCGACTGGCCCCTCGCGTTCATGTAGGCTCCTCGGGCACCTCTCTATGTTTGTGAGTCCTCCTTCGCGTTCGCGAAGGCCAAATCCAGCATCCCCAAAATTTCTTCTTCGCGAACGCGGGACTTCCTTCGCGTTCGCGAAGAAGGAAACCAGACACATCAGTTCCAAACATCTCCAATTTGGTCCGTAACCACCCCGAAACACAACCGAGGCCCCCGGGACCCTGTCCAAATCATATAAACCAATCTCATAACATAACACAGACCTGCTCGAGGCCTCAAATCACATCAAACAACATCGAAATCAGGAATCGCACCCCAATTCAAGCTTAATGAATTTTGAAACTTCAAACTTCTACATTCGATGCCGGAACCTATCAAATCACGACCGATTGACCTCAAATTTTGCACACAAGTCATAATTGATATTACAGTCCAACTTTCGAAATCGGAAACGGAATCCGACCCCGATATCAAAAAGTCCACTTCCGGTCAAACTTCTCAAAACCCTTCAAATTTCTAACTTTCGCCAAATGACTCCAAAATGACCTACAGACCTCCAAATCCACTTCCAGATGCACTCTCAATATCTGGATCACCATACGGAGCTATTCTCAGACTCGGAATTCCAAACGGACATCGATAACATTGAAATGCACTTCAACCCAAATTTATGAAATTTTTCCAAAATGCCAACTTCCACAATAGGCACCGAAACGCTCCCGGGTCATCCAAAACCCGATCCGGACAAACGCCAAAGTCCGAAATCATCATACGAACCTGTTGGGACCTTCAAACCCTGATTCCGAGATTGTTAACTCAAAAATCCAACCTTAGTCGATTCTTCCAACTTAAAGCTTCTGAAATGAGAATTTTCTTTCCAAATCAACTGTGAACTCCCTGAATCTCAATTATGACTACGCGTACAAGTCATAATACCTGAAGTGAAGTTGGTCATGGCCTCAAACTACTGAACGATGCGCTAGATCTCAAAACGACCGATCGGGTCGTTACATTCTCTCCCACTTAAACATACGTTCGTCCTCGAACGTGCTAAGAACTGCGCCAGAGTTGTCCGAAATCATTGTTTAACACCTCGTGCACCTACCCGTGCTACCACAACTCAGTTGAGCACATTAGCTCGATCAAATCTGAAGATATTCTCTTTTATTTAGGCAAATAAGCCTTAGAGCCCAGTTCCAACATCCGAAATTCTCTCCCAGGCCTGCTTCTAACATACAAACACCTATCAATCACCACACGATGTACCAAAACACAACTGCATACCTTTGTCGAATTCATACCATGCACCGCAACATTCACATGACCATAATAACATTCTATAATCATAATAGTCGACATCCCCCGAATAATGATGCTCACCATGCACCTCATGACATATATAAGTCTGGTTCCAACTCTTGCAATACCTTAACGACATAATAGACGTGTAGAAATTCATAACCGACTGCCGAGTCAACAAATCATTGAGTCTCTCCTCCTGACTAGAATCATCAGCCCATTATAACCAAATAATGGTATTTTCTTTTTGCTATACTTCATATAATCCGATCGCACTGATCCCGGATCCAATAATCTCGTCTCACCCCAGTACAAGATGCTCAGAAAATAAGCCACCTCAGACACGATCAAAAGTCTCATGTGATGCCACAATGTGCCAACAAGCTACCAACTCGAACATGATACATAAGGAAAATGAACTCTGGAAGGGACTACTCAACCCACGTAACTTAATTAGACAACCGAAAAGGTGTCATGAACCTTCCTCGGAAAATGGGACACAAAACACGCAAAATAGAATTTAAGGGGTTGTACTCAACATCACACTGTTACAGCGTGCAACCCGATCCAAATAACATACTTGTGGAGGTGTGCCACCCGATCCGCACAAAAAGAATCTATAAGGAAACACTTACCGAGCTAAAATGCTCATTATTATAAAATATCTGAATATCGGACACAAGCACGCTAAGTGCATAATACCATCCCTGGGAGTACCGACAGTGCGATACGCTACAAAACCCAAGCACAATTAAGGTGTGATATATGATCTGAATCTTGAGAGCCATCCTTCTCACATAACACCATCGCTATGCGGAACCTCAACACACATGAAATTAACAAGCCGTTTCACAACTCACACGACACAATATAGTATTACCTGAAATAGCTGTCGACAAAATGACATCCAACGTCCGAATACTCCTCCATAAGGAGCGCTATGCTGAAATGAACCCATCCGGCCTGATATAGAGCCCATATTCATATTTAAATCTATCCACATACCTCAAGACAATTCTGATCGCACCGTACTAGGCTAATAACCTTTCAAGGATCCATAATAACCCTTTTTCCCATAACATACAAGAACATCCATCATAACCGGAACAAACTTCCACAATCCACAACCAAATGAACCGAGCGCCCTCCATGCATAAATTCTTGAATAAGCGATATCGCCACAATCTTCATACTTGGTTTTAATATTCACTCAATCAAGTGACTACACGTCATACTTATACCATCTTCCCGTGGGATATGCTCCCACGACCTTCTGCACCAGGTAACAAGTCTGCACATCCATACCACCGACCACACTAAAGTTGTAAAGCAAATCAAGAATCCACAAATCAATACACAAAGTCCCTTACACATGACATCGACCTTAGGTGACGCCGGAAATAATACCATCTTACTTTAAACATCTAAATACTTTTTCCTGCTCATCCAAGCTCATGACATCCTTGTCAACACCGAACTGCAATCTCGAATCCTCAACTTTCGAATTCCATGCTACTTGATGCGCTTAATCACACCAATGCGCAAGAGTACAAGAATTTTATTATAACTTCTGAACCACTAATAGGGTAAACACTTCATCATATAGAAACCTTATACTTAACTCATTTCAATAGAACCATTACAACACGTGACTGAATTCTGATATCCGCAAAAAATACCAACCTCAAGTAGTGGTCTAAACCACCATAACTCTTCCGGGATCCATCTACAAATAACATGCCATAATACTTGAATTCCTCCAAATAAAATCAATTACGGCGGTCGTCAAGCCTCGCACGTTCCGCCACAAATCACATGCATAACTTAATACGCTAAAGGAATTGATCATTTTGATAATACGCTGAAGGAACTGATCATAACTTAATACGCTGAAGGAAAAACAAATCTCATTTTGAAAGCTTTAAGTTGGAAGAATTGACTAAGATTGGATTTTAGAGTAAACGGCCTCGGAATCAGAATTTGAAGGTTCCAGCAGGTTCGTATGATAATTTCGGACCTGAGCATATGTTCGGATAGGGTTTTGGTTGCCCCGGGAGCATTTCGGCACATATTGCAGAAGTTAGTATTTTGGAAGAATTTTACTAATTTGAGTTGAAGTGCATTTTAATATTATCAATGTCTGTTTGGGATTTCGAGTCTGGGAATAGCTCCGTATGGTGATTCCGGTATTGGGAGCGTGACCGGAAGTGGATTTGGAGGTCCGTAGGTCATTTTTGAGTCATTTGGCGAAAGTTAGAAATTTGGATAATTTTGAGAAGTTTGACTGGGAGTGGACCTTTTGATATCGGGGTAGGATTCCGATTCCGGAAGCTAGAATAGGTTTGTAATATCAATTATGACTTGTGTGCAAAATTTGAGGTCAATCGGACACGGTTAGATAGGTTTCGGCATCGAATGTAGAAGTTTGATATTCTAAAGTTCATTAATCTTGGAATGGGGTGCGATTCATGAATTCGACATTGTTTGATGTGATTTAAAGGCTCGACTAAGTTCGTAATGTGTTTTGGGATGTGTTGGTATAATTGGTTAAGGTCCCAAGGGCCTCGGGTGGATTCCGGATGGTTAACGGATCGAGTTTGGACTTGGAAGAAAAGATGAGGCAGCTGATATCTGGTATGATCGTACCTACGCAATAAGGGTCGCAGGTGCGAGCCAATGGTCGCATGTGTTGTTTGGGCGAAGCTGGGCAGTGACCGCAGGTGTGAAGGGATGTCTGCACCTATGAGGTCGCAGATGCGGAGGTGCGTCGCAAGTGCGAGAGTGAGAGAAGGGTCTGGGAGCGCAGGTGCGAGGGTATGTCCGCACCTGTGAAGGCACAGATGCGGAAGGAAAGGCGCATGTGCGGAGTCGTGCTAGGTAGAGGGAATGTGCAGGTGCGAGGTTTTGGCCACACCTACGAGACCGTAGATGCGACGAAGAGACAGCAGATGCGAACGTCGAGGCTGGGCAGTGTGTTCTTTAAAAATGAGGGTTTGGCTCATTTTCACCCCATTTTCTCCATGAGAGCCGGTCTTGGAGAGAGTTTGGAGCTCATTCTTCGTCATCAACACCAAGGTAAGTGATTTCCCCTTATTATAAGTTAAATACATGGTTTGTATAAGGATTTAAACATGGAAATTAGTATAAATTGTGCCTAAAATTGGTATTTTTGGATTTTGACCATGAAATTGGGTATGGAATTGAGAATAAATAATATATTTGAGTTCGTGAGGTTACGGGTAAAATTTATCTTTGAAAGTTTTTGGAATCCGGGCACGTGGGTGATTTTTATCGACTTTTCGATCGGGGTTAGAAATTGCTATAAATTGAATTATACTGAGTATTTGAGTATATATTAATGGGTTTGCATAATTATTGGCTAGTTTTGGAGCGTTGTGCATCGATTCAAGTTGTTGAAGGGATCGAAAGCCGGTTATAGAACTTCATAGCAAGATATGTCTCATTTCTAACCTTGTAAGAGGGAATTTACCCTATAGGTGAAATAAATCAATACGTGCTCCTATTTGTGGAGGCTACATATGCACGAGGTGACGAGAGTCCGTGCGTAGATACTATTATGCTTAAGTCTGGGTAGTCTAGGACTCAAAAGCATGCTATACTTGTAATATTCACAACCTTGTTGTCAATTTAAAATGCTTAAATCATATCGAACTTGGTAAATAAACTTTCTAAAAAGCTAAACATCATTTCTTGACTGATAAAAAAGAAATTTCCATTTCCTTGGATAATTCCCCCTTGATGAAGTCTCGATTGACTGTTTGAATGTGTTTATCTTTGTGGAACGGGCCGAACGTCTCGGCATATTAAATAGATGCATCTATGGTTCGCGCCATTCGACCCTCTCGCAGTGCACAGTTTAAATATTTGTTGGATCGGGCTGTACGACCTCGGCATGATTTGCGCATGCTTGTATTGCTTGCCTTGAAATTTATAAATAATGATATTGCCTCATCGGCCTGAGTTAAATTGTTAAATAATGGGAGATACATTTTTGGAGATTTCTTAATTATGAAAGAACTGCTTACTTACTTCAAAATATTGCGCTTGCAACCATTCATATAATCCATACTTAATTATATCATTGATATCCTATTTATAGCCCATAGTAAGTGTCGAAGTCGACCCCTCGTCACTACTTCTTCGGGGTTAGGCGGGATAATTATTGGGTACGCGTTGATTTACGTACTCATACTACACTTGCTGTACATTTTTGTCCAGGTACACATATGTTTAGCAGCCTTGTGGGCGCAAAGGCGCGATTATGGCGAGAACTTAGGTGAGTTGCATTCTATACGACGCACCGCAATCAGCAGAGTCTCCTTCAGAGTATTGTATTTTCTTTCCTGTCCAAATTATATTCCGGACAGTTATTGTATTTTATTTTAAATTTCTAGAAAAGGCTCATGTACTTGTGACACCGGGTTCTAGAATTATTATGAGATGTTCAGTATTGAAATTGGAAAAATATTGTTATTTATTTTTTAAGTTCATATTTTACTAGATAAATTAAAGTAAATTTACGATTTCAAAAATATTAAAAATGAGAATTTAATTAACTATTAAGTGTTGGCTTGCCTGACAGTGGTGTCCGGCGCCATCACGACCTTTAACGGATTTTGGGTTGTGACAGGTTGGGTAGTGTGCGGGGTGTCGGTCACGTGGATTTTGGGTCGTGACAATCACTTTTGGCTCCTTAATCTAAACATAAGAAAATTATCCTTACCTTCACTGGGAGTACTATACCATCACCGACATAAGAAGGCCAACTAGGTTATGTACCTAGTGGCAAGTATCATATACACTACTTGCTCAGGTCGTCTCATCGTAGTGTCATACAAATTGACTTAGCCATGCTAATAATAGCACAAAATAGTACTCTCTCGAGGGAGAACACTCTGTCGTAGTCTATACCACAATGTGGCCATCTATGCCTACACTGACACGTGTAGTTTCATGACAATGAACACAATATATCCGAAGTCAATCTCGGTATACACAAGTAACTCCCAAAATATTTGATACTTCAAAAATAGAAGCACGAAAGCACATTTGCAAACAACTTAAGTATTAACTCAAAACATGCTTTTAGAGAAAGTCCCTCAAGTAGAGTAAGTTTTAATCAACTCACCTCGCTTTTGCTTTATTTACATTCACAAGTTTTCAATCCTCTTCCATCATTCCAATGTTGATTAAAATCTTCAAACACCATCAACAAGTCGATATCTTAATTACATCAAAATATGACTTAAGATATTGATCAATATCCATAAATGGCTCATAAGTTGGCTACAATTCTCCAACAACTCAAATCGCCAAATAAATTTCCACTCCGTGCGTATCCACCTCTGAATGCTTTCTTGTCTCCTCAATTCAATGCCAACGATCCGAAACTGAAATTCACCCCTTAATGATAATACAACGATCTACTTTACTAAGCAACTTCAATCTACAATATCAACATCCATTGGGACCAACATTAGTAACCCATTCCATAGTTTCATTGTATTCATAAATTTCATCGCCAAGATTACCATTCACCTTCTCTCTTATTTTCTCAAAAGTACTATTCATGCCATGAACTAGAGTTTTATAATCCAATCTTTCAACTATTAAAACTTGTAACAAATGCTTCAAATACTTCTAACTACTCATAATAAACGAGTTTGAAGCATTGCAATTAACTTTAGTAGATCAATCTTGAAAAATAACAACTTTGGTGAGTTTTGTGTTCTTGAGGATTTGATGATGAAATCTAGTATTTGGATATAAGAATGATGTTAGAACTCATGTATATTGAGTAAGAATCAATCCAAAACATCATTAACAACTTACCTTAGTTGATTGGACTTGATTTGAGCTCAAAATCGCCTCTTCACCTCAAGAACTCTAACCCCCAATACACAAAATACTCTTTTTCCCCGATTTTGTATTTATAGGCCCATATTTCTGGGTTTCGGACGCGGCCCCGGATGCTTTGCATCCGCAGTTCACTCCTCTTCGAAGCTCGTACGCAGACCCGAATGCTATGGCAGTACTTCACTGTCAGCCTTTCTTTCGGGCGCGGCCCCGGATGCTTCGCATCCCCAGTTCACTCCTCTGCTAGCCTTTGGTAATTTGGTCATAACTTCTTGTAGGAATGTTCAAATGACAAACGGTTTGAAGTGTGATAAACTACACTTGAATAGCTTTCATTTAATAGGTTGTACATCACATAAATCCTTATATATATGTAAATATGCTTGTCCAAATTTAGGTTTTATGCGTACTCATTTGGAACTTTAGTTTATCATGTAATTTCCAACTTAATTTGTCCCAAAGGCTCTCCTTATGCCTTATATCACTTCAAATACACCTCGTACACTTATTATCATATCCAATTAATATCCATCATATTAATAGTCCTTATCTGTATACAAAATAATATAATTAACGCACATCAACTTTCTTAATAGCGCTTACGTATTTCGAAATTTTTTCGGGGTGCTACAAAGGTAAAGCCTAACAAGCCATTCGACTAGTATTATCTGATGGATGCGAGCAACCCAAAGAAGAAAGTCCAGCCTTCTACCACCATAGGCCTGTCTGATGAGCCAATAGTAGTAGCTTCTGAGGTAGTTGATTTTCTATCAACCTCTGCTGAGCCTTCTACCAGTGCCACTACTATTTCTCCACCATAATCTTCAGCTCTTACCACAACCCCTCAAGTTTCTCTAAAGCCAATGCCCATGCTCACAGTTCCACTATCTGCGCTGTGAATCTCCCAGATGTTGGCGAGTCTCAACAACTGGATGTAGACAGCTACTGCAAAACTGTCTGACTTGTCTAGTTCTGTTGCAGTGCAGCCCCCTTCACATGCACCACATGCTCCTTCTGACATTGATGGGATATTTAAGAAGATTTTGGAGAACCAGAAGATGATCATGGACACCTTGATACATCACGAGTAAGTGATTGAGGAGCTGGGAAAGGACGTAAAGAAGATGAGGAAGTCCCATGTCAGCAAGAAATCAGTGGACAAGCTCCGGCAGGAGGTGAATAGACTAGTTATAGCTGGAGATCTTCCTTTTGATATGTTGCTTGACCCGCACCAGTCCGACCTAGATCCTTCAGCACCATCTGCACTGGTAGCACTAGCTGACGAGCCAGACCTTGTTGCCGACACTGCTGAGGCAGTGCGGGAGATGTTCACCAACCCATTCACGCCTAGATTTGATGATGATGAGATTCAGTTGGCTGATCCTGAGGGAGATGACATTTCCGGGGACACTGAGATGTCCAAGTATCCTTAGGGAGTTTTCTTCACCCTCTCTTCTTTTACTCTTATTTTGCTAAGCATTGGGGACAATGCTTATTTTTATCCCCGGGGAGGGGGGGCGGGGAGTTTATTTGACACATTGATACACTTTGATACATTTGGTCTGTAATAATTTTATTATACTCTTTCTTTTCTTATTTGTATTTATCTAGCTTCTCTCTCTTCTCTTATGTATATTTATCTCTCTTTAGTTGTTTTTGCTTATTAGATTCTTCTTTTTCCCCTTCCATATTAGCTCTTATTTTGTTAAGTAGCTTCTTTTTATGCTTAAGTAGATAATAAGCCTTTGATTTTCTTAACGCCACGGTTCTTTCCAAAGGTAGTTGTTGTGTGAACCGGGTGACTCGTCTCAACGATGGATAGCGTGACAACCTTCTTAAGGGAATGAGTTCTTTTTTGTGTTTAGGTAATAGTGGTGGTAGTAGTAGTAGTGGTGGTAGTAATGGAAGTAGTGGTGGTAGTGGTGGTAGTAGTAGTGGTAGTGGTAGTGGTAGTGGTGGTAGTGGTAGTGGTAGTAGTGGTAGTAGTGGTAGTGGTGGTAGTGGTGGTAGTGGTAGTAGTGGTAGTAGTAGAGTGGTGGTGGTAGTGGTGGTGGTAGTAGTGGTAGTAGTAGTAGTGGTAGTGGTAGTGGTAGTGGTAGTAGTGGTAGTGGTAGTGGTAGTGGTAGTGGTAGTGGTAGTGGTAGTGGTGGTAGTGGTAGTGGTAGTGGTAGTGGTAGTGGTAGTAGTGGTGGTGGTAGTGGTAGTAGTGGTGGTGGTAGTAGTGGTAGTAGTAGTAGTTAATCATGCTTCAATTGGTAACAATACACTTAACTGTTTGCGTAGTTTGAGACATGATTTTTGAAAGAAATAACTCTAGTTAGTGACTTTGTGACTCTTGAGTTGACTTTGGTAATAATTGAATGGTTTAATTGGACCATAGTGATCTTTAAACTTGAATGTGGTCGTAATAGGCTCTTGACTCTATCCTCTTTTACAATCTAGTTGTGTGAGGGGTGAGATGAATTATTTCTAGTCCAAGTATCTGTGAGAAGGATCTAGAACTTGCCCCGAATGTGTTTTAAGGCGAAATCCTAAGTTTTGCTTGGTTTGAGAGGTGATTGTAGGCTTTTCTTGGCACGTTTGAGCTTTCTATTGCTAACCAATGTCGTTATCCTAGTCAACCCATGTTGAGCCGCTAGCCTTTCTTATTTGATAACCATGTTATAAGCCTTTACCCGTTTTGTCATGACCCTCTCTTGGCACCTGAACTTTCTTTAACACACTTGTGAAATAAGTGGCTTAAAATATAAGTTTGGGGGAGAGATGAGGAATTTGAAAAAGGTATCAAGGCACAAAAAGAGAAAAAAAATAATCTCTATGAAAAGAGAAGGCAAGAAAAGAAAGAACAAAAAGAAAAATGCAAAACGTGAATAAGTGGAAGGGTTGATGAATTCAAAAAAAGAGGTAATGATCCCTAGCATGAGAAATCAAAAAGGGAAAAAAAGAATGAAATGAATAAGAAAGAGTGATGTTAAGTCTCTCTAGTCCCCAATGAAAAGAAAATGCCTCTAAGGATTGGTAATTGTGAGCTGAGAAATTAAAATGTGGAGTGCTTAAGGAAAGATGTAATCACTTACCCATATGGTACCCCTACCATAATCCAAAAGCCTTCATTATAACCCAAAAGAAGTCCTACTTGATTTCAAACCAAGTGAGCTTACATTAGTGGCGATCTACATGAGGGGCAAGCCTATGATACTTGAAGTCGTACTTATGACATTCTCTCGTGAGAGATGAGTGGACCTTTCATGAATCTTAAGAATGAGTGCTAAATTCTTAAGTGAGCTTAGAAAATAGAAAGTAGAGGAGGAAGAGTTTGAAGTCCACCATGACCTACATGATAGAACAAGAGTCCTTGATGAGTAAAGTCAATTCTTGAAGCTCAAATGACACATTAGAGCTATATGTGCATGAATATTTGACTTGTCACCCTATTGATAATGCATAAGTAGTGTGGGTAATTGTTGGTCCCAATTGATACGTGAATGGCTCATCTTTGACTCGCTGAAATGACCCTTAACTCTAAGGTGAGAACTAATTTATTTGCTTGATGACAAGTAAAGACTTAAGTTTGGGGGAGTTGATAAGTGGAGATTTTGACTACTTATTAGCATCTTTTTACTTTTGTTTTAGTTCGAAAGTATTGATTTATGTTCCCGAAACTAATGAAAGTGTACAAATTTCAGGAATGTTGTAAGTTTGGCCTACAATGATAAAATCCAACGCAAAAAGGAGTATTCTGAATCACAAGGCAAGAAGGGGCGCATAACTTAAGAAGTGCGGTCCACATAAGGATTTCTGCTGCCGCAGAAGAAAGTGCGGACCGCAGAATTCCATATGCGGCCGCAGAACAAGTGAAAGAGCCCAACAGAATTATGGCCAATGTGCGAACCACAAATGAATTGTGCGGCCGTAAAATAAGGTTTGCACTGACAAATGATTCAAAGTTCAGAGAGTGTGCAAAAGACCAAGACCTGAAGCCTTGTTGAAGTGAGGATCGCACAAGAATTGTGCGGCCGCAGAAGATGCTTTGCAGCCACAATCCAAAATTGTACGGCGGCAGAATTCAAGATCCGCTAGCTGAAGAAATCTGCAGCCTGCACATAGAATTGTGCGGCTGCAGAACCTCCCGAATGACATTTTTATCAGCGAATTTTGGACCACTATAAATAGACAAGTTTCACTTTTTAGGTCAAGTTTCGAAGTTTGAGCTGTTGTAACCGTTATATTTTGCCATTTTAGAAATTGTGACTGTTTTAGGTCTTAAAATCATATTTTACTATTATAATCTTAGATTATGAGTTTAATTAGCATTTCTTCTTTATTTTCTTCAATTCTCACTATGAGTAGCTAGATTCTTACTAGGGTTGTGACCCAACGCTAGTGTATAAATCTTATGGGTACTTAATTTAATACTTGTTTATGATTGTGTGTTGATTATTTAGCTTAGTTTATGCTTCAATTTTAGAATTAATGGTTGCAAACATATACTCATGCCATTTCAACTTGGTCTCTACTTGAGAAAGATGGACCTAATCTAGGATAACTTGGCTAACAAGGAATTGGGCTAATTGAGGGTTTGATTAGCTTAATTAAAGGGTTCAAATTAGAGATAGTGAGAACCCGACTTGAGCTCATATCAACTATTTTGTTTGATACCCATTTGGACTTGAGAAAGTCAAATTGGGCAAAATCACTCTTTTACCGAGATGTATTGAGTGAATAACGTAGAGTTGAGAGCTATAATACACCACAATCAATAAAACAAGTATTAACGTATTTAACCCATTAGGAGAACACCTAGGTTATAGTCACATCCCTAGGCTTTTTAATTTATTTGGAAAAATATTAAAAAAACACTCATTCGCTTCTAGTTTCTTTTCTTAGCTTATAATTGCTAGGGTAATCGTAGAACTAGAAATCAAAACTTGTTGTTTGGAAGCATAATTTAGTTATTCCATTCACTTTCGTCAAGTGTATACTCCTAACACCCATTGTAACTCCATGTAGAAATAGACCCCGACTCTTGTTGGGTACTATTCTTTCAACGGCCGTTTTCACTCACTATTGAGTGCGGATTGGACGTGGATCAACGGGCTATAATTTTCACTAAGGGGCGTCCTAATATAAAAAATTAAACAACTGCAAAGCCAAAGAAATTCAACGTATAATAAATATAAATTAAAAAAAAATTACCTAGCAATACAATGCAATTTTCCGGTGTAGGGGTGTCAATTGAATGAGTATTGATTGTTAATATCCTTTATTTAATTTTCACTATATAATTTTTAGTACAACGTAAATAATTATGTCATTTGATTTACGTGTTTTACAAGTTTATCCTAGACATAAGACACTAGCTTTATACTCAGAATTGTATTGAATTATTAACAACTTCAACGGCAACAAAATAGCAATAATGTCATGTTTTCATTCAATTTAGTTATTTTTCACTTTGTTATGTATATATTAGTATAAGTAGCCGTGCGATGCGCGTACATAAATCATGTCAAATTATAATTTGGGTTATTTGGATTATGTGTAGATAACCTCAAAATTAAACCTTCTATATAGAAAATGTAAATAATTATTAGAGATTAATTAAAAAGCAGGACATAAAATTATTTTTGAAATCTCATAGTGGATAACCTATTTTCTTTTTCTATACCGTAATAACTCATCCCCTTGATTTTGGCACTTGTATTTGTTTTACGTCAATATTAAAGAACACTAAACAAATAACGTTGTGATTTGACTTGTTTGAGCACATTACATCATATTATTTTAGCAAAATTCTTACTACCACTTTATTTTTCTTCTCAAATTCAAATAAGTCTTATCCTTCAATATTTTTAGATATAATTTTTTTCTCTTTTGTTCTTTGCTTATAGTTATTGCATTATTTATAACTTAATATTGTTATACTGTCATGCGATCTTTTATTAGCTTATAAATTCACTTAATGTCTTGCTTATTACCTTATTAATAATCATCAATAAATATAAAAAAATTTATTCTTAAACTTTAGTGTATTTTTACACTATTATCCTCTTACTCGGAACTCTTCCATCATTTAAATCTATCAATACATTTTTTAGTATTCTTTAATAATTTTTTTTAAAATAATGTAAAATATAAGTATCATCGCACTATCTCTATTTTCCTCTCTATATATTCTCTTTCCTATTAAAAAATATTAATTAGTTTTTTCACAAATATTTTGACTTATACTCAAAATAACATCATGTTTTATTTTAAAATATAACTTTGAATTAGTCTAAAAATTAGTACATAAGTTATTTTATAATGGTTTAAATCTATTGAATTTTTTTATAATTATTTTTTGTATTGCATGCAATTAATTGTTTTTAGTTTCAAAATACAAAATTTAGCTTTTAATTTTCATTAGTAAAATTACCTACATGAGATTATTATTTAGTATATTTAAATTTTTAATTTGGTATCAAGTTGTTATTTTTCTTTATCTAGCAAGACTTTAATTTTGTGGTCATATTCATATTTTGAGCATTCTCATCATAATTTTAAAAAAATTCTAATATCAAATTCAAATAGTCTTTTATGTTATTTTTAATATAGATTTTGTTTTGAATTTTAATTGTTTTTCTTACTTTTCATATAAAATTATCTAACATGTAATATTATCACATTTTCATGTGATTTTTTAATTAACTTTACACTTTATTAATTATTCTTATTCACTACTACTTTTTAATATAATATAGATAGATATGTATTTTTATAATAAATTAAATATATATTTTATTTTTAAACTATGCTTGAAAATTTTAAATTGTTTAAATTTTTCAATAATATTTTTAAGTATTGTATACTTACTTTACTTTATTTTCTAAGGTAATTCTTAGTATAAATATCCTCACATGACTTCTAATTTATTTTTATTATTCAATATTTTTAATTTTTTTATTTATGTATTAGATTTTAGTTATGTGGCCTTATCCACATGCATGCCATTTCTTACCCTACTTATGCAAAACTTTCTCATCTCAAATTTAAATAAGTTTTATCCTTTTTCTTTTGCATGATGAAATTTTTAATTTTTTTCTCTATTTGTTTCTTAGTTTTACTATTATATTATTCAATACTTAAAATTATTATAGTGTCATGTGATTTTCATTAGCTTGTCTAAATTTAATATACATTTTTACCATACTCATTCTAATACAGTAGAAATAAATATAAGAATTATTTCAATAGTAACTTTGACTATTGCTCATATTACAAAGTGTGATTTTTTAATCATATTTTTTTATAAAAAAAAATCTTATCTCAAATTTTTACAACAATGGTTCCATTATATTTTTTTTCTACATAATATTTCAAAAACAAACACATGAAATAGAAGAAAAGATATAAATATAGATATATAGATTAGATTTGTCTAAGATATATTTAGATTATGTATAAGATTCATTCAACTACTTCCATTAATTATGTTTTTATTTATAATTTTTAATTATTAATGTTGTCCTAAAATTGCCAAGTGGCTTCATTTTAGCTTGACACTTGGCTTAACCACAATGCATACTACTCTCCTTTTAATATAACTATATATATATATATATATATATATATATATATATATATATATATATATATATATATATATATATATATATATAGAGAGAGAGAGAGAGAGAGAGAGAGAGAGAGAGAGAGAGAGAGAGAGAGAGAGAGTATATCTAATTGTTGTAATAATATTCTCACTATCATTTTATTTCCCTATGTAACATTTTAAAAAATATAAATATTATTAAATGGAAGAAAAATGATCATGTAATTAGTGAATAACTACTAAAATAGGAATTCTTATTTTTGGATAGCTTTTAGAATATATTTACTTTAAAAATTATAAGTCAATCTTAGTTGATTTTTACCATAAATTTAATTTAATCAAATTTAATTTGCCTTAATCATTATTAGATTTATCCAAATTTATTTAAATTATGCCTTAAAAGTGTCAAGTGATATTTTTTCAATATACTATTTGGTTTAATCTCATGTTTCACTATCCACCTTTTAATATAACAAGATATACATAAATATTAGGTTAGAGATGTAGGAAAGCTAAAGAGATAAGTAATATTCTTTGCAGAAAAAGATTTTGAAGATCTTTCTGAAGTCCAAGAAAAACTACTTGCAATCCAGACAGTAGATTGTTTGAATTACCATATTTAAGAGGATCATTTGATAGATTCGGTTGCATGTCTCCCACGTGTGAGAAATTCAGTTCCGCAAGATTAATGAAAAGAACAAAAATGTAAATTAATTATTATTATTATTATTATTATTCGGGCCAAGTTGCATAGTATTTTCAAGAAAATATTTTCATAAAAAATTATTTTTTGATGTTTGATTATTGGAATTTCTTGCAAAAGAAACCATTTTCCACTAAAGATTTTTTTTTTTTGAAAAATAAATCACATTAGACAAGTCCAATACGAAGAACCCCGGAAACTATCAACTTATTTTTCTTACAAAATCATAATAATTAATTTCATATTACTTGATCGGACTAATCGTTGTACCTTATAATAAGTCTTGTTGTTTGGTCGAAATGTTACCTTATAATCCATCGTTATCTCTCAAAAATATTATCTAAACAATCTTCATTTTGTTTTATTATTTTTAATTTTTAATATTCTCCACCCAACAAACAAAAATATTTTCTAGACGATTACCAAATTGGAGATAACCAGATAATATCAGTGGCATGGATTAGTAATTAAACGAAGACTTCAGGGGCATAAGTTTTAACCTCTCACATATACACTTCGTTTGGAAAAAAGGACAAAAGGTAGGTCAGCGGCAAGAAAAAGGTTGACCGCTCTGACAACCTTTTGGTCCCCTACTTCACTTTTTCAGCTTTAATTTGTACAAAATTTAATCCAGTTTTCAAAAAGAAACTTTATCTTTTTCCCCATATAACCTATATAGATCACTTAATTTACGAACATACCCTTCTCAATAATTATATGTGGAAGTTTTTAACTTCTTTACTCGGACTTGAAATTCATCTTAATCATATTTCATTTTTTGGTTTTGGTGCAATTAATAGTTTATCACTAAAAAGGAAAAAAAGAACTTGTCTTGTTTTTTTCTAGTGAACTTGCATTGCATTCAGAAATTTGCTTTCCACTTTTTTATTATGGTCTAAAGAAACTGATTTTGCCCCACCTGAAAACTGGTTTTCTTGCCGGGAAACAGCCATTGTTAATTGTTTTCCTCCTAAAAACCACTAAAAGATTAAAAAAATTAGTTTTATTTCTTTTGGTTTTAACCATTTCTTCCTTTTTTTTCTCTTTTACATCTTCATAAAATTTTGATCTGTGAAGGTAGTTTTAAGGAGCTTTAGATATATTACATCAGTGTAAGTCAAACTTCACTCTCATTCCTAATTTTTTTTCTCTTAAATCTGTCTTCTGAGACCAGTTTCTTTAAAATTTTCTTGGTAGTATTTTTGCAAGTTCAAGCTTTGATTTAAAAAATCTTTTGGATTTTTGTTTAAACATTTGGTTTACTTTTTCTGATCTTTAGACTTTAAAACAGCAAGAACATTCTTTCTGGTCTGTACTTTGGTTATTTCTGGTTCAAGTCTTAATTTTTGTCAATAGAAAATTAAAGGGTCAGAAAATGTTGTTTCTTTTTTTCTCTCTGTACATTCCTTTTCTTTTCTGGTTTTTCAACATAGTGAAGTAAAAATGTTGAATTGCCATCTTGTGTTTGTCTGCGAAGAATTTTAAAGAAACAAAAAGTTTCTCTCTTTTTTTCTTTAGTTAGTTCTTTGAGGGTCTTTTTTATCTGTTTATTAAAATGTGCAATAATGTTGGTTGAGTAGTACAAAAAAATGTAATCTTGTGCTGATTATTAAATGTACTTGTTCTGATTCTAAACTGAGTTTCTACAGAAGTAAATATAAGAAAGATCACTTCTTTTACTGTGTTTTCTTACAGTTGCAAAGCATTAATAATATCTGCTAAAGAAAATGGAGTCAAGAGAAGCCATGAATTCAGGAGTTACAGTGATAGCTCCAGAAGCTCCATCAAACTATCAAATGGCACCAAGAACGGAAAATGCTCTGGTGCCGGCGGGAACATCGCCGGCTGTGACACCTCCGGTAGCTACTGGCATTCCACTTAGCTCAGAGAAGAAGAAGAGGGGCCGTCCTAGGAAGTATGGGCCAGATGGGGCAGTCACTCGGACACTTTCACCTATGCCCATTTCGGCGTCGGCCCCACCAACCTCCGGCAGCTTCTTGTCGGAGAAAGTCAGTGTTGCTCGGCCTGCGTCGGAGAAAAAGCCTCGCAATAAAGTGGGAGCAGAAAATTTAGGTAATGGAGATGTTTATTGAACTCTATTTTGTGTGTGGGTATGTTTTGTAGGACCTGGAATCTTGGGATCTTCAGTAGATATGAACATGTTGAAATAATTAGGATATGGGGTATTACTGGATTTTTATATTTATTTTTTACATTAATAAAGTTAATACATTGACACTGGAAACTTGTGGAAACCTGGGACTTGAATTTGTCCATTTGGTAATTTAGTACTAATTATTGTAGTTCTGAGGGGACCATGTATGCTTGATTTCATGATGCATAGCTGATATCACTGTAGTTTCTATCTTCTTTTCTATTTTTCGTCATTTTTGCCAAATGAAGATTTGAAATTTGTTTTTACAAATTATTAGAGATTGATTTGTAGGGCCTGTTGGGACAAACTGATCTGTGGTAGATATGTGAATGGATTCCTTCTGAATTGGGAAAGTGATTCTCTAGATGCTTAGTTTTGTGCAAAGAAAAATTAGATACTAATCCCTGTTTCTCAATTTACTTGACCAGCTTTACGTTACTCTTTCGTTGAGTAAGAAAATATCAAAAAGGTGATTTTCTTGTATTTTTACTTTGGTTGCATGTAGAGAGTGGATATTGGGAGAACTTATATAGCCTTGTTGAATCCAAAAAAAAATTTGGACGCTAATTATTTCCTTTTCCATATTGATTAATTTCCCCTTAGTGGTGCTAAAATTAGCAATGCAAATCTTGTAACTGATTAAGTAGATCTCATCTTGTAGGTGAATGGATTTCATGTTCCACTGGTGGCAACTTTTTACCACACATGATCACAGTTGAAGCTGGTGAGGTATGCTTTGGTATACAAGGAATTGCATTAACAGATAGAAAAGCTTTGTTTGTCTTTCCTTTGTGATTATTGCTGCCTTTCCTACTCTTTCATGTATATGTAATTGGTGATATATATTTCATTTTTCTTGGGTGGGGTACTGGTTGAGTGATGTCTCAATTCTCTCGTTAGTCATAACTTGCAAAGGTAAACCTCAACTTCCTTTGCTGAAGAATAAAGAGTGAGTGATATTATTTCTAAAAAGTGAAGAAGCCCGGCTTCTGGACAGGGATGGGTGATTTAAGGGAATGCTTTTTCATTTCTCTGTAAGTGATTTCTTACATGGTTATAGTCGGTCAGATGTTCTTCAAGAACTTCTACAATTGGAGCAACCATCTTTTCTAATTTTATTTGGCCCGTTTCTGCACTTCTGTGAGAGTATAGATTATGCTTTATGCATTATCCTTTTCCATGCAACTAGAGTTTTCTTTTGTAATTAGAATTTTTAACCAGGACTTGTCAATACTACCCAACCCTCTTCTTTTTTGTTTATTTTCTCTGCTACTTCTCCAAATCAGAAAATATTTACTGTTTTATTGGCTGTTTAGGATGTTACAATGAAGATAATCTCATTTTCTCAGCAAGGACCTCGAGCTATTTGCATTATTTCTGCTGTTGGTTTGATATCAAATGTTACTCTACGGCAACCAAATACTTCAGGGGGGACTTTGACTTATGAGGTTGGTCATTTGAGTGCTCAACAGTCAATAGCTCTTTGTTTTGCATCACATCATGGTGGTTATTATTTTTCTTTATCAATGGATCACCCTTTCTTTGAACCTTGTCAATGATTGAACTTAAAGATATGAACTGAGGGTTGCTCATTATATAGTTTACTCGCAAGCATTGTAGTGCTGAAGTTGCCTCACAGTTTGATCGTAGATGTATAGCAATTTCAGTAGAACTTATCGTGCTAGAGATGGATGCATGTTTGACAAGGCAGGGTCCAAGTTTTTCTTTTCTTTTACTACAAATGTCTTTTGTGTCTCTTTAGATATGATGAGGCGCCATTACCAGAATATCTTAGCTTATGTAGATATGTATTATGCTTTACTTTAATAGTTCACTCCAAAAAAATTTAGTTTATGTGATATTATATGCTTTATTTCAGTAATTTACTCCAAGTTAATTATTTCAGTTTCTTCAAGTTCGCTTGGAAATATGTTTGAATTGAAAGAAGAGGCCATCATTTGATCGAAAAGAAAAAGGACTACTAGATAGACAAACAAATGATAAGAAAAGGAAGTTAAATTTTGTGAGAACATTCATAGTCTCTAAATTGTCCTAAAAGACAAATTACTGGTTAGTGAATGAAACGTGCACAAATGGAGCTGAATGGATATTGAGAAATCATTTATCTGGCCCCAACTAGTTTGGAATTGAGGCATAGTTATTGCATTAAGAAAGCTGCATTCCTGCTTGGTGCCCTCAGTGACATTTGACGAGTAATCAATCCCTTCTGTAATATTGTTTTGTAGGGTCGATTCGAAATCCTTTCTTTGTCTGGATCCTTTACTCCAACAGAGTTTGGGGGTTCTCGTACTAGCAGAACCGGAGGAATGAGCATTTCTTTGGCAAGTCCCGATGGTCGTGTTGTCGGAGGTACACTTGCAGGACTGTTAATAGCTGCTAGTCCTGTCCAGGTAACCTATTTATGTACTATTGCAAGAATTCTAATAATTGAGGGTGGTCAATCTTATGCTCAAATTTTGCTCTTTCAATATAATCAGGTTGTGGTGGGCAGTTTTCTACCAAGCAACTACCAAGAAGCCAAGCCAAAGAAACAGAAAGCAGAACCCAAAGCAATACCTTATGCAACGGTCTCTCCTGCTGCGCCCCATAGCTCTAATATGGACCCTAGAAGTTCCAATGCACTCACTGTAAACATTCCCGGAGCTGGAAATCAAAATATTATTTCTTCCTCCACCATGCAAACGAATCACTGGACCGCTATGCCAACTGTTCAAGACTCGAGAAAGTCTGCAACAGATATTAACATATCATTGCAGGGAGAGTAGTCTAACTGGACAAGAATTCATTCCCAGATTCTGAAGCTTCACATGCTGTACCAGAATAGTATACTTGTCTGATCGGCTATAACTTGTGTTAGGATAGAATCTAGAATCTCTTCTTTCAGCTCAAGAGCATGTATTATTGTTGTGTAGTTGCAGATTATTAGTTCTAGGGAACTTTAATGCTTTAATATAACACGTTTGGATTAAAAGTTTAAGATTCGTAATTTCATCCACATTGACACTCTTTTTGGGTAGTTTCAGTGAAATCTTGCATCTCGAATTCTGTTGTTACAAGGGCTGTAAGCCTATAATATTACTACTATAATGGATACTTGTATAATAAACTATTAAAAATGTTTTACAAGTATATATCATAAGCTCAAGTTGAAACTTGATTTCACAGTGGAGTTCATTTAAAGTACCAAGCCAAAATGATATCAAGTCCAAGTTCTATCAAAGCTTATATCACTTGAGCTTGAGGTTGAGCTTGTTTAACATTTGAGGACAGTATCAGCAGAGGCACGACAAAAATTAGGTAATCTTTTTCTATTTGTCTAAGTCTTGGCGAGAGAAGAGAAGAATGAAAAGGAATAGGGGAAAAAAAGGAAGAAGGGAGAAAGGATGGACAAAAAGGGATCAGAAGATTATCAATTTACCAAATATTATTCATGTCCATGATAGAACTTACTTACAACTGACAACCTGAACTCTATTTCTAATTAACTGAAAAGACTAGTCTTTTCTACGAGGAAGTAATTGAAATGACTATTTTGAACTAATAATCCTATCTCTAACTAAAAGATTATAAGATATCTTAAGTAATAAGATAAGCACTTCATTATTTTAAAAAATAAAGATAAACAGCATCAATGATAGTGATTAATAATATCTTAATAATCAACGTCAATATGTTTTCCCAAGTTGAGGACAACCAATCCTTTCCTTAAATTGGAATAATTCTCCAGCCCATCAATCAGCATCATTCTCAGCAAAAATGGCATCATTACTGAGAAAACCAACAGAAGCCAGCTCCAACATATACTGCCCAGAGTATCTCACTTTCATCAATTCATCAAACCTGAGAAAGGGGAAGAAAATATTTAGAAAATAATTCCACAAGTTTATGCCACAGATGCTTAGGTCATTTATAATTATAGTTCCCAGAATTGGCAAAAGGTCCTTTACAACTGTAGCTCCGAGAAATTGAAAAATGTAATACATCTTCACCAAGTTAGCAGTTCAAGGCTTAAATAATAAATCCTAAACAGATCTGCTTTTCTCCCATATTTCTTCTGGTGGGTTCTAAGTGACCTACCAATCAGTGGCGAACCCAGAATTTTGTGCAAGCGGGTTCAATCTTAGAAGTACATAACTTTAGTCGTAAAATAGTAGTTGTCAAGTGGGTTCAAATAAAATATTTATACAAAATTTACGCAGCTTTAATCCTAATTTATACATATACACAGTATTATTTTTTGATGAAGCGGGTTCAATTGAACCCGCTTGCCACCACGCGCTTGCCACCACGTGCGTCCGCCACTGCTACCAATAAGTCATTGAATGTTATGACTGGAGTGTTGAGACATCTGAGATAAAATAACAAATTTGTTTTGCCTATAAAAGATGTTTGGTTGGGTAAATCCCCCCCGGGATAAAGTGTAACTGGTGGAGTAAACATGGCAAAAATGAGCATGCACAGCAAAGCCTTCATGTTCTTGCTTTGCTCAAAATGCAAATTCATCCCTGATCTGCAACTGATTGGCAAGGTCCAAATACATCTTTCCAGATTGTATTTTTTCTAGTTTGTGTGTTTTCCTCTTTTCTCTTTCTTTATCCCCACTAGAGAAGTAGCATCGTATGTTTCTCATTAGAATTTTTACAGTTACTTGATCTTTGTTGCACCTGGTAGTATATATGTGGACGAAGGATAACCCTTTTTCTCTTTTTGGAGTATTAGGAACTAGTAGTTTATAACAGAACCGTAAACCATATCAGCTTACAGCAAATGCCAGATTTACCACAAGTCAAAGGCATAATGGCATAGGCTAACTAGCTTTCCTGAGAATCAATAATTTAAACCAATAAGGAAACCACTTTTGGTCCTACACCATCCCATAGCATGTGATCAAACATGACCAAATAAAAACCAAACTGTCCAAGGAACTTTAACTCCGAAGCTATTCTCACAGAAACTGTGCGCAATTTGAACAGGTAGTTCAAGGATCAAGTAAAAGTTAGTTACTTGAATCAGTCATTTGAAACAGAGAGATTTAGGTATACTTGGTTTCGCATGTAAAGAAGTAATTTATTCGGAAAAGTGTCCAGCAAGTGAGTAATTTATTTGGAAAAGTGTTCCACCACTTGCTGCACAACAATATACATGAAAATTTCATACTTGAAGAATACAAATACAATATTCTAGACCATAACTTAAAGCTCACCCATCATGAGTTCAAGAAAATAGGCATCTGCAATAGCACCTAGATTTTCACATAAAACGTCATTATATGATCTAATAACATCTATACTGTGGATTATAGCATGGTTAACAATAGTTGGAAACTTTACACCAAGAAAAAAAAAAGTTAGTTAAAGGGGCAGGTGGAGCAAACATTGCTTTTGGTATTCGGTAGAGTAAATGAGAGTTTGAAAAAGTGGAAGTGCGTCTAGTTTGAAGAGATGACTATACTCCATCTTTCACACAGTAAAAGGTTAAATTAAAAATGATCTCATGTAGAAACCAAAATACTGCTTGTTGAAGATATGGGGAAATATTTACATCTACAAACAAAAATTTTAAAAGAAATTAAGAGAACTTGAAGAGCAATAGCTCTTGTGAGAGCCAATACTGGTTATATGAAGAGAAAGTTAATGTCCTCTATCTTTTCCCTTATGCAAATTTACAGAGCCATACCACAGAGAGAGGAACCAGGGAACCTTGGTGAGAGCATCAATTCCTCATTCTTCATTCAGACACAATGCTCCAGACCATACTAAAATCAACATACAGCATAAGTAAATTAGGTTTAGAAGTTCCAACAAAAACGGAACAGCTTGTACTAAAACAAGGAACAAGAAAAAGGAACAGCACTATACCTGATTATAGAAAAGACAAGGAGTATCCCAAGGTATCCAAGTTTATACAACCGAATCTTCTTTTCCCATGGTAGCTGATTGAAAATCTCAGTTACATCTAGCAAGTGGCGACGATCAGTATAGCTAATCAAAAAGTTAACATCACTTGTCAGACCATTTTGGGATGCCAATGCCAAGAAGCAGCAGGAAGGGGTTAGCAGTGCTACATAATTCATTTAAAAGACTTACACCTTAACGTCATAATATAAGTATGGGAGACAGATCAGACACATAAACCAATGCCCCATCGCAAGATGTACGAAGCATAGTGCTCCTTGCAGAACAAATTCTGGAACCACAAGTTCGTTAATCTCGGATGCTGAATCATAAGGGTTGACATAATCATTTTCAAGATCCGCCAAGCACATGACCTGCAGTAAATAAATCCAAATGTAATATTTATTGACCCTAAAAAAGATAAACAGAAAAGAACAATAGAAAGAAGAGCATTGAGTAGAAAAAAAGCAAGCAGCTAATGTTCAAGGTTAACAACATTGTGCCAGTGAACTCTGACTAGTAGATTTAACAATAGACATATTTGTCACTTATGGATTTCTAGGTCGACTGATACAAGATGATAGAAACAGTATAGCTAACAAATCTAGCTTACACCATCATCATCCATGAAAAGAACGAAAAAGCTCATCAAATTGACATGCTTTTTTAAGCTTCTTAGGTTAACCTCTCTTAACGCTTCAAAGGGAAAAGTTATCATCTTTTTCCAGTTTCAATGACTTAAACAGCCAAAAGATTTACAAAGGCGTATCAGATAGGGAATATTAATTGACATAGAAAAAGATAAGAGATAAAATTTGAATAAACCTGGTAGAGGACTGCGGCGAGAACGGCAACGACAAGGAAGAAGGCAAGAAGCCATGAGAGTAGATCGCCTATCATGGCCTTTCTCCACCTTCTCCTTCTCTTCTGCTTTCTTCACTTTTCCCACCTCTTTCTCCGCTTTATATTTTTTTTTCTTTTCATATGTTAATAGCTTGCGATTAGTTATACATGTTAATTATTTTCCATCATTTGTTTCTAATAGTTTTTTTTTTTGATTTAATAATATTGACCTAAAATTGTTAAAGTTAAAAATTTATATTTATTTATTAAGTATTGGAATGAATAGTTTTTTTTATTGGTTAAATCCTATTATATATCAAAATTACATAGTTATGATGTAGAGGGACCATTGCTCCTTGGCAGTTCTGCAGAGTTCGTACTAAATTACTATTACGTACAGAAATTTATTTAACAAAAATAGTTCCTAAAATGTTTGCTCACCATGACAGAAAGTGGAGGAACTACTAAAATGTTAGTTTCATAAAAAAAAATCTTCTTAGTGACTTTGCCAGAATAGAGAATTTTTATGATTAATGCGTTGACACATACGATAATAAAATAGCAAAAGATCTTCTATCTCCTTCTATGTGGTAGCATGTGTATCAACTTCAATCTTGACAAGTTTACTTGCGAGCTGAACAGAAATTTAACATGTTAAAAACTGAGTACATGTAATGGTGGATCGAAGTTGTGACCTCTGGTTGAGTTCTCTTGCTCAAGGAAAAGCAATATCTATTGATATATTTTTGTGTGATATTTTTGGTGAAAATTTGTTTTGCATCAGCAACACAAAAAGACATTATACTACACGCAAGTTTTGAAGTTATTCTCATTCAGTGGCTGTCCAGTATCTATTTGCTTTCGTACAATCCCTTAAGTTCATGTTTGGATGTGTCAGTTTTGCATGTCAAAGCCAGTAAAACTTAATTACAGACGGTTCGTGATGAAATTAATTTGTGATTGATTTGTGTCCTCTAATGGTTATTATATACTCTCAAACATTGACCCAAATACTTATATCTGTCCACCAATCTTGGGATGATGCCTGCTATTTTGGTTGAAGGGAAATAATTTGACATGCAACCAAGAAATCACTAGCAGTTACCAACCATTTGACACAGATTATATGCGTCTATGACGATTTGCAGCTTGTTCTTTTGGTAAAATGCAGCCTCAACAACTGAAGGCCTAACATCTGTTGAAGCGGTAAAGGGTGTTCATCAGAATTTCAAAAGCTAATATGTTGGTCTGAAATCTGAATATTGACATTATTTCATCCTTCTATTAAGCTTTCCAAAATAAGCTAAGGAGGCTCAATTCATGAGTCAATCTGTTTTCAATAGATGATCTTATTTGTCGTGCTAAGAAGCAGTGGCGGGTTCAGTTATAGATCGCGGTAGTCAATTGTATAAATGCACCAATAAACACCATTTGCGCAATGCTCCCTTTTTTTATTTCCATCACGACTTCAAAATGAAGTCATTTTTTTAAAAAAAAAGTTGGGAAAATATTTTTTTAAATATTTAAAATTTATCTATATAAACTAACAAATTTCATTTCAGAAAATTTAGCAATTTTAACCAAAAAAGTGTTTAACCAACTTAAAAATCGTATTATACCTTTAAGAAATATAACGTACAAAGTTACAAACAAAAGACACGGCAAAAAAGAGTTTTAAACTAAACTAATTAATCCAAAATGATTAAAGAAAAAGATATTGCACGCCAAGCTAAAACTTTGAGTATAACACAAATTAACAATTTCAATATAAACTAAACTAAATTAAATTAAAAGATTACAAGTAATTTCAACAAAGCACTCTCATTCTTTTAGCAAAACTTATGAAAAAGAGAACCAAAATTCACTTTGTAGAAAGCTTTAAATTTTTTTGAACTAAAATGAAGTTTAATAAGAATAGCAAGGAATCATAAAAAGAAAGACAAGAAAAGGAGCTGCAAGGACAAGCCAATAATAAACAAAATAATATACTCCTACGACTATAACAAAAGTGATGAAGTGGAAAATGAATTCAAATGTGTGTTCAAAATACATGTTTAGCAAAAAGGGCAAAGCTAAAGAAAAGATGCTTCAATTCTGTGCCTTAGCGGAGGTTCGAACTCCCAACCATGGACTTATTTTGAACCCACTTGACTATGTTTGTGTCAGGTGGGTTCAAGTACATTAATATCTATCCCTTTCATGTTTTTTTGATGAAATTCGCAAGTAAAAATAAATTAATTTTTCGGATGAAGCGGGTTCAACTGAAACCCTTCGTACAAGGTGGGTCCGCCCCTGCTAAGAAGAAAGAATAAGTGCTCATATATGAAGATCACACCTTTCAGACGGCGTCTTCTGACACCCATCCGTTCTTCTCTAATTGCAATCTCAGGGCCTGTTTCATATGACCAGATTAGCCAATAACTTAAAGGGGGATGCCATTGTTGGAAAGAACAAGAACAGCAAAAAAGTGTTTAGTACTATGTATATTCACACCTTGATTCTCTTTCTATTAGCATCAAAGTCATAATTCCCCAAGCGAGATGCTGATCGATACTGTACAATTGGTTTCTTGCCTGGCGGGAACCAGAACTCCATATCATCTACAAACTGTAATAACATGTACTTGTTCAGTAGTGCCTGCGGAGTATGATGTGTTTAACTGAGCAATTCGAACTTCTAAGACTTACCCCCAAGATAGGACTTTCATATTCCACGCGCACATAATCGTCTTTCTTCTCCACTATTTTTGGAGAGAACTTGTCTGGTTTTGTTGATTTTAGCTGCGGAATACAACAACAACTAAGACTCAATTCAAGCAAGTTGGGGTCGAATTGATGAATTTTCACTGTCCATGTCACACCATTTAAGTCTGTTCAGTCCAATACTTTAAATAATTAGTTTCTTTTAGCGTAGAAGTTATCTACATTTTCTACTAGCATATAAATCTCTAATAGGATTAAAAAATTCCTAGTCTTGTTAGAGTTTTTAGCTGCAGAATGATGCAGATTAATAGTTTGGTAAGTGACATATATTGTTCCACTACTTGTTCTGATGACGACAGGTTTTGAGACCCTTACCACTTGAAGGAGTTCCTCCATTGCCTTCTCTCTGCTGACATTACCACGTTTTCCATCAGGGTTATAGTTCCTGGTCAGAATCAAAGCACCAACATTTTAACATCTCTTTTCAGTATGCATTAATAATGGCTGATCCTGTACACTTCAATTTTATCATTTCCTTTTCATTTCTTTTCTTTTTTCTCATCTTCCTTTCCTTTTTGTCATTTAAAAAGAAAATTGTAAGTTCTTGTGGGTTGCATATTGGTGAACTATCCTAAACTAAAAGAACAGTCTGTCCTCCAAGATGCTTACATGGAAGAACATACTGATTCTTGGGTATAATAATGGATCTAAAGCATCCATTTCATCTTGAACGTTAGCCTGTTACATCTTGTAGTTTTTGATGGACCAGATGGACTGCAAATTAAACTTCTCTTGTCCAGGACCAGGCGGGGCCCACAAATTAATTTACACCCAAGATCAGCCATTGTGATTCTAGTAAAAGAAAAGGTCAAAAAAGGGAGGCCCTTGGATTCAAATGTCGGCTTGTACCTATCACATTAATGTGCACAATTTCCATCTGCAAATTGATAGTGCACTTTTTCATTGTATGTGCACTTTTATGATGATAGAGATAGAGAGCAAAGAAAAAGGCAAAATACCTTAAAACCCCCTAAACTTGGCACTTATTATTTGTTACACCCTATACTTGGTTATTCGATAGCAGTTACTCCTTGGATGATCTCATTCTAGAAAAGTGGTATGCAATCGCCTGCCACGTGTATTTTCATGTCCATGTGCCATTTTTTGAAAAATAAAATATATTTTATACCTTTTTAAGTGTGTTACTTTTTTAGATAATCTTTTTCGAAAAATATTTATAATAAAACTTGGCTAGAACTGCATTATTTAGGCTAATTTTTTTTTATTTAGCTAAAAATAATAAAGTTTTAGTTATTATTTTTTGAATTTGACTTGAAAATAAAGATATAAAGTTGAAATAAATAGTCAAAACATCTAAAAAGATATAAGAAATATATAGTTTGATTTTTATTATTTTGGCTATAACTTTTTATATAGCTCAAAATTATGGAGCTCTAAAAATTTATATTTTTTTTTTTACAGATATTACCGGAAAGAGTAAAAATATACAGTTGAAATAATTTTCATTGCATTATTTTGGCTATACCATTTTATTTGGTAAAAAATAATGGAGTTGTAGCCTTTTTTTACTGATTTGACTCGAAAATAAAAATACACAATTAAAATAAATAGACATTATATCTAAAGAAAAAAATAACAGAAAATACACAACTAGCACTCTATTTTTTTGCTAAAAGTTTTCTATTTGGCTAAAATGATGGAGTTCCAACCAAACTTTTACAAATTTGGCCCAAATAAAAAAAAAATATGCAGTTGGAACAAATAGACATTATATCTATAGAAGAAATTAAAAAGAATAAAAGTTAGAGTAAACTTCACATTATATATTAAGATGAAGCAAGAAGAAATACATAGTTGTAACAAATTAATCATTATATATGACTATATGATAATTAAAAGTTAAAAAATAACCTACTTGAAAGTTAATTTTTCAATTTTTCTTCACTCTCATGCGCTTAAAAGAGAGTGCACTCACACTCTTTGCCACATCAATGTCCAGGGAGGTAATGGCTCTCAAAAGGCCAAGTTCAGGGAGGTAATTAAGACCATGAATAATTTAGGGGTGTAACTAATAATTCGCGTGAAGTTTAGGAAATTTGTAGGTATTCCGCCAAAAGAAAAATTACCAAGGAGGTGCATAGTGGGTAGCATCACTGATGTTCTCAGAAGTAGAAACACAATTGTTGGTGGCTGGACAAAGAGCTAGACCAAGTGGATTCTTCTGAACACCCAAGTAATTTGGCTTTTTACCACTGCATCACCAAAAACAAGATTCAATCTTTTCTACTCAATTTACCTTGGTCCAAGTTAAATAAATGCCAAACAGATCAGACATTCTTAATAGCCCAACCTTCTCGAATCCAAGAAGTACTTTTTTTCAAAGGTTAAAAGTGTTTGGTCAAACAGTTTTGGAGAAGCACAAAAAAGTAACTTATTTACAAAAGCACTTTTTAAAAAAATATTTTTGAGAACAATTTTTAAAAATTTGGTCAAATAATAATTGTTCATTCTCACCAAAAGTTCTTTTGAAACAAAAAACTTTAAGAAAAAAATACGCTAAAAACACTTTTAAGAAAAAACAATTAGCAAAATAAGCTGATTTTTGAAGCTAGTTAGCTAGCGTTTCGGCATAGATTCCCAAATTTATTCTGAAAAATCTGATTTGGATGAAGTTTGGGTTGAAGATGAAAATGTGTTTGGACATCTGTTTTGGGTGAAGTTTGGTTTGGAAAAATATGAAACATGACTTATACCCATAATTTCTAAAAACTATCACAAATACCCAACAATACCATTATCAATGACATTCATTATATTATCGCAAACCATAGTCTTGAACATAAATAAATTTGATACAAAATTATGATGAACTACATGATACACTAATTGGGAAGACGAAGAAACATCGTTACAAAATAATAAATGGTGGGCTCTTTTATAAAATACAAAAGTTTGGGGTAATTTTTTAAAAATATAATAGTGATATTTTGGCTCAAAACCATCTATTGAGCTGGTTTTGGGATTTGAGATTTGGGTTTTGACCAAAATGTAGGCAAAATCTATGGCCAAACATGTGTTTGACAAATAAAACCCAAGTTTATTTTGGCAAAATCTATTACCAAACGGGTCCTTAGACTATTGGTTGCAGATCTAAAAATATCTAAACAAATTACTCAAGCAGCAAAAGAAATTTCAAAATATTAACCAGTAGTTGTGGACTATAGGGACTAATTGTTAAGTCTTGAAAACAGATTAATTAATTGGTTGCTAAAAGATATCAAGAAGGCTTCAGCACCAAACAGATAAGAAATTTGAAGGTGAGAAATGCAGCTAGGAGAATACATTGAGGAAGAAAAAAAACACATGCCTGAAGTTGAAGAGGGCTCCAAGAACTGCAATTTCACTGCTCCTTAGTATTATTTCCCTACATATACGGATATACCAATGAGCTAGATTGAGTGCTATGCCCATCAAAAGGAAAGATTTTGATGTTGCAGATTCATAGTTTCAGACTAAACACAAAAGGGTTCATGGGGTTTGTCTTTCCCAGGGAGAGGGTGGTGGTGGGAGTTTTTTTTTGGAGGGGGAGTACCTGCGACCCATTTGTTTGGTGCTTTCATCTTGCCATGGTTGTTGCTGCTCCTGCTCCTTACATGAAACAATACAAGGGAAGAAACAAGATTTACTAGTATATACTTTACTTTTGAATTTGTTTGGATAAAAATGGTGGGTATTTGATGACGCCATTGAAGCCATTACTGAGAAGTGAGGACTAGTGCTACTTTCGTTTTCTTCTTACTTTTTTGCTTTTCCGTAGTCTTGAATCCTGAGGCAAAATGGAAAATGGAATCCTATTGCGCTAGAAAAGGACCTCTTTAGAGCATTTGCCAATCTTTATAAGCATTTTGGGAAGGAAAAAAAAAAGGAGAGAAAATTAATAAGGATATTCCTTTAGTTGCCACAGCGAAAAAAACATCCTGTTATTTTAATTATCACATGGCCACCTCCTTGCTTTTATATTGTATGAATGAAAACTGTGTTTTCTTTATGACTCACCGAATGAAATGTCAAGTTAAGAATTTAAGATGTATAACTTTCATATTTGACCAGAACCAATAGTAGTAAATTTAGGTGCAAAAACATTGTTTAGAAAAGAACATATAGCAATTTTTTGTGTAATGGTTTCAAGTGATGTGAAATTGCAGTTTCCATTAGTACTTTTTAACTACATTAAAATTTAGAACTACAACGAAAATAAGTTGTTATAATTATGAGTGTACATGGATCGGACTGGTTCGGTTTGTATCAAAACTTAGCCAAACAAACTATATCGGTTTCGATTGGTTCGCTTTTATCATGGGGGTTTCGGGTTTTTTTTGTTATGTAAATATTATTTCAATCTTACTTTCTTAAAGTTATAGATAAAGTTTTGATAAGTGAATATATGTTTAGTAAAAGTTGAAAAAATTGACAAATTTATGATCTATTAAGATATTCTAATGGGAGAATTTTTTTAGTAACACATGATCACATGATAGTTATTTTCTTAGTCGTCTAACAATAGTTTTTCATTTATGTACGCTTTCAACGTTAATCGAGTTTAATAATTAAATATAAAAATCAACATGATAGCTAAATAATGATGTGTTATATTTAATTTTAAATTAACGAACCGTTTCAAATTTGAAAAAGATATAAGAAATCTTGACACATGAATATGGAAGAACAAAGAGATAATTGACGCATTTAAATAACACTTGATAAGAAAGTGATACAAACTATTATTTAAAGTAAATAAAAAGTGAACGCACTACTTCATACTTCTATTAAATATTATATCACATGAGAGTATATTTTTTAGAAAAAATTCAATATAAAGTCTTAAATGTATATATAAAAATTATATATTTATATGTCGGTTTGGTTCAGATTTTTTTACTCAATACCAAATCAAATCAAATCAAATCTAGTTAGACTTTTTAATCGATTTGATTTGACTTTTTCCTCTGGTGTAATTTTCCGGTTCAGTTTGAACAACCTAGTTATAACGAGACTAATAAAAAAGTAGAAGATTAGGAAATGTGAGGTGGACAATTAAAAATGATAACTTTTCTACCGAATACTTTTAAATTGAAACCAAAACATAGTATTCTACTCTACAATGTTATTGACCGTTGTTGCTACACAAAAAAAGCTTTTGATTCACTACCAAAAACTTCGAAACTTATTGTTCCCAAAAAAATAAAAAGTTCATAAATGATGCTTCATTTGGAGGATATGGATATTTTTCAACTTATGGGGGGGGGGGGGGGGGGGGGGTTAATGTATGAATTCTCCCTTTCTTCATTTTTCAAATACTTAATAGTACTAGAACTTTGTGAAAATTCCGCTGCAAGTTTTGATAAACTGCGGAGTATTCAACCAGGGAGCGGGAAGAAGAACCAAACAGCCCTTTGAGCACTTTCTCTACTTTCCAAAATTACTCATAAGGAATACTGGAACACTATTTTCCCTTGTGCTCCTCTTCAAAATGGCCCGTAATAAGGTAATTTTCAGTCTTTAATCTTCTTCTTCCTTCGTTATTTTTTCATACCCTCTATTAATTTCATCAATTTCTGCTTTACTTCCTTTTTATTCTTGAAAAATAGATTAGATTTATAGATTCTTATTACATACTAAAATTATTTCTGGGTTTGGCTTTTTTTTTTTTTGGCACAGGAAGCGGTAGTATTGGTGATAGATGTGGGTCCTTCTATGCATTCAGTTTTACCTGAGATTGGAAAAGTTTGCTCATTGTTGATACAGAAGAAGGTAGTGCGTTTTCACCTTTGACTTTCTTCTTGTTTCAATTTTTGCTAAACTGTTAATTTTCTACATATCCAGTAAAAAAGTCACATTTTGTGCTTTTGTGCATGTAGCTGATTTTTAGCAGATACGATGAAGTGGGGTTTGTCTTATTTGGAACTGCAGGTAAGTCTTTTGCACAGTGGCTGCTGATGCATTTGACATGGATTAAATATTTCATAGTGGAAAATGTTATTTTATCAGGAAATCATTATTTCTAGATTATTTTCTAGTGTTGGTTTGAATATAAGGGTAAGTGATTATTAAAATCCTTATGGCGAAGAACAGAGTATTAGGATAATGTTTTGGTGATATTTTTGTGTATTAAAGTTTGATAACAATGTCTAAGTCTTAGTTGAAACAAGTGATATAGTCTAAGAGTTATTTGTAAAGTAAAATGACTTCTGCCCATAAGCGACGGAAGTCATTTTTTCCCTTTTGGTAGAAAATACTTTCTATAGTTCAAGATAGCAAACCTATTTTATGAAGGAAAGCATTTTCAATCATACCAAACACACTTTGTGTAGTTTTTCCTTTTTTCCTTGCCTTCTTATTAGAGGAGCACGGGTTGTTGGACTTGTGTACATCATGTTTGTATGGTTGCCCATTTCTTTCTAGAATTTGTTGTGGTAAAACATCTGTCTCTTAGCATTGCTGTTGGAAGTGTCATCAGATGACCTATATATGTATTTTTTTCCTAGATACCAAGAACGAATTGACAGAGGAAGTAGGTGGGTACGAACACGTGACCGTTCTGCGGAATATCAAAGTTGTAGATGAAGATCTTGTTGATGCTCCACAAAACCTTCCACGAGGAAGTGTTCCCGGAGATTGTATCCTCTATAATTATTGACTTGTGATATAGCTTGGACTAGTAAAGTTGTTAGGCATGCAACTTGTTTTCAAGTCATTGCCTCTCTTTTCTCAACATACTGTTTCCTCTATGTTGATTCATCTGCTTCACACTATTATGATTGACATAAAATGCATATGCTCATACACACAGCTATGTTAGTGTCGGTGGCAACTGAAATCAGGTTTCAAAAGAAAACATTATTACTGTAGTTAATATCTATTAGACAATAATTGAGTTCTCCACAAATAGAGTAGGCCATATAATGTATAATAGCTATTCATCCCATAGAGTGCCTATTCGGCTGTGGAACTTGTGTTTCTACGCTGGTTAGTTCTGTTGTCGCCTATTCACTGGCATTTTTTGACACTATAGTTGTGGGCTTGTGGCATGTGATTTCATACTGGTAATCTAACTGTTGTTTTTATGCTCATGATGATCTTGAGTTCTTGATTCCTTAACTATCTTTAATAGTTCTTGATGCGATTGTTGTCGGAATGGACATGCTGATTAAAAAGTTTGGACAAACCAACAAGGGGAAGAAACGTCTTTGCCTTATTACAAATGCTATTTCTCCCATCAAAGATCCATTTGAAGGAACAAAAGAAGATCAAGTAAACACCATTGCTACACAGATGGCAGCACAAGGCATGAAGATGGACTGCGTAATTGTTAGAATGAAACAAGATTTGGAAATGAATAGGAGAGTTATGAAAGAAAATGATGTTCTATTATCAGTATTCTCGAATAAATCTTCCTCAAAAATAGTATATGTGGAAAATCCAACTTCTTTGTTAGGTGCACTTAGAACTCGTAATATATCACCAGTCACGATATACAGAGGCGATTTTGAAATAAGCTCACAATTGAAGATCAAGGTGAGAATTAAGAAACTTATGCTGATTTACTCTTCTTTTTTTCCAATGTAGTTTCTTTACCTTTTTCTACTGACAAAAAAAAGCTTTTTTCTTTTTTGCTTTTTTCTTCTTTGAATTTCCCCTATTTACTGAATTTTTTCCAAGTGAGACAGACCAAACTGTGTCTCTGCAATGTGACTCAGAATTGTGTCTTTTACCTTTTTGTTTTTTCCATTATAGGCTATAAAGTAATTTTCTCTGTTTCAAACCTTCTAGCTATTACTTCGAAAAGGAAAAGAAATCCTAGTCAAATGTCTGAAACGTCCATTGAACTGAGGTTATGATTTTCCTTGATTTGTTTGAAGAAAAGGAGGAATTTCTCTACATCTGGTTTGAAAGATAACAAATGCCTTCATTCCTAATAAATCTTGACTCATTGTCTTTGCATTACCTCTGTATGACTTTTCTCAGGAGTCTGTCATATATAGTGTCAATAAAACTATCCTCCCAGAACGTCAATTTTTAAAGAATCAGCACATTTTTTGTGATAATCAGATTGGGTGATTTACTCTCTTCTGGAAGCTGTTTTCACTTTTTAACGAATCAGCACATTTTTTGTGATAATCAGATCGGATAATATACTCTCATCTGGAAGCTGTTTTATCCGATGACCATATATGGAGGTTGTAAGAATTTTATAGGAGTCTAGCAAAAGAGTAGGATAGTAACTTTAGAATTGTACACCTAATATGTATCCCCTTTGGTCCCTAATCTGCTAATTTTATGTGCACATCTCTTTTTCCTTTTCCTTAATATTCTGTTTTGGAGATAGTTTGGCGCGGAGGTTTAGTCTCTAATAAATGTTTTTCTTACTAGGTATGGGTTTACAAGAAAACATCTGAAGAGAAGTTTCCCACTCTAAAAAAGTACTCTGAGAAGGCTCCTCCCACAGACAAATTTGCCACTCATGAAATCAAGGTTGATTACGAATATAAAAGCATAGAAGACCCTAACAAAGTTGTGCCACCAGAACAAAGGATTAAAGGTTTTCGGTATGGACCTCAAGTAGTTCCTATATCCTCTGCTGAGTGGGAGGCTGTAAAGTTCAAACCTGAGAAAAGTGTGAAGCTTCTAGGATTCACGGATGCTTCAAATATAATGCGGTATATTTTGGCTTCTTGAGTACTATATACACAGCTTGTTCTGGTTAACATTTGATTTATAGGGAATTTCTTGTGTCGTTTATCTCTCCAATCTTCTCACAGTGATAGTCCATGTACTCAGGCATTACTACCTGAAAGATGTAAATATCTTCATAGCCGAACCTGGCAACAAAAAGGCCATCCTTGCACTTTCTGCTTTGGCAAGGGCAATGAAGGAAATGAACAAAGTAGCAATTGTCCGATGTGTATGGAGGCAAGGACAGGGTAATGTTGTTGTTGGGGTCCTAACACCAAGTGTCTCTGACAAGGATAATGCTGTATGGTTTAAATTTTCAACTTTTGATTGCTCTTTTCACTTGTTTTTGTGGATATTCCATTTTTAGATTGTTGACATTCTCATGATCATTGCTTTGGCAGCCTGATTCATTTTACTTCAATATTCTTCCCTTTGCTGAGGATGTTCGGGAGTTCCAGTTTCCTTCTTTCAGCAATCTGCCTTCATCAATGCAGCCAAATGAAAAGCAACAAGAGGCAGCAGATAAATTGGTTCAGATGTTGGATCTTGCACCACCTGGAAAACAGGAAATTTTGCCACCTGACTTTACACCTAATCCTGTTCTGGAGGTATGTTGTCATGCTGTTTGCAGGATATCATTGTAATATTTAAGTTTGAAACTACCCTTTCACTTAGGTCACTGATTGAGAGCATCATCTGCATTTTTTTGTGAAGAGTTGCCTGAATATAGAAATATTATTGTTAAAATTTGTTCTTGCCAGTTGGTCACAGTCATTGTAGTAATTAGCAAACTGATGCATTAACATTTCATACTTTCTTTTATCGCTGAATTTGGTTTAAAGTAATAAGGTAGAATGCTCGTTCATGTTGTTAGTGAGTCATAACTGTCTTTTAGTTGGTATTGACAACCTTTTCACTGCTTAGGTGGATAACTTGATTTGATTAATCACTTCCATAATTCATTCTCAAAAAAAAATTAATCACTTCCATAACTCCATGTTATAAGGTTCTAGGTGGTACTTCATATTAAATATATGTGCATAACAGGACGCTGGTGATTTAAATCCCTGGAGAATCGGGTCTTAAGAATATAAATGGTGCTGCTTGTCTGTGAACTCTGGCTTTCCTAATGTGAAATAAGAAAAATCATAACTTAAGAATTCTGATTGCGCTCTATAACTGCCTTTTGCACTGAGTTTCTAAAAACTACGATTCTGCAAATATCCAGCGTTACTACCGCTATCTTGACTTGAAGTCAAAGCACCCGGATGCAGCTGTTCCTCCACTTGATGAAACCCTCAGAAAGATAACAGAACCTGATGTTGAACTTCTTTCTCGACATAAGTCCATCATAGAGGAATTCCATAGGTCTTTTGAACTAAAAGAGAATCCAAAGGTAACTTTCATTATTCATCCTTTATTCAAATTAGACATTCTAGAATAGTCCAGCGATGGAGGTTTTTAAAGTCTTATCAACTTTTATATATCACTAACGTGCAGCTGAAAAAATCAACTAGAAGAATTATGAAAGAGAGACCTCCCGGATCAGATGGGGAAGGAGAAGAGTTCGACAAAGATGCTGATGCCAAGGCTATTGACTCCATAGGATACTCATCCAAAGACAAAGTTGAGAAAATTGGAGACATAAATCCTGTTAAAGACTTTGAGGAGATGATGTCTCGAAGAGATAATGCAGGATGGATTAATAAGGCCATTCAGGATATGAAAAATAAGACCTTTGATCTTGTGGAGAATTCTTGTGAAGGGGATACATATGATAAAGCATTGGAATGTTTAGTGGCTCTACGCAGAGGTTGCATCCTTGAGCAAGTACGTTTCTGTCTTCTCTTTTTGTAGCTAGTTAAATATTGATTATCTGTGCTAAGAGCCCATTTTAACTAACGAAGCAACGCTAATTTTACCTGTTTAGGAACCAAAGCAGTTCAATGATTTCCTGTGCCACCTGTATAAATTCTGCCAAGAAAAAGACCTGAGAAATTTTTGTCAATATCTTGCATCTCATGGCATGACCTTGATAACCAAGACGGAAGCTCCAGACAGGTCTTGTCATACTTCTAATTTCTTTAATATATTGAACTACTGACATTGCTCTAGCTCCATATTTACTTCTTGTTGTGCTGGATTTATCAGTGAAATTCCAGAAGACGAGGCCAGAAGCTTTATGGTCAAGCCTGAACCTGACTCGCAAAATGTGAAATCAGAGGCTAAAGCAGAGGATGATATTATGAGTATATTCCTGGGAGGAAAATAGAAAAGGAAACCTAGAGATGCATATTGTGTGATGTACAGGCAATTAGCATTTTCAGCAAGAAATGACACTTGGTAAAAAAGATTCTCAACTTATTTTGTGCGGCGAAGGGGAAGGGAGGTTTAGAATAAGAGGAAAGGAAAGAGAAGGGTCTGGTGAAGATGAATCTTAGACCTTGATGAGCTTTATTTTATTATTCCATCCTCAAGTTTGTTCTTTTGGTTGTTCAAAGTCCAATTTTTAAATGATTGGTGCTCTTTCAAGATGGAAGTTATCCTGTAGATGCAATGTTCGTGCTTGTTTTTAGCAAGGTATAAAAATTGCCCAGTGATATTTATCACCTCTCTTTTGTTTGCTACAATAGCCACTGAAGCATCAATGGGAGATGGGAACCTAAACAACTGGCAATGACAGATGGTTTCCTGGTTTGAGATTTTATTTTCTCTCTCCATTGGCTGAGGCTTATCTAACAAGGAGCCATGTAGCGCCTGAAGCATATTTGCAGAATTTCAACGAGAATTTTCTCCAACTGGCATAAAGTGAATAGAGAATCGTTAAAGGCATATTCCAACCAGAATTTTCTTACTAGTGCTCATTTGAGTGACTGCATGGAGGCCGTTTGATGAAATTTTTGGAGAAAATGACACTGTATAGTCGCTCTCAAATAATAGCTTTGTGTTTGAAAGTCGGTCGACGCTGAAATTTCTGAGCTTTAGAGTGGTTGCTATGCACCAAGAAAATAGTTTGTTTGATCCAAACTTCGCTGGATAAATATTTACTGCACTATAGAAGAGGTAAATAATAATGCAGTAATTGTTACTATATGAAAGCAAATTTGGGACTATTTTGTATAGTCCAAGAGCAAATTTGACCATCTTCTCTTTGTATGAAAGATCCATGTGTTGAAAAGCTTGTGCCCTTAATCAATGAGGGCAAATCTAGTTCATTCTTGTAGCAACAAGGGCAACTCTAACCTCCGCTATTAATAGATGGCGAATATGGACCATAATGTTTGAGGGGCCAACTTGGACTTTTTCCATAATCCTATTGCATGGATTATTATGCAGGAATTGTCTAATTCAATCCTAATGCATAAATTATTATCTAGGAATTGTCTGATTTAAGATATTTTTGACTTTAAATACTCTTAAACTATACATTGCTAAAGCATTATTCTTATCCCACATTCTAACCTTTATAAAAGTTGTACCAGAACTAGTGATACGTCTATTTTCCACTACTTAATTCCACAAATGGAAATAAAACATTCAAGTAGTTATACATAAATTATACTCCTATTAGTTATCCAAGATCTTATACCGGAATGAAAACTTCATGTAAATCACACAAATATTATACGGAGATCAAATTATTTATACTTCTAACGACACTATCTCTAAAAGTAAAATAATTCTTTCAGCTAGGAAAGCTCACTAAAACAACCCAAATTACGTATCATCAGATAATTTCCATTAGAGAATCAAGAACACAACCAGGTATGCAAAAATCCCCACCTGCAAAGAAGGTGGAGAGGCTGGCTTGTACCATTTTTCTTGTCTCTCACACGCTCAAAAATATTACTACCCAAATACATGGAAAGTTTTGCCTTAGTAGCTTTTCCTCAACAAGTCTGTCCTGGTAATGAAGAAAGTGGTTGTAACTTCTGTCGCTAATTCTGTCTAGAACCTGCCTCAGCACCAACGTCCACAGAGAGTTCACGTGACAAAATTTCAAGAAACGATAAGTTCCCTACAGATGATCTTCCCCCCAGGAATGAATAATGCCTAAGCTGGATTTATCGACGGACTCCAATCAATTCAACATCATACACCAACCACGAGTTTGGTGGGATATTCTCCTCAGCTCCCTGATTACCGTAGCTGCAAGAACAAAAATAACAAGAATTATTCAAAGCCAGAAGGAAATTACATGCGTGAGTGTGTGCACTCAGTAGAGGAACCAAGATTTTGGAAGGAGGAACTTTCAAAAGAATGATTGGGAAGCACGGTGAGGGATTTGTTTTCGAAAAGATATCTTCAGAAGCTGAATGTGCAGCATACCCCATTGATGGCGGGATTGTGAGCCTTCTTTTATCACCCACACGCATGCCTGTTATAGAAACATAATATAAGGATTAGTAGCTGCAGATGCGAAAGAAAAGAATTAAATAAGAAATGAGATATCAGATCTACTCATCACTGCTTTTACCGTCAAGACCAAGGTTCCATCCCTCTATGATGCCTTTGTCGCCTTCAAAAATAAAAAGGAAAAGCAGAGTTTAACAAAGGTTCACGAAAACAAAGTAGGTTCTTCTAAGAGTCCTGTGAGTACCTAGCCGAAACTTATATGGAGACTTCCCAATATTTGAGTAAAAAATCTGTCCATTCTCCTTTAGCTTGCCAGTGTAATAAACTTTGATCTGTGCAACAGGCAATGTTGAGATTGTATTCTTTCTCAGGTAGGGCTGCTTAATGTTACATTAATAGTTTGAAATAACTATAAATTCTCGAGTAAATTACCTTCTTTCCTGGAGCGGCCAATTTTCCATCGGGTTCACCCGTTGCAAGCTCTTCAATGGTCAAACCGTTAGATAAAGTCCTTATTACAGTAGACTTGACCTTCAGACTCTTGTCCTCAACATCCACAGATTGTCTATTCATTTCATTCTCTTGCAGAACCGGAAGATCAATGTTAACCATACAGTCCTCCTGAGCTTTAGTCTTCTTTTTCTTCTTCTTTTTAATTTTCTTATCCAATTGGTGCCCATCAGCTACGGAGTCAGACTTTCCATCAATGCTTCTGCATGCATGAAGTGGTCAACTATTATAACCAAAAGTAGACCTTAAAGACAAATTCTAGGAGGCTTTAGCATTCAACCTTGCATAGGGAATCAGGGAGAAAGGAAACTGCATGATGTGAGAGTATGTTTATCAGAATTGGCATAAGATATAATATTTACTAGTTCAAAGAAGATTCAGGTCTTTCCAACCTATTTCCTCTCAACAAAAAAGATCTTTGACAATGGTAGGGTGCCTTATTCAGAGCTTCAGACAGTAGGCAGGATCAGGATTTAGCGGAGTTTTGGAGAAAACAACACTGCTAATTAACCATTGAAAAACTCACTTATTGATTGTCAGTTTTTGATCTTCATCTATTGCAATTGCTACTGGATCCTCATCCTGCTGACCAGCTTTTAGAGGATCTTGTTTCAGTTGACCCTCTTTAAGGGTGATATCAGCTTTTGTATCATGGCTTTCAACAGATTTGGCTTCCACGGAATGTTTTCTTTTCTTTGATTTTGGACCGCGTTTAGAATCCTCCTCCGCTGGAGGCTCCAGAGTATCAAATTGGCCATCTTTCCTGCCAGAGTATCGTAGCTTGGAAAAAATTAGAAGGGTAATGAGGTGTATAAATAACCTACTGAAAAAATAACTTGATCAGTGCATAGGTGGTGGATAAATCAGTGACTCAAATATGCAAACATTTACATTAAAAAATAAATCAACATCTTACGTATTAATCATTGCCGTCCCAGCATCCACCAGCTTTGCGTTATCCTCTTTGTTTTCAAGAAGTTTACTACCATTGCCCTCAGGCTGTTTCCTCTTCTTGCTTGATTTAATGCTATTTTCATGTCTGTGTTCACTAAGAGGAGCAAAATAAGCAGGGAGAAAGTTAGAACCTTTGCTAGAGGCAAGCAATGAAGCAGTGTTCCCTTGAACGGACAGAATAAAGGAAAAGAACATTCCACATGTATGCATGCCCATAAAGCAGAGAGGAGCGGATAACATGCACGTATTAAGGAATAGCTTCTATTCATTTTTCCTTTTCCAGATTACTCGAGAACTCACCTGCCAGATGCTAGTCATCTTAATACTTAGCATGCTCTGGCAAACAATCATGAACTGGAAACAAGTCCACATGCCACAACGGATATAAGAAAAGAACAATTAAACAAAATTCTTCAAGCTAACTCCCAACTACCAAGGTATGTGGCTCAAAGCTAGAGATAATATGAAACAATTCGATGTAGAATTTCCTTTGGTAGATATTGAGTACCTTGTGTGGATCAAGGAAAAACTATACATTGAAAACTTTCAGCAAGGTATTGTGGAGTTCATGGGAAAATGTAGATTAGAGAAAAAGTGATTTTTGAGGGAGAAGCTCCTATCATACTCGATCCCCTTATTTTCTTCTAAATAGTATAATGTACCACATCAAGCCAAAAAAGGTTACTGCAGTCAGAGAAATCAGTAGTTGCTTAAGTGTGACTTACTTTGCCTTTTCATGTTCAACTGTGCCACCATTTTCTGTCCTATGAGGAGCCTTGGCACTTAGCATGTCATTCTTTTGATTATCTTCTGATGTTTGAGCCTTCACATCAGCTTTCTTCTTAAGTGCAGATAAGAGACAATTGTCTTCATTTTCGTCCTGTAAGATATCCTCATCTTCGGACTCACTTACTTGGTACTTCTTTCTAAGCCTTTTATGGTTGCTATTGTTTTTGTGAAGCTTATTGTCTGACAGGTTCTCATCGTCTACTTGAACTGGAAACACCAAGAAAATTATTAGACGAATAGAAATTCGGAATAAATAATGATAAGAGACTAGCCCCAAGGGTGTGGCTCAGCAGCCGATGAAGGAGGCCAGGGTCTGAATCCTAGCAGACAGAAAAAAAGCTAGGTGATTTTTTTTCCTATCTATCTAACCCTTGGTGGACATACTACCTGATACCTGTACTAGTGGGAGATGCAGGTACCTAGTGTACATTATCGGGGAAAAAAATATTGAGAAGAGAAACTCAGACACCAGCAGGATCATTTGTATCAAAATATTACACTTGGAGAAAGTGAGGGGATTAGCAATCTTCCCTACAATCCCTTTTTTGTTTGTTTAAGGAAAGGAGAGATCCCAGTGGACTATCATATCCCACACTCAAGGAGATAAGCAGTTCCAAAGGGTAGGGGCAGAAGTCATATTCAAATTTAAGGAACAATTGATAGCTTCAATCTTGCATGTTCACATGTGAGTAAAAAGATACCTCCGCTGCTTGAAGCAGGTGAAGGTGGGGATATTTCTGGTTCACCGTCGTTGATAAAGCTATCATCATACTCGTCCTCATCAGTGCCGTGGCAGGATTCCCCTGTTTCTGTATCTACAATATCCTCCCCAAACGACTCTGTATCGCTGTTTACATTTGCGCGTCCACTGTTACCCACATAGTAACCAGTCAGGTAAACAGTTCTTGGACCAAGAACAGAAAAAACCACATCATCTGCCTCCTCGAACTCTAGATCCAAATGGCACGACTCTGTCTTGTTAGGTAACAAAGCACAGAGGAAAACGGGACTCTTGTTCCCCACATTACACTGTACCAAACTTTTAGTTTCAACATTGCCAATTCCCAATGTTGCCTGAAATGCCACAACACACAGAACAAGGAGCTAAAAGTGGTCAATCTCCTGGTTATCCTCAACAAAAAATGAATATGCATCATAAATGGAATCCTAGTTTGACCCAAAAGAAAACTTAATCTTTGCTTTTGAGCTTCTTGCAAACTTTTTCCCTTCGTCTAATCTTTTTGCTTTGTTATGTGAAGTCGAAACAACTCACTCCATTTCATTTTATATAACAGTACACGACTCGACATAAAGCACAATTAGTAATCAATTTGACCAATATATTATGTTCGTGATACTTGAAGAAAGTATTAAAGTAGTGTTTGCAAAATTAATTTGATGTGGAAAATATTACATCAAAGTTCAAGCTGTATAGAAATTAAAATAATTTGGGACATCCCAAAATGGAGAGACTGACATATAAATCGGGACAAGGAGTACATAAAATTAAGATTATAGTAGTTTAAATTACATAGCCCGTATTGATGTTCAACTCGCTTTACTTAAAACTCAGAAATTTAAAGACCCACTTCAAATTTAGCTATAAGTCTATAACATTGAGAATCTGAGATTTAATTAATTTATATATAAATCACCTGAGAAATTCGGAGCCTTCCTCTCGCATTCTCAAAAGAATGAGTGACTGGTTTTCCAGGTTTCACTTCAATTCCTATTTAAAAAACAAAAACAGAAAAATTGCCGCACATAATATTTATGGATTCAAATGGGGTAGCAAGCGTGGCTCTAATGTTAAACGCAGTAATGAATGATAAAAATAGCAGTAGAAAACAGTAGAGAAAATTTTACCCCAAAATGCCATTGGTTCAGCTTCGCGGTGGTAGAACCCTAGGCGGAGAGGAGTGAAGGGCGATCCTTGTTTCTTCTCAAACCCTAAGCTATTTATACGAACGAGTCGGCGGGAGCTGTTTCTTCGCTTTCCTTAGCGCGCTCGCCCTTTTAATATTCTTTTTTTCTTTTCACCGCCCTTTTAATATTCTGCTCATATTTATTTCTGAGTTTAAATTCTACCGTAAAAGATATTTATTGAAACATATCATCTATGAGAAACTCGTATATGACAAAATATTATAATTAAAAAAAATATAAATAGCTTACATATTTAAAGTTATTACTTACTCCGTTCCATTTTTATTGAACATGATTTGAAATTCGATAGTGTGATAGTCAGACTATCTAATTTTTAATGTGAACTCAGGCATAAAATTTTTAAGTTTTTTATTTAAAAAAATATAAAAATAATATAAATTATAATAATTAACAGTTTAAGATATTTAAAAGACATAAAAAAAAAATTGCGGTGAAAGAAAAAAAAATTGACACTTCAAGTAGTAACTATACCAGTAAATTAGGACAAATGGAGAAATAATTATTGGTATAGCTTAATTAAGTATTTTGTGTTCATTTCCTATTTTTAGGAATTTTTAAGATATATTTTTCAAAAAGATGGTTTTTCCTGTTTTAATTAAATACGTGAATAAGAAATTTCAACTGAAATGTTTTTTAAACTAAACTCTTAGCACTCTAGTAAATAAATGAAAACATTAGTCAAGCTAATATTTTTGTACAATTTTCATAATTAAGAGGATGAAACTATTTGATTTTAAAATAAAGGATGTATTTGCTAGTGAGTCACATTATAAGGCAATTTATGCTAAATAAAACATCCTCCACCTTTATGAATTTAGATCTATAGCAGAGAGCTGAAACAGTAAATTTGACTAAAGTGAGTGAGTAGAGCAATGAGGATTAATCCACCAATGTTATTGCAAATTAACAGATCTTATCTTAAATTAGTCAAAGGTGACAATTTTCCGAGGTACTGTTTTCAAAGGTGGTTTGGTGCAGATTATTCTCACACTGAAACTCCAACTACCAAATGCTTCATCAGCTGTTCCCATTTCATCTTCATCCATGGAATCCAATTACTCCCAGGTACAATTTTCTCTCTCTTTTTTCACACACACCCACACCAAAAACACACAGTTGAAAGGAGCAAATTTTGAGTTGAACAAGAAACTGAAGGCTTACTTTTTTTATATAGTAAATTCAAATTTCAATGAATTTTGGCAGAAGATGGCTGCTGATTCAACATGGGTTTCAAAGATTATATTGTATTCTTTCTGGCAAAGTTCATGTTCTTGGAGAGTTCGCTTTGCCTTGAACCTCAAAGGTCTATTCTTGGCTATTTCCCTCCTACTAAGATACAATTTTTATGCAGTTTCTTTTCTTGGTTTTTCAAATGAGGAACTGTTTGATTGCTAACTTTGTGTTTTAGTTTCTGGGGTGCACAGGGATTTCTTATGAATATAGAGCAGTCAACATTGACAAAGGAGAACAGTTCACTTCAAGTATTATGTTTGATTTTTTGCTAGTCATTTAATTGAATTGCTTGGTCAGAAGTACCAAAGGCTTATCTTGAAATGCAATATTGTGTTGATAAAAGAAGATGCAGATAATGAATTCCAAGAAAGCTCATTCCTTGTGGTGCGTCCGGAATGTCTCAGAAGATGCTTAAATCGCGCCTGAATATTGGCATTATCTTTCTCCTGTGATAATTAGATATTATCTGCTTAACTAGACATAGAGATAGTAGGAGCTGGCACATTTTGTTACAATAAGCACATCAGATGTGATTGATGGTTCAATGTCATGGTTCTTCCTAGTCTATGTAAGCCCTTTTAGGTGGAGCTTTTGCTTATAGTTCATGATTACTTATAAACAAAAAGCTTATAGCTCTTGATTATAATAGCGATGAACATAAGTAGCGGCCATCTCAAAAAAGAATATGAATAAGCTGTTTAACTTAGTTTCTTAACGATTAAAAAAAAGCCATTTGACTTTTCTGGCAAAACTTATAACACTAGCTTGTGTGGCTTTTAACTCATGATTGTTATAGTGATGCGCAGAACTAGCAGCTATTTCCCTGAAGGGTAAGAATAAGTTATTTGGCTGTTTCTGATCAGTGTGACTAATCAGAACAAAAAAAATCTCATTGTCTGTGGGTTCTACAACCCCAGGAACCTTCATGAGGTCACCATATCTGTCTGACGTTCTTTATTTTGCCGGTCCCAATAAGATCTCATCTTCCCCATTTTTATCCACAGGGTATCCTTTTCTCAGCATATCTTCCAAATTTATCTTAAAATAACAGCTGTTTTTTTAGGTCCTGATATCATGTTTTTGTAGCTCAACCCTACCCTCCTCTCCAAGACAGCAAAGAATTGTCCAATTGACCTTTCTCTGATATGACTAAGATTACTCCTCTCTACGGCGATATATGCCCATTTAATCACACACTTTCTTTGGTAAGGATGCTGGGCCAGTATCCTAAATTCCTTATATGCAAAGAAATATCCTTTCAGTAATTAATAATTATTGAAAGGATATTTCTTTGCATGTTTGACTCAAGATAACTTGCAGAAAAGGGGATTCCATTTGTGTAATAGATGCTAGTTGCTACTTATGTGAAGAGAATCAGGAAACAGTGAATCATTTCTTCCTCCACTGTAGAATATCCAGACAATGGTGGGAGTTATTCTTAACTATTTGTGGCATTTCCTGGGTGATGCCACAGACGGTGAGGAGTTTGTTGGAAGAGTGGCAAGTCCAAAATGTACCCAGAAAGCTAAAGCGGATATGGAGGACCATTCCATTGTGCATCTTGTGATCCTTATGGCTGGAAAGGAACAATGCTTGCATTAATGGGCATAGGAATCGTATTTCTAGAATTAAGAATAAATGTATTCATAATTTATATTATTGGTGCAATGGTGGCTCCTTAATGGATTTGTATCAGTTTATGGATTTCTTGGATTCGCTAAGTGGGATGTAGGGAGTGTTTGTTGTTTTGGAATGTTCTCTGTATCTCTAAGTACCATCTTGGTACTGTTATAATAAATCTTTACCTTCTCAAAAAAAAAAAATTAATAACTTCTAGTACGATTTAGCTCTCTGTTTTACGGTGCCTGATTCTTCGTGTAATATAAGACCTTTTTTAAGTCAAAGGATCAAGGCATCCAATAAGTAACAGGAAGTCTTACTATGTGAAATCTGTAAATATTATGTGATTAGGTAGCCTCGGTTTGATTAAGCATAGGTATACATGCGCAAGCTCTTGCCGTGTTTGGATAGTAGAAAGAATCAAAGTAGACAAACTTAATCCAGAAAAAGCAAAGGAGACGAAGCGTCTACTTCATTACATTAGAGGACATTCTCTCTTGATTGAGCTATGGAAAGCTAGTTTCTACTTCAGATTTCTACTGCTTAAGATTGTGATACCAGTTAAGAGTAATGTGATAAAGTTTTGTTCCATTTATTTTTACCCTAACGTGACCATAAACACAATCTTCTGTAGCAATCAGTGGTTCACTAGCATAGTTTCAGAACTTGTGCAACTCTTCCAGAATAGAATATTGGTGGTATCTGCGTTATTTTTTTGTTGCATCATTATATCTGACTAATATCATAAGCATAATTTGCAGAGTTTGAGAAATTAAATCCTCTTCATTACGTTCCTGTATTGGTTGATGGCGATGTGGTCATTTCGGACTCCTATGCAATTTTACTAGCAGGTTCTTTTATGTGTGAATAAGATCTTTTAAGCTCATGCATTCTTCTTTGATTCCTAACCCTGGCAGCATCATAAATGATTCAGTTGTGTGCTAATCTCTTTTCTGTGTGGCTAGTATTTAGAAGAGAAGTATCATCAGAGACGCCCGTTGCCAGTTGAATCTCAATTAAGAGCTCTCAATCTTCAGGTTAGATCTAAGTGCCTGTGGATCCTTCAGTCAGAAGTCCTCAAAGGGCATTATGAACTAATCAGGAAAAGAAGTCCTTAAAGGACATTTTGAAGAAAAATATTTTAAAAATAAAAACGAGCTTATTGTGTTGCATGTGTCTACTCATTATCTTGAATCCATAAGGGCAAGATATCTCGAAGAAGGGTGATATATATTTTCTCCACATTTAAGGTTGATGAAGACTTGTGGGAAATTTGTTGTCACAAAATATGTACTACGCAGCAAGGTTGGTTAAGACTAGGATAAAAACTGTGCATGCCTTTTTTATTCTCTGCAGGCAGCAAATATTGTCAGCTCTAGCATGCAGCCACTTCATATGTTGTCGGTGCTGGTATTCTCTGGTTCCAGCAGTTCCTTTCTGTGCTATGAGTGGTCGAGGAAGTTGTTTTGTCAGGGAAAATAATGGTTGTCATTCATTTTTCAGAGATACATGGAGGAAAGGGTTGGTCCTGAAGAGAAACAATCATGGGCGAAATTTCACATACAAAAAGGTTTTGGTGGTAAGTTTCTTTGGAAGTTCCCCTTGATTCTCTTGATATAAGTATGTTATTTGCTTTTTCCCTAACCGTCTCCTAACATTTATCCGCTATATCACTAGAGCTTCAGGAAATTATATCATTCCTGTTAAATTTAGACAAGATTAATGTGAACTAGTGTGAACATTTGAAGCCTCCTTTTAGGAAGAAATTGGTAAATGCATTTACATTGCATGTTCACACTTAATATGATGTCATGCATGACATTATTAAGGCCATTTCTCTTCTATAAATAGCAAGGGTTTTGTTCATTTGAAATCATCTCTCACTTGCCTTCTTATCTCCTAAGGCATTTGAATCTTCTTTCTCTCTTGTAGTATTTCACTTGTATTTTTTGGATGTGAAATAAAGTTTGAGTTGATTGTGTACGAGGACTAGGCAAAAATCAAATTTTACTGAACCTCGTTAATTTTTGGTGTTCTTTTATTATTGTCTCATTTACTATTTATTAGCTACCTTTAGATATAGTAATTGTGATTTAATCACTCTCTATATATTCGGCTTCCGCAACAATTGGTATCATAGCCAAGGTTCTATCTTAGTATGCTCTGTGGTTGCAGCATAGTCTGAACTTCCACATTAGAAAAGAATTACTTTGGTGTTCTGTACTGTCAGCAAATAAATAGTATCTGTAGCAAAATGGGAGATAATAAAAATGAAGAGTGCACATCGGGTGTCAGTAATACGTCGTTGGCATCTTCGCTTATGACAAGAATTATGTCAAATGCGAAATCTGCAGTTGAAATTTTTGACGGGTCAGGACATTTCGGGATGCGGCAAGCGGAGGTTCTTGATGTCTTTTTTCACCAAGGGCTAGATATTGCCATAGAAGAAAATAAACCAGACAATATCGCAGAAGGAGATTGGAAGATTATCAACCGCGTTGCTTGTGGTATCATTCGATCTTACCTCACAAGAGAACAGAAGTATCCATACACAAAAGAAACTTCTGCAAATAAATTGTGGAATGCGTTGGAGGATAAATTCTTAAAGAAAAACAGTCAAAATAAACTTTACATGAAAAAAGACCGTTACACTTCACATATGTTCCTGGTACTACAATGAATGATCATATCACCAGCTTTAATAAGTTGGCGACAGATTTGCAGAATATGGACGTGACTTTTAGTGATGGATATATGGCCTTAATGTTATTAAGTTCACTTCCCGATGAGTACGAGCACCTCGAAACTACTCTACTTCATGGGAATGATGAAGTGTCTCTCAAAGAAGTTTGTTCTGCCTTGTACAGCTATGAACAAAGAAAGAGAGAAAAACAAAAGAGTGGAGAAGGAGAAGCACTGGTCGTGAGAGGTCATTCTCAAAATCATATGAGAACGAAGAAAGCAAGATCCAAGTCAAGATCCAGACCCAGCAAAGATGAATGCGCCTTTTGCCAAGAAAAGGGGCACTGGAAGAAAGACTGTCCAAAGTTGGAAAACAAGGACAAACCTAATACTGGGAAGGCTGTCATGGATTCAAATGTAGCTGATTGTAACGACTCTGATTTCTCACTAGTTACAACTGAGCCATTCAAACCATCTGAATGACTGATGGATTTAGCTTGTAGCTATCATATATGTCCCAACAGGGACTGGTTCATTGATTTTCAAGAAGGGAAATGTGGAGTTATTCACACCGCGAATAACAATCCTCTTACCGCATATGGTATTGGTTCAATCCGATTAAGGAACCATGATGGATTGATCAGAACATTAATAGATGTTCGATACGTATCGGAATTGAAGAAAAATCTCATTTCTGTAGGAGCCCTAGAGTCAAAGGGGCTCAAAGTCGTTGCAGAAAATGGGATAATGAGAATATGCTCCGGTGCACTAGTGGTAATGAAGGGAATTCGGCAAAATAATAACATGTACCACTATCACGGTAGTACTGTTATTGGGATAGCAACAGTGACATCCAGTGATGACAAGGAGGCAGAAGCAACCAAGTTATGGCACATGCGCTTGGGACATGCTGGAGGAAAATCCTCGAAGATTTTATCAGATCAAAGATTGTTAAAAGGAGTAAAGACTTGCAATTTGGAGTTTTGTGAGCATTGTGTCAAGGGGAAACAGACAAGGGTTAAATTTGGAACAACAATCCATAATACTAAAGGTATTTTGGATTATGTTCACTTTGATGTTTGGGGTGCTTCCAAAACACCTTCATTAGGTGGGAAACACTATTTTGTAACCTTTATTGATGATTTTTCCCGGAGAGTGTGGGTGTATACTATGAAAACCAAAGATGAGGTGCTGGGAATTTATCTCAAATGGAAGGCGATGATAGAGACTCAAACAGGCAGAAAGATAAAGTGTCTTCGCATAGATAACGGTGGAGAATACAAAAATGATCTTTACAATAAGATTTGTGAAAATGATGGCATTTTGAGACATTTCACCATCAGAAATACACCACAACAAAATGGAGTGGCAGAACGCATAAAGCGGACTTTGTTGGAGAAGGTTCGGTGTATGTTGTCCAATGCTGGCTTGGGCAAAGAATTTTGGGCTGAGGCAATAACATATGCATGCCACCTTATTAATCGTCTACCATCTGCCGCTATTGGAGGCAAGACACCATTTGAAAAATGGTATGAAAAACCTGCTGAAGATTATAATTTTTTGCATGTGTTTGGCTCAATTGCATACTATCATGTGAAAGAGTCAAAATTGGATCCGATGACAAAGAAAGCTATATTTATGGGGATTACTTCTGGAGTCAAAGGATACCGATTATGGTGTCCAGAGACAAGAAAAATTATATTCAGCAGAGATGTTACCTTTGATGAATCTGCCATAACAGATAAGGTGACAGTTGAAGATGTCAAACAAACTGATGGTACTTCAAAGCAGGTGTAGTTTGAGGAAAAATTAATTTTTCCAACACAGGGAGAAAAAGAGGAAACAATAGAAGATTTTCCCTCGGAAGAAGAGTCAGTGGAAGGGGAGATTCCAACTCAGGAACCCCAACAACAGCTTGAATCAATAGCAACCAGCAAGCCAAAAAGAACAATAAAGAAACCTAATTGTCTCATAGAGACGGTGGCTTGTGCAGCCTCAATTATAGCTGATGGTGTTCCTACCACTTATAAAGAAGACGCAGTCCAAATTTCAGAAGAATATAAGTGGAGGATTGCCATGAATGAAGAAATACAGTCCTTTTCATCAGAATCGCACATGGAAATTGGCCAATCTCCCGAAGGGCAAGAAAGCAATTGGGTGCAAATGGGTATTTGCAAAGAAAGAAGGATTTCCTAACCAAGAAGATGTTCGCTGCAAAGCAAGATTGGTGGCCAAAGGGTACGCTCAAAAGGAGGGAATTGATTACAATGAGGTGTTTTCTCCAGTCGTGAAACACTCCTCCATTAGAGTTTTGTTGGCTTTGGTAACACAGTTGAATTTGGAACTAGTTCAGTTAGATGTAAAAACTGCATTTTTACATGGAGACTTGGAAGAGGAAATCTATATGACTCAGCCAGAAGGATTCAAAGTTGCTGAAAAGGAAAATATGGTGTGCAAACTTGAAAATCGTTGTACGGATTGAAACAATCTTCTAGACAATAGTACAAACGATTTGACAAGTTTATGTTGCGCCATTTCCATAAAGGATATAATTGACAATTCGAAGTTGCACATTATCCCTTTCCTGCAATGGATCCGCAATAAAAAAAGTTTTTGCGGGCGAATCGACTTCGATTCTTGAATAATCCACATCACTTCTGCTTCTATTGGAACACAAGATTCCCCTTTTCTGTGGAAAAGGCCCGTATTAGAAGTACAGAAGAAGCAAATACGATCATTGTGTGTATTTGCGCAAGCTTGAAGATGGATCATTCATATATCTTCTCCTATACGTTGATGATATGTTGATAGCTTCCAAAAGTCAAGAGGAAATTGAGAACTTGAAGATTCAACTAAGAAAGGAGTTTGAGATGAAGGATTTAGGTGAGGCGAAGAAAATTCTTGGCATGGAGATAAAAAGAGATAGACATTCAAAGAAACTCTATCTATCTCAGAAATAATACTTGAAGAGAGTAATAGATCGATTTGGCATGAATGAGAACACAAAGTCGTTTAGCACTCCTCTTGCTTCTCACTTTAAGCTTAGTGCTGCTATGTCGCCGAAGAATGAAGTTGAACGAGAGTATATGTCAAGAGTGCCATATGCGAATGCCGTTGGTAGCTTGATGTATGCAATGGTTTGCACAAGACCTGATATTTCTGTAACTACCCGGGCGGTCGTTTTGAGTATTATAAATCCGTTTTAGCAAGCTGTGAAATGGATTCTACGGTATATTTGTAATACTGTAGATGTTGGATTGATTTTTGAGCAGGAAGATAGTCAGTATCCGGTTGTATATTGTGACTCGGATTATGCGGGTGATTTGGACAAGCGTAGATCAACTACTGGTTATGTTTTCACTTTTGCAAATGCACCAGTTAGTTGGAAGTCTACTTTACAGTCAACGGTTGCTTTGTCTACTACTGAGGCAGAGTACATGGCAATTACGGATGCTGTAAAGGAGGCAATTTGGCTTCAAGGGTTGCTTAGAGATCTTGATATTGGTCGAGAAAGTGTCACACTATTTTGTGATAGTCAGAGTGTTATCCAATTAGCAAAGAACCAAGTTTATCATGCAAGGACGAAGCACATTGATGTTCGATATCACTTTGATATTATAGAAGAAGGTGGAGTCATGGTGCAGAAAATTCGGACTACAGACAACCCTACCGATATGCTAACAAAAGTAGTGACTGCGATCAAGTTTCAACATTGTTTGAACTTGATCAACATTGTTGAACTTTGAAGATTGAAGTTGAAGATACAATCAAAATTTATCAGTAAGAGAAAATTGCAAAAGTGGAATCTTGCCAAGGTGGAGATTTGTTGAATTTTGACAAGATTAATGTGAACTAGTGTGAACATTTGAAGCCTCCTTTTAGGAAGAAATTGGTAGATGCATTTTTCATGCATTTACATTGCATGTTCACACTTAATATGATGTCATGCATGACATTATTAAGGCAATTTCCCTTCTATAAATAGCAAGGGTTTTGTTCATTTGAAATCATCTCTCACTTGCCTTCTTATCTCCTCAGGCATTTGAATCTTCTTTCTCTCTTATAGTATTTCACTTGTATTTTTTGGAGTGAAATAAAGTTTGAGTTGATTGTGTCCGAGTACTAGGCAAAAATTAAATTTTGCCGAACATCGTTAATTTCTGGTATTTTTTTTTATTATTGTCTCATTTACTATTTATTAGCTACCTTTAGATATAGTAGTTGTGATTTAATCACTCTCTATATATTCGGCTTCCGCAACAATTCCTTCCTCCATTCTCAATGGAATTGTTGTATTGTTAGGCTTTATCTAGGATTTCATGGAACAATCACGTCCTTGCTGACGTTTTAAAATTTGAAACTAACGCCAGTATTTTAAGAAAGAAGGTAAAAATGGGAAACTAAGTAAAGCCGAGCAGGCTATCCTTGCTTGTGTATCCATTGTAGGAAAAGCACTCCTGTGGGTTAAGTTTTATGCATGGTCTATTTCCCATAACGATTTAGTCCACATGAAAAAACAGATGTCACCAATAAAGCCTTCAAGTTAATTTTGATGCTTGAGCTTTGAGTTATTCTGGTACATAAGAATGTTCATCATTGTACTATAATGTCCATCGTACTGATTGAGAAAGGAATGTTCATCGTTGTTCTTTAAAAAAAAAAGAATGTTTATCATCTGGAGTCTCTTGTTCCAATTTATTTCACATAGTTTCACTGGATTGGTTATAAGGAGTTAGTTTGATTTGCATATTTTATATGTAGCGGGGTAGTTTGGGGCTTGTAAATAGAGCTTGTATAATAGAGAAAGCATCAAATGAGTTGGATTTCAGTTTTCTATATTATTAATTGAGTTATTAAAACTTGATTCTCTGTAACTTTTTTAATATGGTTAGTTGTACATGTGCTTCAAAAAATTTGGATATCCAATTGAACATTTATTGGATTAATTGTCAGAAATATTATCACAGGGATCGGGATAGAGGTAATATTCGTCTTAATTGGTGACAATATGCCCATTTTCTTAAGCTTCTGGTGTTTAGACAAGATGATACTCTTTTGCTATAGATCATGATTCTTTTTCCTGTAGATTCTAGGATAAGAATGTGGCAACTAGGCCTCCTTGTGTTGTCTGTTGTAGGGGATTTTGTTTCCTACAACATGATTTGGACTAGTTTGATACACATGCTCTAAAGTTCCAAACTTGCTTAACCATATTATACTAGCCATGCTGGGGTGGACTAGTTTGATACACATGCTCGAGTTTGAGATTAAACTCTCTGCTCCATTAATTTCCATGGTCGAGCTTGGCACAGCTTATTATTTGTCTAAACAACCAAGCTTGAGCTCCGTTCGTGAACTTAGTTGACATGAAGCTTGACTCCGAATCATTGTTTGTCTACGTGACCCACCCTTATCCCATTGCTTTGAGTACAATTAACACTCATAGACTTTCTAGATGCCATAGCAAAACCTACTAAGGAAAAACGATAAGTAAAATGAAAACTCCAAGTTACCTGAGTTTTCGTGAAGCGTCAAGCTGAGTGAGAGAAATTAAGCTTTCACGAGCTTTGTTTATCTGATAATTGAGCATCCTTGACATGGGGCTCAAGTTCTGTTTGTTTGTAAAGTAAATGAGCTGAGTTTGATTTTATACGGGTGGATGTCGAGCTTATGAGATGGCCGAGTCGAGTTTTGTTATCTTGAAATACTACTATTTTCATGTAAATTAGTTTCTTGGCAATGGTGTCTTTGGTATGACGTAAATCGTTTTCATGAAATATTCTCCTTTATAAACATCATCTTCAGTTTGATCTTTCAGACTTCGAAAAACACTTAACTAAGTGAAAATATTTTAAACCAATTGCAGATTCTAGTTATTTTCCTCTACATGTATTTTAACAATCACTTTACTATTACAACTTGCAATTCTAAAAAAACACTAGCCTCACCCCACGCCCCTCCTTATAATACTAAAATTCCTTGGACCTTTATATCCAATGAATTACCAAAAAATAAGGAAGGATTAACCCAAATAGCTGTTCACCCTATTACTTAAACTAAAAATAGCCAGTGAATGTATAATTTATGTATTACATATGTATAATTGTGTATAATCAATATATAATCTATGTATATGGCTAGAAAAAGTAAACAATTAATATGGCCGGCTATTTGTGTAAAGATCCCAAAAATAAGTACCAACTTCTTTTCTATGGTTTTTTGTGGAGAACATTTCACATCTTTTTCCCTGGGGATATATACTGTCCTGTCATTGAATCTAACAATGTCTTCTTCAACTTTCTTGTCCGCTCACTCCCCTCTCCTCAGCCTCCCCCACAACCTTCTAAGAAAACAAACAAAACACAAAATACTCAATCAGCAGGTGGTTTAATGAGCATATCTACCAACACATAATTGCTTTTTTGATTTGCATTCTTTTTGGAATATAACCTCTAATGTTCTGTGATTTGATTTGCAATGCACCTTACGTCGTCTATGTGCAGTCCGAGTTTCCCACTTTAACAAGGATATATGATTCCTGTGAGGCTTTGCCAGAATTTCAAGCTTCTTCGCCAGATCGACAGCCTGATGCTGCCCTATAACCTATGCTTAATGCTGAGTTGCAAGAATATTGAAGTCTGCTAAATGTTGTCTAAATGTGAATGAAGTTATAAGCAAAATGTAAAACCTTAAGTTGTGTTTGGTATGATGTAAAACTATTTTCATACTATGTTTTGGTTGAAAAACTTTTGAAAGAAAAGATTGTTGACGAATCTTGAAATATGAAAGTCACTAATCGCATTGTTTTGTGATGTATAAGAAATTCAATTAAAATCTGGGATTTGTTATTGTAGATTTGGTTTTCAGGTGGATTTTTTGAATCAAAGTGGGTTTCTTTTGATGAACGAACACCATCAACGTATAACTGCTATATTTGACCGCCACCTTCCAATTTGAGTGAAGAATAAATATCGGACCCTATTAATTCACGTGTTCCTAAATACTGATCAATATACTGTAGATGTGATTTTTTTTCCCTTCTACTGTCCGAAAGTTAAAACTAAAAGCAAATGAAAATTTTGACCGAAAAGATCTTTATTTGTGCTATTTGAGCAACATTAGTGCTATATTAGCTTATAAATATGAAATCTTTACGGTAAAAAGTGAATTATCTTTTTAAGCTTTATATATTTTAAAATTACAACACATCACGCATTTCTTATAGTAAAATATGTATAAAATTATTGACTCTCTAGTCGTTTTTGTGTCACATAAAGTAAAGTAGATAAATAATTACAAAATCTACCCTCAGCTATTCTTCGGGTGCATACTGGGTATTGAATAATCTGCTCGATGTGCAATAGTTTGCGAAGATACTGCGTTATTATTATTTTGTTTCGTTTTGTAAGCATCTATCTCATTTATTCTTATGAGCATAAATGCCTTTGTCATTTCTCCTATTCAGTCATCCCCATCAAGCCAGACAAATTTGTTGCCTCTATTTACGAATTCCATTCTCCAATTGAAAGAGAAGTGCTTCAACACCTCTTTGTGAAGTGTTTATAGTCCAAAATTAAGAAACTCACAGTCACCTGCACATTCACTTTGAGAACTTTAACCAGAGAATCTTGAAATTTTTTCTTATACAGCCAATAGCATGAACCACCTAAGTCAACGGTCAAGTAAAGATCTATATATATATATATGAGACCACATTCACAAAGAAGTTGTGGAAAATGCGTCTCTACAGAAAGAGTTTTTTTTGGGATATAAGATAAAGAAAAGGGAATATACCAGAAACAAAACTAAGAGGAAAGCTAACGGTGGAGTAATAATTAGCAGCAAAAACAGATGTGGGAAGTGATTGAATAACTATCTCCAGAGCATGCGTCCACCATTTGTTTTAGCCAAATAGTTGAACTAATACAGTGCTAGCAATTAATGGATTAAAAGTGCTTCTTTTTCAAAAAAAGGAAAATGCATATTTTGGAGATTAATTGGGCGTTTGGACATAAGAATTGTAAAATAAAAAAAAAAAGTGAAATTTTTTGAAAATGGTATTTGAAAATTAAAGTTGTGTTTGGACATTAATATAATTTTGGGTTGTTTTTGAAGTTTTGTGAATGATCTCAGTAAATTTTTGAAAAACAACTTTTTAAAGTTTTTCAAATTTTCGAGAAATTTCAAAATTCATCTTCAAGCGAAAATTGGAAATTTTATGGCAAACACTGATTTCGAAAAAAATGAATTTTTTTCGGAAAAAAGTGAAAAAAATCTTATATCCAAACGGGCTCTAAGTGGGCGTTTGGATATAATAATTGTGAAATTTCGTAAAAAATGATTTTTAAAAAAAAATGGTATTTAAAAATTAGACTTGTGTTTAGAGATGAATGTAATTTGGAGCTGTTTTTGAATTTTTGTGAGTGATTTGAAGTGAAAATTTTGAAAAATAGCTTTTTGGAGTATTTCAAATTTCGAAATTTAACTTCAAATAAAATTTAAAATTTTCATCATCAAATATTGATTTCGAAAAAAAATAAAAATATTTCTAACCAAGCGGGCCCTAAAAGTGTGCGGCCAAACTTTTAAAAAAAAAAAAAAAAACAATTGGCAAAAATAACAAGCAGGACCGAAGGGAAGTTTGCTACGTAAAACTTTAAAGTTGAGAGGTCTACATGATATTTGAAACTACAGAAATAATGAAACTTGAAAGTAGGGAAATCTGCGTTAATATTTTAAAACTATAAATGAAGTACATGTGTTAAATGTTAAAGTTTCAAGAAAATGCTACGTGTAGTTCTCTCAACCAAACGAAGAAAAAATCAAGAAAAGGAACTCATCTCCTCAAATGAGTCCTCTTACTTAATTCCGATAGGAACTAGACCAGGAGCAGAGTTAGCAAGGAGTTTATGGTTCGGTCAAACTTAATAATTTTAGTTTAAATTTTATATTAATACTAAGAAAATAATTATGAATATATAACTTATTAATTTAAAATTCAAAAAGTTAAAAGATTAAAATCTCTAAATTCAAAAGTTTCAAATTCTAATTCCATCCGCGAACTAGACCCATTAGTTTCTGGAAAATAATTGCATCAGCTAAGACAGTACAGACAGCATTTCCATGCTAGTAAATTCAAGGTGCAACATTTTCAATTATGTCTCGTTCTTCATAAATATGAGGGGGGCCATCTTTCTTTTTCCTTTAAATTAATTACGAGAAGGAATCAGTGGAGACTACTGTGAATGGTTAGGTTGGCAATAACTAGTTTGCTCCATAAAGTAGAATAAAGTGAAAACTATGGAGTGGTATTTGTACATCTTTTTCTTAATAATAAGATTTTCGTCTTGTTTTCATCAGCGTGTTGTTTTCCAGGGCCAAGGATTAGAAAGTTCTTATTATTAATAACAGAAACGAGTTCAGAAGTTTATTAAAAAAATGTATATTTTTAGTGGTTTTAATATATATATATATATATACAAAAAAAAATATACAAATTTTATATACTTTTCAGCTAGCGAATGCAATTACAGCTTGTTTGGATTGTTACTTTAAATATAATATTTGTTTTGATTGTTATTTAAATTTTATTATATTGTATCGTTAAATCCGTTGTTACGTAACGAAGAAAAGTGCTATTTTATGGAACGGCGGATTTGGTGTGGTGGCGTCGTTACCTTGCTTTTTTCTCTCATCTTACCCTTCCTTGTTATTAAATACTCATATTTTATTCTTTACACTACTCTTTTATATAATAATTGTATTTCGTATCCTATTTTTTCTTAGTAATATTGCATGTTTATTTTTCGTATTGTTGGTGTGTGATATCATAAAACGACGGCAAACGATACAATCTATCCAAACGTTATATTCATCAAACAATTCAGTATAATATAGTACAATACGATACGATATATTATAAAACAGACACGTAATAACAATTCAAACAAGCTGTTAGTTTCAGACTGTTCAATTTTGTATTTTGCCAAGTTTATATTTCAATTGCATCATTTTTGTCAATAGGAACAACTGATCTAGTCTGCTTCTAGTTCATTTTGCTTAACCAGTAAAGTCCAAGTAAGTTTCTCACGAGTTACTTGAGTGTAAACGTTTTATTCAACAGATATCTAATAAAACAGATATTCTCACGTCCTCTCTTTTTTTCAGTCTTACCCTCTGATTTTTCAGTTCCAAAAATCGGTAAATGCATAGACTCAAATAAGAGGTCTTTCATTTTAAGTGCTCAAGAATAATAATTAAATCCATTCAAATCAATTAATTCACTCTTATATCCCTCCTGGCGGCTGGCACTGATACCATTATTGTGGGATAAAAAGTAATCCAACTATCATTTATTGATTCTTATGACTCCTTATGTTCTTCGAAAATAAATTTAAATCATAATCAAGATTAAACTTTATTAACTTTATCAAATTTATGTAAAAAAAAATGTATTTAAGATATCCTTTGCAGCAAACAAAAATTTGTTTGCAAAACAAATTAAAGATGGGTGTAATTTGTTGGGATGGTAGTTAAAGTCACGAGTCATTGTGTAATGGTAAAAAGTTGATAACACGCGAGTTGGATTTTTTGATACAGTAATTTGTATATATTTTGTATTGAATATTGTTTTTTACATAATAATATATCAGTTTCAACTTTTTGTTATATCCATCTTAGGTGTATTCTAATTACAAGATTTAGTTACTAGTTAGATACTTCAATGCAATAAATCATTATTCCAGGTATCCTATGTGAAATTTACCCTATCTTTAATTACTTGTTGAAGCAAGTAGGCTTAAAAACATTTCACATCATATATACCTCACTACTCGTTAAAGTTAGATGCATGTCAAAGGAACGGCTCAAGAACATTGGAGGCCTAAAGCCAAACTTTATTAGGATGCCTCAAACTTTAGAAAAAAATTCATATTGAGTAATGTGATTAATGCTTAATTTATAGTTGATATATGTGCCTTCTGATAAATAATAAAAAGTTGTGCTACTATGAGGTAAAAAGATTAAAAAAAAAGAAGCATAAATTGTAAATCTAAAGCTCAAAAATAGAAAGTTAGATAATAGAAGATGACTCTAGAAGTTTATAATTTGATATTAGAATAAATTTCTTTTAATTATTTCAATTTCTTTGTTGTAATGCTTGAGGACTTGAGAATACTGATTTTTTTTAAAAAAAGATATTCCATGTTTTTCGTGCCTTGTTTTTTTAGAAAATAGATAGCTTAGTAATTAGGGAGAAAAAGGAGAGTATAAAATACGAGTTTTATTATTAAGAAAAAAAATTAGATATTAATATTAGAATGTAAATTAACTATTAGTCACCATCAATCACATTGCAAAATAATTCATTTCTTATTTTATGAATATCTTATAATCTTTTACTAAAGATATTTAATATTTATTAAAGGAAATTGCTATAGAATTAACATATTAATTTTAAGAGGAATTTTTAGAAATGACTATTGTTTAGTGCCTATTAATTTTCTATAACTACCATATACATAATTACTTTCCGTAGCTACCTTTCAGTTGTTATGGTAATGTATTCGACGTATTCGAGCTACTGTATTCATGAATACAGTAGCAAAAATCGGCTAAAATACAAGGCATCCAGATGTCAGCTGCTGTATTCACATGTATTCATACCATGTATTCATGAATACAACGTAATAATAGGTCTCTTCAGTTGTTTAATAATGGAAAGCTACTAATTTAACGGGATACACTCCTAATATAACTCACCTAAATCAATTATAACACACAATATTATCAATCAAATTAATGAGAAGATTTATGAGACGCTAAACACAAAAAAAATAGAGCATTCTTCAGAGTTTTAGTCCCTCTTTTTTTTCTGATACAGTTCAAGATTTTTTTTCTGACATTGTTCGATGTATTCAATTTTATTTTTCTATTCACAATATTTTATTTATTCCTAATGCTTGGTATTACCGCTTTATTGGGTATATTTCATTGGTTGTATTCATTGATTTTCTATTTGTATTGAGAGTATTTTACTGTATTTCATTGTATTGTTGTTTTAAATACATATAGATACAGTTAGGTTGAAAATACAGATGAATACAATTAGATTGAATGCATAACTAATTGATGAATAACATCAAAATGATAGAACTAATAATGTATTTAAAAATATTGTTGTATGAACTCAAATACATATAAATACATCTAAATACAATAGTCAAAAATCACTGTACAAAATAATAATTAGTGTATGCCTTATCGAATATATATAAATACAAGAAGAGAAAACCACTGTATAAATATGTGCCTTATCGAATACATATAAATACAAGAAGAGAAAATCATTGTACAAACTAAAAATCCCAAACCTAATCCTAATCTCATTGGTCGCTGCCACCGTCTCCTCTGTCCTTTCCTCTCCCACGTCAACATTCAAAATCAATTGAGCAAAACCACTCTACACTGATAAAATCTCCTCTGTCAATACACTGGATAAAATCAAGTTGAGTTCTTTGATTTTATGGGTGATGGCGGAAAGGACCCCGACAGTAACATCGGATGAGAAACAACGTTTGAAGGGGAAATCAAGGTGGAGTTTTGATATGCTACTGTTGTTACGGTGCACGTTTATAAGGGATTTGTCAACAAATTTTCGCCATCACCCATCTGCAAAATCTACAATGGGGAAGACAACAGAGAGAATAAACTAAAAGAATGAGAGAGAAAAATATTAAACAGCGTACTTAATGACTTAACTGTAGGAAGTGACCATAAATATATATTTTGCTATAAAAAACTAAAAGGTAGCTATAAAAAATAATATTTTAAAAGAGTTTTTATTTATAATAAATAGGGAATAAAACTTTGCTATAGGAGGTAAAATTTTCTAATTTTAAATTGGGCCCAAAAGTTTGGGGCCTAAATCCATCATCTCTTGTTTCATTTGTTTGGCCTTGAGCTGGCACTACCGTCAAACTCAGAAACATGTGATACAGAAATATACACATAAAGCACATGAAATACCATAGCATCTAGAAATAGACCAGTGAAGTAAAGCCCGTACTATACACGGGCCCAATATTGCAATTAAAAATGTGATGACAGAAGAAGAATCTAATATTATACAATTTTATCTAGCCGCATATATTAGCTAATGAATAATTACTCCTTAAAATATTCTTTATGTCTTAATATTCTCTAGATTAAACATTATATACTAATTGGGGATTGAATAATTTTAGCTAAAATTTTAGAAAAAGTTATTATATTTAAAATTTGAGCATAATGTTAAAAATAGTTATAAATAATAATTGTGTGTAAGATATATCTTGGAAAATGTTTAGGCGATAGAGTTCCGGGGGCTCCGGACCCACTCGGAAGGAGTGGGCTATAGCACACGAAAATATGGGAATCGAGTGAAATTCTAGTGTTTTGGCCGTAAAATGCAAAACAACAAGGAACGGCCATGGCGGGGCGGTGACTATGGTTCCTTAGGTCGTATTTCATGGCCCGAAATAATTTTAGGCGGTCGATCTCCGGGGGGCCCGGACCCACTAGGAAGGCGTGGGCTATAGCACACGAATATATGGGAATCAGGCGGAATTCTAGGTTTTTGGCCGTAAAACGCAAAACAACGAGGAACGGCCACGGCGAGGCGGTGACTATGGTTCCTTAGTTCGTATTTGATGGCCTGGAAAAATATTAGGCAATCCGGTTTCGGGGGACCTGGGCCCACTCGGAAGGCGTGTGCTAGAGCACACGAAAATATGGGAATCGGGCAGAATTTTAGTTTTTTGGTCAAAAAAAGCAAAACAACGAGGAACGGTCATGGCGGGGCAGTGACTATGGTTTCTTAGGTCGTATTTGATTGCTTGGAGAAATTTTAGGCAATCGGGGACCGAGGGCCCGGAACCACTAGGAAGGCGTGGGCTATAGCACACGAATATATGGAAATTGGGCGGAATTTTAGTTTTTTGGCCGTAAAATGCAAAAACACGAGGAACGGCCATGGCGAGGCGGTGACTATGGTTCCTTTGGTCGTATTTGATGGCCTGGAAAAATATTAGGCAATCCGGTTTTGGGGGACCCGGGCCCACTCGGAAGGCGTGGGCAAGAGCACACGAAAATATGGGAATCGGGCGGAAATCTAGTTTTTTGGCCGTAAAATAAAAATAACAAGGAACGGACACGGCGGGCAGTGACTATGGTTCCTTAGGTCGTATTTGATGGCTCGGAATAATTTTATGTGATCGGGGTCCGAACCCACTCGGAGGTGATTATGGTTCCTCGGGTCATATTTGATGGCCTGGAAAAATGTTAGGCAATCCAGTTTCGGGGGAGCCGGGCCCACTCGGAAGGCGTGGGCTAGAGCACATGAAAATATGGGAATCGGGCGAAATTCTAGTTTTTTTGTCGTAAAAAGCAAAACAACGAGGAACGGTCATGGCGGGGAGGTGACTATGTTTCCTTAGGTCGTATTTGATAGCCCGGAAAATTTTTAGGCGATAGGAGTCTGTGGGGCCCGGACCCACTAGGAAGGCGTGGGCTATAGCACACGAATATATGGGAATCGGGCGGAATTCTAGTTTTTTGGCCGTAATACGCCAAACAACGAGGAATGGCCATGGCGGGGTGGTGACTATGGTTCCTTTGGTCGTATTTGATGGCCTGGAAAGTTATAAGGCTATCCGGTTTCTGGGGACCCGGGCCCACTCGGAAGGCTTGGGCAAGAGCACACGAAAATGTGGAAATCGGGCAGAAATATAATTTTTTGGTCGTAAAAAGCAAAACAACGAGGAACGGTCACAACTTCAAGAGCTTTTTTCCTTTTAACTTCAGCCAAATCAAATTATCCAAATGACCGCTAAAATAATTAGAAATAAAATAAACAATGGCTAAACTTGAACTAAAAAACGTAGCAAAAGTTAAACATGCGTTAAATTTGGTCCAAAATCTTTTGGCCTTTTTTTGAAATATTAAGAACGAATTAGTTATTTTTTTGAAAGTTGTCATTGGAGTAAAGAGATTAGTAGTATTTGTTATACTTTTAATGAACAAATTAAGATTAATAACGTCAATTTTATTGTTAATTAATATTTAAAGATGAATTTCTTAATATGTGTAAAAATAACTAAAAAATTAATTAAAACGGACTAGAGGGAATAATATTTAGGCAATGTTATTTTTCGGTGTAATTATTCAGTGTAAAAATTGATAGAATTGTTGTTTTGGCTTCAAACTTAATGTTTACTTATATGGACACGTATACTTGTGTTTATATTTTTACTCTTATTGAGAGTTTTAGCAATCCCTAGATGAGAATGGAGAGTTAGGTGTGAAATATAAAATACTTGTGGGCCCACATGGTTAGATGAGCGGCTGTTTCATAAAGGATAAACATAGCACGTGGAATGACAATTAAAGCTGGACCCACATATAGGAGGGCGAAATGGTCAAGTCACATAAAAAAGTGCATGATAAATGTACTTCTTAACCAATGACAGTGCTCTATTTCCTGATGTTACCGAAATGCCCTTACAATGCAAGGCAAGCATGTTCACCTAGTGCATGTTTATTCCCTCTTCTATAGTAACTAGTAAAAGTTGGCCCGTATTGCACCCGGGCCAGTTGGATTGCATATTGTAAACTTTTAGCATGAAAGTTAACTATGTGTTAATTTATTATGAAATTCTTCTAGCTTGTGTTTGTTTTTTTATCTTTATTTTAATTTGATAATCTAATTTAGATATGGCAAATAGCTCTTCTAATTTCAATTTGTTATTCGTTTGATATTTAAGCTTTGCCAGGCTTGAAAATATGACTTAGATTCTGGTACTTTTGACAACTTGTTTTGTCTTGAATGGCTTTATCTTTCTTATTTGTTACCAGCAATGAAGATGATATTAGATTTGGTAATTGGAAGATCTTCTTTAAAGAGTCTTTTGTCACAATTTTTTCCAACTATGTTACAACTGCAGTCTATCTATACTCTTTAATACTTACAATTATTAATATACTACTCAAAATTTTAATATAATAGCTTATTCAGTTTTTCCTCTAGATTTCCTGAAATATTCGTTTACACAGTCCTGGGGAAGTACCCAACAAAGAAAATAGCAGTCCAAAGAGTTTGATTTTCTTACGAATTAAATTTAAAGGTGAAGTTGAAAAAAGTGAAGAGTTGCTGTGATTATATTTTTTATAAATAAAGAATACGTGCTCGATCTTTTTCTTTTTAAATGGTTGATACTATTATTAATTTTAAATTTTTTAATGTGGTGATATTTTCTTCTTTTCTTTGCTAACGTACGTTATTAGATTTATCTGTACAAGAAATTATTAAATGTTCTGATATCTCCTTTTATTTCCATGATGCTATACTAATTTGCTTTTAATTTCGATACAAGAAAGGGGTTGTAGTGTTGTACTATGTTGATGATGCCACCTTTTACAAGGTGAAATTAGATAAGGGTTAAATGATGAGAAATTTTTACAAACCACTATTGTTTAGTGGTTATTAGCTAGTTGTAGCTATCATTTATTATATAACTTCCTATAGCTATGTTTTCAATTTTTATAAAGTGTATTCGATGTATTTAAGCTACTGCACTTATGAATACAGTAGCAAAACTCGGCGTGAAACAGGGGAGTCCAGCTAGGTAATTATTGTATTCGACTGTATTCGCGAGCTGTATTCGCGAATACAATAATGTAAATTGCGTAAATCGTGGTCTATTCAGTTATTTTAAAACGGTAAGTAAATCAATTAATACAATAGACTCCTAATATAACTCAGCTAACTCAATTATATCACCCAGAATCTGTATTTCACGCCGAATCTGTAGAATATTTTTCCCAACCGAAAAATACAACAAAACAGAGCAATCTCAAGATTTTCAATCCTTCCTTTTTCTGTTGCTATCGTTCGTGGAAGTTCTGTTTTCAACCAATAAAATTCGAGATTCATATCACCTAGAATCTGTATTTTACGCTGAATCTGTAGAATATTTTTCCCAGCCGAAAAATACAACAAAACAGAGCAATCTCAAGATTTTCAATCCTTCCTTTTTCTGTTGCTAACGTTCGTGGAAGTTCTTTTTTCAACCAATAAAATTCGAGATTCATACAATTATATACAGAAATCGGTATAATTCGATTTTACATATGGCAAGTTTAACCGTGCTACTGCGTCATTTTGGCAAAGAAAACAGTGAGAGTAAATGTAACGATCCGACCGGTCGTTTTGACTATTGTAATCCCGTTCCCCCATTTACTGCTCAAATTGTGAATTACAGTTATTATTTGACTTGCCGGGATAATTGGTTTGGGTTCGGTTCGGTTTTGAAATGATTCAGAGCGCTTAGCTCCAAGGTTTAGAATTTAAGTTGAAAAGGTTGACCAGATGTTAACTTAGGTGTAATGACCCCGGAGAAATATTTCTAAGAAAATTAAAGTTTGGTGGTGCCGAGGTAGATCAATTAGTACAAAGATTATAGAAATTTCTCGCGGCTCGGACTTTTTGGGTTGAACAATGCACCGAAGTGGAAAGGAAAAATTTATCGGAAATTGGTCATTTCTGCGACCACTATGCGGTCGCAGAATCACTCTGCGGACCGCATAATGGTCGTAAAGTGGATCAGTAGAGGGGCAAGATTTGAGAAAAATCTGTGGTGCACTATGCGATCGCAGACCTGTTTTGCTGTGCATTATGCGACCGCAGAACAAGTATGCGGACCGCATAATGACCGCAGAACAAGTCAGTAACGCCCAGCTTTGGAGGCCAAATTATGCGGCCGGTATGCGGACCGCATAACTGCATCGGAGCTTCTTTTTTTTTCTCATTTTTTACCCGACCCAACTTCGATTTATAGCCCTTGAAGCTCATTTTTGAGCCAAAATCTGATATTTTAGAGAGAAGTGAGAGCATTTTAGAGAGAGAAAGTGAAGACTTGGTCATTTATCCATCAATTCTTGTTCAAGGTTTGAAGATTTTACAAGGATCTTGCTAGGGCTTCAAGAAGGTAAGAATTTCTTTCCCTAATTCTTCAATTTCGGGTTTGGAGTAAAGATGGGTGATTAATAGTGTGATTTTATGGTAGAAATCTTCATAGACTTTAATTGAAGATTTGAGGATCGAGTTGGTGTCGGATTTTGGTGAAATTTATATGGTTGGACTCGTGGTTAGATGATCGTTCATATTCTATAACTTTTGTCAGGTTCCGAGATATGGGCCCTACAGGCGATTTTTGAGTTAATTTTGGATTTTATTGGAAAAATTAGTATTTTCTTATGGAATTAATTACAATAATTGGTATTGACTTAATCGAATTAATTGTGGCTAGATACGAGACTTTTGGAAACCAATTCTTGTGGAAAGGGCATAGCGGAATAAAGAATTGCACGGTTTGAGGTAAGTAACAGTTATAAATCTGGTCCTGAAGGTATGAAACCCTAGAATTTTATGTTATGTGATTATTTTGGAGGTGACGCACATGCTAGGTGACGGGCATGTGGGCGTGCACCAAAGAGATTGTGACTTGGTCCGTCCCGTGAAACTGTAAAGTTGAATAACCTGTTGTTAGCTATAAGCTCTCTTTGTGTTGAAGAAATTTGACTGTAAATCATGTTAAAAATCATGCTTAGGCTATGTGATAGTACTGTTGGGACCCACAGAGGTCGCGTACTTGTTGAATTAATTGCTAATTATTGTGTTGTACTCAGTCACGATTTTTCTTGCGTATTATACCTTAGTCTTTCTTGGTATTTATTGATATACTATGTTATTCTTGTTTTGGCTGATCTTTGTGATTTCTGAGAGCCCGAGAGACGTGAGAGGTTGAGGACTGAGTAAGGCCGAGGGCCTGTTAGTAAGGTAAAGATATTATGGCACGTGAGTTGTCCGTACAGGATATTATAGCACGTGAGTTGTCCGTGCAGATTATGGCGCTTGGGCTGTAGGAGCACCTCCGGAGTCTGTACACACCCCCAGTGAGTGCTGGTACCCATTGAGTGTGAGTGCTAAGGGCTGAGAGCCGAGTGGTTGAGCTATTGTGATGAGCTGAGTGATTGTTGCCTGAGAGGCTGTACTTATATTGCATTTGTTGTTGTACTTGGTTGCTATCTGTCATTGTTGTGAAATCTCTGAAAGAATTTATATCCAGATTACTTGAAATTGAACTATATAAAATTGATTGACTTAAACTACCGGATTTGAAAGCATGTCTATTCTTTATTGGAACTATTAAAAGTGAACTATGAATGTGTAGCTCGTCATTATCTTCAGTGCCTTAGTTATTATTTTTACTTGCTGAGTTGGTTGTACTCATACTACACCCTGCACTTTGTGTGCAGATCTAGGTGTTCCCGGATATAGCAGGTGTTGATTCTTCCGTACATCTAATTTTTCGGATATTCAGAGGTAGCTGCCGTGTTTCGCAGACCTTGTCTCTCCTTCCCTATCTTTGTATTACTGTATTTTTGGTCTTAGACTATTGTAGACCGTACTTTCCCAGATTTATATTCATATTAGATGCTCATGTACTCAGTGACACCGGGTTTTGAGAATGTTGTATCTGATTTTTGCTAAGATTTTGGTATTGTATTAAACGTTACATTTTTAAATTGAAAGGAAATCGTGAATTATTGATGTTGTCGGCTTGACTAGTATTGAGATAGGCGCCATCACGATATGTTAGAATTTTGGGTCGTGACAGTAACTATGTCGATTATTCGATTGAGGGGATACTGATAAAGGAGTATACGTCGTACAATGATTTGGTTGCTTCAATTTCGAAGCAACTCGACATAGATTTGTGCTCAAAGTCAATTAAAATTGAATACAAAGTAGATGGAAATTGCACGCCAATGGAAATACATAACGACATGGGTTACATGATGTATGTAGAGTTGAAAAAAGTGAACAGAGAATTCGGGATGTATCCTTTATGCATAACAACAATTGACAAAGAAGTTGTAGCTGGAGGTAGTTTTGCCCGAAAACTCTTCGTGTTTCCAAGCAAAGAGGGGCAACTGTGAGCACATGATTTTTGCCCGACTAAAATACTCCTACAAAAAATTCACAAATAGAGTTTTTCTAAATTGTTTTAGGTTTTACAGAATTTGTAGGGATTTTCGGTTAATTGTTGTTTGCATTTATTTGCATATTTAACATTTTTAAATCATGAGAAAATACCAAAATGTCTAAAGTATTTCATGTATAATATTTTAGGTCTTAATTGCACTTAGGATTTAATTATATAAGTTAATTGCATTATTAAACAGATAATCACAAAATATGGGTCATTTTTGTATTTTTAGCTTTTAAATGCAAATTAAGTAATTCTTCCTTCATTAGTCTAAATTAATCAATCATGGTAAAATAGATAACTAGGTTTATTTCTATAAATTAGATTGATTTAGCACTTAATTTAGGTTTAATTAATTAATTTTTATTAGGATTTAAGGAAAAAAGAAGAAAAAAAGAAGAAAGAAAAATCGTTTGGGTTTTAAACTTGGGCCAAAATAATTTTTGCCCAAACGCTCACCTGAATTCCGCCAAGCCCAATCCCTCACCCGGTCCAGTCTTACAACTAAGTGCGAATGACGTCGTTTTGGACGGATCGATCTCGACCATTCAATCCATCTCCATCCAACGGACACAGTCCACTCTCACCCCCACATAAAAGGCCTGTTACGCGTTTCCCCTCCCCCAGAACCCTAAACCTAATTCCTAACCAAGCGGCGCCCACCCCCTTTTCTCTCCCTGCGTCGACCGAACTCGCTTGAACTCAAGCGAGTTCACCCTCCCTCCAACTCACGCACGTGGTTCCTTCACCCTCCCTCCTCCACGTCACTCGTCCCGTAACGACCTCTGACAGAAAAGATTCTTCTCTCCCTTAGGCTTCACGCGCTTTTTGTATTGAGAACAATCTCGGATGAATGGTGGTCGTAGGATCTGAGAGATTCAAGATCCTAGATCTCCATTTGTCCGATTTGGTTCACAAGAAAGAGAATCGGATTCTCGCGGATTTTTCGGACAGAAAGAGGAATTTTAGGGCACAACTTGAAGAAAATAGGTATGAAAATTTCTGGTTTGGGTATATATAGGGAGGTTAAGGGATTTCTTAGGGGTCTCATTTTTTTGGAACAAAAATTTTAGAGAAAAAAATCGGAAAGGAAAGCTAGGGTTCTAAAAAAAATTCTTTTTCTTTTCAGTGGTTCATCTTCATTTTTTCGATTTTCTGGTTTAGTTTCAGAACAAAAAAAATACAAAAAAAAAACGTTCAGTGTTCGTCTGTATTTTATTTTGATTACTGTCTAAAAAAAAACACATATTCCGTCTCTTCTTTTCAATCTGGATTTTGAGTTGAAAATTGGACTTTGACTGAGAAGTTGTTGAGTTCGCTGCTGCTCGAGAGGCTGCCCTTTTGAAGTGCAGATTTCTCTTAGTCGTTGTTCTGCTGTTCATAGGTACGTTTAGCCATTTTGTTTAGCTTTATTTAAACCATAAATAAAGCTGAATTTGTTAAATTATCCTCTTGCAATACTTTTAGTAGTTTTCAGCTTGTTTGAATCTCGAATGAAAATTTTGATTTGTTTATGAGCTGATTCTTTCCCATTTCATAGATTCATTATGTGCACTGTCGATTGGTCTCAATTTATTTTTCTCTGTTAAGTTCTGAAAATATTATGTATTTTTTTAGTTCTGATCCTAGATTCAACATGCTTAAAATCTGAATCTGTTTGAAATCCTTTTCCTTGTTTGATCTTTGAAGTGATTGGAATGTTAAAATCAAGTATTGGTCTGTTGAATGCAAATGAGCAGCCTAGCATCTGATGAATGTTGTTCTGTTTTCTCTAAAAAATGTTCAAGTTCTATTGCGTACACTTAATTGATGCAAAAATCTGGTTTCATGTTTTCTTTCAAATAGTGGCCGAACTTAGCAAGTGAGGATAGCTTTGTAGCAAGTTTGCTTATTCTGAACAATGATTTACTTGCTTAAATGAACTTCAAGTTGGAATGTGTTGTTTAATTAATATGTTGTTACTGTTGTTTGTTGATACAACCAAGTTAATTTACAAGGGTAGCCCAAATGACTATCTCCTTGTAAATCAAACATGGCCTAGAGAAAGAAGCACTACACCGTTAGAGATTCGAAAAAAGAGAAGAAGTATAGAGTTTATATTTGTGCTAATGAAATAATGTAATTTATGTTATGACTAGCCAATTTGATTATGTAAATGTCTTTTATATCAATATGGACTGTTAATTAATCTTTTGTCCGTAATTATTCAGTGGTTAAGGCTACTGGTCCATTTCAGAGGCCCAGATATCTGGCCTAGAATTTCGAACTCTGATGTATTTTTGATTGAGTTAATTAATTAGGAAGAGGATTTTCAAATATTTTAATAACTCCCTGCCAGTTTATTTGGCGTGGAATTTCCCAACAATTCAGGGTGTTAATTGAATTCCATTCAACTATGTCGATATTTCCATGTTTAGCAAATAGTTTCAATTAGCCTTCATGTATGTAGCCTCCAGTTTTAGTTTTATCATGCGTTGGAAGATTTATTGAAGAAGAACAGCAGACATAGTATGAGCTCGTTAAAATAACTAGTATTTTAATAGAACACTGAATATGCTTTTTCCCACCAATAACTCCATAATTCTAGACTCTCACTTGTAATCTCACATCTTAGCAAAAATTGAATAATATCCGAACATCGTAGTTTGCTTTAGGCGCGATTAATAAATTATCGTGACTATGGGTACGGTTCCCGTGGCATAGTTATGATACGTAACCCTAATTCGAGTGTGCGTTTCACGTGTCTCGGCCACAACTTCAAATAATAATAAAAATAAGCCTGTCGTAAATTGCGGGTGCATTTCATGTGGCGCGGTTTGCGACGTGTGCCAAAACGACAAGTGTACGACATCGTGACTTGTTCCAAAAATAATTCCATAAATAATTAAAAGCGGTTAAAAAGTACAAATGCGCAATAGGCTTTAAACATGTATTAAATCAGATAATTAGGCCGATTATTGATAGTTAAGCGACCGTGCTAAAATCACGGAATTCGGGAGTGCCTCACACCTTCTTCCGGGTTAACAGAATTCCTTACCCGGTCTTCTGTGTTCGCGGACCATAAATAGAGTCAAATTTTCTCGATTTGAGATTTAAAATAAACCGGTGACTTGGGACACCATAAATTATCCCAAGTGGCGACTCTGAAATAAATAAATAATCCCATTTCGATTAATATCACTTAAATTGGAAAAACTCCCTTATTCCCCTAACTATGCCATCCCCGTTCGGGAAAAAGGAGGTGTGACAGCTCTGGCGACTCTGCTGGGGACAGAACCCAGAATCTCTGGTTTCGCAGACCAGAATTCGAGCTTAGAATAGCTGTTATGATTGGCTTTCACGATTGTCTGATTTTTACGTGTTTGAGCCTAATGTGCTAAATGCCGCTTTTTTTTTTACCGCTTTGATATTGTGTGAATTGTATATAAACTGCTACGAAACCTTTCCTCTCTCTGAGTCTTCTAAATCTTCTGGGAAGTGCACGCTGGCGTGACTTCTTTTCTATTAGTGTCATATCCTAATTTAGAACGAGGATCGGATCAGTTACAAAGCCGGATGGCCTTTTGGTTACCGGTACGTTGCCCCCCCCGGCTCGAGTTGTCCGCTCGGGTAAGCCAGGTCTAGAACAATACACCCAGGATTTAAACTTAGAATAGCATAGCCTCATGCCGGATCCCTAGTAGGTACGTTTGCTTGCATCACGTGCATTTGACTTAGGGGACTCAACACAGGGGTTGGGTCCGTCTAGGACAGGTGTACTCAAAATTAAAGGACCATCCTGATGCATTCTTTACGTGCTACTTGTGCATTACTTTGCTTGGCTTGTATGTTGACCGGCTTCGTGACTAAGGAAAGAAAATCCAAAAAAAAAAAGAAGAGAAAAACCAAGAGTGAGGTAAGATAGAAAAACACCTGGTTTTGATAATTCCGGTATTCAAAAATCCCGTTACTCTGTCAAAATTTCAAAAACAAAGAGAGAATCATTCCAAAACAAATCATATTTTTCTGTGCATCAAAATGACCGAACTACGCGGGTCTGATTCTCACCGGATGTGAGATACGTAGGCAAACCTCATCGGTTCTGGCCCCCAATTTTCAAAAATCTAAAATATTTTCCTTTATTTTCTTGTTTAGAAAGTCTTTCTTTGAGACCTCATTTTTTTTAAAAACAAATCCAAAAGTATTTCCTTTAATTCCTTCTTTTAGGAGTTTTGTTTTTTTAGAAAATCCCAAACAAATAAAAGATTAAAAAAATAATTTTAAACCAAAATAAATATATATTTTATTTGTAGGAGTCTTTCATTAGAAAAAGAAAACAAATGAAATTAAAATCCAAAAATATTTTCATTCTTCTTTCGAAAATTGAAAAGAAAATTCAAGATTCTTTAGAAGTGTTTCTTTCATAAATTCAAAATAAAAGTCCATAAATCCAAAAATATTTCCCTTTTCATTTTTTTTAGAAGTTTTTCTTTCGAAATTCCGGAAAAAAAATAATATAAAATCAAAATTCAAAATTTTGTTTTTTTCTTTTTTCTTTAGAAATCTTGCTTTATCAAAATTTAAAAAAAAAAACAGAATAATCAAATTCCAAAAATATTTTCTTTCTTTTTACAAGTCTTTATTTTATTTTATTTTTTAAAAAAAAAAAAAAAATTTGATCACTTCGCAAACACAGTCCTAAAATCTTCTCATCCGAAGTGTTGAAAGGCCGTATTTGCAAAAGTGGCCGTGATTTGTTTTCGGTTATATTTTTCAAAAATTATAATGATAGTAATCTTTTCATGGTCAGTTTTGTACAAAATTTTTATCTGGTCACCCTAATTTAAAATGTGCAGAATGAGCACCGTTCAGAACTTACCTGTGAAGGTTATGGATCAGATTCCACTGGCACTCCACATGTGGTGGGAGGATTTGGGAAAACAAGGACGAGACATGGTCAACCAATACCTAGGGGCGCTCACTCGACTATTGAAAATTCAACCTAGAAGGGACCTGATAGAGGCATTAGTGGCATTCTGGGACCCCGCTCATAATGTTTTACACTTCTCAGATTTTGAGCTTACGCCCACTTTGTAAGAAATGGCGGGTTATACTGGGAGCACGGAAGGACTGAGACACAAGTACCTGGTATCTCCAAGGACTGTTACCCCCCACAAGTTTCTGGACTTACTAAAGATAAGCAGACAAATCAAGACGGGAAGTCTAGCACGGGGAGTTTCCACTTTTCATTTTCTATATCAGCGATACGGGCATCTAGGGGGATTCGAAGACCTTGAAAATGGACTCTGCAGTAAAGGAAACCGATCAAAATGGGAGACCCATAGATGTTTTGCCTTCATAGTGGCATTTTTAGGACTTTTGGTGTTTCCAAGGGAGGACGGGCACATTGATTTGCGGATAGCCAGGGTTGTCCACATTCTGACTACTCAGGCCAAGAGTACTCTCGCACCCATGATCGTATCAGATATATTCCGAGCCCTCACGTTCTGTAAGGCCGGAGCCAGTTTTTTCGAGGGATGCAACCTGTTGTTGCAAATGTGGATGATCGAACACCTCTGTCATCGTCCTCGATACATGAACTATGGGTCTACGGGGAAAAACTGCATTGAAGAGTTTGGTACACGAGTAACAGGATTCGAAATGCCGAAAGAGGTCAAAGATTGGATTACCCGCCTTCGATCTACGACCGCAGATCAGATAGAGTGGACATTGGGTTGGCTTCCCGTTGATGAGATTGTTTATATGCCCGCCACTGGTCCCTACTTCTTGCTAATGGGTCTCAGAAGCATCCAACCCTATGCTCCGTACCGGGTTTTGAGACAGCTGGGAAGATGCCAGACAGTTCCTAGAGATGAAGATCTTAGCACTTATGTGGTCAAAATCCGCTCTGATGCCCAATTTCCCGAAGAAGCGGTTCGCCAAATTTGGAGTGAATGCCAGTATTTGGGGGCAAACACCCGAGTACGTGATTTGTCTAGGGGTGAAGTCTTACCTAGTTTTGTTGCCTGGTATGGAAAGAGATTCGCGACGAATGGTGAATCTGAACGACCAAATAAAAGACCTCATATCCAAGAATTTGTTGACACATCGCAGGAGCAGTGGGCTTGGTTAGCCAAAGAAAGAGAGTACCGGGCCACCATAAGCAAGCTAGAAGAACAAATCAAAAAAATCAAATTTGATAGTAGTTTGCAGACAGCTGAAGATGAAGGGGAAAAGAAGAGGTTGACCAAGGAAAATGAAGCCCTTCGAGCCCAGATCCAGAGAATGAAAATAGCCGCCGAGACACCAGCAAGAAGTGAGAGAGATGAGAAAATTATAACCAACCTGAGGCGGAAAGTGCATGATTATAGTTTTGACTTGACAAAGGCTGAAAGGGACTTGTTCAATGCTCAGGCAAGGCTGGCAAAAGGTGCGGAAGACAAGTGTTAGAGGCTCGGGCCCAGCAGATTGGACGTTTGCTTCAAGAAAAGGGTGTCATCAGAATGAGGATTAAAGAGATAGCTGATTATGTTGTAATGAAATTCCATGAATGTGAAGACATGACCAAGTCTATATTTTTTGCTTCTGTAATGACATTTGTCCGACAGGTGATGGTTGACCTAGACCGCCTTCAAGAAGATATTGCCCGCAGGCCCGTGCGGAGACCGGCTGATGTCCCGCAAGCCTCCGGAGTACCAGTGGAGGCTCTTATGTATTTTTGATTTCCTTTAGTAGTCTGTATTTTACTTTCTCTGAGTCTTGTTCGTCTTTGTCAAGGTTGTCTATTACTTTATTTCGAGTCTGTAGATTTTCCTTTTGCAGTCATCGCCACTTTTAGTCCTTGTAATAGAAAATCCAAAAAGATGTCTTTTATTGATGAAATAAATTATTTCGTATCTATTTCTCTGAACTACATAATGATCTTATTCATGCGACGTCATGATACATAGGCAATCCCCATAGGATTCGATCATATTCTTAAAAGAAGAGAGGGAAAAGAAGAGAGAGGAAGAAAGAAAAGAGGGGTCAAACTAAAAAAAAAAGGGAAAGAATAAGAATTAAAAGAGCGAAACACAGCAGGAGGTGAGAGGGAAAAGTCAGGATTTGGAGAATTTGGAAAAGACGGGATGAAACATATGAGCCGTCGCAAAGCATCTAGGAACGTTAACTGCTTAGGTGCATTGCATACCCAATGTGCGATTAACTATCTGTAAATTGCTTTTAAAACTGACCAAGTTTTTGTGCGCGCATAGACAGGTTTTGTTTTAGGTGGTTAGTTTGTTGGCATCCTGGCAAGTCACCCTTATAACACCAGATCAAAGTACAAGGCAGTCATGACTAGCAAAGAATTGGACACGGGTGTTGTCGACCCGCCAAGGGAGATTGTAGAATCGGAGTCTGAATTGAAAGAGGAGGTCTACAGGTTGAAGCATCAAATGGCAGAAATGTATCAAGCCTGGGTCAGGGGGCATCCTCCACCTTCATTCCCCACTAACTACCCAGAAAATCCCGCTTTCATCCCACCACTGTCACAAGCCCAAGATCCCATTACCATTGATCTTTCCCCTCAGCACGCACCAGGCTTTACCCCTTATCGCCACTACCCTGGCACCTCGTCCCAAACCTTTCATGCTCCACCAGCCAAAATAATTGCATACCCTGCTCCGACATCCGTTCCTATTTTCGTAGCCCCTCCGCGAGCTACCCTTCACAGATCTTCTAGTAAACCCGCGTTCCAAGCTCCAGATACCCAATATTATGTTCCAGAACCAACTTTCAAAGTCGCGGATCCTTATTCCCATGCCCCTCGCTTTGAACCTCTTGTCAAAACTGAGAAACCATCCCGGAATGTGGAGCAGGACGAGATGTTCAGGAAAGTGAAGAGCCTAGAGCAATCTTTGAAGAACATGCAAGGGATAGGAAGCCAAGTAAGTGTGGCTTACAAGGATTTATGCTTATTTCCGGATGTTCAACTGCCCGCTGGGTTCAAGATGCCCAAGTTTGACCCGTACGATGGACATGGAGATCCCGTGGCCCATTTGAGAGGCTTCTGCAGCAATATGAGAGGCGCCGGTGCGAAAGATGAATTATTAATGGCATATTTCAGTCAGAGTCTGAGTGGGGCAGCTTTAGAATGGTACACCCGCCAAGACACTAGCAGGTGGTACACATGGGATGACTTGGCTCAGGCCTTTGCTCGGCACTTTCAGTACAATATAGACATTGTCCCGGATCGCCTATCTTTGACCAAGGTAGAGAAGAGGCCCAATGAAAGCTTTAGGGAATATGGTTTCAGATGGAGAGAACAAGCTGCACGAGTCTACCCTCCAATGAAGGAAGATGAGATGGTCGAGTACTTTCTTCAAGCCCTAGAGCCCACTTACTTTGGCCATTTGATCTCAGCCATAGGTAAGTCCTTCAACGATGTGGTAAAGATGGGAGGAATGGTGGAAGAGGGACTCAAGTCAAGCAAGATCATGAGCTACTCTGCCATAAAAGCGACCACACAGGCAATTCAAAGTGGCACCGGAAGCCTGTTAGGCAAAAAGAAGAAAGAAGATGTCGCTATGTTTGTCTCTGGATCATGGCGTGGCCCAAGGGGTCCGCCTCACCAGTACACCCAAACTCGACCCCAACCTCAAGCCTACACCCAAGCTCCATATAATCCATCTCAGCACTATCTCCCGCCACAAGACCCTCGATATTCTGTCGAGCTACCCCAATACCATGTTCACCACGCACAGTCATATGCTCAACCCCCTCCTTACCCGCAATGGCGTGCTCCAACTCCACAAAATCTTTATACACCCCCACAACCATACCAAAACCCTACTGGTCCAAGTTTTCGACCGAAGCCAGATTACAGAAAAGAGAGGCAACAACGGAAAGAAACCTTCACCCCTCTTGGAGAGTCCTATACCAGTTTGTTTCAGAGGTTGAGGCAGTTGGACGTTTTGAGGCCGATTGAGCCCAAGATACCAAATCCGCCTCCAAGGAACCTTGATTACTCCCTTAAATGTGTATATTATTCTGATGCTCCGGGGCACGACACGGAGAAGTGCTGGCATTTGAAGAGGGCGATCCAAGAGCTTATTGATACAAATCAAATTGTGGTCCAGAGCCCGGAGGCGCCAAACATCAACCAAAATCCTTTGCCGGCCCATGCAGAGACACATATGATCGAGATAGTTCATAAGGATGGGGAGCCCAAAAACTCTTCCAAGTCTGTCATGATGATCCGGGCTAGCGAAAGTAATCCAGTCAAAGCTCTAGATTCTGCAAAAGCAATGTCCTTGGCAATTAAAGGGGTGTCGGAGAAGCCAAGCGCACTCAACGTGAAGCCTTCTGTATTAGTTGTGAAAGGGCCTCCGGTTGATGTTGAAGCGAACCAGGAGAGGCAAAAGGTGGTCGTGCCAGGGGCCCCGGGCAAGCCTATCATAATCGTGGAAGGGGCTCGTGTTACCCCCATTATCATTAAGCCAGTAACCCAGTTACCGATGGTTGACACAAAGGTCGTCCCATAGAATTACAAACAGGTGGTAATAACATACAAAGGGAAAGAAGTAGAAGAAGAAATCAATGAAACCGGAGGACTAACTCGTTCTGGGAGATGTTTTGCCCCAGAAGAACTGAGGAAAACCAAGCCATCCAAGGACGACCACATCCCAGTAAAAAAGCCGGTCACCGAAGAAGAGGCTGAGGAATTCCTGAAAAAGATGAAAATGCAAGACTATTCCATTGTAGAACAGTTGAGGAAAACACCAGCTCAGATCTCTCTTCTGTCTTTGCTGATACATTCAGATGAACACCGCAAAGCCCTGATGAAGATTTTGAACGAGGCCCATGTTCATGATAAGATCACGGTGAACCACTTGGAAAAGATTGCTAACAAGATTTTCGAAGCGAACAGGATCACTTTCTTAGATGATGAACTCCCTATAGAGGGTACAGAACACAATCGAGCTCTTTATCTCACAGTGAAGTGCGAGGATTTTGCTGTCTCAAGGGTACTGGTGGATAACGATTCTAGTGCGAATATTTGCCCTCTGTCCACTTTGCAAAAGTTGAAGATTGGCACCAAAAGGATCCACATTAATAATGTATGCGTTCAAGGCTTCGATGGAAGAGGGAAAGATTCTGTCGGTGATATAATGCTAAATTTGTCAATAGGGCCGGTTGAGTTCACTATGGAGTTCTAAGTGTTAGATGTGGCTGCCTCTTATAACTTGTTGTTGGGCAGGCCCTGGATCCACGCTGCCAAGGCAATCCCGTCTTCTCTGCATCAAATGGTCAAGTTCGAATGGGACAGACAGGAAATAATTGTGCACGGTGATGAGAACTTATCTGCTTACAATGACACAATCGTTCCATTTATTGAAGTTGAAGATGATAAAGGGCCTTGGGTTTACCAAATGTTCGAAACAGTGTCTGTCGGGAAAATTCCCGAGGGAGAATGCATCCTAGGTCCGAAGATACCATCCGCGTCTGTCATGGTAGCAAATGAAATGTTGAAGAATGGTTTTCTGCCAGGCAAAGGTCTGGGTTCATCTCTGCAGGGTATTGTGCATCCAGTGTGCCCACGTGAAAGTTTTTGTACATTTGGTTTGGGATTCACACTCACAGGGAAGGACGTGAAAAAGGCTAAAAGTTTGAAAGGAAAGGCATGGTCACTTCCTAAGCCTGTTCCACATATCTCCAAGTCTTTTGTCAAGCCAGGGGTCGCAAAACGCCCAATATCAGCGGTCCCAAAACCTGTGGTCGACTTTGATGAAGAGTTGATCAAGAGGTTCCAGAGTTTGTTTGATGAGGTTAATATGGTAGAAATCGGGGAAGGTTCCAGTAATGCCGATGTGCAGCTCGTTGGGCCAAATGTGAAGCTTAGCAATTGGAAAGCTACTCCTCTCCCCGCCCGGAAGGAGTTTTGGTAGTTTGCTTTGTTTTCCTTTCTGCTATCTGGGTTATTCCAGGGTTGTAATCCAGATTTTTATTTTTTGCTTGTTTTGATGTACAAACCCTCCTATCCTTTTATTTTTAATGAAATACAATTTCCCGTTTTCCATTAATCCTGATAGCGTTTCATTTTTGTTTTTGCTTTCTGTATAGTTCCTTTTATGCTGGTTTCAATGACATGACATGCATGAGGAATTTTCAGCCAAATCTTAAAAGCCAATCTAATTCTGAAATAACGATCCAAGAAGTAGAGGGTGATGATGAAACAGAATACGATGAAGAGGCGGCATTTGAGGAAGTCAGTAGAGAACTAAAACACTTCGAAGAAAAACCCAAGCCTAATTTGAATGAAACCGAAGCAATCAATTTAGGGGATCAAAATAATGTCAGAGAAACCAAGATAAGTGTGCATCTGGAACCGCAAATCAAGGAAGAAATAATCAAAACACTATTTGCATACAAAGATGTCTTTGCATGGTCGTATGACGACATGTCGGGCTTGAGTACTGATTTGGTAGCTCATAAATTGCCAACCGACCCTACATTCCCTCCTGTCAAGCAAAAGTTAAGAATGTTCAAGACTGATATGAGTGTGAAGATTAAAGAAGAAATCACAAAGCAACTGGAGGCAAAGGTCATTCGGGTCACTCAGTATCCCACTTGGTTAGCTAATGTGGTACCAGTACCAAAGAAGGATGGTAAGACGAGGGTGTGTGTTGATTATCGTGATCTCAACAAGGCAAGTCCAAAGGATAACTTTCCATTGCCGAATATCCACATTCTGATTGATAATTGTGCCAAGCACGAGATCGGGTCTTTCGTGGATTGTTATGCGGGATATCATCAGATCCTGATGGACGAGGAAGACGCAGAAAAGACAGCATTCATCATGCCATGGGGGACGTATTGCTACCGGGTAATGCCATTCGGTTTAAAGAATGCTGGGGCAACTTACATGAGGGCAATGACTACTATATTTCATGACATGATACACAAGGAAATTGAAGTTTATGTAGATGATGTGATCATAAAGTCAAAGAAGCAGTCCGACCATGTTGGGGATTTGAGAAAGTTTTTCCAAAGGCTCCGCAGGTACAACCTCAAGCTCAATCCGGCGAAATGTGCATTTGGTGTCCCGTCGGGGAAACTGTTGGGATTCATAGTCAGTCGACGCGGCATCGAGTTGGATCCGTCAAAGATTAAGGCCATCCAAGAACTACCACCACCAAAGAATAAAACTGAGGTGATGAGCCTGCTCGGGAGGTTAAACTACATCAGCAGGTTTATTGCTCAACTCACGACAACTTGTGAGCCCATCTTTAAGTTACTAAAGAAGAATGTTGCGGTTAAGTGGACCGATGAGTGTCAGGAAGCATTTGATAAGATCAAGAATTACCTGCTGAACCCCCCTGTGTTGGTCCCGCCAGAACCTGGGAGACCTTTAATCCTCTATTTGACAGTCACGGATAATTCTTTTGGTTGTGTGTTGGGTCAACACGACATCACGGGCAAGAAAGAGCAAGCCATTTATTACCTCAGCAAGAAGTTCACTCCTTATGAGGTTAAGTATACTCTTCTTGAAAGGACATGTTGCGCCCTGACTTGGGTGGCGCAAAAGTTGAAGCATTATCTGTCCTCCTACACTACTTACCTCATTTCTCACATGGATCCTCTAAGGTATATCTTTCAGAAGCCTATGCCCACAGGGAGGTTGGCAAAGTGGCAGATTTTACTCACAGAATTTGACATCATCTATGTGACTCGAACCGCGATGAAAGCCCAAGCCCTAGCCGATCACTTGGCCGAGAATCCGGTGGATGAAGTATATGAGCCACTGAAGACTTATTTTCCTGATGAAGAAGTGATGTATGTTGACGAGGCTGATCATGATGAAAAGCTAGGTTGGAAACTCTTCTTTGATGGAGCTGCTAACCTGAAAGGTGTCGGAATAGGGGCTGTACTCATTTCTGAAACAAGGCATCACTACCCTGTAACAGCTCGACTTCGATTTTATTGCACTAACAACATGGCTGAATATGAGGCATGCATTCTGGGTTTGAGGCTAGCTATAGATATGGGAGTTCAAGAAATATTGGTTTTGGGAGACTCAGATTTGCTGGTTCACCAGATTCAGGGAGAATGGGAGACCCGTGATTTGAAGCTCATACCGTATCGACAATGTCTGCATGATCTTTGTCAACGATTCAGGTCGGTAGAATTCAGGCATATTCCCAGGATTCATAATGAGATTGCCGACGCCTTGGCTACTCTGGCATCAATGTTACACCATCCGGATGAGATTTGTGTCGACCCTCTGCAAATCCAAATCCGTGATCAGCATGCCTATTGCAATGTGGTTGAGGAGGAACTTGATGGCGAGCCTTGGTTCCATGATGTCAAGGAATACATCAAATCAGGGGTATATCCGGCACATGCCACAGGCAATCAAAAGAGAACCATTCGACATCTGGCTAGTGGATTTTTCTTAAGTGGGGGAATATTGTACAAGAGAACTCCAGATCTAGGATTACTAAGGTGTATAGATGCTAAACAAGCCTCGACTATCATGGCCGAAGTGCATTCTGGGGTTTGCGGGCCACATATGAGTGGGTACGTCTTGGCGAAGAAGATTCTTCGAGCAGGTTATTATTGGCTCACCATGGAACGTGATTGCATCAGCTTTGTTCGCAAATGTCATCAATGCCAGGTGCACGGTGATTTGATTCATTCCCCGCCATCTGAGCTGCACACAATGTCGGCACCTTGGCCCTTTGTTGCTTGGGGCATGGATGTCATTGGACCGATTGAGCCGGCAGCGTCAAACGGGCATAGGTTTATTCTGGTGGCCATTGATTACTTTACCAAGTGGGTCGAAGCTGTAACTTTCAAGTCCGTGACCAAGAAGGCAGTGGTAGATTTTGTTCATTCAAACATCATTTGCCGGTTCGGAATTCCCAAGGTAATCATCACAGATAATGCTGCTAACCTCAACAGTCATTTGATGAAAGAGGTATGCCAACAGTTCAAGATTACGCATCGAAACTCCACTCCATATCGTCCTAAGGCAAACGGAGCTGTTGAGGCTGCTAACAAGAACATAAAGAAGATACTTCGTAAAATGGTGCAAGGTTCGAGGCAATGGCATGAAAAGTTACCGTTTGCTTTGCTAGGTTATCGCACTACTGTCCGCACTTCAATAGGTGCAACCCCCTATTTGCTGGTATATGGAACCGAGGCAGTGATACCTGCGGAAGTTGAGATTCCATCCCTGCGGGTCGTTGTTGAAACTGAAATTGATAATGATGAGTGGGTCAAAACCCGGCTAGAGCAATTGAGTTTGATTGATGAAAAAAGATTGGCAGCAGTATGTCATGGTCAATTGTATCAGAAAAGAATGGCAAGAGCATACAACAAGAAGGTTCGGCCCCGAAAATTTGAAGTGGGTCAGCTGGTATTGAAACGCATCCTTCCACATCAGGCTGAAGCTAAAGGCAAGTTCGCCCCAAACTGGAAGGGGCCTTTCATTGTGACAAAGGTGTTGCCCAATGGTGCTTTGTATTTAACAGACATAGAAGGTAAATGTGTGGATATGGCTATTAATTCTGATGCAGTCAAGAGATATTATGTATGATTTCTTTGCTTATCTTCAATCGCATTTTGTACTAGACACGTTCAAAGTTGGAATGACGAAGGCATTTTATTCTGCAATCCCAAACACTTTTATCATTTGTTACCCTTTTTGAGCCTTATTTATTTTCTTTCATACCCCTCTTTTGGAATCAAAAGCAGTGTTAGAAATATAAAAGAAAAAAGAGAGAAAAGAAGAAGAAGAGAAAAAAAATCAAGAAAAAAAAAAGAAGGAAAAAAAAGAAGAAAAAAAGAAAGAAAAGAGAAAAGCAAAGAAAGAAAAAAGAAAAGAGAGGAGAAAAAGAAAAGCAAAGTAACAAAAGCAAAACTCTTATGTTTGAACTACGTTCGACCTGATTCTTTTTAAGGATACGTAGGCAGCCTTACACGGTTCGGTCCCCTCAAAATAAAAGTCCAAAATTCCCCAGATTTGAAGAAACTGGGGCAGAAGTTTTAGTTTTGTAAAAAGATCTGATTCCAAAAATTGTAATTTTAAACCCCTTCATCTTAAATTATTTTGAGCCTGCATGCCACCCTTTCTTTCTAACCCTGTCCAAAACCTACACTACAGTCTAAAGAAAGACCTTCTGATCAACTTTGAGGATGCCAAGCCAAATGAGATAGAGGTGCGATTTACATCACGGGTAGCACCTTGGTTCATGGGCACAAGGAAAAATGAATAAATGAGAGAGTCTTATTGGTGAAAACCCTCACGGGCACCATAAGGCGATGGTGAGTCGAGAGAAAATTCAAATGAGAGAGTCTTATTGGTGAAAACCCTCACAGGCACCATAAGGCGATGGTGAGTCGAGAGAAAATCCAAATGAGAGAGTCTTATTGGTGAAAACCCTTACGGGCACTGTAAGGCGACAATGAGTTGAGAGAGGAGCAAATGAGAGAGGTTTGCTGGTGAAAACCCTTTGGGGCATTACAAGCTGAATCAGGTTCATGACTTTACAAAGAAATTGAATTATGGAAAACCCGGTTTTGAAGTATGAAGACATGGCATGAACTGAAATGTGATTAGATGGATGGATTAGGCTGATCAGTCCGAAATGCATGTCATGATCATTGGAGCCAGTTGCTTCATTCAGATAAGTCTCTTTTCCATTTTTCTTCAAATAGTCATCGCTGTTTTTTCTTTTATTTTATTCCTAATTCTCGAAGTCACTTCACTTCGTTTCTTTTGGGTCTATTCTTCTAAGTCTCAGTCAAATTAGTCTGTTGTTAAGCAAGCAAGAAAGGACTTCAAAGCCCACTACCAGCTTTTTATTTACACTAAGCGAAATTCGGCCAGGCACATCCCAAGTGACATGATGTAGAATTAGCAGTGCGGTGGTAACTGAAGTTCAGGTGGTCAAGTGATTCGTGAATTTGTAGGAAATGCAAAGGTTCGACAGTTGTCAGAATGAAAGTACCATACGGCGAGTTGAGTGTAAGGGATTCAAGTCATTCAGAGGTTTTGTGTTCGAGGTCCGATTGAAAGGTCAAACAATTCTTTGTGAAGCGGGATAGTGACAGAAGCAGACACCTTCAGCAAGGATGCCACAAACTAACCGCCACAATTTCAAACTGACAAAATTTTCTTTGTTTCAAGCAGGGGCAAGAAATCTTGTTTGCTTTGCCAAGAATCCTCCATGAGAAAGCATGTTCCAGATAAGTTCAGTTTTAAGTTTCCGGGACCCTCCTGGACAATGGGAGTTAATTTCAACTTTTCAGGACCCTCCTGGATAATGGGATTTAATTTTAAATTTTCAGGACCCTCCTGGATAATGGGATCTAGTTTTAAGTTTTCAGGACCCTCCTGGATAATGGGATGCAACTAACAATCAATGAATGTTCCTGGTACAAACTGGGGCGAAAACGTTTCTCTGTTTTGTCTGTGTTGTCATGATTGCAGGCACCCACCTGAAGAACGAGGGAATTCATTTCAGTTTCTAAGTCAGCAGGCACCCACCTGGAAAATGAGGGAATTTATTTCAAGTTTTAAGTCAGCATCAGGCGCCCACCTGGAGAATGAGGAAATTCATTTTAGCTTTAAGTCAACATCAGGCGCCCACCTGGAGAATGAGGGAATTTATTTCAAGTTTCTAAGTCATCAGGCGCCACCTGGAGAATGAGGGAATTTATTTCAAGTTTTTAGGTCATCAGGCGCCCACCTGGAGAATGAGGGAATTTATTTCAAAGTTTTTTAAGTCATCAGGCGCCCACCTGGAGAATGAGGGAATATATTTCAAGTTTTTAAGTCAGCAGGCACCCACCTGGAAAATGAGGGAATTTATTTCAAGTTTTAAGTCAGCATCAGGCGCCCACCTGGAGAATGAGGGAATTCATTTTAGCTTTAAGTCAACATCAGGCGCCCACCTGGAGAATGAGGGAATTTATTTCAAAGTTTTTTAAGTCATCAGGCGCCCACCTGGAGAATGAGGGAATATATTTCAAGTTTTTAGGTCATCAGGCGCCCACCTGGAGAACGAGGGAATTTATTTCAAGTTTTTAAGTCATCAGGCGCCCACCTGGAGAATGAGGGAATATATTTCAAGTTTTTAGGTCATCAGGCGCCCACCTGGAGAATGAGGGAATTTATTTCAAAGTTTTTTAAGTCATCAGGCGCCCACCTGGAGAATGAGGGAATATATTTCAAGTTTTTAGGTCATCAGGCGCCCACCTGGAGAACGAGGGAATTCATTTCAGTTTAAAGTCATCAGGCGCCCACCTGGAGAACGAGGGAAGTCACTTAAGAATTCAATCCAAGTTAGAAGTAGCAAAAGTTCGCCTCGAGAATGCGAGCTGACAGTCCGAGATAACCAAAGGAAGAAGTCTCAATCCAGAATAAAAGAAAAAGGGTGAATCCAAAATGCAGAAGCCGATGAAAGATGTGAACTGCTCAAGACATGGCTGAAGTCACAAGCTTTGCATGTCCCGTCTTGATCCGAAAAGCTGAAGAAGAGAGAACTAGCACCTGCAGCTAGCAAACATCAAGGTTTAAGTCAAAAGTCCGCATGAAGAACCATTCAAGACTCAAGATCAAGCTTCAGAAGACTTATAGATAGGAATCTTGTAACTCATAGCTGACAGGCTTAGTTAGTTTCTTTTTCATTTTGACTTTGGTGTAATAAGGAGCTCAGCAAGAAAGAGTAGCAGCAGCAGCAACAGTGAAACACAGCTTCTCGGTAATTCCAGCTACCAAAATTTCCAGAACTACACAGACCTGATTCCTCCATAGCCGAGGATATGTAGGCAACCTCGGAAGCAAGGTTCGGTCAAACGCTTTCAAAATGCTTCCATGGAGTATGCAAGCGGTCAAAAATCGCTCGTGTTTGCTCAATGTATCTTTGCCCGAAAACTCTTCGTGTTTTCAAGCAAAGAGGGGCAGCTGTGAGCACATAATTTTTGCCCGACTAAAATACTCCTACAAAAAATTCACAAATAGAGTTTTTCTAAATTGTTTTAGGTTTTACAGAATTTGTAGGGATTTTCGATTAATTGTTGTTTGCATTTATTTGCATATTTAACATTTTTAAATCATAAGAAAATACCAAAATATCTAAAGTATTTCATGTATAATATTTTAGGTCTTAATTACACTTAGGATTTAATTACATAAATTAATTGCATTATTAAACAGAAAATCACAAAATATGGGTCATTTTTGTATTTTTAGCTTTTAAATGCAAATTAAGTAATTCTTCCTTCATTAGTCTAAATTAATCAATCATGGTAAAATAGATAACTAGGTTTATTCCTATAAATTAGATTGATTTAGCACTTAATTTAGGTTTAATTAATTAATTTTTATTAGGATTTAAGGAAAAAAGAAGAAAAAAAGAAGAAAGAAAAATCGTTTGGGTTTTAAACTTGGGCCAAAATAATTTTTGCCCAAACGCTCACCTGAATTCCGCCAAGCCCAATCCCTCACCCGGTCCAGTCTTACAACTAAGTGCGAATGACGTCGTTTTGGACGGATCGATCTCGACCATTCAATCCATCTCCATCCAACGGACACATTCCACTCTCACCCCCCACATAAAAGGCCTATTATGCGTTTCCCCTCCCCCAGAACCCTAAACCTAATTCCTAACCAAGCGGCGCCCACCCCCTTTTCTCTCCCTCCGTCGACCGAACTCGCTTGAACTCAAGCGAGTTCACCCTCCCTCCAACTCACGCACGTGGTTCCTTCACCCTCCCTCCTCCACGTCACCCGTCCCGTAACGACCTCTGACAGAAAAGATTCTTCTCTCCCTTAGGCTTCACGTGCTTTTTGTATTGAGAACAATCTCAGATGAATGGTGGTCGTAGGATCTGAGAGATTCAAGATCCTAGACCTCCATTTGTCCGATTTGGTTCACAAGAAAGAGAATCGGATTCTCGCGAATTTTTCGGACAGAAAGAGGAATTTTAGGGCACAACTTGAAGAAAATAGGTATAAAAATTTCTGGTTTGGATATATATAGGGAGGTTAAGGGATTTCTTAGGGGTCTCATTTTTTTTGGAACAAAAATTTTAGAGAAAAAAATCGGAAAGGAAAGCTAGGGTTCTAAAAAAAATTCTTTTTCTTTTCAGTGGTTCATCTTCATTTTTTCGATTTTCTGGTTTAGTTTCAGAACAAAAAAAATACAAAAAAAAAACGTTCAGTGTTCGTCTGTTGATTTTATTTTGATTACTGTCTAAAAAAAAATACATATTCCGTCTCTTCTTTTCAATCTGGATTTTGAGTTGAAAATTGGACTTTGACTGAGAAGTTGTTGAGTTCGCTGCTGCTCGAGAGGCTGCCCTTTTGAAGTGCAGATTTCTCTTAGTCGTTGTTCTGCTGTTCATAGGTACATTTAGCCATTTTGTTTAGCTTTATTTAAACCATAAATAAAGCTGGATTTGTTAAATTATCCTCTTGCAATACTTTTAGTAGTTTTCAGCTTGTTTGAATCTCGAATGAAAATTTTGATTTGTTTATGAGCTGATTCTTTCCCATTTCATAGATTCATTATGTGTACTGTCGATTGGTCTCAATTTATTTTTCTCTGTTAAATTTTGAAAATATTATATATTTTTTTAGTTCTGATCCTAGATTCAACATGCTTAAAGTCTGAATCTGTTTAAAATCCTTTTCCTTGTTTGATCTTTGAAGTGATTGGAATGTTAAAATCAAGTATTGGTCTGTTGAATGCAAATGAGCAGCCTAGCATCTGATGAATGTTGTTCTGTTTTCTCTAAAAAATGTTCAAGTTCTATTGCGTACACTTAATTGATGCAAAAATCTGGTTTCATGTTTTCTTTCAAATAGTGGCCGAACTTAGCAAGTGAGGATAGCTTTGTAGCAAGTTTGCTTATTCTGAACAATGATTTACTTGCTTAAATGAACTTCAAGTTGGAATGTGTTGTTTAATTAATATGTTGTTACTGTTGTTTGTTGATACAACCAAGTTAATTTACAAGGGTAGCCCAAATGACTATCTCCTTGTAAATCAAACATGGCCTAGAGAAAGAAGCATTACACCGTTAGAGATTCGAAAAAAGAGAAGAAGTATAGAGTTTATATTTGTGCTAATGAAATAATGTAATTTATATTATGACTAGCCAATTTGATTATGTAAATGGCTTTTATATCAATATGGACTGTTAATTAATCTTTTGTCCGTAATTATTCAGTGGTTAAGGCTACTGGTCCATTTCAGAGGCCCAGATATCTGGCCTAGAATTTCGAACTCTGATGTATTTTTGATTGAGTTAATTAATTAGGAAGAGAATTTTCAAATATTTTAATAACTCCCTTCCAGTTTATTTGGCGTGGAATTTCCCAACAATTCAGGGTGTTAATTGAATTCCATTCAACTATGTCGATATTTTCATGTTTAGCAAATAGTTTCAATTAGCCTTCATGTATGTAGCCTCCAGTTTTAGTTTTATCATGCGTTGGAAGATTTATTAAAGAAGAACAACAAACATAGTATGAGCTCGTTAAAATAACTAGTATTTTAATAGAACACTGAATATGCTTTTTCCCACCAATAACTCCATAATTTTAGACTCTCACTTGTAATCTCACACCTTAGCAAAAATTGAATAATATCCGAACATCGTAGTTTGCTTTAGGCGCGATTAATAAATTTTCGTGACTATGGGTACGGTTCCCGTGGCATAGTTATGATACGTAACCCTAATTCGAGTGTGCGTTTCACGTAACTCGGCCACAACTTCAAATAATAATAAAAATAAGCCTGTCGTAAATTGCGGGTGCATTTCATGTGGCGCGGTTTGCGACGTGTGCCAAAACGACAAGTGTACGACATCGTGACTTGTTCCAGAAATAATTTCATAAATAATTAAAAGCGGTTAAAAAGTACAAATGCACAATAGGCTTTAAACATGTATTAAATCAGATAATTAGGTCGATTATTGATAGTTAAGCGACCGTGCTAAAACCACGGAATTCGGGAGTGCCTCACACCTTCTCCCGGGTTAACAGAATTTCTTACCCTGTCTTCTGTGTTCGCGGACCATAAATAGAGTCAAATTTCCTTGATTTGGGATTTAAAATAAACCGGTGACTTGGGACACCATAAATTATCCCAAGTGGCGACTCTGAAATAAATAAATAATTCCATTTCGATTAATGTCACTTAAATTGGAAAAACTCCCTTATTCCCCTAACTATGCCACCCCGTTCGGGAAAAAGGAGGTGTGACAGTAATTTTGATACAGATGATACACTTGCTATTGATTCTGTCAATTCAAGCAAACCAATCGAGGTGTTCGAACTGGACACGGATTTGATTATTTCAAAAACTAATCAAAGAGAGGTTATGGTTGGACGAGTATATAAGGATAAGGCTACATTGAAACAGGTGATGGAGTATTATGCAATATCTGAAAAGTTTCAATTCCGGGTTGATAGGTCTAATGCTATCAGGTTTGAGTGTTCGTAATTACAATTTGTTGAACATCATGTTATATTCAAATGTATGGTTATGTATTTTGAATGTGAAATTGAATATTGTTTTCATGGTAGAATTTTTATCTATATTTACATGACTTTCATTGTTATACTTATGAATAATTATGTATTTCAAATACATGTATTCATATGTATTTTACTGATAAATATTTATTACAGTGACTTTCACTGGTTGTTCTTAGATATATTTATACGTATTTAGATATATATAATTACAATCGTATTCACATGTATATGTATGTATTTTAAATTTTTTGTATATTGTATTCATGCAGGTAGAATTTTTAAATTATATTTAGATATATTTAAATATGTTTGGATGTATTTACATGACTTTCATTGTTGTACTTATGAATAATATATATGTAACAATGTATTCACATGTATATGCGTGTATTTTTTTAACCATTTATACTGATCATATATATTGTGAAAAAATTATTTGCAGCTATACATTATTATGTATGTCAGAGGATTGTGAATGGAGATTTAAGGCTTCTAGCATTAACAAATCACAAATGTTCAAAGTGATAGAGTTCAATAATAAGCATACATGTCCGTTGAAAGATAAGGTGTATGAGCAACGTCAAGCAAGTAGTAGTCTTATCGGTGGTATGATTAGATCCAAGCTTACTAATCATAAGAGGAAATACACCCCAAAAGATATAATTAATGATGTAAAATCAGATTTTGGTATAGATGTTAGTTATATGTTGGCGTGGCGGGCTAAAGAAAAGGCAATGAATTTTTTGAGAGGTGAACCGACTAATTCATACAATAAATTACCAAGGTACTTATATACAATGGATATAACATATCCTAGTTCACACATTAGAATGGTAAAATCGCCACAAAATGAGTTCATGTATGTGTATATATCTTTGTATGCCTTTATAAAGGGGTTCGATCACTGTAGACCCATTGTGGTTGTGGATGGAAGCCACCTAAAATCGGCATACACCGGGACATTCGTCTCGGCCAGCACGTTGAATTGCGCGGGTGAGTATGGAGATTATAATAAAATTTGTTAATTTTACTGCCTATTAAAGATTGAAATACATATTTTCAATATGTATGCAATTGTATTTACATGTCATATACTGCCACTAGCATATGGTGTTATTGATTCAGAGAACGATGTTGCTTGGTCGTGGTTCTTTGAGCAATTCAAGGAAGCATATGGTGAGAGGAAAAATATGTGCATCGTTTCAGATAGGAATGAGAGCATCATCAAATCTGTATCGAGAGTGTATCCAATGGTACCACATTTTACTTGTATATGGCATATATAGAACAACGTATATAAGAAATTCAAAAAGAGTCATTCAAAGTTGAGCGGGATATACTTCTCGAAGGCAAAAGCATGCACACAGGCTGAATTTGATAGTCTAATGGAGAAGGTGGAGAAAGTAAATATTAGGGTGAAAGAATACTTGAAATTAGCTGGATGCGAAAAGTGGGCTAGGTTGTATGCACTTGTTAACAAGGGATGGACCATGACGTCAAATATTGCTGAGTCAATCAACGCCGCACTTGTGTCAGCAAGAGAATTGCCAATATACGACTTCCTCGAAGAAGTTAGGAAGATGTTTGGATGTTAGAATTGCAGCAATCGGAAAGAAACTTCACACACGTACACAACGCTTGGAAAAAAATACCAGGAGATGCTTAATTTGAATGAGGCAATGTCTACACGTATGATTGTAAGTTTTTTTTAAAAAGTCATTGTATTATGTATTTTCCCTGGTACAAGGTGTATTTATTTCTGATACAATTTCTACTATTCAAATACAGAATGCTCATTGTATTATAGCAATTGTGCATGCTTTCTGTTTTATGAAATGTTTAAAAACTGATCATTATATGTATGCATTACTTGTTTATACATTTGCATTTCATTGATTGAATTCAATGGTTTTGTTTCTAACCAGATGCATTTTCTAAGCAGATAGTCTATATGTTACTGTATATCACTATATTCGTCAGTTAAAATGTCATCATCTTTAATATTCTGCCAGCCTAAATATAGACTGTATTCCACGGTATTCAATATATTTCATTGTATATCACTGTATGTCTTTGTATTTTATGTCTACATATATGTTTGTACTTCATTGTATTTTATACATATATATTTGTTTGAATTCAATATAGATGATAATCCTGAAAGATAAATAAAAGTTTACTGGTGTATATTTAAATTGTTTTTTAATTGTATATATCTATATTGTATTTAATACGTCTATTCTTTGATATATATATATATATATATATATATATATATATATATATATATATGACTTTTTTTAAAAATGTTCAAAACTTATAGGTCTATGTTTAAATATAGGTTGTACCATCGACTGAATACTCACATATGGTGAACGATGAAGGAAGACATTACACTGTTTGCCTCTTAGAGAGAAAGTGCAGTTGTGGGCGGTTCCAAGTTGACGAATTATCATGACCACATGCTTGGACTGTCTTGAAGAGAAAGTTTCTAATGCCAGAAGATCATTGCTCGAACTATTACAAACCAAAGTCTGTTGTAATGACATACGAAGTGCCCGTGTATCCGCTGCCTGAAAAAAATGAATGGAATATACCAGCACATATATCAGAGGAAGTTGTCTTACCACCCAATAGAAAAGACCTCCTGGAAGGCCAAAGAAGAAGCGCGATAAGCCGTTTAGTGAATTGTTGCAGAAGAAAAATCAACATTCGTGTAGTATATTTGGGCAGGGAGGACATAATAAGCGTACTTGTAGAAATACTCCACATAGGACTTAGTTCACATTTTGACTTATATTACTGCAATAACGATGTGTTATAGATTTAGGTGATATTGTGAAATAGTACATATTGATTAGTTGGTGTATTGGATTATTGCGTGAATACATACTGGTGAATATAATTTAGTAAACTGCTGAATACATACTGCATTTATATTTTGAATAAATATGAATACATACAGGTGCATTATATCTGAATAGATAATTACAATCTACTGAATACATATCAATACAAAATGCATTATACATACAATACAATCTGAATATATTTAAATACATCTGAATACAAATTGTAGAGCACATACAGTACAATCTCACGAATATATTAATCTACTGAATATATTTGAGTACATGTGAATATAAAATGCAGTACACATACAGTACAATCTCTGCAATTTATCTCAAAACATGATGCATATACAATCTGCTGAATATATATGAATATATATATACATATGAATACAATCTGCTAAATATATTTGAATATATGTGAATACAAAATGCAGAGCACATATATTACAATGTCCAGAATATATATTGAATACATAAGTAATCTCCTGAATATATTAATCTCCTGAATATATTTGAATACATGTGAATATAAAATGCAGTACACATACAGTACAATCTCTTGAATATATATCAAAACATGATGCATATACAACCTGCTGAATACATATGAATACATATATACATATTATACATATATACGTATGAATACAATCTGCTAATGGATTATTTTTAGTAAACTGATGAATGCATATTGTATATATACATCTGATGAATACAAACTGTTGAATATTAACTGCTGCACAAAATATTAAAACAACATGAATATTTGAAATTATAAACAAAACAACTGAATAAACACCGTGGATACAGTGAATAAAGTGAAAACATGAGTTTTTCTTAACAGAACACCATCTTTACCAAAATAATATTCAAAAAACTGTATTCACATAAAACTATCTTCCAAAACTATATTCACTGAAAACTATTCTAAAACTATCTTCACATAAGTATCTAAATCTGTGATTTGCCTAACAATCTTTGAGGGTGCTTCGTTCTCGCTTATAGCATCATCGTCTATCTTCCGCATAGCATAGTCCCAAAGGAGGGCACCATATATTTGACAGAGTAAATTGGCATCAAATGTTGTTTGTAGAACCAAACCAAAATTGCTGAGCTACTCTGCGTATGCCGCGACATGCAACCCACAATCCCTGAAAATGTAGATTGAAATAATTAAAAACAATTCAGATTATTAGATTTATAAATGATACAAGCAAGAGGATTGAATACATACATGCTCCCAGATTTTTGTTGCAGAAGATTTGAAATGAAAACAACATCAAAGGGATCAGTTTGTGCCTTGTCACTGTATGCTGAGTCATGAGACCAATCTATGCCTTACTTATCTTTGTAAAAATCATTGATCGATAGATACAGAGGTACAAGCTTAGAAAGCTTATCTATCTCAGAACCCACATAGACATCATGACCTGCTGATCTGTATGAGTCATATACTTTGATATATCTCTCCTTGAATGAGACAACTGCCAATATCCAATGAAGTTTGTCCTTCAAGTTGACTGGTATCAAGACATTGTCAACAGTATGCCATGGTACATTAGCTAGCAATCGGTAGCCCCTTATATATTCACATACCACATCCTCTTCTTTGGCTACATTTGTATTACTATCTGTATCAGCATACCTGTCGAAGATTTCAGCAATTCTTGTCTTGAATATATAATCAATAGTTGTATACTTGAAGTTGGTGGTTTGGTTGTACTTGCCCTTCTTTCTCAGGTAGTAAAATATGACATCAATATGCTATATATAAAATTGAATACATAGCATCAGTACATTGAATGAAATTAAAGAAAATAATCTTCATTGAAGAAACTTTATATATACATGTATTGTATATTGAAGAAACTGAATATAGAAGCCAGTACTGCTGAAAACAAATTGAATATAGTGTGTACAGTTAGATACATACTGCTAAATACATTTGAGTATTTAATATTGCATACAGTTAAATACATACTCATAACTAAAATATTATTCTATATTAGTCATACAGTTAAGAAACTAATGAAGAATGCATACTGCTTTTAACAAATTGCTAGAGAAAACAGTGAAACAAATATAAATATGAATACACAGAACCCATTGAATTAAACCAACAGCAGATAAAACTGTCCCAGGAACGGTGAATACAATATTTAACTGTATTTCTGTTAATATAGAATACATCTGTCTACATACCACATCAACAATGTAAATACAAATGAATACATAATTTTTGTCACTAGCAAATTTGTGAAATATACAATTAGACAAACCAAACAGAAAAAAATAAATTAAACTGAAGTTAGAAGGGTTATATCTTACATTGTCATTCCATAGTTTACCGTCAAATGAGAGAAGGTAAAATCAATTTTTTTAAGTGACTTGATCAACTCCAAAATCCAACAGTTTAGGCAGTGTTGATTTGTTTTTCTTGTAATGGTCTTCCATATCATTTCTACAATGAATTGGAAAAAACATTATATCCACTTTCTAATTGATAAATGCATATTATACATATCGGAAAAAAAACTTACTTTTGATCATGTTTAGCAAGAAGACCATCACGAACCCATTTCTCGTATTCCTGAATGACTAATGTAGGATGTGGCCCCGATATTAAATCATCTTCAAAGGGGTGTTTTTTGTCAAATATGAGAGTCAACTTTACTGAGGTACCTATTGTTTATTGAAGTCATTAATAAAGATATTTAATTATAGATATTATGGGGAAATAGACCATAACTTTATAATACATAGTTTTTGTTTAATAATTTACTAACCAGCGGAGTCGAAGTTTGACTCGTTAGGCGAAGAATATCATCGACTTGGACGCCGATTCCTATGGGAGGGTAAAGGGGTTGAATCAATATTTTTTGCTGCATGATGTATCACAATTCTAGTTTCTGAAATTTGACTTGGAAGAAACTTATCCGCCAACTCAAATTGTGATACATGTACTTCTCTGGATACACCCTCGTCAGATATAGGTGGTATAGTACACGGCACCTCAGATTTAGTATTCCCCTCCATTATTACTTTACCACAAACAGGATTAACCTCTGTAGATGCATTTAACGCGTCTTCGGTTGAAATAGCATGTGGGTATTGATCGTCATGAATGTCGGTGTTCAGCTTCCTTTGCATGGCCTAATAAAATAACCAATAGAATATATTAATATAGCACATATTTTTCAGACGTGTATTCTATTAATGTATATATATGTATATGAGTGTATTATGAACCATGTATGTTGATGCATACATGGTTCAATTAAAAGAATAGTGAAGGCTGTTATAGAAAATATATTTAGAAAACCCTAAAAACAAATGTAAAACTGAATTCACATGTATATAAGTGTATTCTGTAATATGTATGTTACAGTATACATGAGTAAACTGAGGAATAATAAAAGATATTTTAAAATCTGTATTTAGATAATCATGAATACATATGTATAACTGATGTCACATGTATATACTTGTATTCTGTATTGTGTATGTTATTGTATAGATGATTAAACTGAATAATAGTAGAAACTAAATTACAATATATATTCTGAATATAGTTATATAAACATATACTAAAGAGGTTAAAAAATATTAACTTCTGAATTCTCGCCAACAGCTATATCACTATGTGTTTGGCATTTGGGATTATCTTGCAAGTTGGCATCAGATTGCATTTGAATACCATCATCATGTCTCCCGGTATATTTCTTTCTCTGGTATACCCTTTCTGTATTCTGATTGGCTTTAACCTGGTCAGAAAGCTTTTTGAAATTTTCATTGATCAATGTTCGTAGAGAAGTGAACTCGCCCATCACCTAATCAATACACAAATAATTAGAGAGGTGTTAGAAAACTATATGAAAGTTAATACATAAACTGTAAAGTTGAATATGTTTTAACAATACTCACATAATCCTTGAATGAATTTAGATCATTTCTCAAAGAAGATAAATCATCTGATTTATAATCTGCTGGCTTCTTAACATGCAATACAATTTCTTTGATTTCAGATATGCCAGCAGGAGGAATCTTGGATTGAGGTATTGACGACATATGTGGAATTGGACTCTCTGCATTTGAGGGATCTACAATCTTCTGTTTGCGCTTTTTGTGAGGCGGTGATGAAGATGGACCAACACTTGCATCATGTTTCTTCTTAGGCTGAAGAGGCGGTGTAGGACTAAAGTCATCCGAATCATCTTCATTCTTATCTGAATAAGTAGGATTGTTCTCTACATCAACGCCTTATGAAGAAATCTGAATAACATCAAGCTCTATATCGCTTGGTTGAATGTCATTGTAAACAATCTGAAAATAGAAATACACTCAAAGTGAATGACCTTTGCTATATGATTACAAAATTATACTCATTGAATTAAATATGTATCTATAAACTGTTTTTTGTATTCTAATGTATTCCAGTTAATTTGGAAAATAGGAAAATAAGATGTAGGTTGTATGCAACTGTATTTAATATTTAATTCTAACACTGTATTATGTATTGTACAGTATTTGACCTAATTTTGAAACAGGGACATTGATGTATGATGCATTGAACTATATTTCAATGAAAATTTCAACAAATGATTTCACTAACAGAAATATATTCTTAAAAAAAAAACAGCCACTTAACGAATAGTAAATTACCATATTTTTCTGGTCATTGAACATGTTATTTATCATATAAGCATAAGTTAGTTGGTTGATAGTGAATTTTCAATTGAGTATTCTGGGTATCCGGTTATCAACTCGCAGTGCAATTTTGGGGTCAACCTTTGAACATCACTCATAAAACCACACTTGCATAGCGAGAGGCATCCCAGCTATCCTATACTACTTCTTTTGAGAATCCATCTTCTTGCTAATAGATTTAATAAGGTATTGGAATGTATCCTTACTCCATGGATAATCAGAATATCTCTCACTCTCGACCAAGTTAAAATATAGTCCTGGGATTGTTGTGCTGTTCTTCTCGGAGAAAAATATAAATGTGTGTATGAAATACAACACATTTTATCTTGATGGCATCCCCATCATTGTTATGACCCCAATTCTTGCCATCAAAGTATTTTAACAAATCTTTCTTCTTGACATTCTTTGTACCGCAAAATATGTATCAACAATCCTGTTAGGCACCTTTGTGTTAAACTGAAAATCATCAGGGTCACCAACACAATTGAGACCAGTGACAAGCGCAAACTCCCTGATTGAAAAGGATAATGTTGTACCATTGACGTATATTGAAAATGAATCATCATGACTTTTTTCCAGCTGTAGAACCATGAAGCACCTGAACAATTGATGTTGGACCTCACAACGCTTCATATCAAGGAAACTTTCAAATTAAATAGTACCAAATATTTTGTACTGCTCTGTAGTAAGTTTTTCTTTGAGGTCGGAGACTATATTTGTGTTAGTATATGAACTGATTTGCGGTGATGAAATATGCGGGTATTTCACAAATAGTTTTATTTCCTGCATACAACAAGAATTACAAAAGATTTCATAAATCTTTTGCTATACATAACTCATTCATGTTTTGCAAACATAATGTATTGATAATTACCAACAAAATACAGTTGGCTTGAGAATACACATGAAAATACTTAGTCGAAATACATAACTAAAACCAGAACAAATAGTGTATTTAAAAAAGCCGTGGAATGAACTTTTAAATACATCTAAATACAATATGTAAAAGGCACTGTAATAAGTACAAATCAGTAAATGAACTTTTGAATACATCTAAATACATCTAAATACAATATGCAAAAGACACTGGAGTAAGCACAAATCAGTGATGAAAATTTTGAATACATATAAATATATCTACATACAACATGCAAAAGTCATTGTAATAAGTACAAAATAGTGAAGGCACTTTTGAATACTTATGAATACATCTACATACAATATGCAAAAGTCACTGTAATAAATACAAATACAGTGAATGAACTTTATAATTCTCCCATTATAATCCCTATATAACTTATTCACAAATCAAATTTTATATTACTATTAATTAATTTATATAACTTATACTAAAATCTATGTATTATTTCATACGAAATAAAACATAAAATAAGAAAATATATTCACAATATGCAAATAAAAGTACTATTCACAAATAAATATTATCATATTAGAAAATTTCAACAAAATAATTCATGTACAATTATTTATCCCCATAAAATCCGTATATCAATATTTACAACATCTAATAATGGAGTAATGGACTAATACAAGCAAGGAAAAGTGAAAACAAATTAAAGTAGAATATAAAAAGTATGGATCCTAAGCAAAAAGGGACAATGGCCAATCCACATTTATAGTACACCTAATGATAGTCCTAAGAATTCTCTTCACCACTACTTTCCTATAAATTTTAAAGTCCTCCACTTTCCTTTCTCCTGTAGTACCATCTTCATCATTTCCTTCTTTTTTCCTATAAATTAAATCTTGTAACTCCTATCTGCAAACTTTTCTTTTCATCTTCTCCCCTCTCTCTCTATATATATTCCAAATATATATAGAGAGAAAACAAGATTTTCAAAAAAAAGAAAAGAATTAAGCATATGAGCCAATATTGTTGAAATACATTAATCAATCACATTTCAAAAATGCTGCCATTTGAAAGCATTCAAGAGGCAGAGATGTCTCTGGGGAGGAACTTGACATTTGCAGAGACATTGTGGTTCAAATACACAGCTGATAAATCAGATTTGTATCTTTATTGTCACAACACAATTTTCTTGATAATTTTTTACACATTGGTCCCTTTGCCTATGGTGATTATTGAGCTACTAAGGTCCAAGAAGTTGGAAATTTACAAGATTCAACCCAAGATCAGATTTTCTTTATCTGAAATGATGGAATGCTACAGAAAAGTCCTTACCACTTTTGTATTTGCTGTCAGTCCACTACAGTTCTTCTCATACCCTATCATTCAGGTGTGTATTCGCGCACCCTATATAACTTCTTTTTCTGTATATATATTGACGCTGTAAATTTTCTTAGGTAACAATAGATAACTGTGTAAAATAAACCATAAGTAAATAACTTGTTATATATTAAGCTAAAAATATTTACACTATCGATGTGTATCAGTTAAATTGTTTGCATGTATTGCACGCACAAATACTTTTGTTTCATACAATTTCTGAGTATTTTAAAGTAGTTAGTCAAAAGGTGAGGAGGAGGGGGACTCATATGTATTAAGAATTAAGATTAAGCTTAGTTAAGGAAACACGTAAATTAATTTATGTTTCTGTATGTGAATTTTGTTGAATTTGTTAGTATGTCTCTCTCTCTTTCCCTCTCCTATTCATCCTAAAAGACATTTTGAAATGACAAGAGCATTTCACCTTTTTTTTTTAATTAAAAAAGTTAGTAGGATTCTCCTTTTGATGCAAATGATGTGAAATTCTTACATATATTACATGTAGAAAACTGCCAATATTACCTTGCATGTATGAGTTAGGTTTAAAACTAACAATAGAAAATTCTGAAGCATTTCCTTAATTTCATTTATACATGTATATAATATACTTTGAAAGTATTAATTTGAAGCTCTTATAAATATTAAGGCATCAAAAAAACGTTTACAGACAGTGACGTGTACATCGTTGAATTACAGACGAGTTTTCAGTAATTTATACTGAAAGTTTCGATTTCTTGATTAAAGTTTAAGTCAAGGGATTAACAAACACTCAATCAACTCTAAAGCGATTGTGTTGAGATTTTGACATTTGTTTTTTCCTCCCTCTCCCAATTCCCTCTGATCCAGTTTAATTAATTTTTTGGCTATTTTTTTATACATATTAAAAAATTTATATCTTAACATTAATTAACAATAAAGTTGATCATATTAACATTAATTTATTCATTAAAAATATAACAAATATTCTTATACTCTTTACTCCAAAGAAATTAATTACTTCTTAATATATATCTGAAAAAAATCAAATATTACGGAGGGGAGGGAGTAGATGATATGTTGGTAAATTAAATAAACCTTAAATGCAGCCCAAAAATTCATGGTATTATGTTGCAAAACAAGGGAAGAAAAGGCCAAGAAAGATAGAATAATATTATATTTGTGATTATTGATTTTTGTGCAGTGGGTTGGAATAAGGACAAGTTTGCCCCTGCCATGTGCATCAGAAGTGTTTTGGCAATTAGTGGTGTATTTCTTAGTTGAAGACTATGCAAACTATTGGCTTCACAGAATGCTCCATCATTATAAATGGGGTTATGACAAAATACACAGAGTACATCATGAATATGTGGCCCCAATTGGTTTTGCAGCACCTTATGCTCATTGGGCTGAGATTATTATCTTGGGCTTTGCTTCTTTCCTTGGCCCACTTATGGTCCCTTGTCACATGTTTACCTTTTGGCTTTGGTTCGTTTTGAGGCAAATTGAAGCCATTGAAACTCATAGCGGGTACATATATTCTTACTTCCTCTTTACTTTTTTTCGTCTAAAATTATTTTTTAATATATAATTTAATTATGCAGCTATGAATTTCCATGGAGTCCTTCAAAATATATACCATTTTATGGGGGAGCAATATATCATGACTATCACCATTTTGTTGGGGAAAGTTGTCACAGCAACTTTGCTTCAGTCTTCACTTACTGTGATTACATATATGGAACCGACAAGGTAAGTTAGAGTCAGTCCACTATTAACTTTATATACACAAATGAAATTTCAGTAGACAAAATGATTTCCTAAAAAAAATACAAAATGTATTGGAAAAAGACCACATATGTTAACGAAATTGACATGTAAAACAATTTCCTTTTCTTTTTTCCTTCTGTAGCTTATCTCAAAACACAAAAGATAAAAAAAAGGAATAAAATATTGAGGTTTTTGTTTTTGGACTGCGATGGTTTAGAATTTATATACTATTTATTATAGACTTTATTTTGATTTAATTAATGTTTGACCCTCTCCTACAACTTCTACTTTCCAGGGGTACCGGTACCAGAAGGAAGTCTTCGAAAAGGTATCAACAAAAATATTCTTTATTTTACTTTTCTACAAAAGAAGGTTATACTAGGAGCTATCCAGGTAGAAATGACATCAGGAAGCGGCTATTGTTTAAAAAGAAAGATTTAGCCGATGCGTCCTGAATTTTAGTTTTTCAATTTAATTTTTCTGGATACAAATATCCTAAATTCTTCTGTTCCTCTTTTCGTAAGGTAGAAATTAAAGAGTAGAAAGAAAGCATGTTTTGTTCTCTAACTTTGTGTTTTGTGAATATGACAGAGAAGAGAGAAGTTGAGAAGCATGGAAGACAATGTTAATGGATCTACAACTCCCTTCAAATCTGAATAAATAATGAAATAACTTTTTGAAACTCTGCCTTTTTTCATGTGTACTCCATTTCTCTTTCTATTTTGGGACAAGTTTGTTTTAGTACGTAATATGTTGGATTAAGTGTGAATGTGCTCCTCTATCAGGCACTGCTAAGTGCTTGCATAGTCTGTGTTTTTTATGTAAGCTTAATTAAGTAAAAGTTGTAGTTCTATGGTTAGTTCTAGAGTCCATTACTCCAATGATCACTAAACTATTCGAAATTATCTACTGAAGCCATTTTTCTTTCGTTTGTAACGAAAAAGTCACTTAACTATGCATATTGCACTCAGAAAATCATTCCACTAGATTTCTCAAATTTTTCGCTACAAAATAGTACCTATTTTATCCTCTAAATTATCAACTTTTGTCCTTTTTTTTTTTTTTTTACTTTTTAATATTATTTTTTTTTCTTTAAAATTTATATTATGGACTTACCTAAACAAAAAATAATTTTTTTATGATCATCTTTTGCAACGATATTAAACTATACTTTATATTGTTCTTTTACATTTTTACGATGCAAGTATACTTAACGTTGCACTAATTGACTATAATTTATTCATATATTGAATCATTAGTACATTTCACTTGTAAAAGTAAAATGCCCTACTCGAGTACTATGCTAGCTAATCATATAGTATAAGACAAGACGTGAAAGATTGAGATATACACCATTTGTTTTTTAAAGAAAAAAGAGAAAAACCTCTCATTCTCTTAAGGATTGAAATTGAAAGACTAAAAGGCTAAATATGACTTCAAGACGATACTTGCATTTATCACTTTAGTTTTAGCATATATTTTATTCATATTTTACAAGAAAACAGTAAAAGAGTTTTTTCTCTTCTTCTTCCAAATAGCAAAAAGGTTCAACTGAGCCAGAATTTGGGATTGTGCACTGTTGAGATAGGAATGGTTATTAATAAACTATTTACCAGAACAAACCAAGAAGCCCGTCTAGCTCAGTTGGTAGAGCGCAAGGCTCTTAACCTTGTGGTCGTGGGTTCGAGCCCCACGGTGGGCGATTGATTTCTTTTATCCTTTTTTGATCAACTAAGGATAGAGTTTTTTTTGGTTAAAAAGTCAAGAGGCAATATGGTTTTATCTCGAAATTTGCTAGATTACAATTACAATTTTTTCTCAATCGCAATTCTTTCACTGATGTGATTGACGGAAAAAAGAATTGGTCATTAAAGACACCAATTAGTTATTAAATATGCATCCGCTACTTTTATTTGGGCAAAAACTTATCCGTATCGGTTGTTTATATTTATAAGGCTTTCTTCCTCCCTTCACTCCATCCCTAGCTACTATAAGGACGGAACTATGCTTTTTTCCTTTGGTATGTTAAATTATAATAGTTTAGTTTGTGAACGTTCATTTTGTTGGTGAGGGTTTAATTTCTCACCATGTTATCCTCTTCTCTATTTCCCGAATTCCTCCTTATATATTTGACGTGTCGTAGCAGGTTATTTATCTCCATTTTTATGTTATTAATCTCTCTTATTATGGATAATATGTATCTTTAAATAACTTGATAATGTAAAATTTTGTTTACCTTGACACTATATAGAAATTGTATTGACATGTAATAGGTAAGTTTGGATCTAAGTTGCATGAAAACTATTCTTTGGATAAAGAATAAAGTGTACAAGGAATTACAAACATATAGTGCGGATAATTCTATCTGGCTTGTATAACCTCTGTGGGGGAAGTGCACATATAGCCACTGATTAGAGATGTCTTTACTTTTTAGCCACTGTTTTAAATGTATTTACTCTTTAGTTAGTGCTTAATAAATTTTTATCCGCCGGATAAAAATACCCCTGTACTAGACATAGATATTGTGTAAATATTAAGGACATGGTGTCCTTAATTTCATGAATGTTGTGTAAATATTTAGGACAAAGTGTCATGTATTTGCACCTTCTGCTACTAAACTTTAGGACACCATATCCATAACTTCATATGTGCAGTGTAAATGTTAAGGACATGGTGTCCTTAACTTCATGTGTGCAATGTAAATGTTAATGACATAATATCATTAACTTGTACTTGCAACTTCTGTTGTTAAACTTTAGGACATCATGTCCTTAACTTCATATGTATAGTGTAAATGTTAAGGACATGGTGTCCTTAACTTCATGTATGCAATGTAAATGTTAAAGACATAATGTCCTTAACTTGTATTTGCACCTCCTGTTGTTAAACTTTAGGATATCATGTCCTTAACTTTATATGTGCAGTGTAAATATTAAGGATGTGGTGTCCTTAACTTCATGTGTTCATTGTAAATGTTAAGGACATAGTGTCCTTAACTTCATGAGTGATGTGTAAATATTAAGGACAAAGTGTCCTATATTTGCACCTTTTGCTGATAAACTTTAGGACATCATGTCCTTAACTTCATATGTGCAATGTAAATGTTAAGGATATGGTGTCCTTAACTTCATGTGTGTAATATAAATGTTAAGAACATAATATCATTAACTTGTATTTGCAACTTCTGTTGTTAAACTTTAGGACATCATGTCCTTAACTTCATATGTATAGTGTAAATGTTAAGGACATGATGTCCTTAACTTCATAAGTGATGTATAAATATTAAGGACATGATGTCCTTAACTTCATATGTGCAGTGTAAATGTTAAGAACATGGTGTCCTTAACTTCATGTGTGCAATGTAAATTTTAAGGACATAATATCATTAACTTGTATTTGCAACTTATGTTGTTAAACTTTAGGACACCACGTCCTTAACTTCATATGTGCAATGTAAATATTAAGGACATGGTGTCATTAACTTCATATGTGCAGTGTAAATATTAAGGACATGGTATCCTTAACTTCACGTGTGCAATGTAAATGTTAAGGACATAATATCATTTTGCAACTTCTGTTGTTAAACTATAGGACATAATGTCCTTAACTTCATATGTGCATTGTAAATGTTAAGGACATGGTGTCCTTAACTTCATGTGTGCAATGTAAATGTTAAGGACATAGTGTCCTTAATATTTTACACATCACTCATGAAGTTAAGGATACCATATCCTTAATATTTATACATTACTCATGAAGAAAGGGTAGACTTTTCGTATCAATTTGATAGAGTAGTGGCTATTTTTGCTCAACATTAAAAACACTCGCTAAAAAGTAAATACCACTTAAAAAAGTAACTATACCACGCCATTTCTACTAGAGTTTATGGAGACCCAACTCATGTCATAGATTTAAAACCGTTATTGGACAATGATAGTGATGGGAGATTTTAATATATTCGAGAGGAACTTCATGTCTTCAAGTCTCCCCCAAAAAGCCGTTAATCTTTCAAGAGCCTTATAAAAAACATTAGTGCTTGTTATGAAAGTAGATAACGCTACTCCACAAAGGTTATCCAAGCCAGATAGAATTATCCGAACAATATGTTTGTAATTCCTTGTACACTTTATTCTTTATCCAAAGAATAGTTTTCATGCAACTTAGATCCAAATTTACAAATTACATGTCAATACAACTTCTATATTGTATACGGTCGAAATAAATTTCGGTCTTCCTACGTTCGATCGAGTTCAAGTGTTAAAAAGTCGGAATGAGATTTTGGGAGTGAGCTCCGAAGTCAGTACTAACAAGCCTCGAGTCCGAAGGTCGCTCGAGGAGTCGGCTCGGAAACCTTATCGAGCCTGTGACCGAATCGATCCGCAAGACACTGCTATGAGGTCGAAAATGTGCGACGTCCATCTCTAAGGTCGAACTCGAGCCAAGACCGAAGGGCCCGACCCAGTAACGAGTTCGAGCCAGTATCGAGCTCACAGACAAGAGCCGTTACAACCGCACCAAGAGAGAGAATTTTGGCGGGAATCGAGAAAGAGACAAGTCATCATGGGCCTTCCACTATATGCTTTATTTTATTATTTTTTGTAATGACCCTCTACTATAAAAGAGGGATCCTTATAAGCTATGGGGGCAAGAAAGAAAAACACACTATAACCAAAAATCACTTCTTATATTGAAAGATATCCCTTTGTGCTTGTTTTACTTTATCTTATTCATTCTTGTTGCTCACTATTTGGATTCTCATAGTTAAGAATACACATATCTTTATTTTTCTACACGATTTATGTCGAATTGTATCGCACATCCTTAGAATCATATACAAATATAGTGTTATCCGATTTTTTCGATAAACAGTTTGGCGCCCACCGTGGGGCTAAGGGTAACAGTGATCGTTTGATATAAATCTAAAGTGCACGCCAGCTTGCAACTTCAAATCAGCAATGGCTTTACCTATCGACCATGAAGCCGGCCTTCAAGATGAAACCAACAACTTGGCACCCGGGGCCGGAAGGCCACTTAACGATGGCACCGAGGCTCGAATCGTAGTACCCGAAATTCGAGCCGAAGTACCATTGGATGTCAATTCACAAATAGCTTTGGAGGTGAATCAGCATTCCGAACCGGAAAGAAGCATTCAGGGCAGTACTCGATCCGTAGCCCGAGACACCCATAACGCGAGGAAAATCGGGGCCAACTTACGTATGATCTTCGAGATGCTACAAGCCCAACAAGTAGCGATAGCTCAGTTACAGAGCCAAACTCGCGTACAAAGCAGGCCGGAATCCAATCCACTTCGAGAAATCACCCCCAGAATGGAGCCCGCCATAGTGAAATCAAACGGGCAAGAATCAGGGACCACTCCCGGAATTACTAAATTGCTCGAGGAACTCACAAAATGAGTCAAAGCCAATGACAAGAGAGTGGAAACATACAATGTCAAGGTCGATCATATCCCGGGGGCTCCACCAATGATAAAAGGGTTTGATTCGAAAAAAATCATACAAAAGCCTTTTCCCTCAAGTGCGGCACCAAAATCAATCCCCAAAAAATTCCGTATGCCCGAAATTCCCAAATATAACGGTACGATCGATCCTAACGAACATGTCACATCTTACACATGTGCCATCAAAGGTAACGATTTGGAGGACGAGGAGATCGAATTCGTGTTGTTGGAAAAGTTCGGGGAGACCATCTCGAAGGGAGCGATGATCTGGTATCACAATTTACCACCAAATTCCATCGATTCTTTTGCCATGTTAGCAGATTCGTTCGTAAAGGCACATGCTGGTGCCATAAAGGTTGCAACAAGTAAATCAGACCTCTTCAAAGTAAAGAAAATGGGTAATGAAATGTTGAGGGTGTTCATATCCCGATTTCAAATGGAACGCATGGAATTGCCACCGTTCACAGACGATTGGGCCGTACAAGCTTTCACCCAAGGGTTGAACGAGTTTAGTTCGACAGCGTCACATCGGCTGAAACAAAATTTGATCGAGTATCTAGCAATAACTTTGGCAGATGTACACAACCAATACCAATCGAAAATTAGGGTCGAGGATGATCAGTTGGGAGCTCCGTATGGACCCGTGCATCAGAACAGGACAGCTACTAAAAACCAAAAGGAGATCGACAGAGAACAAAGGTCGAACAAAGACCGATATCAACCGTACGTCACAGATCGGGTGAACAACAGTTCAGCACACAATACAGTTCGAAACAATCGAAGGATTGATCAAGGGCAAAATTCTCGGGGACTTATGAGTAAGAGCGACTTTAATAAATATGTCGATCCTATAGAAGCACCTTGATTATCAGAATATAACTTCAGCGTTGGTGCATCCGCTATCGTGTCGGCTATCGGATGCATCAAGGACACTAAATGGCCTCGACCCATGCAGACCGATCCTGCCCAAAGAAATCCTAATCAAATGTGCGAATATCATGGCACCCATGGCCACAGAACGGAAGATTGTAGGCAACTAAGAGAGGAAATAGCCCGTTTATTTAACAAAGGGTACCTTCGGGAATTTTTGAGTGATAGGGCGAAGAACCATTTTAAAAACAGGAATTTCGGCAAGCAAAACGAGCAAGAAGAACCGCAGCACGTCATTTACATGATCATCGGCAGCATCGATACCCCTCAGGGACCAGTGCTTAAACGCACTAAAACATCGATTGTGAAAGAAAAACAATCTCGGACTTAAGATTACGCACCCATGGGGACTTTGTCCTTCGATGATGAAGATGCAGAAGGGGTCATCCAACCTCATAACGACGCACTGGTAATATCCGTACTCATGAATAAAACTAAAATTAAGCGTGTGTTAATCGATCCAGGCAGCTCGGCCAACATCATCAGATTGAAGGTCGTAGAACAGCTCGACCTGCAGGACCAGATCATACCCGCAACTCTGGTTCTAAACGGGTTCAATATGGCATGTGAAACCATCAAAGGTGAGATAATCCTACCAATAAACGTGGCCGGAACCCTCCAGGAAACAAAGTTTCATGTGATCAAAGGCGATATGAGATATAACGCCCTTTTCGGAAGGCCATAGATCCACAACATAAGAGTTGTACCTTCGACCCTACACCAGTCCCTCAAATTCCCGACATCGAGAGGTGTCAAAATGGTGTACGGAGAACAACCAGCGGCAAAGAAAATGTTCGCCGTCGAGGAAGCTAAACCGATTGTCCTCACCTTCGCTGATAAAGGGATCGGGCTCAGAAGGAGAACGGGACACCAAATAGCAATCACAGACATCGGCTTTGACCCAGCCAGATAACCAGAAGATCGAAGATGATGATGATCAAAGGGTCCCTCGATCTTTCATGATTCCCGATGACTCCGACGCCACCAAATCAACAATCGAGGAACTAGAGCAAGTCACACTAATCGAGCACTGGCCCGAGCGAAAGGTATACTTGGGAACGGGGTTGAGCCCCGAACTCAGGAAGAAACTTGTTCAATTTCTTATCGATAACATCTATTGTTTTGCCTGGTCCCATTAAGATATAACAGGAATCCCACCGGACATAACAACGCATCGGCTAAACTTGGACCCTAGGTTCAGACCGGTGAAGCAAAAGAGAATACCCTAGTCCGAGGGAAAGCACGCATTCATAAAGGACGAGATAACCAAGCTTCTCAAGATAGGGTCCATTCGGGAGGTGAAATATCCCGAATGGTTAGCCAACGTAGTTGTAGTGCCTAAAAAAGGGAACAAACTTAGAATGTGTGTGGACTAGAAGGATTTGAACAAAGCGTGCCCCAAAGATTCCTTTCCGCTGTCCAACATCGATCGCATGATCGATGCCACGGCCGGCCACGAGATCCTCACTTTTCTCGATGCCTATTCCGGATATAATCAAATCTAGATGAACCCGGAGGACCAGGAAAAGACTTCATTTATCACCAAATATGGAACATATTGTTATAATGTGATGCCCTTCGGGCTAAAAAATACAGGGGCTACTTACCAAAGCCTAGTAAATAAAATAGTCGAAGAACAAATAGAAAAATCAATGGAAGTTTATATTGATGACATGCTAGTTAAATCCCTACGCGCAGAGGACAATTTGACCCATTTGCAGGAAACAATCGAAATTTTGAGGAAATACAACATGAAGCTCAACCCCGAAAAATATGCTTTTGGGGTCGGTTCGGGCAAGTTCCTCGGCTTCATGGTGTCAAATCGGAGAATCGAGATTAACCCCGATAAAATCAAGGCCATCGAAGACATCGTCGTTGTGGACAACATGAAAGCCGTACAAAGGCTAACAGGTCGGATTGCAGCCTTAGGCCGATTCATTTCGAGATCATCTGATCGAAGTCACTAATTTTTCTCTCTACTCAAAAAGAAGAACAATTTTGCTTGGACCCCGGAGTACCAACAAGCATTGAAGGAACTAAAACGATATCTATCAAGCCCACCACTACTTCACACTCCAAAAACAGACGAAAAACTTTGCTTGTACTTGGCAGTATCGAAAATCGCCGTAAGCGGTGTCCTAGTTCGAGAAGAGCAAGGTACGCAATTCCCCGTTTATTATATGAGTCGAACCTTAGGAGAAGCAGAGACTAGATATCCGCTCCGAGAAAAAATGTCACTTGCACTGATAAGCGCCTCTAGAAAGTTAAGGCAATACTTTCAGTGTCATCCCATATGCGTATTAACCACTTACCCGCTTCGTAATATTTTGCACAAACCCGAGCTATTAGGCCGACTGGCCAAATTGGGCGTCGAACTCAGTGGGTACGATATCGAATATCAACCCCGTACGACCATCAAGTCTCAAATTTTAGCAGACTTCGTGGCTGATTTTATGCCAACCCTAGTACCTGAAGTCGAAAAAGAACTCCTGTTGAAATCAGGTACATCATCGGGGGTATGGATCCTTTTTACGAACGGGGCTTCGAACGTGAAAGGGTCCGGGCTAGGCATAGTTTTGAAACCACCCACGGGTAACACTATTAGGCAATCTACTAAAACTATCAGGTTGACTAACAACGAGGCCGAGTATAAAGCCATGATTGCAGGTCTCGAGCAAGCTAGAAACTTGGGAGCAGAAGTCATTGAAGCCAATTGTGACTCTTTGCTGGTGGTGAGTCATGTAAACAAAACCTTCGAAGTTCGAGAAGGTAGAATGCAAAGGTATTTAGACAAACTGCTTGTCACTTTGCACCATTTCAAACAATGGACTTTACGGCATATTCCACGAGAACAGAATAATAAGGCCGATGCACTTGCGAATTTGGGATCGTCGGTTGAGGTAGATAACTTGGGCTCAGGGAATGTTGTTCAACTTTCGAGATTGGTAATCAAAGAAGGTCACGCCGAGATAAATTCTAGAAGCTTAACCTGGGATTGGAAAAACAAGTATATTGAATACTTAAAGAGCGAAAAGCTCCCATCGGACCCTAAAGATTCTAGGACCCTACGGACTAAAGCTGCTCGATTCACGTTGGCTTCAGACAGAACACTGTACTGAAGGATATTCGATGGACCGTTGGCAGTATGCTTGGGTCCGGGAGATACCGATTACATCCTACGGGAAGTGCACGAGGGCACTTGCGAGAATCACTCCGGTGTCGACACATAAGTTCGAAAAATAATCAGAGCAGGGTATTATTGGATCGATATGGGCAAAGATGCGAAGGAATTTGTTCGTAAATGTGACAAATGTCAAAGGTTTGCGCCAATGATCCATCAACCCGGAGAGCAACTTCACTCAGTCCTATCCCCATGGCCGTTCATGAAATGGGGAATGGATATCATCGGCCCTCTGCCATCGACCCCAGGTAAAGCCAAACTCATTTTATTTATGACTGACTATTTTTCTAAATGGGTTGAAGCGCAGGCGTTCGAGAAAATAAGAGAGAAAGAAGTTATAGACTTTATTTGGGATCATATCATATGCCGATTCGGGATACCCGCCGAAATAGTACGTGACAATGGAAAACAATTCGTTGGCAGCAAAGTAACAAGATTCCTCGAAGATCACAAAATAAGAAGGATACTATCGACGCCATACCACCCCAGTGGGAATGGACAGGCCGAATCAACGAACAAAACTGTCATTCAAAACCTAAAGAAGAGGTTGAACGACGCTAAAGGAAAATGGAGAGAAATCGTGCCCGAAGTCCTTTGGGCATATCGGATGACGTCAAAATCAGTACGGGGGCGACCCCATTCTCCTTAGTTTATGGGTCTGAAGCATTGATACCAGTCGAAGTTGGTAAACCCAGTACGAGATTTTGATTCGCGATGGAAGAATCAAATAACGAGGCTATGAATACCAGCCTCGAATTATCGGACGAAAGACGAGAAGCTGCTCTCGTCCAATTGGCCGCCCAAAAGCAGCGAATCGAAAGATATTATAATCAAAGAACCAAGCTCCGCCATTTCAAGCCCTGGGACTTAGTGTTAAGAAAATTCACTATCAATACCCGAAATCTGAACGAAGAAAAACTAGGACCGAATTGGGAAGGACCATATCAGGTGCTCGAGAACATCGAAAAAGGATCGTACATGCTTGGCATTATAAACGGCAAACAGCTATCAAGTAGCTGGAATGTATCACATCTGAAACGGTACTACTGCTAAGAAGTCCGAACAAGGGCCAAGATGGATCTTTCGATTGAAAGCATGCGTTGTACCCTTTTTCCCTTAGACCGGTTTAATCCCAAATAGGTTTTTCGGCAAGGTTTTTAATGAGGCAACCATTGATCGTGCTGCACTTACAACAATATATGAGGCCTCTTTACAATCGACCTCGAATACTGAGGGGGCATTAGGCCCTCAAATACATCGAGTTCAGATACAAGAGAGTTATTTCACAACAATATGGTTCCAATAGGAAAAATTATAAGAGCCAAATGGTCAAAACGAACCATGCTTATTGGCCCGAACCCAGGCGCGAAACATGAACACATGTGTAATGACGTGCGAAGAAAGTTCTCTTCTTTATCGACATCTTTTATCCAAGGAAAATTCCTTTATTTGGAGATTTATTATGCAAACAGAATCAAGTTAAATTCGACCGTTATGCCTACGGGCTACCTTTTATTTTTCGAGTTTGAGCAAGCACTCACTCGACCACTATGCCTGCGGGCTACATTGCATCTAGTTCAAATCATTCACTCGACTGATAAGCCTACGGGCTACTTTTTATTTCGAGTTCGAGCAAGCACTCACTCGACCACTAAGCCTACGGGCAACTTCGAATGTTATGCCTACGGGCTACATTGCATCTAGTTCGAGTCATTCACTCGACTGATAAGCCTACGGGCTACCTTTTATTTTTCGAGTTCAAGCAAGCACTCACTCGACCACTAAGCCTACGGGCTACATTGCATCGAGTTTGAGTCATTCACTCGACTGATAAGCCTACGGGCTACTTTTTATTTCGAGTTCGAGCAAGCATTCACTCGACCACTAAGCCTACGGGCTACTTTGACCATCATGCCTACGGGCTATATTGCATCGAGTTCGAGTCATTCACTCGACTGATAAGCCTACGGGCAACTTCAAACGTTATGCCTACGGGCTACATTGCATCCAGTTCGAGTCATTCGCTCGACTGATAAGCCTACGGGCTACCTTTTATTTTTCGAGTTCGAGCAAGCACTCACTCGACCACTAAGCCTACGGGCTATATTGCATCGAGTTCGAATTATTCACTCGACTGATAAGCCTACGGGCTACTTTTTATTTCGAGTTCGAGCAAGCACTCACTCGACCACTAAGCCTATGGGCAACTTCGAATGTTATGCCTACGGGCTACATTGCATCGAGTTCGAATCATTCACTCGACTAATAAGCCTACGGGCTACCTTCTATTTTACGAGTTCGAGCAAGCACTCACTCGACCACTAAGCCTACGGGCTACATTGCATCGAGTTCGAGTCATTCACTCGACTAATAAGCCTACGGGCTACCTTTTATTTTTCGAGTTCAAGCAAGCACTCACTCGACCACTAAGCCTACGGGGTACATTGCATCGAGTTCGAGTCATTCACTCGACTGATAAGCCTACGAGCTACTTTTTATTTCGAGTTCGAGCACGCATTCACTCGACCACTAAGCCTACGGGCTACTTCGACCATTATGCCTACGGGCTACATTGCATCGAGATCGAGTCATTCACTCGACTGATAAGCCTACGGGCTACTTTTTATTTCGAGTTCGAGCAAGCATTTACTCGACCACTAAGCCTACGAGATACTTCGATCATTACGCCTAACGGGCTGCATTGCATCGAGTTCGAATCATTCACTCGACGACTAAAGCCTACAGGCTACTTTTATTTCGAGTTCGAGCAAGCACTCACTCGACCATCACGCCCACGGGCTACATTACTTCACTCGACAATTACGCCCACAGATTATATTTCTTCAAGTTCGAATTATTAACTCAACTAGTAAGCCCAGGGGCTACATCACTTCGAACAATCAATCATAGAGACTACGAAGTCCAAATTTGATTGAATTGTTACGATCCTTGTGAAAACATTTGTAAGGCACGCATAAAGTCTTCACAAATCGGCCAAAATTGTCTATATACAAAAAAAAATTCATGATTGATTAAAAAAAAAAAAAAATTATGAACTAAGCTTCCTGATCATCCTCAGGGGCGTTTGCTTCTCTGTCAGGCTCTCCTCCATCCTTGGATCCGCTCTTGCTACAGTCATCATCATCATCATCACCATCAGAAGCCAAGGCTTCAGCTTCAACTTCGAGCTCTTTAGCCTTTTTTATTTCTTCAGTAAGGTCAAAACCCCGAGCATGTATCTCCTTGAGGGTCTCCCTCCGAGACCTACATTTAGCAAGTTCGGCAATCCAATATGCTCGGGTGTCGGCAGTGTCCGCCGCCTCTCGTGCCTCCATCTGAGCAGCCTCGGCATTAGCCCGATACACGGAAATGGACTTATCCGCCAAGATTTTCGACGACTCAACCTCCGCCTTGGCTTCAGCAAGCTGAGCTTCAAGCTCCTCGATCCTCTTAGCTTGAGCCGAACCCTTTTGCTTAACGTTTTGAAGCTGAACATTGGCCGACAATAAATTGGTCAAAATGGTCTCTTTTTCCGCAGCCAGGTGATCAATAGTCTCCTTCCACCGATTACATTCAACTTTGATTTGATTGACTTCTTCCCGAAATAACCCGATCGAACTGCCAAAAATCACATCGATTCTCACCGCATCCTTCGTGAGAAACGAGGGGACTATTTGTATACGGTCGAAATAGATTTCAGCCTTCCTACGTTCGATCGAGTTCAAGTGTTAAAAGATCGGAATGAGATTTTAGGAGTGAGCTCCGAAGTCAGTACTAACGAGCCTCGAGTCCGAAGGTCGCTCGAGGAGTCGGTTCAGTAACCTTATCGATCCCGTGACCGAATCGACCCGCAAGACACTGCTTCGAGGTCGAAAATGCGCGACGCCCATCTCGAAGGTCGAACTCGAGCCAAGACCGAAGGGCCCGACCCAGTAACGAGTTCGAGCCAGTATCGAGCTCACAGACAAGAACCGTTGCAACCGCACCAAGAGAGAGAATCTTGGCGGGAATCGAGGAAGAGACAAGTTATTATGGGCCTTCCACTATATGCTTTATTTTATTATTTTTTGTAATGACCCTCTACTATAAAAGGGGGGATCCTTGTAAGCTATGGGGGCAAGAAAAAAAAATACACTATAACCAAAAATCACTTCTCATATTGAAAGATATCCCTTTGTGCTTGTTTTACTTTACCTTATTCATTTTTGTTGCTCACTATTTGCATTCTCATAGTCAAGAATATACATATCTCTATTTCTCTACACGATTTATATCGAATTGTATCGCACATCCTTAGAACCATACACAAATCTAACGTTATCCGATTTTTCCGGTGAACATATATAGTGTCAAGGTAAGCAAAATTTTATATTTTCAAGTTATTTAAAGATACATATTGTCCATAATAAGAGAGATTAATAACATAAAAATGAAGATAAGTAACCTACTACGACACGTCAAATACATAACTTTTTCTTCTTTTGCTATACATAAGGAGGGAGGAATTCGGAAAATAGAGAAGAGGATAACAAGATAAGAAATTAAACCCTCACCAACAAAATGAACATTCAGATAGCTAACAAACTAAACTACTATAATTTATTCAAAGAATAGTTTTCATGCAACTTAGATCCAAACTTACCTATTACATGTCAATACAACTTCTATATAGCGTCAAGGTAAACAAAATTTTACATTATCAAGTTATTTAAAGATACATATTATCCATAATAAGAGAGATTAATAACATAAAAATAGAGATAAGTAACCTGCTACGACACGTCAAATATATAAGGTGAGAAATTAAATCCTCACCAACAAAATGAACGTTCACAAACTAAACTACTATAATTTGAAATACCAAAGGAAAAAAGCATGGTTCCGTCCTTATAGTAGCTAGGGATGGAGGGAAGGGAGGAAGAAAGTCTTATAAATATAACAACCGATACGGATAAGTTTTTGCCCAAATAAAAGTAGCGGATGCAAATTTAATAACTAATTGGTGTCTTTAATGACTAATTCTTTTTTCCGTCAATCACATCAGTGAAAGAATTGTGATTGAGAAAAAATTGTAATTGTAATCTAGCAAATTTAGAGATAAAACCATATTGCCTCTTGACTTTTTAACAGATATTCTCGTTGATCAACTTGTCGAAAGGTTAATAATTTGCTGGAATAAGTTGGAGTAGTTGACCAAAAAAAATAATCAATAAAATGCACACCGTGGGGCTCAAACCCACTATCACAAGGTTAAGAACCTTGCGCTCTACCAACTGAGCTAGACGGGCTTCTTGTCTCGTTCTGGTAAATAGTGTTATTAATAATCATTCGTAGCTCAACAGTGCACAATCGCAAATTCTGGTTCAGTTGAACCTTTTTGCTACTTGGAAGAAGAAGAGAAAAAACTCTTTTGCTGTTTTCTTGTAAAATATGAATAAAATATATGCTAAAACTAAAGTGATAAATGCAAGTATCGTCTTGAAGTCATATTTAGCCTTTTAGTCTTCCAATTTCAATCTTTAAGAGAATGAGAGGTTTTTCTCTTTTCTCTTTTTTTTTAAAAAACAAATGGTGTATATCTCAATCTTTCACGTCGTGCAAATACAGGACACTTTGTCCCAAATATTTACACAACATTCATGAAGTTAAGGACACTATGTCCTTAATATTTACATAATACCTATGTCTAGCACAGGGGTATTTTTGTCCGGCGGGTAAAAATTTATTAAGCACCGACTAAAGAGTAAATACATTTAAAACAGTGGTTAAAAGGTAAAGACATCTCATCAATGACTATCTGTGCACTTCCCCCTAAACTCTATGAACATTGAAAGTTATACTTTCAGCCCAATAACCCTAATTTTGATGATGATGATATATATATGCGTTGTTCTTGTGGTCCCATAGTAATACCAAGCGGCTGTGTTGAATGCCAATTTTCCATGGGATCAATAATTCAAGACTCTTGCATTATAAATAAATGAGGCTCGTACTGCTCAAGAAATCTCCTATAAATATCTATTTTTAATGAATTTCCTAGGTCGCATATTGATATTTCACGAAATAATTCGTAAGGATTATTTTTGTGCATTGGAAAATTCCAACAAACTTGACCCTTTGCTCATTGTAAATATTTTTGCAACAAATAAAGACATATATATATTTTTTGGAAATAAAAACTTTTGGATATATATATATATATATATATATATATATATATATATATATAAGATTTTTAACATCTATGTTAGAATCGCAGGTTAAATCGGATTGATATATATAAAAGATTTTTAACATCTATGTTAGAATCGCAGGTTAAATCGGATTGATAAATTTATTTATACAACATTTTGATATAAAATATTTTATGGATGATAAATATTTGATATTATGTTAAAATTTTCACGGTAGATCGATTTTGTAAAATTTTCTATAATTATGTTTTGGTATGAAATATTTCATGAATTATATTAAGGCCTTTAATGACAGCCGAAAAATATGGCCTAAACTATCAAAAAGTATAGGCCTTTGATCAAATGCATAAACACAATCCAGAAATACAGAAAGAAGACTCTGAGACTTAATAGTATTTGCACCCCACGTCCTAAATCAATTAAAGAAAAATTAACGTAGCAGAGAGTTGCATGTACGACAGAGGTTCGGAGAAACAATTTTGTACCTCTGTGAGCTCCCCAAATCTTTACTTCTTGGGGGGATTTTTACTCATCAAATAGTAGCATAGATGTGTTTTTACCAAAAATATATGGTGGATTGGTGGGCTAATGGGCTTATTACCTTTTTCATTAAGTTGTACCAAAAGGTGCCCCATACTCCTAGTATCTTTTTTCCCATACTTTATAGGCGAATGTGTAGGAATCGCACACCAGTTTGTGCTTTCTACGGCAAACAAAATGGAACTTCCCATTTTTCATTTTTTGCTTTGGACTGAAAACGAAAAAGAATCTCTTTTTTTCAAATTTGAAAATGAACAAGCAAATCACTTTCTATGTAATACAGCAAGGAAAACAGAACTTCCTATCCACTTATTTGTTTTTGACTGAACGGAAAAAGGAACCTCTGTTTTAAATAAGTTGATGACAAACCTGAAGAAACAAGTATACTTGCAAGAAAAATGGAACTTAAGAATATTTTTTCGTCTTCTGATTTAAAATTGAAAACGTACCTTTTCCAATTCTAAGCTCTAAAATAGATCACCAATGCCTAGAGAAAACTACAACTCATGTATATAACATCAAATTTTATCTCAAAATTTTCCTCTAGCTTAATACATGCTGGTTATCTCTCTCTTTGCATAACAAAAACTCTCAAAAGATGTAAGCACCCATCCTCTAACTTAGGCTGTATTCTGCTCTTCTGACTTGTACTGTATATATTATCGTCAGTCCCCTTATAATAATCTATTAGTTCAAAAACTGGGTGAGACATCAAAAGCTTGTCATTCACGGGGAAAAGGCTCTGTCGCTTGTTCACGATGCATTTAGGGATGGAGCCGCCCACAACTTTACTTTCTTATCGACACTGGCTGTGGCCAACACCAGAACTTGCTTGTCACCTGATACATAGTTACAACAACAAAAACAGAAACAACTTAATATTGTTAGACCATTTGTGGAAAGCAATTGCTGCCATCAGAAACCCTAGCTAAATGCACCCTATGAATTTAAAGCCCTGATGGTTATTAAACTACAATTTAGCTTCCTCCTAAACCACTAGGAGTTGGTCCTACTTTTCAATTTTTCATTTTCGCTCCAGTTTTTCATCATAACTATAACACAGAAACTGAGTCTCATATCGGTACTTGCTAGAATATATAGGAAGAAAATGGAAGATTCAGAGAAGCCATTAAAACTAAGAGGAAGACACATTGAAAGCAAGATTCTAGCCAAAAGAGACCAGCTATTGTTTTACTTAGTGACAAAAGACTTGCAAAGATAAAAGGAAAAAAAGGAAAAAAGCTGATCCACTTTATGACCTAATGTAGACAAGAAATGGAAAACAGAGAATCACATAATATAAAACTTCTATTTGATAAGGTAAGATCACATAATATAGAACTTCACTTGGGGTTGGGGAGAGATTTACCCATTGGAATGGGAGAAGGCGACCATGCCATGTCAGTGATATCACCTGCACAATAAGTGGAAGAATATAAATTTTCAAATCAAGTTAACACAAGTCGATAGCATGGCTGGTATGACTGGGCTACCAGCCACTTCAATTCACCACGATACTTCAACTTTCCCCTCATCACCTATTAACCTAAGACATCCCCTCTCATCTCCTATTGACCTAAGACATCATATTGCTTCATACAGAAATCCTACAACGCAAGAGACTACGTAAATGAAGCAGATGTTCTAAGACAAAACTCATGAAATAAACAAGAATAGTAAGTCCAATGGTTCCAACGCAGTGCCTCACAGCACCCTAGGAAAAATGATATCTAACTTAAAGTATTCATGACTCCTGCGCAAATGCGCAAACCGAAAAAAGAAACACTTATGAGGAAAAGACGAGCTATCATAACAATATAGAGCTCAACAGAATGAATGCTAAGAACTCGCATTGTGTGTCACTGAGATTCTAGCTAACACTAAATAAAACTTCGTTCTTCTTTTGATGGGGCGGGGCTGAGAGGATCGAACTTGGAAAATATTTTTGAAGGATGTATTCCATTCAGGTTCTTGTTGTCTATTAGGGAAAAATCAAGAAATTGAATTTTTGCCAAGAAGCACACAGTCATAGCTGCTTCAGAATACAGAAAAAAATTCTAGACAGGTTCGACACATACATAGGGATGACAATGGTGGACAGCTTTTGATAAAGGGGCTAAGTAATTTGGAAAGCATACCATCGTGTGCCTTTTCAGCTGTGTCCAAAACCTTCCCAGTCTCCGGACATAGCCATTGCATCATTGAACCATGAGTGGTGGACAATATCTTTCCATCAGGTGATAGACACAAACGATCGTAGAGTAAAGTTGTGCCATTTGCATCCTTAAGGGGAATAGGGATCACCCTTAATGTCTTGGGGTCCTCGGAAAGATGATAGCGCACTGCAGAACAAGAATGTTGCACGCAAGTGCCAAAGGAAAATAATTGGACGAGGTAACAATGGTATAGTAACTAATAAGAGCTAGGGAGGGAAAGACATACCATTAATATTCCACACTCTGATGCTACCATCCTTCGATGCAGTAATTATTTGTTCCGAATTCGGGGTAAAGCATAGGCACGTCACTGCACTCTGCACAGAACCCATTAAAATTTTAGACATCAAGCAACAAATTAGCAGCAAATCAAAAGAGAAAGAGATCAATAGCAAAAGTTCATTAAACTAAATGACAGAGTCAGTCAAGAGAACACTGTACACCTATAATAAGAGCAAGATTTCATCCATTAGCTGAATCATGAACACAATGAAAAAGAGATAATCAACAACAAAGTATTTGAAGCTTGGGAAGTCTTTGCTGAAACAGCATATTTCAAATTGTTACTCCCTTAAGATTTTTCTAAAATTTCTCCTTTCCCTAAAATATTACTCCAATAATATTTTTCCCCCAAGTACAGATTAGGACAATAATAAGCCTGTTCACATCTTGTTCACACTAGAACCATCATCAGATACAACTGAATGCAGATCACATTGATCTAACCCTAGAGAACGATAGAAAAAGAGAAGATGTAAATAGGATTTCATGGCGCAAGAACTTGATATCATGTACCTTATGCCCCTTGAGCTCCATTACCCTTGAAACCTCCTTTACAGCACCATCTTTTGAATACACAATTTCCCAAACCTGTCAACATGATACCTAATTCAATCAGGAACTCTTCTTTGATGACATCCAAAAAGCGAGAGAGAAAATTATGAAAAAATCATTTCCAAGTTGACAAACGAACATGACATAAATTGCATAAAACTTAAAAGGTAACCACACCACATGATATGCGAGCTTTATCAGAATATTTAATGCCCACCCTAAATTTATATAACCTACTTTTCTTTCATAGCTTATTCCAATTTACTTGACTCCCTTGGCAAAATGACAAATATCTACAGCCTCCCAGAGTGAAAAATAATACTTAAACAATCTCAATCTCCAACTTTTTCCGGAAGGATTGGAAAGTGTTCAGCTATTCACACAGATTACATAGGAAAATATATTATTTGGATTCCCCCCTCTTCTGCCTGTCTGTCTGTCTCTCTTCAATTTACGTAGGCAAACCATACTATTTGGATCCTCATCCGTGGATGGATGGTGGGTCTACATGGTTCTGAAAGGTGTTCTTAACACCATTTAATCATCTCTATCCAAACTATGTCGCAGCTGCATTTGAGATGACTAGAACCAACTGATGAGCAGTGTCCTAATTTCTTGGATAGCTCCACATAAGTCCTTTGTTATAACTGGCCTTCCAATAACCACATTGACAAAATCATACATAACAGCCCGACTCACATGCCACACTGCCTAACGCTTGACACAAAACACAAGAGGGCAACTGAAAAGAGTGTATCTGTGGAAGTCAACCTTTGTACGTCTCAGGAAACCGCTAGGGGGAAAATTTAGCACAGGTTATTAGCTTCCACTCTTTGTTTCTCCTATCTACCTCCCACCCCCTAAACCACTCAAATAATTTTGAACAGATAAAAGACACTTGCGTTTCTCATCTTCCAATATCTCTTACAACTAACTAGTTTCATAACATTATTTTCCTACTACTTAAACAACATTGAAATTTGACAATAAATGTAAACTCTTGACAAAAGCTTAAAGCAGTTCAGCCTCACAAATGATAAGATTGCAACATCTAACTTCACCTTGACATCAGCAGTAAAAGCTGCAGCAGCTATAAAACGCCCATTGGGAGATATAGCAGCCATGTTATTTTTGAGTTGATTAGTGTCAACACTCCCAACAATCTTGCCACTTTTTCCGTGAAAAAGCACAATATCAGTACCTAAAACACCAACAAATACAAAAGCATATTATTTCAATCATCATTTTGCTCTATGAAAGAAATAGGTTCTTCCACACAAACGAAAAAACAGGAAAGGAAAATCGGATTGTTAGGATGTTCGTGGATATGAGGATCACAAACAAAATTAGCAACCAGAAAAGAAGAACTACGACACAAAGAGTTATGGAATTCAAGCATTATGAACGAGCTGGTCACATGTCTATGGTCATATCACTAATATCTATCAGAACTCAAACTTAGTACCTGCAGTCTAAAGGATTCTTGGAACATCACAACCACATAAAGGTTTAGGGTACACCATTATGTCATTCCAAATCTATCCACTTTCTTCCAAAAGAATTATAATGTGAGTGTGGTTCAGATTGGAATTTTTTTTTTCCAACAACACCAATTAAAAGCATTGCTTGAAGCAAGATCAGTTTTTCAAAACCAAAATTCACAATGAAATCTTAATTAAAGCGATAGCATTTTAAAAGATTTTGCATCATACTATCTTTATCTTAGATTTTGGCAGTTGAATTTACAACAGAAATTTCTCCAAACAAGTCTCTAAGCTACTATGATGATTCAACAAATACAGTAACAAGCAACAGAAGTTTTTATTTCCAGAGCCCAGAGAGAACCAGAAGGGGGAAAAACATGACAAACATCCAAGCCTAAGGTAGTGTCATCAAACTTTATAATTTGGACTAGGTGAAGGCCATCGGTACAATATTGACGATCTCACAAGCAACGTCAACCCAGTTCTATGATCCTCATTTGATCCTACGATCCAGTCAAAACTTAGGATGGTAGGCTGAAACTTGATTTTATGTTTTCTTTTTCCAGATTCATTTTATCCTTGTCTAATAATTTCACATGTAATATATCAACTCATTTATAAAGTAAGTGGTACTATTATATAGTTTGAAGTTGAGGAAACTTTAGCACTTGCAACGAACTGTGTGCGCACATGTGCAAGAAAAACAAATTGTATTGATTTTTCATTGTTATCTGAATTTTGCTTCTAAGACTTTGTAACAAGGGAACAAAGTGATCTAAGGGTATTAATTATCAGCATAATGGTAAGAGTGTGATTTTTCTTCTCTTCACAGAAACGCACACAGAGCACACCACAGAGGAAAATGCCGGCAGGACATGGATTAAGGTCTCGGACGAGGGATTCATTCTCTCGCGCCTTCAGAAAGAAGGGAGTAATCCCTCTTTCCACCTACCTCAGGTTCTTCAAAGTCGGTGACTATGTTGATGTCAAAGTGAACGGCGCCGTTCACAAGGGCATGATGTCACCAAGTGTGATGTTGGAGTCGAAATCAACAAACAGGTTCATAATAAAATCCTCCGAAAGAGGATCCATGTGAGGATAGAGCATGTTCAACTTTCCCGGTGCACCGAAGAAGTCAAGGAAAGAATCAAGAAGAACGATCAGCTAAAGGCCAAGGCTAGGGGTGAGGTCATCAGCACAAAGAGGCAACCTAACCAGGGTTCATGGTTGAAGGTGCTACTTTGGAAACTGTTACTCTCCCATACCATATGATGTGGTCAACGATTTGAAGGGAGGCTATTGATTTTACTTTGTTTCTGAGCTTGTTTATTTTCTTCATGTGCTGCTATGCAGTTGAAACTACTTGTTCTTCCCGGCGTCAGTTGCAAAACTTGCATTTTAGTTCCAAATTTTGTTTGCAATGTTAGTAGTTATGGTGGTGAAGAATATCTATTTACTACCTAAATTTTTAAGTTGAGTTTGTCAATATTTTTTTTGTTTCAGCATTAGTTTTCTTCCACACGAGCACTTCATCTGCTAAGTTAATTACCATTTTGTTTACACTGACGTCATAAGAAGAAATTTATACTGTCAGGTGAAAAAAAAAGTTTAAAAAAAGACCACCGAGTTCTGGCGTGGAAAGACTTTTGGTGCAGGACTGCAAGTGCTTTTTGGCATTGTAACATTTTCGATCATGATACTGTAGTTAAGGACAATATGTTAGAGAAGCAGATAATTAACACTTCCAGTAATTAATGATTTCATGTCTATACCAATACACCCAATTACGAGATAGTTGAGGCTTTAAGGCACACAAAATGTTGACATACAGATATGATGTTCCATGACTTTTTACCTGATTCTCAGGCCAAATGATCATCTACAATGCCAAGACGCAGTAAGGATTAAGCATGGCTATTAGAAGATTCCTACAGGATTGGGACGTGCCTAGAATGATTCAGTTTTATAGAACACTAGAACAATGTAGTGGACTACAGGAGGGTGAAGATACACTCAGATGGCAAAAACATAGTAATGGGATGTATTCAGTCAGCTCAGCATACAAAGATTTGAACCGGGAGGGATCTCAACTCAGTTTATGGCCTTGGAAACACATAGGGAAAGTAAAAGTGCCTTATAAAGTGGCATGTTTTACCTGGTTGGTAATTAGGGAGGTTGTCCTCACTCAGGATAATCTAAGGAAGAGGGGTATACCAATTGTTTCAAGATGTTATTTGTGTGGGAATGATGCTGAGACAATCAGCCATCTGTTTCTTCATTGTAGAGTGACCAGCCAATTATGGTATCTGTTCATTAATCTCAGAGGTGCTAGATGGGTAATGCCAGGGAGAACCTCTGATCTTTTATTATGCTGGAACACAGAGATAGAGTTTACCACAGACAAAAACAGATGGAAAATTGTCCCAGTAACTATTTGGTGGACAATTTGGAAAGAAAGGAACCAGAGATGCTTTGAAGATACAACCAACTCTCTACAAAAGATTAAGATGAAGTGTATTTTTCTTTTTTGTTTTTGGTGTAAATCAGAATATGTAGAGGGTCCTGATTCAATCCTAGATGTTTTGAGTTCCTTGTAAGAAGAACAAGGACTATATTTTTGCTTTTCCATATTGTAATTGCCTATTTTGGCTTCCAGCACAAAATTTGTGCTGATGATTTTTTGAATATACTGGATACTTTACCTTCTCAAAAAAAAAAGAAGGAATTGCTTCAACTGGGAACTTACGAACTTCTTTTGAAGTTTGGACAGTCAAACAACTTAACGGGACTCCTGTCAAGACGCATATGGACTGCAACTAGCAATGAAAAATTCACTATGAATTCATGCTATAAGTTACTCAATAAGGATGACACTTTTTCTGCTCGACGCCAAGAACCTTGATCCAAAAGTCCATGGCCCAAGCAAAGTAGCTTGCTTCAGCTGGGTTTTGTTGCAGGATGTATGTTTAACGCAGAGAAATCTTCAGAGAAAGGGCTTTCATATGTGCAATAGGTGATATTTGTGTGGGTTTAACAATGAAGAAACTGACTGTTTAATTTTGCATTGCATAGTACTAGGCAGACGTGTTTTTTAAGATATTTGGTTTGAGGTGGGTCATGCAAAAAACCACAAAAGTATTGTATTGCTTCTGCGATGAAAGGAAAACTACAAAGCAGCTGACTAAAATCTGGATGACAGTTCCAGCATGCATAGTTTGGGTAGTTTGAATTGAAAGAAATCAAAGATGATTCGAAGAAAAGACTACGGCAATTCAGTATTTAAACTTCACATGCCTTAGTTTATTAGGACAATCGTGTAAATCTATTGTTGTAAATTGTGAGGACAGTATGTTAGAATTAACTGAAATGACCGAAAACAGGCCACTGTAAAGGATGGGAAATCTTTGTTAATCCAGCACAAACTTAGTGTTGGTCTTTTGCTGCCTCAATAATACTTTACGTACTGATAAAAATTAAGCATGATAGTCAGGCCAATCACCACCAGCTACAGTATGAAATTGAATAAACCTAAAACTCTGTTATAGAATTCAAAAATCAATATGATACATGACAGCATTCTCATAATCATGCATTCTCCAGCAACAAATATGAAACCATGAAGCTTTTACTATAATTAAGAATCAGGATATCCATTGAGTTTTAACTCGAGTTTTACCTTCAGAACATGAAACAATGATTGTGCTCCCATCAGCACTACCATAAGTTGCTTTGGTACCAACTACAGTTAGGATCGCTCTCTTGTCGTGAACTTTATGCTGTTCCCATTTGATTTCTGGAAGAGGAAGCTTGGCCTGTTTGGAATCAGTGGCTGCTGTTTTCTCTTCACCATACATGTACAGGGAAGAACCAGAAAAAGCATCGCATGCCACTACAACTGAGGAAGCTTCATCAGCAAATGCAACTGCAGTTGGATGACCTCCAGCAGGCAAATTAATTCTCAGAAACCTGAATAAGATACACCACAGATTAGAGTTAGAAATTTGCACTTAGATTCACACTTAACAATACTAAAGCTTTTACTCGAAGCTTAATAATAACCAGATTACTGTCCTAATAATAATAAGACTGTAAAAGCCATACTTAAAGCTTTTGCTCGAAGCATCATCCAACTTGAAGACCCTAACAACCCCGTCACCACAAGCTGCAAGAGGAAACCATTAGTATGGAAGATTGACATCTATCTTCCCCATCCTCCTTCCAAAATATATAAATGGAATGTGAACAACAAGTGATGGAAGATATGTAGAATGTGATTATGTCCTACAATTTTAAAGCATGTTTTCTTTAATTAAAGAAATTTGTGGATGAAAAATATATTTTGTTAAGGGTAACGGTCTAGACTTGCCCTTGTACTTTGTGAAAAGGTCTAACTTTTTCCTCCGTTAGAAGTTCCGCTCATCCATGTCCTCACCATTACAACTTTTTATCTACAGCAGGTAAAGCTCTTTGGAGCGGTACAATGCTTGCAACTAAATGCTACATCTAGCTTTGACCCAACGTGCATTTATATCATACAATTTTTCAGTGATTGTATCAATTGCTTAAAGTTCTCTGGTCATACTTTAACTCTTTTGGAACTTGAATTCTTTCTGCACTGTGTTGTAATACAGTCTTCTTGTGACAAATTGTTTTCCTTATAAAAGAAACTCAATTCATAGCTTCAAGAGGGGGATGTGACATAAAGGAAGAGAATAAAGCAAGACCCCCTCGTGCTAACTTTAACCTACAATTTTCGGCAAATGGCACCAAGTGTAGAAACAGTAACGCAACCAAAGTGATTTTGACATGAATTATATCTTTCTCACTTTCAAGCACAACTCATTTCCAAGCAACACAGGTGTTGTATAAGGTTTTTCCAACAATCATCCTAGTACAATAGCTTTCTTTAGATAACTTTAAATAGAAATGAATGTTTTTATAATATCAATTTTTTTTTAATCATGCACAACATGCTCACGGGACACATATCAGTTCTTCTAGTCTCATCCACATCCAGGATGAGGTCTGATCGGTGCAAGCATAATTCTACCATGTGGGTTAGACCAAATTCAACAACGAAATAAAAACCCAACATGATAAGTAGGTTGCTCTAAGTAATCTTTAGGGCTCGATTCTCAAAAATTGGAAGGAAAAAAAAAAAAGATTGAGCACTATTTGATTAGCATATCAATGATTGGGAAGTGTGTCCTACAAGGCCTGTCCTTTTGAAAAGGGTTCCATCAAGACATTTAATCCTGTAAAAAAGAGAATTTCTCAAAAGAAAATGAAAAGAAAAAAGCTGGTTCCAACATGCATATCTCGACAGATTGACTGTGGCCACAAACAGGCAAATGGAGAGTTGTGCATCTTAGTAGAAGTACAGCGATCATACAACTTGCTTTGTGAGGCTTAGAGCTCAAACAAACAAATACGTAAACCAAAATTACCAGTTGCCAAAGACTGTGCATTGGGTGAGAAGCAAACTCCAGTGACAATATCCCCATGACCTTTTAGAGTATTCAAGTCCAGTGGGTGATGCCTTTTATTTGCATCCTGCAGAGCACAACCAGTACCAAAAATTACTTTCAGTTGACTGGTCATTGAATACACAGCTCAAGGTCATATCTGTAATGAAATCTAGAAACACATTAACTTGGCTAGTTTGTTGAAATATATTTGGATGAGAAACTAAAGTTGAGTTATTTATTCAACTTGGCTGGTCTGTTGAAATATATTTGGATGAGTGATGTGAGGCCAAAATGCTATACTTTTAGCACATTACTCACCCTATATTTTGTTGTTCTAATGAGTTATTGTAACACATTTGAGCTAAATTGGGTTGTTTTATGCATGGGAACATCGGAAGGAATCGTCGAATGAAAGTTGCACAAAAAGAGGACAAAAATACAAGAAAAGAGCACAAAAGCATCAAGTATCCAAACCGTGCTACAGACCAGGCTTTGCAAGGTCTATAGCCAGGTTGACCGCGCTATAGACCAGGCTTTGCGAGGTCTATAGCCAGGTCGACCGCGCTATAGACCAGGCTTCGCGAGGTCTATAGCACGGTGATTAAAAGTCGCGGATTAAAAAGACCCCAACCCGGATTTGGACCGTGGATTGACATAAATACTCCCCAAACGAGTTATTCTAGGGTTGGTCATGACTTTAGAGAAGAAAAAGGCTGCCAAGCACTGTGGAGCAAGAATCAAACGAGTTTTTCCTTCCTTTATCTTTTTACTTTGTAGTTTCATGTCTTTAAACATTATGTTGATTGTTGTTGTATTTATGAGTAGCTAAACTCTCTTATCTAAGGTTTGATGGAACCTATTGAAGGATGATTTTCTACTGCGTTTAATATAGATTTGTCTTTGATTTTTCTCTACTTGTTCAACTATATTTTCATTGTTGTTAATTGAAGAGCTCTCACTTAACTGTGCCTATTTAGTGTGTATATTGCGAGAGAGAGAGAGTACACATTTAGGTAGTTGTTGAACAACACCACTCCTAACGTAGTTGAGAGATCGATACGGAGGGTTTAAAGGCGGGATTAGAGATAACAAAGTCTTGGTGCGATCGTAGTGAGCGGTAAACTAGTGCCAGCTAGCGTAGTTCGGGAGAATACGTCTAGCAAATTGTGGTAGTTGCTCGAGAGAGAGCTACGACAATCAAAGTACTCACGATTGGTAGAGAATATTTAGGCAAATTTATAGGAAACGTAGCGGGGAAGATTCCGACAATAGGGGAAATCATAACCTTAGACTTTACCAAATCTTGTCTACAATATTTGCCTTGTTAGTTACAAATTATTGCATTTTTAATTGGCACGTTATTTCCCTGTGGGATTCGACTCCGGACTTGTAAACCGGATTATATTTGCAACGACCGCTAGACCTCTTAGGAGGCATAGTTGGGCGTGATCAAATTTTGGCGTCGTTGCCGGGAGGCAACAGTGTTACTAGTTACAACTATAAGAATTGCTAGGATTCTTAGTTTAGTCAATTTTCTCCATTTTTATTCATTACATTGAAATTCTAACGTTTGTGGTCATGTGTGTTATAGGTGTATGCCTAGAAACTCCTCAAGAACTGGTGAATTGTTTGAAGCATTACCGGATCCTGAGAAAGCTTTCAAGGCATTAAATCGTGCAAACAAGAAGGACAAACAACAACATCACCCAAGAGAACAAATTGAACAGGATATGGGTGACGCTTTGGATAATCAAAACAATCGAAACAATGTGAATGACCCGAACAATCAGGGTGTGGCACCTCTTGTGCCAGAAGCAACTTTGTATGATTGGGCACAACCCACCGCTGAAAATTTGGCAACTGCAATTGCAGTCCCTCGGATACAAGCGGGGTCATTTCAAATCACAAATAACATGCTACATTTGCTGCAAAACAAGAGACTGTTCTCCGGGTCTTACATTGAAGATCCACAGCAGCATCTGGAAAATTTTCTGTCAATTTGTGTCACACAAAGGTAACCAAATGTGACACCGGAAGACTGTTGTTGTTTCCATTCTCAGTGACAGAAGAAGCCCAAACTTGGCTTAATTCGCTCCCCATAAATTCCATCACAACTTGGGAGGAATTAGTCAAGCAGTTTTTGAATAAGTTCTACCCACCCAATAAGACTGCCAAGCAAGTTGATGAGATATGGAGCTTCAGGCAGAAACCAGCTGAAACATTACAAGAAACGTGGGAGAGATTCAAAGGTATGATGGTTAAGTGTCCACATCATGGTATTCCAGATCAGATGTTGGGACAACGGTTTTACATGGGATTGGCAGACAACTTGAAGGCCAATGTTGATGCTTCAGCAGGTGGGGCATTTTTAAGCTAAGTCATTTAGATAGTGTAAGGTCCTGCTAGATAAAATGGCTCAAAACTCGGGATGGATGACAAAAGACTCCACAATCACCCCTATAGTTCACTCAGTAGCATTGGACCCGAACAATTCCATAGCCGAGAATATGGCCACTCTGATGACGCAAATGAGTATCCTCGCCAAGAAGATTGATGAATCAGGCCAGAAGCAAGTACACATAGTTGACACGACTAATGGGGGATTATGTACACCATGCATTAACCAACCATATGTGTGATCGTGGAGTGATGAATGTGACAACCAGAACTATCAAGAGAACATGAACTATGTGGGCAACTATGGAGGCCAGAGGCTAGGTTGTTAGAATTGGGGGCAGCAAAATCAGCAGTATAGACCAGCACAACAACAGTACAATAACACCAACAATTCTGGAGCTATGCGACCACAGGGTCAAGTAGTACCTTACCAAAGGCAACAAGGATACAACCAGCAAAATCAGCAGCTAACTTATCAACAACCTCAACAACAGATAGTGAGACAAGATGATGGGCTATCTGAAATTAAGGGAATGCTGCAACAATTGATTGGATCCAATGGAAAAATGCAAGAGAAGGTTGAAGCACATGAATTAGCGATAAAAGGCATTGAGATTCAATTAGGGCAGATATTTATGGCTCTAAATAATCGCTCCCAAGGAACTTTACCTGCGGACACACATGTCAATCCAAAAGAGCAGGTCCCGAAGCAGCTTATGGCGGTGAGTTTAAGAAATGGTAGAGATCTTGATTTAGAGCAAGAAATCGCTCGTGAGAGCCGATCGACTGAAACACTTGTTTCAGTGTCAATTGAGGTAGATGAGTCAACTGAGCTAACAAGAGTAAGAGTGCAGCCAGCCCAGGAGGAAATAAACAAGGAAAAAGAGATTGCGGAGAAGATTGAGAAAGTGCAAGAAAAGGCATTAGAAAAAGTGCCTAAGCAGGATCTAACTCAAGCCACAGAAAAAAAGTGACATCCAGCACCTTTCCCGCAGAGGTTGGCCAAATATCAGAAGGATGAACAGTACAAAAAATTCATGGAAATGCTGAAGCAAATTCAGGTAAACATTCCTCTAATCGATTCCCTGAGGGAGATGCCCGGTTATGCAAAAATGATGAAGGACTTGATGTATCGTAAGTTCGTCTTCCAAGACTTGGCAACTGTCACATTGACACAGACCTGCAGTGCTGTTGTGACAAGACCTATAACTGAGAAGTTATCCGACCCTGGAAGCTTCACAATTCCATGCACCATAGGTAGTTATGCATTTGCCAAGGCATTGTGTGATTTGGGAGCAAGTATAAATCTGATGCCATTGTCTATCTATAAAAAGTTAGGCATTGGAAGAGCAAGACCCATATCCATGTTACTACAGCTAGCTGACCGAACGGTAAAAAGGCCATCAGGTATACTTGACGATGTACTTGTACAAGTTGGAAAATTCGTGTTTCCAGCAGATTTTGTCATTCTGGACTGCAAGGTTGATGAGGAGATTCTCATAATTTTGGGAAGACCGTTCTTGGCAACAGGAAGAGCTTTAATTGATTGTGAAACAGGGGAGCTGAAAATGAGGTTGAACAATGAAGAAATAACATTTAATGTGCAAAAGTCTATGCGGCGACCCAGTGAGTTCGCAAATTGCTCTTTGTTAGACACGGTGGATGTAATCATGGAGGAAGATGATGAGGCACTTAATGCAAAAGACTCCCTAACAGTCTGCCTTATAAACTTAGAAGAAGTAAATGGTGAGGACTGAGGACTTGGCGGAATAAGTGTTGGCTCTTTAAGGGCAAAGGTACTGGAAGAGAGCCTGAATTCGAGCCTTTACACTCGGAAGAAAGAAAGCCTCCAGCCAAGTCATCGATCGAAGCGCCACCACAATTGGAGCTGAAACCACTGTCACCTCACCTCAGGTATGCTTTCTTGGGACCTAACTCGACTTTACCTGTTATTATCTCATCTGGTTTGTTAGATGTGCAGGTAGAACAACTTTTGCAGGTGTTGAAAGAGTGCAAGACTGCAATTAGTTGGACCATTGCGGACATTAAAGGTATCAGCCCGGCCTTCTGTATGCATAAAATTCTACTGGAAGATGAGCACAAACCTTCCAGAGAATATCAAAGAAGGCTAAACCCTAACATGAAGGAAGTTGTAAAGAATGAAGTGATCAAGTGGTTAGATGCGAGAATTATTTTTCCCATCTCAGATGGCAACTGGGTTAGACCCAGTTCAATGTGTGCCAAAGAAAGGTGGGATGACTACTGTGCAAAACGAGAACAATGAGTTGATCTCAACAAGAATAGTTACGGGATGGTGAATTTGCATGGACTATAGAAGATTGAACAAGGCCACCCGAAAAGATCATTTTCCCTTGCCGTTCATTGATCAGATGCTAGATAGATTGGCAGGGAGGTCCCATTTTTGCTTCTTGGATGGATACTCGGGGTACAATCAGATATCTATTGCCCCGGAGGATAGAGAGAAAATGTCATTCACCTGTCCATATGGCATTTACGTTTTTCGAAGAATGTCGTTTGGCCTATGCAATGCACCCGCCACATTCCAAAGGTGCATGATGGCCATCTTCATAGATATGGTAGAGGATATAATGGAGGTTTTCATGGATGATTTCTCAGTGGTGGGAAATTCTTTTGATGATTGCCTTAGAAATCTGAAAAGAGTGTTGCGGAGATGTATGGAGACTAATCTGGTGCTAAACTGGAAAAAATGTCATTTCATGGTACAAGAAGGTATAGTCTTGGGACACCTAGTGTCAAGTAAGGGCATTGAGGTGGACCGTGCTAAAGTCGATGTAATGGAGAAGCTGCCACCACCCACTTTTGTCAAGGCAATAAGGAGTTTCCTTGGTCACGCCGGTTCCTACAGGCGTTTTATAAAAGATTTTTCCAAGATTGCTAATCCTTTGTGTAAATTGCTTGAAAATAATCACCCTTTTGTGTTTTCTGATGACTGCAGGGTAACTTTTGAGGGATTGAAGAAGAGGTTGGTGTCTGCACCTATCATAGTTGCCCCTGACCGGGAGCAACCATTTGAGCTGATGTGTGATGCAAGTGACCATGTTGTAGGAGCAGTACTTGGACAGAGAAAAGATAAAATCACGCATCCAATCTACTATGCAAGTAGAACATTAAAGGGGGCTCAACTGAATTACACAGTGACAGAAAAAGAGATGCTAGCCGTAGTGTTCGCATTTGACAAATTCCGATCCTACTTGATAGGCTCGAAGGTAATTGTTTATACTGACCATGCAGCTCCCAGGTACCTAATTGATAAGAAAGAGTCAAAGTCACGCTTGATTAGATGGGTCCTACTGCTGCAAGAGTTCGACTTGGAAATCTGTGACCGAAAAGGAACGGAGAACCAAGTTGCCGATCACTTGTCTAGGCTTGAAGGAGCTGAAACGAAGGTGGAGGTGGAAGAGATCATGGAGACTTTCTCGGATGAACAATTGTTAGCCACGAGCCTTGAGGAAGCGCCATGGTATGCGGACATTGTAAACTACCTGGCAAGCGGTATTGTTCCCTATGAATTGTCTTCTGTGCAGAAGAAAAAGTTCTTTCGTGATTGTCGCATGTATTTTCTGGGATGAACCATATTTGTTTCGGATTTGTATTGATAACATGAACCGGAGATGTATTCCCGAGATAGACCAAGCTTCTGTTTTGCAGGCATGTCATGCTTTGCCTTATGGAGGTCATTTCGGAGGAGTAAGGACAACTGCTAAAGTTTTGGAGTCGGGCTTCTATTGGCCGACGTTGTTTAAAGATGCACACTTTTGGGTAAAGAGCTGTGATGAGTGTCAAAGAACGGGGAATATTTCTCGTCGACATGAGATGCCCATGAACCCAATCCAAGAAGTAGAAGTATTTGATGTATGGGGAATCGACTTTATGAGACCATTTGTTAGCTCATACAACAAGTATATACTCGTAGCAGTGGACTATGTCTCGAAATGGGTAGAAGTTGTAGCACTCCTAACAAATGATGCAAAGGGAGTTATTGGTTTTCTAAGAAAAAATATCTTCACTCGATTTGGAACTCCAAGAGCGATCATTAGTGATGGAGGAACTCACTTCTGCAATCGAGCCTTCGCAAAGTTGCTGGAAAAACATGGCGTACGCCATAAGGTTGCCACTCTATATCACCCACAAACAAGTGGTCAAGTTGAGGTGTCAAATAGAGAAATCAAGAGTGTTTTGACCAAAACTGTAAATGCTACTCGGACTGATTGGGCGAAAAAATTGGATGATGCACTATGGGCCTACCGCACTGCATTCAAAACTCCGATTGGTATGTCACCGTACAAATTGGTGTTCGGAAAGGCGTGTCACTTACCGGTGAAGCTAGAGCATAGAGCTTTTTGGGCATTAAGGCAATTAAATCTTGACATGGAGGCCGCTGGTACGAGTAGAGTCACAAAACTTCATGAACTCGATGAGTTCCGTTACCATGCTTTTGAAAGCACCATGATGTACAAGGAAAGGATGAAGATCATGCACGACAAGCATATTCAAGAGAGGATTTTCAAACCCGGAGATGTCGTGTTGTTGTATAATTCAAGATTGAAACTATTTCCGGGTAAGCTGAAATCTAGATGGTCGGGACCATCTAGAGTGATGCAAGTACTCTCACGTGGAGCTGTAGAAATTGAATCCGAGGATGGAACGAACAGGTTTAGAGATAATGGGCAAAGGTTGAAACATTACCTTGGCATGGAGGAGGAAAAAGTTGTATCGGTGATTCATTTGAAGGAGCCTCAATTGTTGAGTGAACCTTAAGTTTGGTCACATGCGTCGTGTCGCGACGTTAAATCAGGCGCTCGTTGGGAGGCAACCCAATTCGTAGTTTATTTAAGCTTAACTATAAATTTTTGTTTGTTTTATGCACTAACAAGTTTTTAGCTAAATCTTGGTGTCTGAACATGTAATGGAGCACGATGGAAAGTCATGGCGCTTGGAGTCGTTCACAAAACGAAATAAAAATTACATGCGTACGCTCCAAACAACGTTGTGTACCTCGCGTCACCCAGTTTAATGCACATCGCACCTGGAAGCAAACCTCGCGGCGCAAACATTTCACCTCGCGGCACAGCTTGCATCGCCTGCTGCCCAGCGTGCTTTCCAGCTCGCGTCGCCCAGTCTTCAGCGCGCTATACAACTCGCCTAGCGAGGGTTATAGTGAGACCAATCTCACAGCAGCCTCGCGTCGCCAGGTAATTACCTCGCGTCGCAAGGGATACATCGAGCAAAACCTGGCGTTAGCCTCGCCTCGTGCGGGATGCAGCGAGCAAAACTTGGCAGCAAACCTCGCATCGCCAGGAAAGAACCTCGTGTTATGCCTCACGTCGCCTGCTTCGCAGATCGCTAAGGAGCTCGCCTCGCAAGGTAAGTTTCTCGCTGGGAGCTCGCGTCGCCAGGTTCTCAGCACGCGTTAGAGATCGTCTCGCATGGTCCTTTGCTCGCTGAAATCCTCGCCAGCCATGTTTCTAGCTCGCTATTGGTTTTGCCTGGCCATCCCCCATTTTCACTGTAAAACTCAGTTAGCCAGCCCCCATGCACGCTTCAGAGATCGCCATGGACCTCACATCACCTATTGTCCATTGCTCGCTTGGGAGCTTGCCCAGCCTAAGCACAACAAACCACTCCCTTTCTCGCTAAATACCGTGCGTCGCCAGGTCTTAAGCGTGCTATAGAGCTCGCCCAGCGAGGGATTAAGCGAGGTCAATCTGGCGGCAAAGGTTGCGTCTCTAGGCATTTAGTTCGTTGTTAGCTTCGCGTCGCCCAGTCCGTTCCACGCTAAACAGATAGCCTCGCATGGTGCTATGCTCGCTGGGAGCTCGCGTCGCCAGGTTAGTGTTGCTTTTAATTTGTTTAGTTTTGTTTTTTTTTAAAAACCTCTTTCTATTAGTTATAACATACTTGTTAGTTTACAGATATGTATAGTGTAGTCTTGTCCCACATTGGAAGAGGAGTAATATCTCCTTGTAGTGTATAGCTATAAATAGGGACCTCTTGTATTGTATTTATCATCCAATATCAATAACATATCTTCTCCCGTGCCTTCTCACATGGATTCAGAGCATTAGTGAGAAAAGATCGTTGTGTGTCATTCCAGCGTTAACTGGGAAGAAAGAACTTAGTCATCGTGCAATTTTTTTGGTGACCTAAGGCTTGTCTAAGTGAAAGTCACTTTCTGTCGGTGTTGTGCTAAAACCAACACCACCACGAGGTAGATCACCCTCCGACGACCAATCCCTGAAATTTTATCCGGCAGAAAAGCCGCCACGCTCCTCCACGCGCCGGCAACAACTACTTTTCCGGCGAGGGTTCCGGCCACTTTCCGGCCATTTTTTGGCGAAGCTTCTTCAGGACAGTGTGCTCTCCTCAAAATTCCGAGCCTAACCATCTAATTCAAATCAAATTCTGACCACTTTTATATTTTTCCGGCGTGGACAGTGACCTTTCCGGCCATTTTTGAAAACATTTCTTCAGAACAGCTTGCTCGCAAGGGAATTCCGAGTCTATTCATCCCGGTTACAACAAATTCCGACAACTTTGGAATTTTCCGGCGAGCTACAGTGTTTTCGGCGTAAACAGTGTTTCCGACGCAGAACGGTGTTTTGTTTTCCTGCTGTAAATAGTGTTTTTTAAGCTATTTCTTCAGTTTTTTTCACAAGAGTTACTTATTTACACTATTTCAAGTTAACCCTACTACTACAAATTGTAGCAACATGGGAACCGATACTTTGAATAGTCGGATGGTTTCTTTAGCAGATTATATTGAGTTCCTTCAGTACAAAGCATGTAAGTAGACATCTTCTGAGATAGCTTATGTTGTTCAAACAGGTAATAGCGTGACTTGTTTCTCCCAATCTTCATCCTCTGAGTCTTGGGTCATTGATTCAGGAGCATCAGATTATATTTCTGGTAACAAATCTCTTTTCACTACTATTTCGTATTCTCAATCTCTTCTAAAAGTCACAATGGCCAATGGGTCTCAAACCATGGCAACTGCAATAGGTCAAGCAAGCCCACTTCCTTCCTTACCTTTAGATTCAGTCATTTATGTTCCCAATAGTCCTTTTAATCTCATAGTTGTTAGTCGCTTAGCCAAATCACTTAAATGCGCTGTTTTATTTCTTGATGACCATGTTTTTATACAGGAACGCAGTACGGGACGGATCATTGATACCGGGCGTGAATCAAACGGACTTTATTACCTTATCCTTGCTAAATCACATGGACTCACATCTTGTCTTCCTTCTACAACTTGTCCTGTTACAGATTCACCAGATTTATTACATAAACGGTTGGGACATCCCAGTTTGTCAAAACTTCAGAAAATGGTATCTGGTTTATCTCACTTGTCAGCTCTAGAGTGCGAGTCATGTCAACTCGGTAAGCATACTCACTCCCATTTCCCTCGGCGTCTTGATAATCGAGCAGAGTCACCTTTTACTTTAGTCCATTCAGATGTTTGGGATTCCGCTACTTTGTCAGTTTCATTGATGATTATTCCAGGTGCACTTGGATATTTTTGATAAAAAATCGATCTGAGCTGTTTTCTATTTTCCAGACCCTTCCACGCTGAAATTCAAAATCAATTTGGGGTTTCTATTCACACATTTCATAGTGATAATGCCCGAGAGTATTTGTCTTCCCCATTTCAGTAGTTTATGAAATCTCATGGGATTATTCATCAAACATCTCGTCCGTACACATCTCAACAAAATGGGGCAGCTGAAAGAAAGAATAGACATCTTATTGAAACTGCTCGTACCCTACTCATACAATCTCATGCTCCGTTGCGTTTTTTGGGGGATGCAGTTCTTACATCTTGCTATCTTATTGATCGTATGCCATCTTCAGCTATCCAGAACCAAGTTCCATTCTCTGTCAAGTTTCCCCACTTACCTTTGTTCTCTCTTCCACCCTGTATCTTTGGAAGCACTTATTTTGTCCATAATCTTACTCCAGGAACAGATAAGTTAGCTCCTCGTGCTCTTAAGTGCGTATTTCTGGGTTTCTCGAGAACACAAAAGGGGTATCGATGCTACTCTCCTAACCTCCAGCAGTACCTTATGTCCGCTGATGTTACCTTCTTTGAAACCCAATCATACTTCACAGGTTCAGGTCATCACTTAGATATTTCTGAGGTACTACCAGTTTCATCTTTTGGAGATTCAGTCACTCCAGCTCCACCACCTACAGCTCCAGTTGTAGCTCCACCACCTATAGCTCTAGTTCCACTACCTACAACTCCAGTTGTAGCTCCACCACCTGTAGCTCCAGTTCCTCCGCATAATCCAGTTCAACCTTCTGCAGCTCCACCACTCTTGACTTATCATCGTCGTCCACATCCAGCATCAGGACCAGGTGATTCACGCCCCACATCAGATTCTGCACTTACTGCGGACTTGTCTCCCCTTAGTCAACCAATTGCACTCCGCAAATGTGTACGATCCACACTTAATCTCAATCCCCACTATATCGGTTTAAGTTATCATCATCTGTCGTCACCTCATTATGCTTTTATATCTTCTTTGTCCATTGTTTCTATCCTTAAGTCTACAGGTGAGGCACTATCTCATCCAGGATGGCGACATGCTATGATTGACGACATGTCTGCTTTACATGCGAGTGGCACTTGGGAGCTTGTTCCTCTTCCTTCCTGCAGGTAAGTCTACTGTTGGTTGTCGTTGGGTTTATGCAGTCAAAGTCGGCCCGGATGGCCAGGTTGATCGGCTTAAGGCTCGTCTTGTTGCAAAAGGATATACTCAGATTTTGGGGCTTGATTATAGTGATACTTTCTCTCCCGTGGCTAAAGTAGCATTTGTTCGTCTCTTTTTGTCCATGGTTGTTGTATGTCATTGGCCTCTTTATCAGTTAGACATTAAGAATATTTTTCTCCACGGTAATCTTGAGGAAGAAGTTTATATGGAGCAACCACCTGATTTTGTTGTTTAGGGGGAGTTTAATGGTTGTGTGTGCAGATTGGGCAGGTCACTATATGGTTTGAAACAGTCCCCTCGAGCTTGGTTTGGTAAATTCAGCACAATTATTCAGGAGTTCGGCATGACTCGTAGTGAGGCTGATCACTCTGTGTTTTATCGGCATTCTGCTCCTAATTTGTGTATTTATCTAGTGGTTTATGTTGATGATATTGTTATTACCGGTAATGATCAGGATGATATTACTAATCTGAAGCAACATCTCTTTCAGCACTTCCAGACTAAGGATATGGGCAGATTGAAGTATTTTCTAGGTATTGAGGTTGCTCAGTCTAGCTCAGGTATTGTTATTTCACAGCGGAAGTATGCCTTAGACATTCTTGAGGAGACTGGAATGATGGGTTGCAGACCTATTGACTCTCCTATGGATCTGAATGCTAAGCTTCTGCTTGGACAGGGGGAGCCTCTTAGAGACCCTACGAGATATAGGAGGTTGGTTGGCAAATTGAATTACCTCACAGTGACTAGACCTGGCATTTCTTTTCCGGTGAGTGTTGTAAGTCAGTTTATGGATTCTCCCTGTGATAGTCACTGGGATGCAGTTGTTCGCATTCTTCGGTATATAAAGTCAGCTCCAGGCAAAGGATTACTATTCGAGGATCGAGGCCACGAGCAGATTGTTGGGTACACAAATGCTGATTGGGCAGGATCACCTTTTGATAGACGTTCTATGTCTGGATATTGTGTTCTAGTAGGAGGTAATTTGGTCTCGTGGAAAAGCAAGAAACAGAATGTGGTTGCTCGATCTAGTGCCGAAGCCGAATATCGGGCCATGGCTATGGCAACGTGTGAGTTAGTTTGGGTCAAGCAGTTGCTCAAGGAGTTAAAGTTCGGAGAAATCAGCAAGATGGAACTGGTGTGTGATAACCAAGCTGCTCTTCATATTGCGTCAAATCTGGTGTTCCATGAGAGGACTAAACACATTGAGATCGACTGTCACTTTGTCAGAGAAAAAATACTTTCAGGAGATATTATTACAAAGTTTGTAAAGTCGAATGATCAACTAGCAGATATTTTCACTAAGTCTCTTACTGGTTCTCGTATTAGTTACATGTGTAACAAGCTTGGTACATATGATGTGTATGCACCGGCTTGAGGGGGAGTGTTAGTTTACAGATATGTATAGTGTAGTCTTGTCCCACATTGGAAGAGGAGTAATATCTCCTTGTAGTGTATAGCTATAAATATGGACCTCTTGTATTGTATTTATCATCCAATATCAATAACATATTTTCTCCCGTGCCTTCTCACATGGTATCAGAGCACACCACACTTAACACTACACTGCCCGTCCCTTTTTCCCTTCCCCTCACACACTAATTTCATTGAAGACCTTCGCTCATCATCTCTTTCAATCACTTGGGACATCAATTGAAGAACACTTCAATTCTCCTAAGCATCTAAGGTATGTTTCTAACTCTCTCCTCTATCAAAAATTTGAATTTAGTTAAAGAAATGCAATTCCACCATTTTTGGGTATATCTTCAAAGCAACAATGTGCTTGCTCGCCCTAATCCCATAAACCCCATAGGATTGGTATTGTTGTTGTGTACAATGGTGATAATATGAAATCCCCAAGCCGATTTGGAGAGGGTGAGGCAATCCCTGATATCTACAACCAATTTGACAACACTAGTACACGCTAAGTGTTTGTCGAAATGCTTCAAAGACATTCTTGGCCCAAATAGAGTTCTACTCTCCGGGATTGTAATTACTAATGTTATTTTGCATTGCAACACTCCAAATTGCAAGTTTAGGTGGGCTAAACAGTAGCTACATGCATCGCAATTATAGTAAACACCATTTTGCCATTGCTTTATTCGCATGCTAAAATAAAGAGGTGAAGTCTGAGTAGCCTCAAAATGGTTGAACATCATGTAGTGAACTCTTAAGTGTGGGGTTGCAAGACCATGTTTTGAATTGATTCATCTGCTTTATCACTGAGGAACGTTCACTTATGTAGGTATGAGTATGCCTCCTAGAAAAGACGATGGTAAAGGCAAGGGCAAGGCTACTGTTCCGACTAAGGCCAAGGCTTCTTCCAGACCTCCACCGAAAAAGAGAAAAGGTGGGAGGCCACTTCAAGCCAAGTTGAAGGGTTGCAAGCAGTTGCAGCTATAGCAGCCACACGCCCACAACCTGAGGGACAACGAGAATTTGGACTAAAGAGCATGCCTCAATCTGCCAAGGATTGGTACAACAAGCTTTGTCGGCCGAGACATATACATTCTGAGTCAGCTGTTCATGAGTGGCGCCTACAAGCTAAGTACCAATCAATTTGGAAAGGTATTCATGACCTTGGCTTAAGCTACGTGTTTAGAAACACCGGGGATATAAATGTCAACCTTGTTCGGAAATTTTATGCCGGTTTTGATCTGAATGATCCTGAGCAGCTGGTGCCTATTAGAGGAAGGTTGATCGATTTTTCGGCAATAGCTATATGCAATTCTTTGGGAGCTCCGAATGTTCCACAGGAACCCTTGGACAACTTCATCACCCGTCCTACATATCAGGCATTAAGACACTCTCTGTGGTGTCAACTCTGTGGTTGTCTGGGTTCGTGACAAGAAGACCCAATGCCATAGGAAATTTCCAAAGAAAACAATGAAGCCGGAAGCTCAGGTGTGGCTGAAATTGATCAACACGCAATTATTACCATGCAATCATGAGACTCTTATAAGCCGTGAAAGGATATGCGTGTTGTACTTCCTCATGACTGGCCAGAAAGTGAATGTGGGCCACTTAATACGCTACCAGATGTCCCAGGTGAGAACAAGCAAGCGCATTGACAGATTGTCCTTCGCCAACATGTTGACTCAGTACCTGCGCAAAGAAGAGGGGGAGGAGGAGCGAGATTTTGATAGTCATTCCTACACCCCTCAGACTAACGGACATCACAAGCATACGGGTTAAAGAGGAGAATGCCATGGCCACAATGACAGGTGCCGAGCGCAATGCTCGAGATGACAGATTTATGGCACATATATGGGATGATGGATTTATAGCTCAGGATTGGGGGAAGGCCGGCCACTACTGAGGAGAGGGCCACCTTGGAGGAGCGTTATCCGCTCAATCCTCACGCACAACAGCTAGTTAGGCTTGGCGATGGGCAACGACTCCCAGATGATGAGGATGTCAACACACTAGTATGTTCTGAGGGCGAGCTAGAGCAGTCCGATGAGGATGATGATGTCAACACACCAGTATGTTCTGAGGCCGAGCCAGAGCAGTCCGACGAGGATGATGATGATGATGATGAGGGAGCAGAGGATGAGGACTGGACAAGTGCAGATAGAGCCTTCGACAATAAGGGCGAGGACGATGACTGATCAGGGAGGTTTTCCAACCACCTTACATGTTTTTGTGTTTATGAATTTATATATACATTGAGGACAATGCATGATCTAAGTGGGGGGTGAAAGGTATTCTCTGTCATTTGTAAATATTAGATAAACTAATTAGTTTGTGTGTTTAATGTTTATTTTATTTTCGTATTTCCCCTTATTTAATATTTAAAAAAATAAAATAAAAAATAAAAAATAAAAAAAATGAAATGACTGGACTTTTCCCGACGATGGATCTCTTAGACAGTTTTTCTGAGAGACTTAAGTCTAACAAAAAAAATTATATATATATATATAAGTCTTTTTATTATTGTACGTAGTAATAATCCCTCGTGATTTTTCTTTGTGCATCGGTTCTTTTCCACGGGATGTAGTTGAACCGGGTAGTAGTTTTTGTTTTGTCTTTAGATTAGAATAAAATTTAGGGAATAAAAGAAAGGGAAAAATGAGAAATGCTAGGCGCCTTTGACTAGTTTGATAGTAGCATATTTAGGCTCTAGCATGTGTAGTACCTTCCCTATGGTTTGAAAATGTTTATTATGCCTTGTTGAGTAATAACATGTTTATTGACGTCTATATCTCATTTTCTTGGCTTGTGTCACTTTGTGTTTGATGCTTAATATTTTGTGGCTCTGTGAATACTTGCAATTGTTTGAGAATAGGAATGGAACCGTCCTTGGTGAATCATGTGCCATGAGTGGTGAGAAATTGTATAGTCCGTGTCATTGCATTAGAGTCTAGAACTTGCCCGGCATGTGAGTTGAAGCGAAATTTTAGGTTTTGCTCGGTTTGAAAAATGATTTTAGGCTTTCTTTGATCTTTTTGAACTTAATGCCTACCACAAATAAAATTTATCCCTAGTCATCCCTTTTGAGCCTATAGACTTTTATTTGGCAACCACACTACAAGCCTATGCCCATTTGTTCTTAATTAACATTATTTTGATCCTTGTACCTCGTAAAGTACTTTAATTATGAAGTGAGTGCTAGAAGAAGTAAGGACTAAGTGTGGAGTGGCTTTCGAGTGGAACCAATGAAAGAAAGAAGGGTGCACTTATTTTGTAAAATAATACGCACTAGCGGAAACTAAAAAAAGATCTTGTTCTTGCTAGTGGGTGTGAACTAAAGTAGTGCTTAAAGAAAGAGGAAATACTTTGGGGATGATATTGTTTGTGAAAATGCAGTTGGGTTGAAGAAAAAATGCGCTTAAAGTTAATTATGTGATGTGTTAAAATGTTTAGTAGGTTAGTCACTATTCCTAAATTTATCCTACTCGTCCTTAAGCCAACATTACAACCATAAAAAGTCCTAATTGATTTTAGATCGAGCAAGCCTACATTAGTAGAGGTTTACATAATGGACAAGCCTATGGTACTTTGTGCATGCATGTGACTTCTTTGTGAGAGTGTGGATTCAACTTACTCTCTTGTTCTTGTTGTGAGGGCACATGATTTCACAAGGGATAGGTGACGTTATTAGATTTCTCTATGATGTTAAGTGTTCAAGCCATGAATGCATTGTGATATTGAGTCGGTTTGTGAGATTAGGATTGTTAGAAACATGTTGTCCTTTTGTTGAATAAAGATTTGAAGTATGGCATAAAGTAAAGGGAAGTTTGAAAGCATATGCTAAAGTTTAATTGTTGCTATCAACCATAGTCATAGGTATGGTGTGCTTCAGATGTGCTAAAAGAGAATAAAAGTGCTCTAGGAATTAGTGGTTGACTCGAGGACGAGCAACGTTTAAGTGTGGGGTGGTGATGTGAGGCCACAATGATATACTTTAGCACATTACTCACCCTATATTTTGTTGTTCTAATGAGTTATTGTGCGACATTTGAGCTAAATTGGGTTGTTTTATGTGTAGGAACATCGGCAGGAATCGTCGAACGAAAGTTGCACAAAAAGAGGACAAAAATACAAGAAAAGAGCACAAAAGCATCAAGTATCCAAACCGTGCTACATACCAGGCTTTGCAAGGTCTATAGCCAGGTTGACCGTCCTATAGACCAGGCTTTGCGAGGTCTATAGCCAGGTCGACTGCGCTATAGACCAGGCTTCGCGAGGTCTATATCCAGGTTGACCGTGCTATAGACCAGGCTTCGCGAGGTCAATAACCAGGTTGACCGCGCTATAGACCAGGCTTCGCGAGATCTATAGCACGGTAATTAAAAGTCGCGGATTAAAAAGACCCCACCCGGATTTGGACCGTGGTCATGACTTTAGAGAAGAAAAAGGCTGCCAAGCACTGTGGAGCAAGAATCAAACGAGTTTTTCCTTACTTTATCTCTTTACTTTGTAGTTTCATGTCTTTAAATATTATGTTGATTGTTGTTGTATTTATGAGTAGCTAAACTCTCTTATCTAAGGTTTGATGGAACCTATTGGAGGATGATTTTCTACTGCGTTTAATATAGATTTGTTTTTGATTTTTCTCTACTTGTTCAACTATATTTTCATTGTTGTTAATTGAAGAGCTCTCACTTAACTGTGCCTATTTAGTGTGTATATTGCTCGAGAGAGTACACATTTAGGTAGTTATTGAACAACACCACTCCTAACGTAGTTGAGAGATCGATACGGAGGGTTTAAAGGCGGGATTAGAGATAACAAAGTCTTGGTGCGATCGTAGTGAGCGGTAAACTAGTGTCAGCTAGCGTAGTTCGAGAGAATACGTCTAGTAAATTGTGGTACTTGCTCGAGAGAGAGCTACGACAATCAAAGTACTCACGATTGGTAGAGAATATTTAGGCAAATTTATAGCAAACGTAGCGGGAAAGATTCTGACAATAGGGGAAATCATAACCTTAGACTTTTCTAAATCCTGTCTACAACATTTGCCTTGTTAGTTACAAATTACTGCATTTTAATTACTTTGATCTTAGTTAGTAAACTCTCAAATTGTTATATAATCTTTCTAAAGGTTGATTACTTGAATTCGTGCAAAACTATTAGTTGTTATTGGCACGTTATTTCCCTGTGGGATTCGACTCCGGACTTGTAAACCGGATTATATTTGCAACGACCGCTAGACCTCCTAGAAGGCATAGTTGGGCGTGATCAATGAGTAACAAAAGTAAGTTATTTATTCAAAGTGTTGAAAAGAAGTGACCTATCACAGCAAAGTGAAGCTGTAAAAGGCAAAAACAGAATGTAGCAACGTGAAGCAATAAAAGGAAGCTAACTCAAATTTACCATACCACTCTTGGGGTCTCCAACTCTAATGATTCTAACCTATATAAGGTGCAATGGTTCCTTTGCAGGGAGATGAAACAATATCCAAGAGAATGCCATGAAAGCTTTGACTTTTTGGTTAACACATCACAGTAAGCTTCCTATTGCAGTATTCACAAAATTAAGAGCTCGCCAAGGACGGTAGGTTTGGCTTTTAGTTACTTATTAGACGGTCAGCATATTCCTAAAACTGTTATTAGGAATTTGCCAATCTCTAACAGGGGCTGTGCTAGTGAGTCAGCTACGGGTTCGGCCAAACTCAATTGCTTTGGTCCAAACCTTGTTATCTTAAAAATCCATTGAGTATGTATAAATTATTAATTTAGTACCCACACTTAAAAGAACTATAATCTCGAACCCATAAGCTTCAAATCCGGGTTCCGGATCTCTAACTACGCATTGATAAGCTAAGTTTTTTATGCTTTTTCCCCAGCGAAATGCCCCTAATTGATCTTTGCGGATATTCAGCAATAAAACCTTCAACTACTCGTAAGAAGTTAAGACTTTATCAAATCCATACAAGATACAACATCTTTGTACTTCTTGGCTGCTACTAGTCCAACGCTGTCTTAGTGCTAGGGAAGTTACTTGAATATAAGTTTGTTACTTATCCAGAAAAAAAAAACTACTCAGAAAAGGTTTGGTAAGTAAGTTTCAAATTAATCATATGGTTACATCTCATGGCTTGTATCACTTGAATCATTTCAAAACAATAAATATTTTAAATAATTTAGTAATAAAGAACATCAACGAACCCTAGAGCCAGGAAAAAAAGAGAGAACTTTTGTGTGTGTATATATATAGTAAATGTAAGGGATCATTTATACCTTATGATCGGCGGTGTGAGAATGAGATTTGCCTTGCGATTTCTTCAAAGTGTTCTTCTGAGATTGCTGAGGCCTCGAAGCCTTCTGAATTGTCTCCGGCTGGGCGATAGATTCAACCTCCGATTTCCTCTTCTGGAAATAGTTTCCGAACACCAGAAAAGCAATCACGGTTCCGATAATCACCGATACAATCGCAATCGGAAGCATTGAATCCATTGTTGAATGCTTTGAATCTCGAAAAGGGAGTTCTTAAACCGAAATTTTCAAGCCAAGTGTTATCAATTCAGTACGAAGCTGCAGCTCGATGCACGTTGAGTGTTGTGTACATTCGCTTTATAAGTTTATATATTTCTCTCAGCGTATTTTATAAAAAAAATAAAAAATTATATGGATTGGTTTTCTTTTGCTTTTTTTTTTTTTTTGAGGAAAATGATCTCGAATGAGGTAAAAACAGCAAACGAGAATGAGCTTTGCTGTTTATGATTTGAAAGATATACTTCTATTAGCATTTTGGTCTTGGTTTTCAAACTTTTATTAGTGATTGAATGTAAAAGTATTGGATTATTAAATAAAATAAGCTTTTGTTCGTAGTTGATTTCCTAAAAAAAACGTTTAGAACTTATCCAAATACATATTCCAGAATTTAGAATTAATTTAACTAGTACGTTGACGAATTAGTTTTAGTTAAGGTGTGATTACGGTCTGTATATAATTAAACGATTGCTTATCATTTTCCAACTATTATACTCACAATTCCATATGTTCTTTTTAGGTTCCAACTATATAAACTGTTTTTCTGAGTATTTTAACAAACAATGTGTTTCTAATTAGGGTTAGAATGTTCTAATTGTTTGACCAAAAAGTATAACTTTCGGCTAAACTATTAAATTTATGTAGTAATGGGTTAAATCTAGTTAATGATAATAACTTTAGATGTGAATCTTGAGAACGTGTGTGAGATGGGACATATCCAGTGAAGTGTCGACAATGATAAGCACAAAATGTTCATAAAGTATGGATAGTGATGGAGGTTTAACTAGCAACAAAATAATAACAAATGACATTAAAGTAAATATGAGGAATGATTCACCCAATAAAGGATGGTCGGACGAATGTTACTCCTAACAATGATGAATGACAGATAAATCCAAGATTTGTTGGAACTATTCTCGGATCCGGTAAAAAAGCGTGGAATAATATGGGCAAGAATCTTAATAAAAAGGTAGTCTTTATATCTTTACAAGAGAGAGAATCTTTCTGTAAAGTCTGGTCTTATCACAATGAATATTACATACCCCCATCCCTTTTTTCCCCTATTTATTTGAGACATGTCTCTAACAAACCCTAATAGTACAAGTGCAGAGAATATTTAATATCCTATTTCAAAAACTAGTCGTTGCAATTCTGCCAACGATGCTCGACCTCGGCCATTGTTGTCATCTTTACCACAAACCTCGTTGTTCCTTGACCGACCTAAACTGATTCTTTCCTTAATGATGCATTACCCTATATATTTTAAGGCAGATTTTGATCTATATAGTTAGTTCCTCCGCTTATTGAGGTCGGCCTTAGTGGGCTCGATGAGCGGATATTGTGTAACGTGATCGAAGTATTTAGACGGTATGAACGAGTAGTGATGATTGGGATGAGTTGGCAGCGTGTCCCTTTGTGAGCCGTACTTTCTGGGTCATATGTCCCACGAATCAGGATGACGTCATGGCGACAAGCGTCATTGTGATGCAATTTCGCGATACATTGCTTCGTTTCGCGCGCGCCTTCTGATTGAATCTGCCATTTCGGTTATAGTGTCAGGTAATGATGGATTAATTCATTGGTTTCGATGCCTGAATTTTTATAAATTGGGGTGTGTGGGTAATGTTCCAACCTTTACAAAACCTCTTGCATCCAAAAAAAACTCTGTACCTTCTTCTTCTTCTATTGTTTGAAATTTCTTACTGGTTTTAGTGATTCTCGCTGCTTCTAACATTTCCTTGCTCGAACATCTTCCCTTAATCAACATGACTAATGTATCCTCTGATTCTGGTATGGAAATTGATCATGTCCCTTTGGCGGTGCTTATACCCCCTCACGCTGATAGGGTTTTGTCGCCATAGAGGAAGAGAACTTTCCTACGGTGGAGGAAATAATCCCTCGTAGTGAGAAAGTTAGGTTCGATTTCTCGAAGGCATCTGAGGGTGAGCCTGAAATCTCGGAGTCAGCGATGGGAGAGGCCGATCTGGCCGAGCTTAGGGTAAAATTCAATATCCCTGCCCACATCGATCTGATCCCAGCACGGCGCGATGTGGTGCAAATTCACCGTCCCGGATATTGTGCATTTTACGCGTATCCTTTCTAGGTCGGCTATACTCTCCCCCTTCTCCCATTGGCGGAGGAATTTTGCCACTATTATGATGTCTGCCCGACCCAATTCTCTCCGTACATTTACAAGCTTATTAGGATGCTCTCAAAATTTGTCGAGTTGGCCGGAGTCGAGATCATACTCCGCCACCGGATGCATCTCTTCACCCCTAGCTTTTATAGGGGGACGATGTTGCATCTTCGCCACCGAGGAGGTAAATGCTTGGAGGTGAAGATGGAGGATAAAGCGAATCGTCAGTTCTGGCTCAACTACTTCTTCGTCAGAACCGGGGACGTGGTAGCCAACACGGACGGCTTTCCTAAAACCTGGAATCGCGCTCGTAAGTGCCCGTCTTTTTTGAAAGGTATTTGATTTGCTTGTTTCTAGTCGTAGGTTCTAACATTCTCTCTTCCTTGTACAGCCAAAGCCGCACCTCCTCCTTTGGTCGGGGATATTTCTGACTAGGTTGGCCGGATTCTGCCTCACACGGTAGGGATTGGTGAGTGGCCGGTCTTTCTCAAGAGGTCCGGGCCTGCTTCTTCCTTAGCCGGTGAGTTCGTCTATTATTTTTAGTTCTCTTTTGACCACATGGTTGCTTGCATGCTATAGTTCATTATTGGTGTTGAGAAACTTATTCTTTTTCAGTTCGGGGGTCTTCGAGGAGGCCGGGGGCTCCTCCTCATGCGTTTTGCAAGAGGAAAACTGCTTCTTCTTTGGAGTATGTTCCTGCTGTGACTGCGGCTAGGCCTGCTCGGTCATCTGCCTCTGTTCGTTCTTCTGCTGCGGCAAGGTCTACTTGTTCGTCGACCATACCTATTGTTGCTTCCGTACCGTTTTCTTCTGTTCCCGCAGATATATCGACAGCGGAGTTTTTAACTTCTTCTTTGCTTCATCTAGTGGACGAGGAAGAGGAAGAGGAACCGTCGGCGAGTGGTGGTAATTTGGTTCCCCACAAGAGGAGGTCGGTGGACGTCGGCGAAGGGGTTGTTCGGGCGGTGGATTCAGTGACGAGCGATTTTGTCATCTGAGAAACGGTGACCATAGATCTTGAAGATGACGCCAAGTTATTGTCCGTGGTTATGCCATCGACTGAAGCCGCAGAGGGTATGCCTCTTCCTAAAACCACGATGCAAGCTGAAGGGCCGTCGGCGAGAGTCCTTGATAACTTGCGACGGGATGAGTCATCGGCCTCGCGACCGGTCGAGGACCCTTATTTAATGGCTGACATAAAAGAAAAGTGTGTAGCTGATGATGGTTACGAGATGGGCTCTGATGTGGATGCTGATGAGGTGAGGATGCTGGGGGAGGGATTTACCCGACTCGAAGTAATGTTGGAGGGGTCCACGCGGACTATTGCAATCCCCATGGATCGAGATTTATTGGTCAACACGGAGGACGTGGTCCCTTCTCTTGGTCTCCTCTATTCAAATGTGGAGGGTAAAACTCTCGAAAAGCTGAAGGATGCTACCTTATCTAGAAGCATAGCCGGCCTCGCTCTTAGGGTAAGCTTTTCGATCCCTCTCATTTTTGTTTGTCAAGTTCAGAGTTTGTTTTGTTCTTACTCTTAATTTTCTTTTCCTCTTTCTTTCAGACTGTGATTTTGGAGATTGAAAGCGCCCGAAGAGAGGATAGGCGTAAGGCTATTTTTCTGAAGTTGGAGAGAAAATACCGCGAGTACTGCGGTAAGTATCGCGAGATTTGTAGGCTTTTGGCTAAGACGGAAACTTTCGAGCTCTTGAGACGAGCTGAACGAAAAAGAAGATGAGCTGGTGAAGGTCATCGAAAAATACAGTGTTCTCAAGGGGTCGCTAAGGGACAAAGAGGAGGAACTGGAGGTTAGTAGAGGGGTTGAAGCCTAGTGCGGCGATCTCCAAGCCCAGGTGCTCTCGTTGCGCACCGAGCTCGAGGAGTGTGAATTCAAAGCCGGTGCTTTAAGGGGCGAGGTCACTGAGAAGGTAGCGAATCTCGAGAAGGCGGAGTTAGCTCGATCGGGGGCTATGAGAAAGATAGAGGCTTTGTAAATCGTCATCTGTGTTCTCCGATCCGAGCGAGAGAATGCCTTGGATACGGCCAGACTCAAAGAAGAAAGACT